>NW_026521297.1:1200000-1800000 GCF_021234435.1 Artibeus jamaicensis
TCTTAATCTTTGACTATAAGCTGCGTGACAACCAAAGCAACTGAAACATTTAGTTAAAGCCCATACCTAAGCATGTCTGCTGTTGACTGTCGGTCGCATTACTGTTCAGTTTAAGAATTCTTCATGTGTTTTGGATAAGAGTCCTCACTCTCCCATCTGAAAGCTAAAGAGCCAGGAGACCTAGTGGTGTAATTCAGTTTAAGTGTGAAGGCTTGAGAGGACGGGGAGCGCCAAAGTCCCAGCCTAGGTGAAGGGGGACATCCCCGGCTCAAGAAGAGAAAGGGAATTTGCCCATCCTCTGCTTTTTTATTCTATCCCTCAATGAATGGAGGATGTCCAGCTACAATGCTGAGGACAGATCTGTTTACTCAGACTACTGATCTAAATGCTAATTAATCTTTTCTGGAAACACTGTCACAGCCACACCCAGAAGTACCGTTTCACAAGATCTATGGGCATCCGTTATTCCAGTCGAGCTGACTTATAAAAATGAATGTCACCCTCACCCAGAACATCTGTGTTTTCTTACTGAGGCGGGATAGTAAAAAGCTAGGAAAATAACTTAGCATATGGAAAAGGGAAACTGAGGCAGAGAGCTGAACACAGTGGCTGAACAATTTACAGCCAGATACACAAGCTCCCCTCCCTGGAGATAACATCTAGGCCTCAGTTGTATTTCAGCTCCAGGCCCAGAAATGCTGCAAAACCAGGTGGGTGATGCAAGGACTGGCTGTAATGACTAACGACCCCCTGCCCTGGGCTGACCAATCAGTGGAGACCACAAACCCGAAAGGACACACCTCGAGAACTAATGAGTATTCTGCTGAAACCTTCCCCTGAGACCTCTCCTCAAGATTCCTGCCAGAGAGAGAGAGAGAGAGAGAGAGAGAGATAAAAACCCAACACAAAGGACCCAGTGCTCTCCCTCTGGGAGGCAACCTTCCCTTCCCCTTCTTCTCTCTCTACTTCTTCCCCCACAGGCATGCATCTCCTAAACTCTAAGGGACCCCGAGACTTGCAACCAGGGGAGCAGTGGGTAGTGGCAGCCCAGCCCAGGCTCATTTCTCCTCCTAGTCCCTCTCCTGTTGCTTCTGTCCTAAGCCCTTCTCTGTTTCACTGTCCCCAGTTTTAATACATTCACCCTTAAAGTCACCTGGACTCATGGTGTGAAGTCATTCCTCCACAAAGTTAACGACCCACACACTGCCGGCTGGCCCTAGCTAGACAGATGCACTGAGGGCCAGGTGCCCTGTTGGGTAACACTAACACAGACTTACATCCCACCACCCACACAGTCATGGTAAGCCTTAAAATTCTGCACATAGAGCTCCTGTGAATTCTTCTGACACCTTCCACTACGCCCCACAGGAAATGTGGGCAGTAAGTGGCTATTGGAGCTGATACCAACAGCAGGTCTGTCCTGTCTCTTATCTGCCCGCTGGATGTTCCCACTGCGCCATGGGTATGAGTGGAGATGAGAAGGGAGAGAGTGATGTTCATTAAGCTTTTTAACAGAGCAACTTCATTCATCTGGATTCACTGTTGAGCTGACAAAAGAAATTCAGAGTGACCATCAGCCACACAAAGCCACGCTGCAAGGTGGAGCGGGACCCGCCTTCCCACAGTCACCATGAGAGCATTTCAGAGACAGCTGTCCCAGGTCTTCCACTGTCCATCAGCTATAGATTGTGCAGAGGCTGGAAGTGTCCTTGGCTAGTAGTGCATTTCTCCGTCTCCAGAGCTTTGCACAAGACCATAGCAGAGGCAATTTGGGGGAGAGGCTGTGCAATGAGAAACTCCTGGGTTGAGGAGATGAGTCCACTTACCAGGGGAGGGAAGTGGTCAGGGTGGAGATACTGAAGGACAGATCGTGTCTATGCTGGCTGTGAGTTCTCAATCCAAATTCCCACAATTTAAATAGTTCTGATACCTCTCAATACCTCTCACTTGACTTCATAATTAAATTTCTTTTGTTGACTGAGAGAGAACGAATCAAGAAGCTTTGCTAAAATTAAAAACTGTTAAGTTTTAGTGCTCTTACTGGTGTGGCTTAGTGGGTTGGGTGTTGTCCCACAAACCAAAAGGTCACCTTTTCGATTCCCAGTCAGGGCACAGGCCTTAGCTGTGGGCCAGGTCCCCAGTTGGGGGTGTGCAAGAGGCAACAGATTGATGTTTCTCTCTCTCATTGATATTTTTCTCCTTCTCTTTCTCCCTTCCCCTCTCTCTAAAAATAAATAAATAAATAGTATATTTTTTTAAATGGCAAATTTTATTCAAAGGTCCTAGGATTTGCAAATTTGAAACTGCCAGGTAACGCCCAGTGTGTTCCAAAGAAAATACTGTAAAAAAGGTGCCCTGGCTGGTGTAGCTCAGTGGATTGAGCACAGACCTGAGAACCAGAGAATCGTGGTTCAACTCCCAGTCAGGGCACATGCCTGGGTTGCAGGCCAGTTCTCAGCAGGAGATGCACAAGAAGCAACCATACATTGATATTTCTCTCCCTCTCTCTTTCCCTTCCCTCTATAAAGATAAACAAATTAAATATCTGGTCCTGGCTGGTGTAGCTTGGTGGATTGAATGTGGGCCTGCGAACCAGAGTATCGTGGTTCGATTCCCAGTCAGGGTACATGCCTGGGTTGTAGGCCAGTTCCCAGCAGCGGACACATGAGAGGCAACCATACATTGATATTTCTCTCCCTCTCTCCTTCCCTTCCCCTCTGAAGATAAATAAATAAAATCTTAACAAAATAAATTAATTAAAAATCTGAAAAAAAGTGACAATTCTTATATGAAAATGTGCTTTCTTGAGAATAAGTCCTGCATTCTTAGCTTCTGTACTGGTCTGAGATGGCAATGTCCCCAGTGACCAATGGTGAATGTCAGGTGTTCTGGACACATGAACATTCTTTCTTTCTTAAGTTCTTCATTTTTGACTAAGTCCTTCAGATGGTTATCTATAAGAATTTATACATCTCCAAACATTGACACATAACTGAAAAGTTCAAAAGTTTAAGTCCTCAGGCTAGTTGAAGTAAAGTAAAATCTATTCTTCATGCTTCATCCCATTTGGGCTAAACCAGTGTCATCAATTTGACAATACAGGCTCCATTTTAAGTCAGCATTGCTGTGCTGACCTCACTTTGTCTTCTTCATTCATTCCTCATTTTCATACATTGGTGTGGAATGTATATGCAAATAAAGTTCTTTGTTAAAAAGTCCTCTGTGTAAACATAAAAGAAAGATAATTTTTACCTTATCTTTCTTGTAAAATACCACATGATACTCCTCTGAGGAATGTCCTAGCAAACAATGTAAAATATGTCATATCTGGCATGGGAAAAACTTATTTCTAAAAACACTGCAGTACATAAAAAAATATATATAGTGCCATCTCAATCAGGTTTTCATAAAATTTGAAAATCAGATTGTGAATTTTCTGGAAAAAATATTCTTAAAGGTAGGGTTGGGAAAATAGACAAGAATTATTTGCAGTGCTATTATTAAATCAAAACACGGTGTACCTCTGTGTTATTAAAACCCACGTGGTCTGCCCACATCAGTTTGGCTCAGTGGGTTGAACATTGTCCCGAAAAGGGAAAGGTCTCCTATTGGATTCCCAGTCAGGGCACATGGCTGGGGAGTGAGTATGAGAGTTAACTGATAGACTTTTTCTTCCTAGCAGCATTGTTTCTCTCCCTTTCTTTCTCCCTCCCTTCCCCTCTCTCTAAAAATAAATAAGTGAAATCTTTTTAAAAAGCAGTGTGGTCATGACAGATGCACGATGCAAATTAGGTAAGTTGAAGTTGAAGAAAAAGCTGGTCAATTTTCTGCAAACCAGAGAGTCATGAGTTTGATTTCCAGTTAGGGTTTTGGCCAGGTCCCCAGTAGGGGGTGCTAGAGAGGCAACTGCACACTAATCTTTCTCTCCCTCTTTTTCTTCCTCCCTTCCCCTTTCTCTAAAAACAAATAAATAAAATCTTTTTTAAAAACCTGGTCAATTTATATTTGTGCACTTACTGTATGCTGAAGATAAAATTTTAACTCCATGAGAATAAATGGAGTATTTAAAAATAGTATCGGATGCATGGCTATTAATTTAAAGAAAAAGAGCTAGATGCCAACTTCATGGCATTCATAAAGTAATCTGGTATATAAGAGATAAATATAAAGAGGGCAACAAAATTATTAGGAGAAACTAAGCTAGTTGGAAAAAATGCGTTATGACGGTATATGTGAGAAGCACCTCTGAATCAGTTTCTATTAAAACTAAAATCTTTATATCTTGTGTGTAGACTGAGCAAATGATAATAATGCTCATTGATGTGGTACAAAGTACCAAGGTGGGAGAATGAAGTCAGGAATATAGAGGTTGAAGAAAAACTCTGAGGCAAGGATGGGAACTGGGAATCCTATTGGCTTCTGAAGACCATCCCCCTCCCGGGACAATCCAGGCTGTTTAGGGAAATCGCTGACTGCAGGTCTGGATGAAGAAAAGGACCAAGGGAGTCTGGCATATGTTGTTGATATAGAGAGTGAAGACGTTCTCAATAAGACCTGGGACACTTTGAGAAAATAAAAAACCCAGCACAAATAAGAGGATCCTTGTATACCAACTGGAGAGACTGGAGCACCTTCTAAATGTACAATGCTGCATGATAACACATTGAATGAAAAATGATCTCCCCCTGGGCATCAATTCTGATAATAAAAAGGAAGCAGAAAAAAGAAGACATTTTGGCTATTGAGAGGAAAGTAAACTTTACAAATACAAATAATTAAAAAACAAATGAAAATTATGTAGTGCGATAAATATCACTACAACAGCAATTGTATTACAACATTGAAATGTATCAAAGTAACATGTGTGCAACTTATATTTACACAATATTACATGTCAAATATATGCAATTAAAAACATTAAAAAATTGCCCCGGCCAGGTGGCTTAATTGGTTGGAGTGTCCTGGATGTCCCTTGTCCCGAACCCAGGTTTCTGTTTCAGAAGCTGGGCCTCTGGTGTCACAGAGCCTGTCACCTGTGACTGCAATTCTGTCCTTGTGTGTGGCAGTCAGGAAAGTCCAAGACCTTGGGGGAGGGGTTTCCATTTTGTTTGGGGTGAAAGTGGACAAGAAGTGTCACAGGTGATCACAGCTAACCATGTTCTTGGTGACTGTAGACAAAGGATTGAACCAAACACACAGAGAGTTTATAGCAGAAAGAGAGGGAGCAGATTTATTGAGCGATAGAACACTCCCCAGAACATGGGTGTGGGCCAACTCTGAGCAGAGATTGACCCCGGGGGCTGGAGGGATTCTATTTTTACAGGACAGATATTCCTGGCTACTTTTGGCAGGGTTTTGTTGTGCATGCACAAGTAGTTAGTTTACTTTAAAGCTACTGTGCATGTGGTCTCCCATGATTTTCCTTGACTGGACACCAGGGAAGGGGAGTCACACAATGTTAATTTATTATAATGTTGTTATAATGAGGTAGGAGTCATGCAGCATCTTCTGCACAGGTACATTCATGATTCACCATGATTCAGCGCTTTTCCAGAAAGCTGGAACAACCAGTCGTAGAAGAAGGTCTCTGTTCTATATCGATGTTCTTTATCTTAGCCCTAGGGCTCCTCCAAAGTTTCCTCCTTCCTGACCATCTCCTGCCTCAGAAGTGTCCTAAATGTGAAGGTGAGTTACAGGGCTGTGGTGGGACCTGGCAGGGACACAGATTTGCTGATGCAGAGGGCAAGCATGGCCCACGTTCTTGGGTAAGGCGGGGTGAGTAGCATTTAGGGATAATCAGAGTGAGGTTTGGGATTTTGATTTCTGGATCATATTATATGTACCCCTCTCAGGGAGGGCACAGGAAATACTTGGAAGTATGACCTCGAAAATGTCAAAGTAATTTTCAGTTGAAAAAACATTGCGTTTCCCCCTCTATTTATTTTCCTTTTTGTGCATCGTTTTACACAGTACAAAGTTTTTTTCAGTAAAAACAAATATTTCAAAAATATTTAAAAACCTTCTCACAAAATATTGGGCAAAAACGTTGAACTGTAGGAATGTAAAGTCATGTACTGATTAGTTTACTCTTCACAGGATTTTCTCCAGTTGTCATTTGATTTTTTTCTTTTTGTTCATCGGTGATGGGAAACACAAATGTTTGGTTCAAGGATCTGCTTATTTTTCTTTTATAACTTTATCTATTTTCTTTTTAATCTTTGAGTATTTGCATTCTTCCTAGATTGGTTTAGCTGATGATGTCTGTTATTTTGAATTTATATTGATGTTATTTATGTGACATGCACATTGTGAATTTAAGCGACACAGTAAAGCAAAGCTCCTTCCATCCTCAGCCCTCCACTTGTTCCCCTCAAAAAACACACTATTGCCTAGTGTGACCTTCCAGAAGGTTCTTTGCCTGAAAAGCATGTCTGCATGAACAAGATGGAGACAGCAGGTGCTGTCTCCACCTGCTGTCAGGTGCAAGAAATCAGCAGCTGGAGTTCCCAGGTGAGACCCCACTATGATATTAATTGTGGGATTCTGGGAGTGATAGGGCCTCTGTGCCTCAGTTTCCTGAATTGGAAAATGGTGATGAAACCCAGGTAAAATAAACTCACATTTGTAAAGGATTTTGACCTATGCCTGGAAAACATTAAACACTGTGTAATTCTTATTGAAGCATAAATGATGTTTGTTTTAAATTTTATTTAGTTATTTTTCAAGTACAGTTTTTTTTTTGTCTATTTCTCCCATCCCAGCCTCCCCCGCCCCTTGCTCCCCACCTCCCTCCCATTCCACCCCCCCCTTAGTTCTCGTCCCTGTGTCCTTCCTATTTGTTCCTCCAAATCCCTCCCCCTTTTTCCCCTTAACTTCCCTTCCCTCTCCCCTCTGGTCGCTGTCCCCTTGTTCTCTATTTCAGTGTCTTTTTTTTTTTCTGCTTGCTTGTTTGTTTTGTTGTTTAGCTTCCTGTTAAAGGTGAGATCATATGGTATTTGTCTTTCAACACCTGGCCTATTTCACTCAGCATAATGCTTTCCAGTTCCATCCATTTTGTTGCAAAGGGTAGTAGCTCCTTTTTTTTCTCTCTGCTGCATAGAATTCCATTGTGTATACGTACCACAATTTTTTGATCCATTCATTTACTGATGGGCACCTAGGTTGCTTCCAACTCTTGGCTATTGTAAATTGTGCTGCTATGAACATTGTGGTGCATAGGTTCTTTGATATTGATGTTTTAGGATTCTTAGGATATAATCCTAGCAGTGGAATTGTTGGGTCAAAAGGCAGGTCAATTTTTATTTTTCTGAGAAAATTCCATACTGTTTTCCATAATGGTTGTACCAGTCTGCAATCCCACCAACAGTGAACTAAGGACCTCTTTTCCCCACAACCTCTCCAACATTTGTTGTTTGTTGCTTTGTGTTTTAAATTTTTTAAAATATTTTATTTATTTATTTTTAGACCAAGAGGGAGGGAGGGAAAGATCAATGTATAGTTGCCTCTTGAGCACCCCCTACTGGTCACCTAGCCCGCAACCCAGGCATGTGCCCTGACTGGGAATCAAACCAGTGACCCTTTGCTTTGCAAGTTGGTGCTCAGTCCACTGAACCACACCAGCCAGGGCTGCTTTACTTAGTTTAAACAATACCAAGAATGACTAGATCTTGTTCATCTATCCACACCCTCATTACTACTCTCACTAATGTTTCTTGTCCCAGCATGTCTCACCCTTCACTCCCAGAGGCTGTGTTGGAGATGTGAACTTTTTCCAGCTCCACAGGCCGGCTCCAGTGGGGGTCTTGGACAAGGGTGGGGAATGCTTGAACCGCGCTGGGCTTCAGCTTCCTCCTCTGTCCAATGTGATTCACTCTCATCACTCAGAGCCGCTGTGAGGACTAAGCTGATCCTCGTGAGACGTGGGGTGGTGTGGATGCAAGGTCACCTCACCCCCACACTTGTTCAGACACAGACTTCATCACTGCTTCACCAACCGCAACCAGTAAGGTATCTGATATGCCGTTAAACGTGGCTGAGTTTAGCAGCTTTTTCGTCTTTTTCCAATTGACTTCACCCTGTTACAAGCAGAGTGAGTGATTCTGCGAGGGAGGGATTCTTGTCCTGGAGGGAATCCCTCCGCCCCCAGATGCAGCACGCAGACCCACAGGTGTTTGGGTGGGAACCCAAAGGTCTGACTCTAGGGATGCATTCCAGGTCCTGGTGCGGACACTGCACCAGGTTTGTAGAGGGACGTTTTGTGTATTCCAGACTCTCGTCTCAGGGGAGGCTATGCCCTGAACGCAGAACTGGGCTTGAGAAAGTGGATCGGAAATACTAGTTTCAGTCTGTGGTTTGTTGAATCTGCAAATGAGCATCCCAGGGATACAAGGACAGACCGCATATTTAGTGAAAAAATCTGTGCATAAGTGGACCCCCCCATAGTTGTCTGAGCCCCCTTTGTTCAAGGGTCAACTGTTCTCTCTCTCTCGCGTGCTCTCTTATGTTTGTTTAGTCACAGTTTGCTGATATCCAGGCTGCCAAGTCAGCTTGTATCTCACTGGGTGGTGAGTCTGAAGACCCCAAGAGCCCATCTCTTTCTCTCACACTGGGTCCACTGCCCCTGTATTTTCCCCAGTGCCTTCTACACTGCTCCTGCTAATTATTTTCAGGTGCAGCTTTTGAGGATGCAACTTCTTGAACTTTCTGTCCGTTAAAAATGATTGAGATTCTGCCAACAACCTGTACGAGTAGTGTATTCTCTCGCAAAATATACCCTGTCCAGGGGGATGGTAGTGGGGCTTAGGTTAATAAAGAACCAAGTTCACCCAATGACTCAAGTTCACCTAAAGAACCAAGTTCACCTAATGAATTACCTGCCTGTGTTCCTCACCATTCCTGTTCACTCCTACTGCATTTCTATGCTCCCTTGGGAGGAGGGAGTTGGAACCTCTTTGCACAGACCAGGTGATGGGGAGACCGCAGGTCACCTGGACCTGAGGACGATGTGGCCGCTTCAAAGAAGTGTCCCCAAGAAGAGGAGGTCAGCTGTCCCCGCATCTACATGTGGCAGATCTTCTAAGTCTAGTATCTAATGGGCAATTCTCTATTCAAAGTTGAAGGCAGGATTACCCGCATATCTGAGGCATTTCTGTATTGTGTATGCTGAATAGCATCTGCTTACATTGTTTACTAAAAAAAAAGTTAAGCTCCCAGTTCAGAGGTGTTGTTAGGGGTCATTTCTGGGGTCCTGGCATGGACCCAGCAATGTAGCCTTGGCACGGAATTGACCAGACCCTATTCTGGTGCTAAAGCTCCTTCTATTTATAATAGTTTGAGTATGTTCTTCTTTTCGGAAGTTCTTGCTACTGCTGCAAAGCACCTGAAGCCTGACCATCACATGTTGGCATGTAATGAACAGCCTCTGCCTATAGCAGAGACCTGCCTTTAAACTTGAAGTACACAGGTGGAGCAAAGGGCACTACTCCACCCAATCAGACTTTGGAGGATGGGCCCTCTAGCCCCTCCTCCTCAGCCACCTCCCACATACCTGACATTCTTCCACCCACCCCCACCCTCAGCCTCCTCCCGGTGGCTACTGTAGTAGCTCTCTGCATCTTCATACCTGACATTCTTTTTGAAAAATAGGAAGTTCCACCAAATTTCTGCCGATTCCTTGGAAGGAGCTCCCCGAGGCCAGATGGAAATAACACTGGGGCAACCAGGAGGAAGTTCTTTAGCACCTTGTGGTAAAGGGAAGCCTGTGACATTGCAAATAGCCATGCTGGTCTGTTTCACATTCCAGAATCAAGGGCCTGCCAGCACCACCAGGGCACTGTGGGAATGTCCTATTTAGGGCCTGTGCCAGGGTGTCCCTCCCAGAGGGGCTGGGCCTGAGACAGATGGAGGTTCCCCGGCTGGGACTTGGATTGTCTGGGTCCGGTCCAGATTGTGTCTGTGGCATCATACAGTGGGGCTTCATGCTAGGGTCTTCCTGAGAAAATTGGGCAGAGAGAATACAGCCAATGGGGCTTCCAGTACAATCTTTCTCACCGTGAGGCCCCGAGCATCCTCACGGAACCCTAGGTCCAGCAGAGATGCCAGACTCAACCCAGATGGGCAACCCAGAATGGGCAGCCCAGGGATGAGGGGTGTAGAGGCAGCTTGTTGGGTACTGTTTATGTGGTCTTTGAGTTTTCTTTCTGTCTTTTTTAAAACATGTATGGTCTTTCAGTTGTCTACTGTGCGGGTGTTAGCCCAGGTACGATATGGGAACAGTCAGGCACCACTGAATATGAAGTAATGCTTATCTTGGCCCAGGACACAGCAACACAACTCCCCTGAGGAGATGGGTTCAGTTTCATTCCCGTGTGAAATGACTGTGAATGTAGATGTTGCTCTTTTAATTTTTTTTTTTTTTTTTTGCCTAGGACCTCGGCCCAGGGTTTGGCTCCTATATGCAGGCAGAGGTAGAGGGTTGGACTTTTGTTCTGCCACCAAGTAAAGTATACGTGATCAGCTCCGATGTGTGCTGGGAGTGAGTGAGGTGGGTTCCATGCCATCAGAATCCAACACGGAAAACAAATCCTCCTCTTATACATACACGGAGATGAAGAAAGCTGCTGGTGAATATTGTATATGGTCCCTTGAGAAAGTGTAAAGTTTAAAACCCGGGACTATCTGGCCCCAAGCCCTCATCGCTGTTTAGACAGGGCTCTCAGTGTCCACAGACTGGCCCTCAGTGCCCATGTCACCTGCGCAGTCCCTTAGATGCCCCTACCCTACCCACACCTCCCTCCCTTTCCTACCCAAGTCCTGACTCAGGCACCTACAGAAACTAGGATCCAGGCCAGGTGGGAGATGGGCTCCTCCCTCCTCAGAGGTGCCAACCCGACTCTGCCCCAGGGATCCTGTATACCTCTGAGACTGATGGAGACACGGAGTCGTGTGCAGGGTCCAACTTCAGTCTCCACAGAAAACGCCTGTAGCAGAGGACATGAGAGCCAAACCCACTTTTTTAGAAGACGTGATGAGGCAGTTTGTCCGGAAAGGAGATGCAAGTTTGTGCCCGGAGCCTTCCCACCCCCGTGTTGACTATCTGTGTGTACGTGACTCACTGGAAAACATAGATGTTACATCATTATGCCAGGCGTACACAGATCAAAGACACTCTGAATTACCCAGTAATGGTCAACATTCTAAAAGTGTACACTATTCCGTTTTCAATAAACCCTCTTAGTGTTTGAGGTATCCATTTGGACAAGCTCACTGGCAACACAGGGGAGAGATGGTCACGATCTGCAGTTTGGAGGCATCTCTCTGCCCTGCAGCTGTAAGAGAGGGGAGGCCTGAAGAGCAGGGAGAGGAGCGTGCTGTCCCCTGGCCCTTGGGGCTCTGCTATTGCATGATTGTTTCTGCTCTCAGATGCCTCCTCCCTGCTCTCCTGCCTCCTGCTTAACCCCCCTGTCCCCTCTCTCACAGGAGACACACACTGGGATCTTCCACAGACACAAATCTTACCTCTTTTATCCCCTGCTTAGGACCCACTGGGGGTCCCAGAGCACCCAGATTAAGTCCCACAGGGAGACTGGCCCTGCCCTGCCCTCTGCCCTCCCATAGCCCAACCCCACTGAAATAGTCAGAGTCCCCGCTCATACTTACTTAAGGTCACCCTCAGAGAGCCCCTCCTCCAGGAAGCCACCCCTGATGCTCTTGGCCCTCCTCCCCAGCCCTATTCATTCTGGGTCATGTCTGGGGTGGTTGGTGTGTCTCACTGGACCTGAGAACCAGGAGGACAGGGCCTGGGACTAAGTCACCACTAGGTCCCCAGCATCAACTAGCACAGGGCTGATGACAGGCACAGTAGTGCACAGGGAATATTCAATGAGTGAGTGAATGAATGAAGGGGTGGAAGGGAACTCCAGTGCACTGCTGGTGAGAATGCAGACTGGTGCAGCCACTGTGGAAAACAGTATGGAATTTCCTCAAAACACTAAAAATGGAACTGCCTTTTGACCCAGAGATTCCACTACTGGGAATTTACCCTAAGAACTCCAAATCGCCAATTCTAAAGAACCTATGCACCCAATGTTCATAGCAGCACAATTTACAATAGCCAACTTCTGAAAACAGCCTAAGTGCCCATCAGGAGATGAGTGGATCAAAAAACTGTGGTACATTTCCACAATGGAATACTTTGCAGCAGAAAGAAAGAGGGAGCTCCTACCTTTTGCAAGAACATGGATGGAACTGGAGAGCATTATGCTGAGTGAAATAAGGCAGTCAGTGAAAGACACATACCATATGTTCTCACCCATAAGTGGAACCTAATTAACAAAACAAACAAATGGGCATAACAGAATGAGAGACATGGAAATAAGGAACCAAAGGACAGTTACCAGAAGGGAGGGGGCAGTGAGCTAATGGAGGAAAGAAGGGGAAGGAAAGAGTCAAGGAACATGTAGGAATGATCTACAAACATGGACAACATGTGGAAACTGACTGTGGGAGCAGGGGGTGGGATGGGCAGAAAAGGCCAAACTGGAACAACTGTAATAGAATAGCAATAAAAAAGGATTTCAAAAAGAAATAAATATTTTATGTACATATGTGAAAAAAAAAAAAAAGCTCTGTGTTCAGGGTGTGTCTGTCCTCACACACAGACTCTCTAAGAACTGGCCCCTGAACCTCTCCAGGCAGCCTCCCTGCTCTCCCTGCGATGCTTGTGTTCAGCTGGACCCTGGACCCTGGATCTCCTGGGCTGCAAAGGCCTGGGGGCTCCTTTGTGCAGAAGAACTTCCCTCCCAGCCTCCACTCTGCTGCTCATCTCTGCCACACACTTGGGACCCCTTTTGCAGGGTGGCCTGAGCATGAATCTCAGAGCAAGCAACTGCACCTGAGGTGTACAAGCTTTGTGTCATTGAATAAAAGACAGCTAAAACAACAACAACAACAAATCCAGAAGTGGACATAGTCTCCTTTAGGCAGTTGAGCTCCTGTCTTGGTTTCAGGAGTGACCCAAGAAAACTAGAAATTTCCCATGTTGCTCACCCAGGCTGCCAACATCCAGGTCCTTCCTGGAGTGAATGAGCTGGGCCAGGGCTCAGAGCCTTCTTCATTAGTAATGGTACTAGTGATTTATACTACTGATTAGGCTGCATCTCCTGGAAAAAACAGGCATTGCCTCATCGTGCCATTTACACACAGTTGCAAAAGAAAGTGAAAACAGGCCAAGAAGTGCACCATCAGTTTCCCTCAGGGGATCAGGACTTTCACCTTGTGATTCCATGGGGCTTCTCTCCGAGAGAAGCATGGCCCCTCCCATTGATCAAGCATATTCAGGCAGGAACAGAAGGAATTCCTGTGAAAGAGATAAGGGAAAACCTTTAATTCATCCTTTTTCCCAACTCTTATAGGGCCCCAATCTATGGAGAGTCTTTGGACTTTTTGTCCAGATCATCAGTAAAACAAGTAAGTATGACAATGACATTGGTCACATTAATCACCTCTCAAGTCATCAATTGCTGACCAAGTGTCCTGCACAACTTCTCTATTCTCCTCTCCATATTCTCCTCTCTTTTAAAACAATTTTTCTTCTTCCTTTATCTGTAAACATTGCAAATGTCCATCAGTTGATAAATGGATAAACTGAAGGTGGTATATCCATATAAGGACATATTATTTCTCATAAGAAATGCAGTACTGATACATACTACAACATGGATGAATCTTGGGAACATTGTGATAAGCAGAAAAAGCCAGACACAATGCATATACTGTAACTTGCTATCTATATGAAAAATCTAAAATAGGTAAATACATGGAGACAAAGAGGGGATTCAGTATTTTCTAGGGACTGGGAGGAAGATGGAGTGAGTAGTGATTGCTCAATGAGTGTGAAAATTTTTTTCATTCCTTCTTAGGATAGGGTTTTCTTTTGGGGTGATGGAAATATTCCAGTGATGGTTACACAACATTTTGAATGACCTAAATGGCACTGAACTTACAATGGTTCAAATGGTAACTGTACTGTATGTGCGTCCGGCCACAGGGAGAAAGAAAAAAGCACTGATGGAGCAAGAGAACTGTCCACACCTCTGGTGCTGACCAGGTGCATTCTCTCATTGTTTCTGGTGCTGGAATGGCCCATCCTGGGAGTATCTACACTTCACAGTGTGATTCTGATTCCCACCTGCTTGTGCAGAGTGGAGGCTGATCTGGTTCAACAAAACCTAAAGCCCTTGATCTAATTCATCCATGAAACCCATTTTTACCTTCTCACAGACGATCAAAAACCACAGCTGTGACTGATCCTCAAGTGTCTTCCTTGACGGCAAAGGGACAAAGAGATGCAAGAACTGCGAGGCAGAAGAAGACGTCCAAAGTGCCATCAGCATAGAATGGGGTGACTCATTGGTGTCTCTGGGTTCAGAGGTGTTGTGGAGGGTGGCATTTAAACTTGAAGCTGGAGAATAAATAGAATGCATGTGAAGAGAGAAGGGACACAGATGAGAACCATCAGGCATGGAGCCTGGGACACATGGGTGTGGAGGGGGGCGCAGGCACTGAAGTCAGAAACAGAAAGTGGGGAGAGAGTGGTGAGGCCACAGCTGTGAGACATGAGGGCAGAGCCCTCATGGAAGACATTTGGGGTTGCACTGATGGGGACCCGTGACAGGTGTGCAGGGCAGTTGGCATCCTTCCCAACCATTTAGGGGTTCCCTGACTCCAGAGGACAGGCTACCTCAGACTGCCTTTCCCAGGTGGCCTTGCAGCTGGGATGCATGTGAAGCTCTGGGCAGCACAGAGCTCCACCAGGTGTTTCCCCAGCAGCCACTGTGGGTGCAGGCAATAGCTCTGAGTTGCCTGAGGCTGCTGGGGCTGCAGAAGTGAGATCCAGGTTCTGAGTTCCATCAGCAGTGCCATTTTAGGGGTCACAGCCTAGAGCCTGCTTCTCCAGTTCCTTCTATGACAAATGGACTCTTAACTCACTGTTTTACCTGTGGGATCCAACCAGGGCTGGGGTGGGGAGAGACCATTCATTCTTCCATCCATTCTTTGGTCACCAAATGTCCCTTTGCAGGGAGAGGGGTTGGTAACTAAAATCCTGATGATGTTGTTAGAGCCAAGGAGTGACACATGTTCCTCACCAATCAAAGGAGGAGGACTTCCTGTCCCTGGAGAGCCCCAGCCCCGCCTCCTGCATGCCTGACATTCTTTCTCTGCACCTGAAACTACCACATTCCTGCCTGTTGCCTGGAAGGCAGCTTTCTGGGCCAGATGGAAATCCCACTCCTATGCTGACAGGAGGGATATTTTCAATGAATCCCTGGGCAAAGGGAATGCCAGGAGGAATGCCAGGAAGAAAGCTGGCAATGCCAGTGTCCCGGTTTCACACCCAGCAGCCCAGCTCTGTCAGTCTCAACCAGGAGCCTGGGAACATCAACCTGGGCTCGTCCCTGGTGTCTGTGAGCAGGGCCTGCCTGTCCTTCCCAGAGGGGCCTGGCCAGGGGTGCATGGGGACTCCTGAACTTGGATTCAGGAGTCCAGGGTTCTGTTCCAGCCTGTGTCACTGACCAGTAGGACTGTGGGTGGGTGTCCTACTTGGATTCAGGGAGCAGGATGGGAAAATAAAACCAATGACCGTTTGAGGTCAGGCTATTGAACTTACTACCAACAGAGCCAGAATCTTTTCTAGCCATTAGTAGAGGCAGAATCCCAACACCTAACCACGGCTTCAACCCAGATAGGCCGGATCCTACCTCCCAGATGGGGGCTCCCCTGCAGGAGACAGAGCTGTCCCCAGACAGCTTGTGTCCCACAGTGGACACAACAGGAAGGGGGTGCCTGAGGGAGCTGCTGGTGGAATTGGACAGGACTATGTGCAAAGGCCTCACTGACACCATCAGGAGGGGCCTGTGCAGGATCTAAATCCCAGCATGTCTCACCCCAAAGCCTGCATGCTGTTGGGTTAGTGGCTCTCAGTGTCCACAGATCTCAGGACCAGCTGTCTGCTCATCCACCCAGCCTCCCAAACCCCTGCCCTGGCCTGGTCTCCCTCCACCATCCTGTCACTCAGCTGTGTGACCTGGGCTGTGCTCTGGGCTATTTCTATTCAGGCACAACCTGAGCCATTCCCTGGGGAGTGTGTTTTCTCCCTCACCCTGCTGGCACCCCACACTTTGGCAGAGGCAATCAGGCCTGGGTCCCAGCCTGCCTGGCACTGTCCTGGGAAACTTTTGTGTCACTGCCTGCTCACTTAGGTTTCTGTGTGAAATGGGTGCCCTTCATGGAGGAGATTCTGGCTGGATCTGGGCTCCAAGGGGAGGGGTGTCTGGGAAAGCAGGCCTGGGAGTTCTCTTGGGCAAGCAGAGACACGGGAAGCAGGGACTTTGCAAAGGCAGGAAGGAGGTACAGAGGGGCAGGGCCTCCTACAAGAGTGACAGGTCACCTTTCCTGTGTCCCCAAAGAGAACTTTGTCCATGCTGCAATGTGCTGGGGTGTCCCTGAGAGATGAATTCCTGCAAAAACTGAGGGAGAGGCCTTCTAGTCCTCACTGCAGGGGGTGGGGACCTGAACTCACAGAGCTGACCCCTCAGTGTCCCTCAGGGGAGGTGTCCTTCACCTTCTGTCCTCACATCCTGACCCCAACGTGGCTCTCTCTTTTCAGGGAAAATCCCACAATCTTCTCCCTCTGAACATACACATTAAGGATCAAAGCCTTGGAAAATCTATTGACAGTGTGTAATTTCTCTCACACAACTTTACAGACAAGTAAGAGTGATAATAACATTGACCACAACAACCAACCTGAAAGTCTTTCTCTCCCTGACTCCCAGCCTCCCTTTCATGAACTGCATGTAAATAGGTACTTGTGAATAGGCTGCTTGCCCCTCTCTCACCTGTGTCTGAAACAAACCTGGGCCCTGCAAGGTGCTAAGTGGACATGAGCTCCTGAATGAATGATGGTGATGAAGAGACAAGAGATAGGGACGAGCACCTGGGAGTCTGTGAGTATCCTCCAAGCCTTCCCCATGGTTCTGTTTCATGAGCTGCCCCAGCCTCCTCCCCACATATCTCCTCCTTTCCCCAACCTTGTTCAACCTGGAATTTCCAAATATGCGAAAAGTAGTCCTTTGCACCCGAACACTATGAGCTGTGGTTTAGTGAACAGTGCCTGGTCTGGGGCTGTGAGGTCAGGGAGCTGATACTCTCAGGCCCAGAGGGTGTAAGGGGTGGGCAATATGCAAAAGGAAGTGGGGAAAACAGGAGATTCATAGGATGCAATAAAAAGCTCTTTCGTGGATTCATTCTGGAAGAGGGGATGGCTGTGAAGCATGCCCTGTGCCATCCTGCTTGGCCTTGGCCTGTGGCCAAGGCTGTGGTGTTGGGCATGAGTGGGAGGCACTTTGAGGGAGTAGCATGAGGAATGAGTCAGGCATCATCCTCTCTTATCTGTCAAAGGATGCGCAGTGCCAGGTCTACGTCTGGATCCTCCTGACTCCAGGGCCCAGAGTGTCTCTGCAGGCCTGGACAGAAGGCAGAAGACTGGATGACATCACACCTTATCAAATAAAAGCACCTGCTGGAGACTGCAGACCTACCTCTGATTCTGCTGCAGCCAGCCGAGAGCCATGACTCCCCGAAGCTACATCCTGGGTAAGGGGGACCCAACCCCAATTCCCTCAGAACTCATCTCCAATCTCAGCCACCACCCCATTGTAGGGAACCAATCTGCCTGGCAATGGAAATTTTAGCACCGCCCTATGGAAAAGCCCATAGGCCCGTGGTGGCACGCAGGAGCCAAACCCATGGCAAATCAGGCCTGCATTATACATAGGCTGCTTTGTGACTTGCTCTTGCTAAAACTCCCTCACCCGGAGTTGAGGCAGAAAATACTTACTGCATATCTTTAAAGTAACTTCCTGAAGTCTGTGCTAATTCTCCCAAGGACTAAAATTACTCTTATCCATCCCTTGCATTTGCAACATATTTTCTTGGTTAATCTTTAAGAGGTAATTGGTAAAATCCCTTCCATTGTTATCTGTAAAAAGTAATTACCTAAAGCAAACCTAAGCATAATGAATGAAAAATCTTCTTTGATGTGTGCTATTAGAAAGCCAATAAGAGCCTGTCAAGGCAAGGGTCAGCGTGCTCTCCCCTTAAGAGAGTGGCCATGCTGTCCCTCTTCCTCCACAGGACTTGGCAGTCCATGTGAATTTGCCTCATCTCATCCATGATGCCACGGACACTGCGGGTCAGTGTCTGCCCCAACCTCAGCCTAGTCCTCCTCCTTAGCCCCAGACCTTAGCCGATCTATATCCCTGGGATCACCCCCACCCACACCTCGGATTCACTTCTGAAGCTCATGCCCAATGCCGCACGTATCCCTCTTCCTTCCTCTTCCCCACAATCTAATCTTTTAACCTTTCACAGGGGTCCTCCCCAATACAAGCCACCAGCTCAGCCCCCTGAAAGCCTGACAGCCCTCCAGCCCCCTGCTCTCAGCTCCTGCCCAGGAAATGCCCACCCTCCCCAGAGCCCTACATCCAATTCTCCCAAGAGTCCTGCCAGCACCCTTCACCCTCCACAGGTCCATGGTCCCAAGAAGCCTGAACACAGGTGACTCAGTCCCACCCTGGACTGCTCTGAACCTTCCCCTGAGCCTCGGGCAGCACAGAGATCCCCTCAGACCCCCCCTCAGACCCGGCTCCCCGAAGTGGGCCCACGGCTCCCCTTCAGCCTCACTCACCTGTCTCCTCTCCCACAGCTGTCTCGGCTGCTCTCTGCATTGTCACCCTCCTCTGCTCACATGGAGCCCCAGGTGAGCCCAGGAGGGACAGGGACACATGGGGATCGGCTGCAACTCCCAGAGCACCCAGGGTGGGCCCTGCCTGCCCTGCCACCTGGGCCTCACCAGCTCTGTCTCCTCCAGTGTCTCCCACGGGCGCTCACCTGCTGCTGTGCCAGTCACACACAAGGTGTGGGGACAAGTTCTACGACCCCCCAGCAGCACTGTTGCTATGACAACGCTGTGGTGCCCTTGAGCAGAACCCGAAGGTGTGGGAACTGCACCTTCAGGGTCTGCTTTGAGCAGTGCTGTCCCTGGTCATTCACACGCCAGGAGACCTTCGTGGTCAAAGTGAGAAGCCAGGCGTGTTCCTTGCCCCGGTCCTCAGACGACAGGGTTTGTTCCAGGTAAGGTCCTGTCCCCTTCACAGGAATAGGGCATGGGGGGGAGTGTGGGGGCTGGGGAGGGTCTGGATGCCAGGTCTGTCCATGATACCACCTCTCTGCCCTGTTGTCAGCGTCCCCCTGTCCCCGTCCACCTGCTCTATTCATCCACCTGTCCCTCTCTCTCTCCTCTTGTTCTGACTTCTCTCACCCTCTTCGCTGTCCTTCTCGTGTCTCTCTTTCCCACCCCTCTGCCCATGTTCGGTCCGTCCCTCCATTTCTGGCCCCCTCTCTCTGCAGTGTCAGCTGATAGAGGACCCGGTGGCCATCTGGCTGCTGGATTCTGCTTCCTGGATGAGCCGGGACACAGGGCCCTGGTGCCGACAGAGCTCTGGGACGTGGAACAGATGTTTGGTGACAGAAGACACTCAGCTTCAATCGCTTGTCTTGTTCTTGCTCCTTTAACACTAAGCCTGTCCTACATTGGTGGCTGGTCCTCTTTCCACGATTCTGAACAACCTGGAGAGATTGCTTTGCTGTGGGAGGGTCTGGACACCTGGAGCCAGTCTCTCGAGCAGCATCTCAATGGCCTTCTCTGAGACAGTTCATTACCTTCAGCCATTTTCTCTACCTGCTGCAAAACAAGGCGATAAAAAAAATTTGCAGCTGTGCACATACTGTCCTGGCTCATGAACGGTTGGGAAAGGTCATAAATGGTAGACAGGGGTCTTTTCTTTGGCTTCCAGGGGTCGCAAAGTATGTCCAATTTTGCCAAATATAAGCAAAGTTTACCATGATCTGCTTGTTTCACTAATAAAAATTCCACCCCAATCACAGAAATCCGGTTTCTGTTTCCACCTCACCAGGGCTTGGGATGGGACAGGATATGATTCACTGGGAGGAAGGCCTCTCTGGCGCTGAAACAGAGTGTCGTCTTCCCAGATGTCTGGCCCCAGGGGAAGGAGGTCCTGGCAGCTGCGCCCTCAGGCGTGTACATCTGGTGGGCAGCACAGGGCAGTGGACGCAGGGAAAGCAGACTGCTCTGAGTGTGGACCAGCCTGGAGTCGCCAGCGCTGGGGGTAGAAAGTGCGCCCCTCCTGCAACCCAGCCCAGGGCTAAACACCCCACTTGTCCCGGTCAGCCGGTAATTTGTGGTGTGGGAAGTGGGGAATCTCGGACAGGAAGAATTTACTTGCCTCCAAAAACTTTGTTTTGGGATAAACCAATGAGGTGTCAGCATTTCCAATGGTCCACTTTCACCCTAAACCGAGGGCACAAACTCCTTTCCCACGTCCTGGACTCTCTGACTACAACTCACTCCAGGGAGCCACGGTCACCGGCAGAGGCAGGACTTCTGGAAAGGGGGACCCGGTTCAGGGAGGAGGGGCAAGCGGATCACAGCAGGCCCAGGGGTCAGGGCGGGACGAGGAAGGATAGAACAGGACAGACCTGGACGGGTTGGGCAGACCCTGAACAGAAGTTGCAAACGCCTCCTGTCCTCTCCAGACACTTTTTAAATTGTGGGAGAAATGAAAACTACTTTTATGTATTAATTTTTACTTAAACAGTCCTATGAACATTGGACAGAAGAGGCAGGGACTTCAGAGTCCCTGTAGTGGGGTCTCATGAGCAGGCCCCTCCCCGCTCCTACTTGGTGCCCCAGACCTTCTGAAAATGCTGGTGTCCTGGGTGCAGCCCTGACTGAGGGGCCTGAGATGAAATGGCCTTTGGCTGCTGTTAGGTCCCACCCACCCACCACCACTGGCTGAGGGAGACCCCTGAGAGTCAGTTCTTCCCCTGAGGAGGAGGCCCAGAGCCTCGGGGATTGTCCACTCGGACCTTTGTCTCTACTTTGTGTCACTAAGTCCAGACCTGCTACTTCTCAGAAACCTTTGCATGCAAGTCAAATAAAAAAGCAAAGCTCCTCCCCATCCTCACTCAGCCCTTGTCACCCTCCCCTCCAAAGCACACTATGGACAGTGTCAGTGTGGCCTTCCAGGAGGTTCTTTGCATGTCTGCACAGACAGAATGGAGGCAGCAGGTGTTGGGGGAGCGGCAACTCTGCAGCTGCAGGACCCAGGTGAGACCCTGCCTTGCTACTCAGTGTGGTTCTGGGAGTGATGATGTCTCTATGCCTCGGTTTCCTTGTCTGTAAAATGATGATGGAAACCAGGTAAAATGAATCTATATTTGTAGAGGATTTCAAACAGTACCTGGAATATATTAAATGTGTCAGTGTATGTTGAAAAATGAATGTTTTCGTCTCTGTCTTAACTGACGTGTACAAGCAACTTTTATTATTTTGCTATTTAAAAATTTTTAATTGTTGTTTAAGTACAATTTTCTGCCTTTTACTCCCATCCCAGCCCTCTCCACATCCCTCCCATTTTCACCCCGCCCTTATTTTTGTCCATGTGTCCTTTATACTTGTTCCTGCAAACCCCTCTCCTTTTCCCCTGAAATTCCCTCCCTATTTTGCTTTTTTAAGATAAGAAAAAAGTTAGAACTGTTTTGGTGTGAGGAGCCATAGATTCATCTCAAACTTTCAGCAAAAAATGGGTGTAGTATCTGAATGTATCAAGATTTTTAAATCCAATGTCTTTTGATATTTTAAAAATATATCTTAAAGACTTTAAAATGACAGGGAAAATGTTTATGACGTGATGTTAAAGGGAAAAAAAACCCCTAAGACTCATAACTGCCTAGACCAGCAGCCCAGTTTTTGAAAATGCGTGTCCCTGAGCTCCTAGAGCCTCAGGATTTCTTCAGGGTCAGCGAAGGGTGGACGCTGCCTGACCACATGGTACTTGGACGACAGCCATGTAGCAATACCTCGATGGCTGTTTTTCTTTCAGTGCTTGTCTTTAAGGGTGTATCATTACTATCTTAAATTAAAATTTACTTAACATAGAATTTCTGATTTAATTAGTCAGTGGGTTTTAAATGTGTATATATATATGATGTTTAGGATGTTGTGCAATACTCACTAATCCCCAAACATTTCCATCAACCCAATAAGACAGCCTGCACCTACTAGCAGTCACCCCAAGTCCCCTCCCCCCAACCCTTCACACCCACTGATCTGCTTTCTCTCTATGCATTTGTCACTTCTGGGCATTTCATATCAATGGAACCGCACCCTATGTGGTCATTTATGGCTTTCACTTAGTGTAAAGTTTTTAGGGTTCATCCGTGTTGTACTGTGTGTTGCGTTCCACTTCTTTTTAGTGAAAATAATCTTCCCTTGTATGGACACATCTCATTTTGTTTATTTGTTGTGGTAAAGTGCCTGTCACTAAGCTTTTAAAAATTTTAATTTATTAATTTATTTTTAGAGAGAGGGAAGGAAGGGAGAGAGAGGGAGAGAAATATTGTTACGGGGAAACCCTCAGAAGTTTCTCCCTCAGTGGAAGAGGGAGAAGCTTATGAATGAAGCAAGTTGAGCAAAGAAAAGCCTAGTTAGGAGAAAAGAACCTGGAAAAGCCAGCACTTTCCGCACTTTCCACTGAGGGCTAAAATCCTGCTTTCTGCTCTGGAAAACTAAACCTAAGTGGGGAATGCACCACAGGGTTGGGAGTGGGATTCTGGCATTCTGTCCCAGGACCTGTCCTAGCTTGTCCTCTCACAGATGTCTTTGTTGAGGCAAATGTTTGACCTGTGCCCACAGGGTTGGAGAGGGAGAGAGCAAGGCCTTCACCCAGAAAAAGTAACATGCCCCTCCCTGCAAATCCTGCAAGGAGTATTTGTTGTTTTTTTTTAATTTTTATTTTATTGATTATGCCATTACAGTTGTTCTATTCCCCCCTTCATTCCTCTCCACCCTGCACCCCCCCTACCATCCCCCCTTTAGTTTATGTCCACGTGTCTCAAGTTCTTTGGATTCTATATTTCCCATACTATTCTCGCCCTCCCCCTATCTATTTTCTACCTATCGTCTATGCTACTTATTTTCTGTACCTTCTCCCCTCTTCTCCTCCTCCCACTCCCCTGTTGCTAGCCCTCCATGAGATCCTCATTTCTATGTTTCCACTCCTGATCTAGCTGTCCTTTTAGCTTGCTTTTGTTTTAGATGTGGTTGTTAATAACTGTGCATTTGCTGTCCTTTCACTGTTCATCTTTTTTATCTTCTTTTTCTTAAATAAGTCCCTTTAACATTTCATATAATAAGGGCTTGGTGATGATGAACTCCTTGAATTTAATCTTATCTGAGAAGCACTTTATCTGCCCTTCCATTCTAAATGAAAGTTTTGCTAGATAAAGCAATCTTGGTTGTAGGTCTTTGGATTCCATGACTTGGAATACCTCTTTCCAGCCCCTTCTTGCCTGTAAGGTCTCTTGAGAGATCCGCTGACAGTCTGATGGGGACTCCTTTGTAGGTGACTGTCCCCTTAGCTCTTACTGCTTCTAGGATTCTCTCTTTCATTTTAATCTTGGCTAATGCAATGATGATGTGCCTTGGTGTGTTCCTTCTTGGGTCCAACTTCTTTGGGACTCTCTGAGCTTCCTGGATTTCCTGGAAGTCTATTGCCTTTGCCAGATTGGGGGAATTCTCCTTTATTATTTGTTCAGATAAGTTTTCCACTGGTGGCTGTTTGTTTCCCCCTTCTGGTACCCCTATAATTCGGATGTTGGAGCGTTTAAAGATGTCCTGGAGGTTCCTAAGTCTCTCCTTATTTTTTTGAATTCTTGTCTTTTCTGGTTGGTCATTTTTATCCTCCTTCTGGTCCACTCCTTTGATTTGAGTCCCAG
The DNA here is from genome assembly GCF_021234435.1 of Artibeus jamaicensis. Lineage (NCBI taxonomy): Eukaryota > Metazoa > Chordata > Mammalia > Chiroptera > Phyllostomidae > Artibeus > Artibeus jamaicensis. Next base: position 1,223,920 of record NW_026521297.1, read on the forward strand.
TTTCCTTTCCATTACTATTGGTTTCCTGTGCATTGACATTCATTTCAATTAGTTTAGCCTTCATCTGTTCCTTTAATTTGTGACTAAAATCACCCAGTTCTGTGAGCATCCTGATCACCAGTGTTTTGAACTGTGCATCTGAAAGTTTTGCTATTTCTTCGTCACTTAGATTCATGGGCTCTGGGGCTTTGAGATCTTCTTGAGCCATTTTTGGTCTGTTCGCGCTCGTTAAATATGAGGAGCGGAACCTTAGGGTTGGGGCGGGGCCTCCAGGGCGGGTCGCTGGGTTGTGATGCTGTATGTGGGGGTGGGGTCAGAGCCAGGAAATGGCGGCTGTCTCTGCTGCCTCCTGTAGCTGGGACCTGCTCGGTCCTGTTTCACTGCCCACTCCCTCGCTGGTCTATCTGCTCAGGAATTCGCCAGCACAGTCAATCCGCTGCCCTTCACCCTTGCCGGATCTGCCAGTCACTCACTGGGTCGGCCCTTTGCAACCCCACGCCTGGGATCCACACGCCTAAGTCCGTCTGACCGAGTTTTCCTGTGCAACCCTGCTTCGCCAGCTGCTAGTTTCGCCCCTCTTATGGGTCAGGATGAAGAATTCGTTGTTATTGGACTTCCAAAAAGTTCAATTTTCTGTGTTCTGATTGTGTTTTCTGTTGCTAATATTTAGTTTGTCTCTAAACTTGGTTGTGTGAGAAGGCACGGATATCCACCTATGCCTCCATCTTGGTGGAAGTCAGGAGTATTTGGATATACATTGAAGTGCTAGAGAACAGACCCTGGAAGAAGCCACATGGGGGAGAGAGATGCTGCAAGCCTACAACAGGCCAACAATGTAAACTGACTTTTCTTATGGACAGGCTTAGAGGCAGAAAGGGTTAACTGTGGTGGGTGATGGGAGTTCATTATGAGTCTTCTGCACATCTTAGGAATTGACCGCAGACAACTCCACAAGGCCCCCACTTAAGTAGGGATGCCTAGGAACTTGGGCTGGAGGAAGTGCCTTTTTTTCTTTTGTCTTCAAAGCCCCTGCAGAGCCCAGACACTCATCCCAGATTTCATTGTTTCTATATCCAAACAGAGGCACAGCATATCTGAATGCCCCACTCCCACAATGCAGTATCTCCTTTACCCCAGAGGTGAGAGGCTGCACTCCCTGGATTTGAAAGAGCTGGAGACAAAGGGCGAGATCCAGTTACTATCCCAGTATCAGCACCTGAGAAACTCCTTTGCTACAGAGAAATTCCCAGAAACTCACTCAGTTCTTCTCACTGACACAGTAAACAATTACAGGCCAGAGAGCCTACTATCGTGCAAACAAAGTTTATCAGTGCTAAGTTGTAATGGGAGAGCAAAGAAGAGTGGTTAGAACAGGGGTGGCAAATGGCTGGGTGGCCAAAAGAGGTGGCCAGGGGTTCCCCTGTGTGGCAAGAGAGCCACAAGGCCAAGAGAAGAATGTCCTTTTTTTCTGAGGTCTTACATGGTGGGGGTGGATGGAGGTGAAGAAATTACATTTTGATTGGCCGGTAAAGGTGGTGCCAGCTTTCGGGGGAGACATGACTACCCAAACGTAGGTATGAGTGGGCGTCTGTGAGCCCAAATCTTTATCTTCCTCAAGATTCTATTTGTCCATTTTGCATACATGACAGGAGGCAGGCAGTTAACCAAAGTTGTTTTATGGCTTTTTTCTTTGGGCACTGTGGAATCCCTCCCCGTTTCCCTCCCAGGCCTTGGGATGAATGTACGGTCTCAAGGTGTTCCTTCTCCCAGCTAGTGGAGATGATACACACAGACTTTCAAGGGCTTCACTACCCACTACACTATCATAGTTTCACTCGTTTGGGATGCCTGGAAGCCTTGTCAGACTAGACTCAGCATTATTGGGTCAACGTGCAAGCTTTTGCTTCTAGCCTCCCGTATTAAGTTCTTTGTTAGATTATAATGGTGAGGGCCCTGCCTTTATTTCCCTTCTAGCTGCTCATTCCACTGTAACAATATCATGTGTGAGAGATACACCCCCCAGCTGGGGACCTGGCCCGCAACCCAGGCATGTACCCTGACCTGGGATTGAACCAGCAACCTTTTGGTTCACAGGCTAGCAAGCCACTCACTCAGCAAAACTAGCCAGGGATACAAGACTTTCTTAAATCCCTGTCTTGGTAAAGGGAAAGGAACATCTGAATACAAGGTATTTCATTCCATTTCCCTTCATTTTTGCACCAAAAATCTAGATGGAGAATAGAGTTACAATTGAGAGATCCAATCACAGACCTGACTTCTCTGTGCTTGAATTTATATTGAGGCCAGTGACATTGTAAAGGAAAATAAGGCATTTTTTTCTCTTGATCATCGCCCTCAGGTTGGACCAATTGTCAAGGAGACACCCTAGGGTGGGGGGAATGTTGGGGGATGCTTTTGTGCCATCCATTTCATCTCTCTTTTGCCTGGTCAGTGCAGCCGATGACTGAGGCTCCCTGTGCCAGGAGATGGGGCAGCAGATGCAGGGCCAATCCAGTTATTCCTTAGAATTCTATAAACTTTTGTCCCATTCAGCAGTATGATCTGAAATTTTATTTTGAGAAATTTGTAATTTAGATAGGTCAGGATTCTTCCATACATTTTAAAAAGATGAGACTTATGCCCTGGCTGGTGCAGTTCAATAGACTGAGCACTGGCCTGTGAACCAAAGGGTTGCTGGTTCTATTCCCAGTCAGGGCACATGCCTGGGTTGTGGACTGTGTCACCAGTAGTGGGTGTGAGAGAGGCAACCACATACTGATGTTTCTCTCCCATTCTCCCTCCCTTCCCCTCTGTCTAAAATAACTAAATAAAAGATTAAACATATTTGTAAACATATTAGAACAAAATGGTGACTGTCCTTAGATGACAGAAGAAAAGACCCCTTCACAGATCTTATCATAATGCGATTCTCATGGATCCTCCTCCTTCGCACACACAGGACATTTCAAATAACCTTCAGAATATAGATGAAAGTGTATCAGAACTTTGTAGACTCTTGGAGATTTTTACACACCCCCTAAATATTCACTTTAATAATACAAATATGTTTGTACAGGTAGAAACTATTTACTTTTTCTTTAATTAGCAAAGCTTCTCATGTGCTTTAAGCATACAAAATGGGCATAATTCATTCAAGATTTCTCTTTTGTAAGGAGAAAGAAAAATCCTTGAGACATTTCAGGGGCCCATTGAAGCATCTCTAAGACATTTCTAGGTTAGGAAGAAGTCTTTTAGATTTCCGGCCAAGATGGCCACAGTATGTGGAAATACTGTGCCTCCTCGCACAACCAAATTAAGGACAACAAAGATTTAGAAACAAAAACACAACCAGAACAGACAGAAAATTGTATGCAAGTCTGACAACCATTCATCCAGACTGGTAAGAGGGGTAGAGTTGGCGTCCGGTGGAGAGGGGTTGCAGCAGGAAAAGGTGGTGGCTGGCAGACCCGGGGGACTGGATGGCCCAGGGCTAGCAGACCCCTGGCACAGGGAGGAAACGAGCAGACCCATTGAGGCGTGCAAGGCTGTTGGCTGACCGCAGACGCACATTCACACGCAGATAAACCAAGCAAAAACGTGCAGTGAGACAGACTGCGCAACCCGGGGCCCCAGTGATGGGAAATGTAGCCTAAAAGCACCAATTGAAAACACTTGTGGGGGCTGAGGTGCCGGGAGAGACTCCCAGGAGAGTTTGTTGGAGAGACCCACAGGGTCCTAGAACATACACAAGCCCACCCACCCAGGAACCAGCACCAGAAGGGCCAGTAATGATGGAAAGGAAACTGGGACTCAAATCGAGGGAGTGGACCAGAAGGAAGAAAGAAACAACCAAACAGAAAAGAATGAAGAAAAAAAGATGAGGAGAGGCTTAGGAACCTCTGGGACATCTTTAAATGTCCCAACATTCGAATTGTAGGGGTACCAGAAGGGGAAGAGGAAGAACAAGAAGTGGAGAACTTATGTGAACAAATAATAAAGTAGAACTTCCCCAATCTGGCAAAGGAAATAGACTTCCAGGAAGTCCAGGAAACTCAGAGAGTACCAAAGGAGGTACACCCAAGAAGGAACACATCATAATTATATTAGCCAAGATTAAAATGGAGGAGAGAATCCTAGAAGCAGCAAGAGATAAGGGGACAGTCACCTACAAAGCAGTTCCATCAGACTGTCAGTTGATTTCTCAAAAATGACCTTACAGGCAAGAAGGAGCTGGAAAGAAGTATTCCAAGTCATGAAAGGCAAGAACCTACATCCAAAATTGCTCTATCCAGCGAAGCTTTCATTTAGAATGGAAGGGCAGATAAAGAAAGCGCTTCTCAGATAAGGTCAAGTCCAAGGATTTCATCATCACCAAGTCCTTATTATATGAAATGTTAAAGGGACTTATCTAAGAAAAAGAAGATAAAAATATGAACAGTGAAAGGACAGCAAACTCACAGTTATTAACAACCACACCTAAAACAAAATCAAACTAAGCAGACAGCTAGAACAGGAGCAGAGCCACGGATATGGAGATCACATGGAGGGTTAACAACCGGGGACTGGCGGGGGGCGGGGAGAAGGTACAGAGAATAAGTAGCATAGATGATGGGGAAAAATAGACAGGGGGAGGGCAAGATAGTGTGGGAAATGTAGAAGCTAAAGAACTTATGACACATGGACGTGAACTAAAGAGGGGAAATGTGGGTGGGAGGGGCTGTGCAGGGTGGAGGGGAATGAAGGGGGGAAATGGGATAACTGTAAATGGCATAATCAATAAGATATATTATTTAAAAATTACCTGGTTTTTTTTTTACCTGTCTCTCGCATTGGAGGGAGGGACAATCACCTCTACTGCTTCCACAGCCTGCGCAGGATTTGGGGTGTTAAACAGACTCAGCGTACATTTTTATTCTAATTGCCCAGTAGGAAGATTTGTTAAGACTCTCAAAGTTTTAAAGGCCATGAATGAGTTGTGGAAACAAAGAAAGTCTTACACATGTCACATCCCCAAAAGCATTCAAGTGAGAGAAAGAAAAACCCAGTAACAAGAGATGAGATGTGTCCTGAGTGGAATGAGGTTGTCAAAACTGGTGTAATAAATGCTTCAGAGAGAGGACTGTGAGTTATAGAACAAGTACAGAAATGTGCTATGGACATGGTTACCATTTGCCCTCAGGTGGCCTCACCAATGACCTGGGCTAGATTATCTGAGGATAGATTTACCCCACTCAGACAGAAATAAAGAAATCTAAAGAGAAAGTGTGTGGTCGTCTCATGGACCTGTCTACTTCATGCCCTGAAAGTGGTTTTCTCGTCAACTGAGACATTGGCTAGTTGCCCCAGGAATGGATTCACCCCACTGAGGCAGGAGGGTCAATTCCAGAATGGCACAGAGAGGAACACAAACAGAAAGCGTGTCTGCCCCGTGGGCATGTATATCTACTACTCATCTTAAACTCAACCCAGACCAACAAAGGCCAATCTCATGTGGCAGAAGGTAACCTGCAGGTCCTATATCCCATCTGGGTCTTTCTTGATATTTGTTTTGCAACCCCAGAAAATATTTGTTTTCCTCCATAACATTTCTTAATGTATTTTCAGGATATGGTTTGTATTTTCTAATAATAAAAAGTTTATCTGGGAGTACAGTTCTTTAGCAAATATACATTTGCTATCAATATTCCTACAAAGACTGTCATCCATGAAGGTGCTGCAAGTGGACATCTGACTCTGAAAAAAGGTTTTGGATCCAAAGATCTCATCTTTTCGCCAAGAAATAATAATCATTTCACCTGTATTTCCATATGACATTTCTTAATGAATTTTCTAGGCAAGGTCTAGTCCAAAAATCTATTCCAAATTCCAAAGAGTATGACATGTGCTTGGAAGCAAGGATGATGTACCAAATATATATTCGGTGCCAGGATGGCTGCAGCATTGGCTTCAGTGTGGTTTGGGAATGTGGGCATCTGAAACTGAGAGAAGTTTCAGGATTTCACCCCCTTGCTGGTAAATGATGAGAGTCACACTGGTTAATGCAGTGACGGTGTCTCCATGGGACTGGAGATTTTTTCTGGCATAAAAGTTAGGGTGAGAACACTGCAGAAAGGTATGAATGGTGATTAGTAGAGTTATAAAATCAGCATTTTTCTTTTTTTTAGTTTTTCACTTTTTGGTAGTTTTTATTTTTCCTTTTCGATGAATTTATGCCAAATCTCTAAGTATTTTTTGTTTATCTTCTTCAATTTTTTTTCAAATTTTATTCACTTTTTTTGCATTATCATTTAACTCCCTTATACCCATCTCACCCTAAATGAGCATTTTTTAAATAGCAAGAAAACAACAGGCTCTGAAGCCTGAGAACAGGTAAGTCTCAGTGGGTGGTCATTATTGGACAGTGAATTCTAAGAGGTAGGAGTATTTACTTCAACTATAGCTATGCTTGAAACTAGGCTAGCATGAAAGTCTTGTTTTTACAAAGTGTGAGTCCTTTTTATTCATTAGAATTTGATGGGGAAAAGTGAGGTGAGAATGATATGGTAAGGTGTGAGGAGACAAACTTGGAATTGTGGAAAATAGCCATGACATTATGTTTCATTGCTTTCATAATCATTTACTAATTATCTCACTGCTTCAGAGGCTGAACTAGGAATGTGTTATACAGTAGTGATTAAAGAAATGTGATCACAACCAGGGTTGTCCCAAGGTTTTATTGAAGGAGCAGCCAACAATTCAAAAAGTAAATATTCCATGAAATAATACATTGTTAGCTGATCTGTTATGTGGAAACATAAATTGACCAGCACTCTGGGGTGAGAAGCCTTGTGGATCCTGAGGAATTTAAGAACACACATTTAAAGGAGGGGAAAAGGGATTCAACTTAATGGGAAAGATGTTTCATGTACAAGAAAACACTGTAGACAGAGTCTTCCCATGCCAGTAGTTCATCACCACTGTCAGGCCTCTCCTGCGATTTTTGTGCCATTTCCAGGGTGCTGGGGATTATGTTCATGTACAAGTAACTTTTATAATTTCTGGTAAGTTTTAGATTTTTCTCAACTCTGGTACATTACTTAGTTCAATTATTTCAAATTGTACTTTCTAGTTCAGTGTCATGAATGCTCTGAAATTTTCTTTTTTTTTAAAGAGATTTTATTTATTTATTTTTAGAGAGAGGCAAAGGGAGGTAGAAAAAGAGGGAGAGAAACGTGAACACATGGTTGCTTCTTGCACATTCCCTACTGGGGACCTGGCTCTCAATCCAGGCATGTGCCCTGACTAGGAATGGAACCAGCAACCCTTTTGTTCACAGGCTGGCACTCAGCTGGTGAGCCGCACTAGCTAGAGATGCTGAAATTTTCAATAGGAAATGTTTATTACCTAATTATAATGAAATTTAATGTCTATTGCACTTACGCACACCCATAATTACTTGTTACTTATAATGGTTCCTGTGATTTTTGAAGTGTCTGAGCTATACATGGGTCAACTCTCATTATAAATATGTATTTTTTTACCCTAAGTATTATGTATACATATGTTTGTAATCTGAAACATTGAGAATGCCTGAGATATCATATCACCTCAAGTCTTAAATATGTCAGTAAAGAACAAATTCTCTTCCACTATGATAAATACAAATGCATTTACACATTAACAAAGACACCAATCACTGTAACAATTCAGCTCTCTCACTTAAATTATCTTAACTGATAAATTGATGTTCAAGTTATAAATGAACAATAGAATTCCATTTACTGTTTATATTATGTATTGTCTTTTTTCTTTCAAAGTCTTGTCCTACAGTCTTGTGTTATACTTGTTACATACATATATGATGGTGTAAGTAGGTCATTTGTGTAAATATTTTCAGGACTCTACAATGCAGGCATATCTTTTTTATTATGAGTTTCTTTGTTGGGAATCACAGATAATTTGTTTTAATTAAGATGGGCTGAAGCCCTTTATCAGGAAAAGATGATGACTTTCTTTAGCCATATTGGAGAAGCGTTCTTTGTTGGGACCTCGTATTTCCCAATGCCTTTAGCCATGGGTCCTGGTCATTTCTATTGTAGTGATGTGGGTCCAGCCCTCCCTACTCCCGGCCTTGGAGTCTCAGGAAAAGGTGTGGGGAATACCACCACGCCTACCCAATGGGGCGGGAGGCGGGCGGGGGGCACATTTCCGTTGGGGCACACTTGCGGGGACGGGACTTCCGGCGTCCTCCCCGTGGCGGGCAAATTGCTTCAGCCAGAATCCCCTCAATTACGTGCTCAGAAGGTCCAGTTCGCTAGGTGGTGGCAGACATGCCCAGGCGGAGAAGGCTCCAGAGTCGCGGTCCTCAAAGATCATCCGAGAGGAAGAAGGTGGACGACGCTGCCCGGGGGGCCCGCGCCAGGCCCGAGACAACGGTCGCCATGGCGGGGACGGCCTCCTCTCCCGCCACTAAGTCCCGGCCTAGAGCTCAGAGTGCGCTGGCGGCCTCCCTGAGACGCCCGGCTGAGGTAAGTGCGCGTCCCCTCACACCCCCACCCACCTCAAGCGCCTCACCACGGCGAACCCTGCATCCCGTGTGCAGACGCCCTGCAGCCCAAGCTTGGCTGGTGGCTCGGAGACGAAGGCTCATGGGAGAGAGGAGTGTTGTGGTTTCTGAGGACACAGCAAGTACAGTGCAGAGTGGACAGGGCTTATTCGTATCTGAGACTCCCGCGCCGATCTCGGTGAGGATTATTGAAGCAAAGAGCAAAGAGGAGGCAGGGTGGACTTCAGAGCCAATAATTTGGGACTTTATTGGGCTGTGAGATCCAACAGAAAACTGGGGTTGTGCAGGATCCTGCTGGAACATTTCAAGGACTCTGGCTGCCGTAAGCCTAGTTCATGGGCGAGTCTGTTGCAGAAAACCAGGCGCCTGAATGACATAGCGAAGCAGAGAGTAACGAAGGGAGCTTTAGTATGCATGCGGACCCACAGGAGTAGCCTCCCAAAGTCTGGGCAACAAACTTCTATTTCGTTTCCTTTTTACACAGCAGGACAGATGGGGTGAGCGACATGTGGGCTAACAGTTTTCACCTCGTTCAGCAGCCCTTTTTGCAGCGTTTCCAGCCCATTTTCAGGGTTTCCTGCCCAAGGCTGCTGGAGCAGGTTGATATCTGCAGTTTCCGCGCGCCAAGCACGCTTACAGAACCAAAAGTAGAGGTTATTGCCGCAGCTTTAAGAAAATGGCATTTGGCTTTTTCCCTTACAAGTCCAGAGAGATGCCCGTGCTTTGTGCAGCAGGAAGGTGGCAGAACTGAGGGAGTGGACTTGGGGTGTGAAGATGTGAAGGAGGCAGACATTCCACAGTCGTGTGCACAACTAGAGGGAGTGTGAGCTGGAGATCCTGGGCCCTGGTGGGAGGACATGGGGGTGAATCCTAAGCTCGTGTGTGGCTGTGCCTTGGGCGCATGATCTGGGAGACTGTGGCAGGAAGGACGGGAGCCTGTAGTCATGGTCCAGGGCTTCCATGACCTCTGTATGGGGTTCAATACATTGCTGTTGCTGACCATGTTAACATTAATTACTGGGACTCTGAAGAGAGAGCAGCCAGCATTGGCACTAGGGCTTGAGGTCTACACTGAACTGGGGGAGCCCTGGAGGAAATATAGGGAGGGAAAGATTTGTAAGAAGTAATATTGGGCCGGGTGGGGTGGGGTGGGCGTGAATCTCAGGTAGACAGCTCTTCATTCATTCGTCTCCATTGCTACAGGTTGGTGTGACCTTTGCAGACATTGCCCTGTACTTCTCAAGGAAAGAATGGCGTCTCCTTGATGAAGCTCAGAGAAGTCTGTACCTGGATGTGATGCTGGAGAACTTTGAACTTATATCTTCACTGGGTAATGCCTTCACTCTGCCAGTGGTGTAGACCAGGCTTTGCATTTCCTTATGCACCTGTCCTCTAGATGGCACTCTGTCATCATAAGTGGACTGTATGCACTGCTTCCTCTTACAGTTTTCTGAGTAGTTGCTTTCCTTCGTAGGGCTGGTTTATTTGCAATCACTCTTTTCTCCCCCTGCAATACCAGTACCCATTGTAGTGAACTCACAGGGAAGGATTTGTGGTTTGTATTGTTGTGTGAAGACGAATAAATACCACCTAGAGGTATTTATTACAAATAAATTTTGTCACCAATAAATAAGATTTGTGACAAAAAGTATTCTTTTTATTCCTGTTGGTCATCTGTATATACATATTTTGGAAAACTCTACAATTTTGGCTAATGAGTCTGTTGAATCCCTTGTGTATTTTATATATTAATTTCTTTTCCCTGACGGGTACACAGCTTTTCTCATTTGTTTAATTTTGCTTTGTGGATACTGCTGGTTTTTGTTTCTTGTTTTAGAATTTCAATATGGCAGCGCTACATTCAGCAAGTGCAGTGTTGCCAATTTTTCAGTAGATGAAATGCTGGGTACCAGTGGTTATGGATAAATTATTTTTATTTAAGTCATGTAGAGAGTTTTCTTTTTTCTTTTTTTTGGATTAAAGTGTTATTTTGTGAATAGTCTTCATAAATTTATGTGACTTTTCTGACTTGAGGCCACAGTACCTCCAAGCATATTTGTATTTGATGTCCAAGTCTGTTATCCCATCCTGGGGTTAACCTTTTTTTGTTTTTGTTATTATTATTTTTATGATATATTGACTTCTATTTTTAGATAGAGGAGACAGAGGGAGAAAAACAGTGATGTGAGGGAGAAACATTGCTCCTTCCACTCTCTCTCCTGCTCCCATCAGGGACTGAACCCTCACGCCACTGCTGTGCCCTGCCAGGGAGAACGACGGGCTACCTTTAGCTTTGAGGGACAATGACCTTAAAGGGGACACACTGGTCTGATCCACACTGGTCAGGGCTGCCTTTTCATTTCATTATGTTATATGCTGACCTGTGAAGAAGTTTTTTTCATTTGTGGTAGTCCAGCCTGTTTATATTAGCTTTTTTTGCACGGTGGAGGTGGTGGTCACATTCAGAAGATTATTTCAAAAACAAATCTTCAGCCCTAACTGTTGGGACCGAGTCCTGCAAACTGGAAGGTTACCTGTTGGCTTCCAGGTTAGGGCACATGCCTGGGTTGCAGTCCAAGGTCCCAGTTGGTTGTATGTGGGCAGCAACTGATTGATTTTTCTTTCTCACATTGGTGTTTCTCTCCCTCTCTTTCTCTCTCTCTTCCCTTCTTTTGAGAAGTAAGTAAAGACCTTTTAAAAAATAATTATATGATTTTATAAAAAGCAAATGTCTAAAACTTGTCTAGGTTGTCTGAAGCAGTTTTAAATTTCACTACTGACATTGAATTTTTCATGACGTTTGAGCTCATTTTTATCAGTGGTGTCCACAGTTTTTTTGTTTTACATGTGAATGTCCATGTTTTCTAACACTATTTCCTAAGCAAACTATTTTTTCTTTCTCATATGTCTTTTTTTTTGGTCAAAAATTAGTTGAACGTCAGTGCCTGTGCTTATTTCTGTGTTTTTCTTGTGTTCTAGTAGTCTGTATTCATTTTAATGACATACAGTTTGGTTGCTGTGGTTTTGTTGTAGATTGAAGTCAGAAAGTGTGATACCATCAAAATTTGCTTTTTTCCTGTCAGGTGGCCCTCACCATGGAGCTGGTCCTCAACCCAGGCATGTGCCCTGACTAGGAATCTAATTGACATCTTTTCTACTCACAGGCTGTCTTACTCAGTCCACTCAGCCACACCAATCAGTGCTGTTTTATTGTTTACATTTTTCTGTGTATCTGATATTCTCCTATTGTTCTCATGCTGGTTTCTTTTTTAAGTTGGTTCCCTTTGCATTCTCTGGTGGCTCATGGATATTTTTTAATATAATTTATTGATTATGCCATTACAGTTGTCCCATTTCCCCCCCTTCATTCCCCTCCACCCTGCACACCCCCATCATCCCCCCCTTTAGTTTATGTCCATGTGTCACAAATTCTTTAGATTCTATATTTCCCATACTGTTCTTGTCCTCCCCCTGTCTATTTACTACCTACCGTCTATGCTACTTATTCTTTGTACCTTCTCCCCCCTTCTCCTCCTCCAACTCCCCTGTTGTGACCCCTCCATGTGACCTCCATTTCTATGGTTCTGCTCCTGATCTAGCTGTCCTCTTAGTTTGCTTTTTATTTAGGTGTGGTTGTTATAACTGTGAGTTTGCTGTCCTTTCACTGTTCATCTTTTCTATCTTCTTTTTTTTTTAGCTAAGTCCCTTTAACATTTCATATAATAAGGGCTTGGTGATGATGAACTCCTTGAACTTGACCTTATCTGAGAAGCACTTTATCTGTCCTTCCATCCTAAATGAAAGCTTTGTTGGATAGAACAATCTTGCATGTAGGTCCTTGCATTTCATGACTTGAAATACTTCTTTCCAGCTCCTTCTTGTCTGTAAGGCCACTTTTGAGAAATTGGCTGACAGTCTGATGGGAACTCCTTTGTAGGTGACTCTCCCCTTATCTCTTGCAGCTTCTAGGATTCTCTCCTTCATTTTAATCTTGGCTAATGTAATTATAATGTGCCTTGGTGTGTTTTTTTCCTGAGGTCCAACTTCTTTGGGACTCTCTGAGCTTCCTGGATTTCCTGGAAGTCTATTACCTTTGCCAGATTGGGGAAGTTCTTCTTTATTATTTGTTCAAATAAGTTTTCCACTTGTTGCTGTTCCTCTTTTCCTTCTGGTACCCCTATAATTCAGATGTTGGAACATTTAAAGATGTCCTGGAGGTTCCTAAACCTCACCTCATTTTTTTGAATTCTTGTTTCTTCCTTCTTTTCTGTTTGGTCATTTTTTTTTTCTTTCTTCTGGTCCACTTGATTGAATTGAGTCCTAGTTTCCTTTCCATCACTATCGGTTCCCTGTGCATTTCCTTTCATTTCACTTAGTTTAGCCTTCATTTGTCCATCTAATCTGTGACTAAAATCAACCAGTTCTGTGAGTGTCCTGATCACCAGTGTTTTGAACTGTGCATTTGATAGGTTGGCTATCTCTTGGTCGCTTAGAAGTATTGGCTCTGGGGCTTTGAGTTGTTCTTCTTGAGCCATAATTTTTGGTCTGTTTGCCCCTGTTATGTATGAGGGGTGGAGACTTAGATGTTCACCAGGGTGGGGCAACCTGGTAGCTGGGTTGTGATGCTGTATGTGGGAGTGGAGTCAGAGAGGGGCAATGGCGTTTGTTCTGCTCTCTGATTTCAGTCCTGTCTGCTGCTTTGCGCAAGCAAATTGGGCCCTTCTGGTGCTGTTTCCCGGGTGTGTGGGCTTGTGCACCCTCCAGGACCCTGGGGGTCTCTCCAACAAACTCTCTGTGAGCCTGGGAGCCTCTCCTGGCACCTCGACCCCCAAAAGTTTTTCCAATTGGCGCTTTTAGGCTTTAATTCCTGTCTCTGGGGCCCTGGTTTGCCCGGTCTGTCTCACTGCTCGCTTCTTTGCCTGGTTTATCTGCGTGTGAATGTGTGACCGTTGTCAGCCAGCTGCCTTGCGCCCTCACTGGGTCTGCCTGTTGCCTCCCCACGCCTGGGATCTGCCAACTGCCACCTGCACCCCTGGGTCGGTCTGGCCACTTTTTCCTGTGCCACCCCTCTCCACCAGCCACTGACTCCTCCCCTCTTACTGGTCTGGCTGAATGGTTTGTTATTGTCGAACTTCCGTACAGTTCAATTTTCTGTCTGTTTTGGTTGCATTTTTGTTACTAAATCTTTGTTGTCTTTAAACTTGGTTGTGTGAGGAGGCACAGTGTTTCCACCTACGCCTCCATAGAGGGCTCCACTGGCAGCAGAAAGTGGTAGAGTCTCAAAACCACATGGGTCCCCATCTTCAGAGTTCTCAGAAGAGGTAAGTCAGAGCCACCTCTTAAATCATTGGTAGGTGTGGCTCTTCATCTCTTTCTCTAGCTTTTCTGAGCAGGACCTCCTCCAGCTCATGGATATTTTTGAAAGTAAAATTTTGGATTCCTTATCAGACTGTACATTGAAATCCATGTGTTTGTTATCGATTATTGGGAAATTATTACGTTTTGTTGGTAGTTTCCCTGTTTTTAGTATTTCTTTTAATCCTCTATTCATGTCTGTGCATTTGATGAAGCAATAACTCCTTTCAGTTACATGGACTAATTTCTGGCTGGAGAGATAGATTCATCTTCATGTGGATTGCAGGGTGGCTGAGTTGGTGTTGTGTCTCAGTCTTAGACAAGTCCCACCAACCTAGTGTCTGTGGTGCTACATGAACTGAGGGTAGAATAACAAAAAAATGTGCAGGTCAGCCATTGCTTTGTCAGCGTTTCTTTTCAATGACATTCAAGGGTTTTGAAGTCTTTGGTGGCACTGAATTTTTGGTTTTTCATGGACTAGGTTGTGGACAAAGGGATGTGTTTTGGGTTTCATGCCGAGAAACTCTGTAGGGTCCTCTGATTTGTAAATGATGGGGAATTCATGGATATTTCAGAGGCTTCTTTGGTTCTTGAAAACAAAAATTTCCTGTGTTTTTCACAAAACAGTGCACTAAGGCCAACCTGAGTACAGTCACAGCAGTTGACAGATGTAACTGTGACCCTTGTTTTTGACCCTTGCTATATTCAAACTTGTTTGTTAACCCATTTTCCCTGTCTTCTTTTCTGTGCTCTTCTATGTTTTTTGCACATCGCTTTGCTGCTTGTCTTTTGTGTTTGTTTTTATGTATGAATGCTTGTTTATTGAATTTAGAGAGAAAAGGGAAAGGGAGAAAGAGGAAAAATCATCACTTTGTTTTTCCAATTATTTATGCATTCATTGGTTGCTTCTTGTGTGTGCCTTGACCAGGGATCCAACCCACATTCTTGGCTTATCACATCGATGCACTTGCCCTTCAGTCTCCATCTTTTTGGCATCAGGAACCTTTATAGCACAAGGTGGGATGGGTGGCATGGGAGTGTAGGGGGTTAAAGGGATGGGAACTCGGAGGTGCAGCTCAAGTGAGCTTCTTGCTCACCCACTGTGGAAGGGGCCAGGAGAATATAGCAGGACCCCTTTCCTTTGAGGGGAGCTTCACTTGCAGCCCAGTTCCTAAGAGGCTGTGGAGTGGTATGGGTCTTTGGCTGGGATTGGAGACCACTGCTCTAACCAAAACCTAGTCAAGGCTGATTTTCTATTTTTATAATTATATTTATATTCCCCTCCTCCATGACTGATTATGTTTGTAGATAGCCATCTACTTGTTGTGGAAGAAGGGAGAATTCTCCTATTTCTTACTCACCCATCTCGATGAAGTCACTCACATAGACCTTTTCTCTGTGGTCTCTTGTGCTTGTTGTTCTACCACAATGTTGCCCATCCACCTCTTCAGTTCTTCTCTTTCAATTTATATCATGTGTATTCCAGGTAATGGCTCCACTGGGATTAAAGGGGACATTTCCTTTGTGCATTCCAGAAAAAACACAATTCTCTCCATGCAGAGTGGACACAGAGGCTGTCCTCGTTTAGCGAAGTGCTGTTGGAGAGGGTTTGGCACATGGGTTTTGCTAAAGTCATAACTAGGAACCCATTTTGTTGATTCGTATTTTGTTACCATTGCCAGTTCCTCACCCCATTCTAATTATGCTTGTTTATTGTTGACAAAGTGTCAAAGAATCAGTTCTGAGTTATCATTCCTACTCAGATTTTTAGCCCACAGGTAATCTTCACCTATGTAAACTTTGCTCCTCAACCATTTTTTTAAAGATTGTGTATATTTTTAGAGTGAGGGGAAAGGAGGGACAGTAAGAGTGAGAGAAACATGGAACATGTCAGAGGTACATTTATCGGTAGCCTCTTGTGTGCCTCCAACTGGGGGCCTGATGGACAACACATGCCTGTGTCCTTACTAGCAATAGAACCAGTGACCTTTCAGTTTGCAAGCTCACACTCAATGCATTGAGCCACACCAGGCTTGCCTGCTCTCCCCTGCCCTGCCCCGTAGTAGTAGTAGTAGTAGTAGTAGTAGTAGTAGTAGTCCCTGACTATCTACTTCGTGTTTTATCCTTCCCCATAATGTCAACATATACTTGACTAGTGTTTCCTTTTGTTCAGGTTGCTGCTGTGGAGCAGAGGACGTGGACGAACTGATTGAACAAAACGTTTCTGTACGAGTGGTACAGGCAGAGAATCCCAAGGTGGCTTTGTCTTCCCAGAAGAGCCACCCATGTGAGAGTTGTGGGCCAGTGCTGAGATACATTTTCCACTTGACTGAAGAGCAGGAAACACAACCCAGCCAGAAATCACTGCAGTGTGGGGCATGTGCAAAACGATTTTACTTCAGTACAAAGTGTCACCAGCACCAAGAGCACCATGTGAGAGAGAAGCCTTTGAGAAGAGGTGTGGACAGGCTCCTCCTTGCAGAGGGCTGCAATGTCAGTGTGTCCCAGAAGCTTTTTACCTGTGGGGAGGTTGGACAGGACATCCTTACTGAGTCAAAACATCTCCAACAAGAGGCTACTCGCACCAGGGACAGGCCAAATGGAATCTGGGCATCTAGAGACACTACTCAAGGCAGAGAAAATTATTTCACCCTGAGTGAGTATAAAAAAGCCCTTGGCTGCAACCATGCATATGTTCAAAAGAAGGGTGTCCATATTGGAAGACAGTGTTTTGTGTGTCATGATGGTGGAAAAAATGTCTCCAGAATTTGTAGGTTTTGTTATTGTCAGAGAGTTCCCAGTGGAGAAAAGTCACATCAGTGCAGTGAATGTGGAAAATCTTTTACAAAACTGTCTCAACTACATCGTCATCAGACAGTTCACACTGCAGAAAGGCCTTATCAGTGCCTCATATGTGAGAAGTCTTTTAAAAGAAGAAATAGCCTGTATGTACATGGGAAAATTCACACTGGAGATAAGTCTCATGTGTGTGATCAGTGTGGGAAAATTTTTAATAGACGAGATAATCTCCTTTCTCATCAGAGACTTCACACTGGAAAAAGGCCTTATCAGTGCAGTGAATGTGGGAAATCTTTTTTCCGAAAGACTTCACTTCATTGTCATCAGAGAGTTCACAACGGAGAAGGGCCTTATGAATGCAGTGAGTGTGGGAAATCTTATCAGAGTAAAAGAGGACTTTGCTCTCATAAGAGACTTCACACAGGAAAAAGGCCTCATGAGTGCAGCGAATGTGGGAAATCATTCTTTCAAAAGAGTGCACTTTGTTCTCATCAGAGACTTCATACTGGAGGCAGGACTTATGAATGTAGTGAATGTGGGAAGTCTTTTCAGAGTAAAATTGGCCTTTACTCTCATAAAAGTCTTCACAGTGGCGAAAGGCCCTATGAGTGCAGCAAATGTGGGAAATCTTTCTTCCAAAAGAACGCACTTCATCGTCATGAGAGAGTTCATACTGGAGAAAGGCCTTATGGGTGCAGTGAATGTGGGAAATCTTTCTCCCAAAAGTGTATACTTCGTTTTCATCAGAGACTTCACACTGGAGAAAGGCTGTATGAATGCACTGACTGTGGGAAATCTTTCCTCCGAAAAAGTGGACTTCATTGTCATCAGAATATTCACACAGGAGAAAAGCCTTATGTGTGCAATGAATGTGGGAAATCTTATTACAGTAAAACTGGCCTTCGTCGTCATCAGAGTCTTCACACAGGAGAAAGGCCTTATGTGTGCAGTGAATGTGGGAAATCTTACTACAGTAAAACTGGCCTTGGTCGTCATCAGATTCTTCACACAGGAGAAAGGCCTTATGAGTGCAGTAAATGTGGGAAATCTTACCGCAGTAGCTCAGGCCTACGTTATCATCAGAATTTTCACACAGGAGAGAAGCCTTATGAGTGCAGTAAATGTGGGAAATCTTACCGCAGTAAAATTGGCCTGCGCTATCATGAGAGATTTCACACAGGAGAAAAGCCTTATGAGTGCAGTGAATGTCGGAAATCTTATTGCAATAAAATTAGCCTGCGCCATCATGAGAGATTACACACAGGAGAAAGGCATTATTAGTACAGTGAATGTGCAGAAAGTCTTAGATCTTAAGACATGTACACGATTTTACTTTCATGGTAAAAATAAAAGGGTATTCTGTGAAGCCTTGTTTGAATCCAATCTCAGGAGCATCAGCAGTTAGGAGGTTCAACATAAAAACCTTTCATTTGTGAAGCCTGTGTGTCCATGTTGCACTTTCTTGATTTACCCAGGTGGTTTGCCAAATCCATGTCCATGCATATTTCTGCTGAAGGTATATCCTGTGTACCACCTATAAGGCTCCAAGAGATTCCATGAGTCATCGTGCTTGATGTGGTTAGAAAAGGTAACTGTTCTGTTATTTGTTGGAGAAAATTAGGAGTAGCCTAGGTTTTTAGGTTTCTTTTCCTTGTACTCTCACTACTCGGCGCAGTGATGTGACTCAATGTGGCCCAGAAAACATCATCTGAATTCAGATGTCAGCTTGTAGGAGGACTGCATTTTTGAGGGACATGCTTTTTTTACATAACCAGTGATCATTTTTGAGTGTGTAGATCACCAGTGCAGGAACTTCCAGGCTGATCTCCCTTCGCTTGGTAAAATAACGGAGGACTTTTTTCCCAAGTCTTCTTTAAACTTGGATGCTCTGCTTATTGTGTGTGGTAGTTTATAAAGAGTTTTGGTCCTCACACACATCAAGATGTGAAGAACTTTCATGTGTGTCTCAACTTTCTCTGCTTCTGTGGAGACAGTTTAGTGCAGAAATCCACTCAGTGGTTTTTGCCAGAGTTGCATTCTTGCTCATATTCCCCCCCAGGCAAGACTGGGATTTGTAGTTCTTATGAGAATCTTCAATGCTGTGAGTTTAAGGAGACATGGTCTTCACTGCAAAGAAGGGGTAGGTATGACAACCTCAATATGTCTGGGAACAGCATGATTTTTTTTTTCATATAAAGGGTGGCAGTATTGCAGGGAATCTCTGGCCCAGTCCTTGGAAAGGGCCATGTGCCATAATGTCTGCAGTTCCATGGCGGATGGTCAAGTGGTAGCACCACAGAGGTGAGGGAAATGATTACAAGAG
Organism: Artibeus jamaicensis; assembly: GCF_021234435.1. Classification (NCBI taxonomy): domain Eukaryota; kingdom Metazoa; phylum Chordata; class Mammalia; order Chiroptera; family Phyllostomidae; genus Artibeus; species Artibeus jamaicensis. The sequence goes on from NW_026521297.1 coordinate 1,242,942, forward strand.
AAACACTGCTGTGACAGGTCCTGGAGGAGTCTGAGGAAACTAGACAGAATGTGTATTTTCTCAGCGTGCATCCAGAAACATTTCTGAGAAAAAGACCGCAGGATCAGTGTGTACACAAATCACAGGAGCTGCAGGAATCTGTTGATTTTGTCATTGTCATTAAATACAATCAAAAGGTTTTATGGCCCTGGCCAGGTTGCCCAGTTGATTAGAACATCATCTTGATATGTGAAGGTTCTGATTTCAATTCTTGGTCAGGACAGGTACAAGAAATAACAAATGAATGCACACGTAAGTGGAACTACAAATCCAAATTTCTTTTTCTCTCTCCCCCTCTCCCTCTCTCTGCCCGCCCCTTTCTCCTTCTCCCTCTCTCCTCTCCATTTCTGTTTCTCTCTAAAACGAATACAAATTTTTAAAGAGTTTGTGAATTTTTGTCACCTCTGAGATATTCATGTTGGAGCCACTAGCGCCCTGGTAGAAAAAAGAATGAAGAAAAAGCGAATCTATGTTCAGGGATGTAGCTATTTTGACCCAACCAGCAATGCTGTTGCTTTCAGTGATGTTTTTACTTTTTGCTTTATTTGCTGTTACTGAGGCAAAGTGTCACACAGAGCACATGAAGAAATGAATTGAATATAGAGTTGCTAAGCCTATTTTCAAAGTGAGTTGCTTGTACAGATTTTAAATATATTGATCTACTTTTAAAATGTTACAATTAGTAAACATATTTCAAGTATAATGGTTGATCAGTCTTCACTTATACATGACATTGAAACCATCACCATTGTCATAGTACTGACCATTACTGTTTCTGGGAATTTACCTTCTGGCCATTTTAATCTCTCCTACCCCTCACTACTCTGGAAGTAAACAATGATTTTTGTTCCATTCTAATAAATAGTTTCTAATTTCTTAATTTTAGATGGTGCAAATACCATTCTGCTATCATATACATTGCATATGTATTTGGAGATTTCTTAATGATATATTAATGGCTCATCTGCTTTTGCTGAGAAATAATTCTGTTTTAAGTATATTTTATTGATTATTCTCTTAACGTCCCATTTCTTGTCCCCTTTCTTTCTCTATACCCTGTACCCCACTCTCACCAGCATTCCCCCTCCCCCTTAGTTCATGTCCATGGGTCATATCATTTCTTTGGCTTCTCCATTTCCTATACCATTCTTAGTGCTGAAACTGGTGCAGCTGGATGGGTCAGGTCGAGAGGGAAGGCCACGGGAGATTAAGAAATAAAGAGATGAGTGGAAGTGGGGTCAGGTGGAGTCCCTTCTCAAGACTTGGGGCAGCAGATGCAGGGCCAGTTCAGTTATTGCTTAGAGTTTTATAAATTTGTTTATTGGTATGATCTGAAATTTTATTTTTAGAAAATGATTTGGAATAGGTCAGAGCTCTTCCATGGATTTGTAAATGTTGAGACTTATTTGTAAACGGGTGAGAACAAAACAGCAGCTGTCTTTAGATGACAAAAAATAAATGACCTGCTTATAGGTCTGATTCCAATGTGATTCTCGGGGATCTCCCTCTTTTGCACACAACACCACATCCCAATCACTTTCTGAACATGGGTGGGCACTGTTAGACTCTTGGAGATTTACATACCCTGTAGAATGTTTGTTACTAATAAAAACGTACACATAGAACCTAGTTACTGCCTCTTTAATTTGAAAATTTTCTCATGTGCTTTAAGCATAGGAAATAGGCCTAATTTGTCCAAAATTCCTCTTTCGTAAGGAGAAAGAATTAATTCTTGAGATATTTCAGGGACCCACTGAAATATCTCCAAGACATTTCTAGGTTAAGAAGGAGTCTTTTATATAAAAAATTTCAATTCCAAGATGCTTGTGAAACTTAATCTACCAAAGGATCATATATTGTTATGAAACAATATTTGATATTCTATTTAGTTAAGGTTATAATGAAATATATGAAACAATACATGCTGGCAAAATTTCAGTTCCTAGGGTAGAGAGAAATAATTTTCTTGAAATTTGACCAAGTATCTGATTACCACACTATGACACCTAAATGTTCTAATAAAACAGAATCTGACCTTTCTAGGCAGATGCAAGAACTTCTTCCCAATTCACATACTGAAAGAGAGCCATGTAAATTCTGTGTTAGCTTACTTTTCATATTTAGATTCATTTACCTAAATTCATTATTAAGGTTATGTGTAAAATTTCCAGATCTCTTCATAAAGCTTCTTTAACTTATTATATAAACCATGTGCCACTTACATAGTCCTTTTGCTTTGTTTCTTCTTAAGTCATCGAGAAATAACCAACTTTAGAAAAATTTGTTCTCTTCAACAAATATTTTCACATTTTGTATCTCTTATTGCCAAACTGTATGTTACTCAGGAATTCCAAACCAGGCAGCTACACTGCTCTTGTGTTTATGATATTCTGAAAAAAACAAAAAAAAACCCAAAAAAAACCACCCAAAGGACCAGCAGAGGTGCCCATGCTGTGGACATGACATTTATTACTCACATTACAGGGAAGCTCACCAATGGTGGCAGATTGTTGCAAGACAGACTGGACCCTGCATGCAGCCTTGCTTCTACTTGTAGGTCTAGGGAGGGAGCAGTGGTAGCCAGAAGGGAGCCACGGTGGTAGCCTGTGAGAATGCTACAGGGTGGTGATAAACACAGGGGCCTTCAGAAGGCTGGGTTCTTGCTCCTTAAGGCTGCTAGCCAGGCAGCCACCTGTTCTGAGTTGAAGGAGCCATATCTTGAGCTACCCTACACACCATGCAAACATTACCCCTCCACCTCACAATCTTTGCATTAGTTATTTTGGAAGAGAAGTCCTTGGGTGGTGAGAGCATTGGTGCATTGAATCTCCCTACTACAAATACAGTACTGGCTATACCTCAAGAGGAGCAGAAGGCAGAGGCTGAGAATGCCAAGGAGGACATGACTTTTGTCTTTCCCTGACCAGACAATGCTCACGATTTTTGACAGAAACCAGGTCCCTGCCTCTTACTGAAGTCTCTCCCTGACTGATGAAAGGGAGACAAGGGAATGGGATCTGAGCCTGGAATGGAGAGGCTGTTAGCTGATTCTCCCGAAGTAGGGATAGGTTGGAATCCCCAAAGCAGCATCACCTTGTTAGGGAATTTTTGTGTCCAACTCAACCATCTGCTAACAGGTTCATTCAGCCAACAATTGAGTCTCACTTCAGGAGGTGGTGATGCAGACAGGCTTCTAAAGTGAGTGCTGTATTGTGTCAACAAAAGCATTGTTTAGGTTGGTAAATATATTTCATAACTTCTAGAAGTTCTGAGTCCTCCATTGTTAAATCATATTTGTAATTTTGAGACATCTTGCTTTTTTTAAAGATTTTATTTATTTTTAGAGAGAGGGGAATGGAGGGAGAAAGAGAGGGAGAGAAGTAGTGTGTGGATGGCTTTCACACACTCCCTACTGGGGACCTGGCCCACAACTCAGGCATGGGCGCTGACTGGGAAGTGAAAAACAATCCCTTGGTTCACAGGCCCACGTTCAATCCACGGAGCTACACCAGTCAGGGCTCACCTAAATTTTTTATCTTAACTGATAAATTGATGTTCAAAATAGCTGAACAATAGAATTCCATTAATGTTTATGTTATGTATTTAGTTCTTTTTTCTGTCAAAGACTTGTGCTGCAGTCTTGTGTTATACTTGTCACATACATATATGATGGTGTAAGTAGGTCATTTTTGTATTTTCAGGACTGTGTAATGGAGGCATACCTTTTGTATTATGACTCCCTGTGTTGAGCAAACAGATAATTTGTTGTAATTAACATGGACTCAAGCCCCTTCACCAGGAAAAGATGACGACTTTCTTTAGCCACGTGCAAGAAGAGTTTTTCATGGGACCTAGCATTTCCTGGCGCCTTTTGCCATGGGTCTTGGTCATTTCTACTGTAGTGTTGTGGGACAACCCCTAGTCGCCGCCTTGGAGTCTCAGGAAACGTTGCGGGGGAAATACCAACGCGCCAACCCAATGGCTGGGGGAGGGGGTCGTAAAAGTCATTTCCGTTGGGACAGTTGCTGGGGCGGGACTTCCGGCGTCCTCCTCACGTGGGCAATTTGCTTCAGGCAGAATTGGCTCAGTTACTTACTCGGGAGGTCCACTTCACTGGGTGCTGTCGGAGATGCCTGGGCGGGGAAGGCGCCAGAATCGCGGTCCACAAAGATCATCCGAGAGAAAAAAGGTGGACGACGCTGCCCGGGGGGCCCGCGCCAGGGCCGAGACAGCGGTCGCCATGACAGAGGCGGCCGCCTCTCCCGCAGCTACCGCCCAGCCTCCAGCTCAGAGTTCGCTGGCGGCCTCCTTGAGACGCCCGGCTGGGGTAAGTGCGCGTCCCCTCACACCCCCACCCACCTCTAGCGCCTCACCACGGCGAACCCTGCATCCCGTGTGTGGACGCCTTGCAGCCCAAGCTTGGCGGGTGGGTCGGAGACGAAGGCTCATCGGAGAGAAGGAGGGTTGTGGTTTCTGAGGACACAGCAAGTACAGTGCAGAGTGGACAGGGCTTATTTGTATCTGAGACTCCCCCGCCGATCTCGGTGAGGATTATTGAAGCAGAGAGCAAAGAGGAGGCAGGGTGGACTTCAGAGCCAATAATTTGGGACTTTATTGGGCTGTGAGATCCAACAGAAAACTGGGGTTGTGCAGGATCCTGCTGGAACATTTCAAGGACTCTTTGGCTGCCGTAAGCCTAGTTCGTGGATGAGTGCGGAGAAATGCCTGTGGTGTGTGCAGCAGGAAGGTGGCAGAACTGAGGGCGTGGACCTGGGGTGTGAAGATGTGCAGGAGGCAGACCTTGCACAATGGTGTGCACACCTAGAGGAAGTGTGTGCTGTAGATCGTGGGCCCTGGTGGGAGGATATGGGGCTGAATCTTAAGCTCATGTTTGCCTGTGCTTTGTAGGCGTGATCTGGGAGACTGTGGCAGGAAGGATGGGAGCCTGTATGTGTCGGTCGCCAGACTGCTGTAGTTGAAAGTGGTAACAGTAATTAATGGGACTAGCGCTGACCTCAGGACCTGATGTCCACACTGAACTGGGCAGCCCTGGACGAAATACAGCGAGGGGAAGATTTGTGAGAAGTAATATCCGGGGGGGGGGGGGGGGGGGTATTCTCAGATAGACAGCTCTTCATTCATTTGTCTCCGTTGTGACAGGTTGGCCTGACCTTTGCGGACATTGCCCTGTACTTCTCCAGGGAAGAATGGAGTCTCCTCAGTGAAGCTCAGAGACGCCTGTACCTGGATGTGATGCTGGAGAACTTTGAACTTATATCTTCACTGGGTAATGCCTTCACTCTGCCAGTGGTGTGGGCCAGGCTTTGCATTTCCCTATGCCCCCTATTTTCTAGGGAGTACTCTCTCCTCATTCGTGGACTATAACCACTGCTTGATTTTTTTCTGAGCAGTTCCTTTTTTTGGTAGGGCTGCTTTGCACCACTCTTCTCCCCCTGCAATACCAGTCCCTGTTGTTCTAAACCCTCAGGGAAAGATTTGTGGTTTGTCATGTTTCGTGGAGACTAATAAATACCAGCTTGATTTGTGACAAAAAAATTTTTTTGTATTCCTTTTGGTTATTTGTATATAAATATTTTGGCGAATTGTCTCTATAATTTTGGCTAATGAGTATTTTGAGTCCCTTGTATATTTATACATTAATTTCTTTCCCCCAACTGGTACACAGCTTTTTTCTCATTTGTTTAATTGTCTCATTTGTTTTAATTCATTTTTCTCATTTGTTTAATTTCTGTTTGCAGATACTGCTTTTAGGGATAAATTATTTTTTTTAAATATTTTAATTATTTTTAAAAAATATTTTATTTATTTTTAGAGAGAGGGAAAGGGGAGGAGAAAGTGTGGGAGAGAAACATGAATGTGTGGTTACCCCTACTGGGGACCCGGCCTGCAACCCAGGCATGCGCCCCGAGTGGGAACCGAACTGGCAACCGTTTGCTTCACAGGCCCATGCTCAATCCACAGAGCTACACTAGCCAGGGCGGGGATAAATTATTTTTAATTAAGTTATGTAGAGGGTTTTCATTTTCTATTTTTTAAAATTAAAGTGTTACTTTGTTAATAGCCTTCATAAATTTATGTGACTTTTTCTGACCTGAACCCACAATATCTCCCAGCCTTATTTTTATATGGTTTGCAAGTTTTTCTGCCATCCTGAGATTGCCTTTTTTCTTTTATTATTATTATTATTACTATTATTAAAATTTTATTATAATGATATTATATTGACTTTTATTTTTAGATAGAGGAGAAGGGAGGAATAAAACCGCGATATGAGAGAGAAACATTGCTCCTTCCCTCTCTCTCCTGCCCCAACTGGGAACTGAACCCACAGTCTACTTGTGTGCCCTGACAAAGAATCTAACAGGCCACTTTTAGCTTTGAGGGACAATGTCCAACCCTCTGAGCTACAATGGTCAGGGCTGCCTTTTCATTTCATTATGTTAAGTGCTGACCTGTGAAGAAGCTTTTTCATTTGTCTTAGTCCAGACTGTTTATCTTTGCTTTTTGCTTGGTGGTATTGTTACATTCAGAATATTATTTCAAAAACAAATCCTCAGCCCTGACTGCAGGGCCTAAGTCCTTCAAACTGGAAGGTCACCTGTTGGAGTCAAGGTCGGGGCCTGAACTGCACTCCGGGTTCCCAGTTGCTTGGGTGTGGGAGGCAGCAGATCAATTTTTCTTTCTCACTTGGTGTTTCTCTCCCTCTCTTTCTCTCTTCCCTTCTTTTGAGAAGAAAAGTAAGTAAAACACTTTTAAAAATAATACAGATTTTAAAAAAAACTAAATCTCTAAAACTTCTTTAGGTTATCTGAAGGAGTTTTAAGTTTTAGGACTAACATTGAATTTTTCATGAAGTTCCAGCTAATTTTTCAAAAAAAAAATTTTATTGATATGCTGTTACAGTTGTCCCATTATCCCCCCTTTATTCCCCTCTGCCCTGTACTCCCCCTCCCAACCACATTTCCCCCCATAGCTCATGTCCATGAGTCATACATGGACATGTCCATACATGTCCATATACGTTCTTTGGCTTCTACATTTCCTATACTATTCTTAAGTTCCCCTTGTCTATTTTGTATCTACCATTTATGCTACTTATTCTCTGTACCTTTTCCTTCTCTCTCCCCTTCCCACTCGCATGTTGATAACCCTCCATGTGATCTCTATTGCCGGGGTTCTGTTCGTGTTCTAGTTGTTTGCTTAGTTTGTTTTTGTTTTTGTTTTGGGTGTGGTTAATAACTATGAGTTCCTTGTCATTTTACTATTTATATTTTTTATCTTTTTTTAGATAAGTCAATATTACACTTCATATTATTATAAGGGCTTGGTGATGATTAACTTCTTTAACTTGACCTTATCAGAGAAGCATTTTATCTGTCTATCCATTCTAAATGAAAGCTTTGCTGGATAGAGTCATCTTGGATATAGGTCCTTGCCTTTCATTACTGGGAATACTTCTTTCTAGTCCCTTCTTGCCTGTAAGGTCACTTTTGAGAAATCAGCTGACAGTCTTATGGGAACTCCTTTGTAGGTAATTGTCTCCTTTTCTCCTGCTGCTTTTAAGATTCTCTCCTTATTTTTAATATCGGGTAATGTAATGATGATGTGGCTTGGTGTGTTCCTCCTTGGGTCTAACTTCTTTAGGACTTTGAGCTTCCTGGACTTCCTGGAAGTCAATTGCCTTTGCCAGATTGGGGAAGTTCTCCTTTATTATTTGTTCAAATAACTTTTCCACTTGTTGCTCTTCTTCTTCTTGTCCTGGTACTCTTGTAATTCAGATGTTGTAATGTTTAGAGATGTCCTGGAGGTTCCGAGCCTTTCTTCATTTTTCCTGGGAGTTGTCTTCGCCCTCCTTACTGGTCTGGATGAGTGTGTCTTCTTTAACTCCTTGGTTGTAGGGCTTCCATACAGTTCAATTTTCTGTCAGTTCTGGTTGTTTTTTGGTTTTTAATCATTGTCCTTCCTTTGGTTGTGCAGGAAGGCACAGTGTGTCTACCTATAACTCCATCTTGGCCAGAAGTTAGAATTCCCCTTCCTCATTTCTTTCTTTACTTTCTGATCCTGACCTGAGGATATTTATATTGATTTTAGAAAGAGAGGGAGAATGGGGTGAAAAGGATAATCATAGATGTGAGAGGAAAATCACTTGGTTGCTTCCTATATATGCTCCAATCTTGGACCCAACCAGCAACCTATTTGTATACTATGACCTGGAATCAAACCCACAACCTTTTGGATGTTTGAGACAATGCTCCAACTGATCGAGCCACCTGGTTACGATTTTTATTTCTTTTTTCTTTGTTTCAATTAAAGATTTTATTTATTTGTTAGAGAAGGGGGAAATAAGAGGGAACGAAAGGGAAAGAAACATCATTGTGCCCTTGCTCCTCACATGGCCCTCACTTGGGGACCTAGCCCTCAATCCAGGCATGTACCCTGACTGGGGATTGAACTGACAACATTTCCATCCGTAGGCTGGTGCTCAGTCCACTGACACACACCCATCAGTGCTTTTATTATTTAAATTTTTCTGTGTGCCTGATGTTTTTCTATTCTCATGTTGGTTTCTTCTTTAAGTTGATTTCTTTTGTATTTTCTGATGGCTCATGGATATTTTTGGAGCAAATATTTTGGATTCCTTATCAGGCTATACATTGAAATCCATGTGTTATTGATTATTGGGAAATTATTTGGTTCTGTTGGTAGTTTCCTTGTTTTTAGTATTTCTTTTAATATATTAATGTCTATGTATTTAATGAAGCAGTGACTCTTTTCAATTTTATGGACTAATTCTGGCTGGAGAGATAGATTCATGTACATGTGAATTTCAAGGTCGGCTGAGTCAGTGTTGTGTCTCAATCTTGAGACAAGTTCCACCAACCTAGATTGCTTGATGGTACATGAGCTGAGGGCAGAATAACAAAAAAATGTACAGGTCATCCATTGCTTCGGCAACATTTCTTTTCAATGACAGTCAAGGGTTTGGAAGTCTTTGGTGACACTGAATTTTTGTTCTTCCTGGACCAGGTTGTGGACAAAGGGATGTGGTTTGGGTTTAGTGCTGAGAAACTCTGTAGGGTCCTCTGATTTGTAAACCATAGGGTGAGTACACAGATGTTTCAGGGGCTTCTCTGGTTCTTTTTTTAAAAATATATTTCATTGATTATGTCATTACAGTTGTCCCATTTCCCCCCCTTCATTCCTCTCCACCCTGCACACCCCCTCCCCCACCATTCCCCCCCTTCGGTTTATGTCCATGTGTAACAAGTTCTTTGGATTCTATATTTCCCATACTATTCTTGACCTGCCCCCTGTCTATTTTCTACCTACCATCTATGCTACTTATTCTCTGTACCTTCTCCCCCATTCTCCTCCTCCAACTCCCCTGTTGCTAACCCTCCATGTGACCTCCATTTCTATGGTTCTGCTCCTGATCTAGCTGTCTTCTTAGTTTGCTTTTTATTTAGGTGTGGTTGTTAATAACTGTGAGTTTGCTGTCCTTTCACTGTTCATCTTTTCTATCTTTTTTTTAGCTAAGTCCCTTTAACATTTCATATAATAAGGGCTTGGTGATGATGAACTCCTTGAACTTGACCTTATCTGAGAAGCACTTTATCTGTCCTTCCATTCTAAATGAAAGCTTTGCTGGATAGAGCAATCTTGGATGTAGGTCTTTGGATTTCATGACTTGGAATACTTCTTTCCAGCCCCTTCTTGCCTGTAAGCTCTCTTTTCAGAAATTAGCTGACAGTCTAATGGGAACTCCTTTGTAAGTGACTGTCCCCTTATCTCTTGCTGCTTCTAGAATTCTCTCCTTCATTTTTATCTTGGCTAATGTAATTGTGGTGTGCCTTGGTGTGTTTCTCCTTGGGTCCAACTTCTTTGGGACTCTTAGAGCTTCCTAGACTTTCTGGAAGTCTATTACCTTTACCAAATTGGGGAAGTTCTCCTTTATTATTTGTTCAAATAAGCTTTCCACTCGTGGCTGTTCCTCTTCCCCTTCTGGTACTTCTATAATTTGGATGTTGGAACATTTAAAGATGTCCTGGAGGTTCCTAAGCCTCTCCTCATTTTTTTTAATTCTTGTTTCTTCCTTCTTTTCTGTTTGGTCATTTTTTTTCTTCCTTCTGGTACACTCCCTTGATTGAGTCCCAGTTTCCTTTCCATCACTCTTGGTTTCCTGTACATTTCACTTCGTTTAGCCTTCATTTGTTCCTCTAATTTGTGACTAAAATCAACCAGTTCTGTGAGCATCCTGATCACCAGTGTTTTGAACTGTGCATCTGATAGGTTGGCTATCTCTTGGTTACTTAGAAGTCTTGGCTCTGGGGCTTTGAGCTGTTTTTCTTGAGCCATAATGTTTTGGTCTATTTGTGCGTGTTACATATGAGGGGCGGAGCCTTAGGTGTTCACCAGGGCGGGGCAACCCAGTGGCTGGATTTTAATGCTGTATGTGGGGGCGGGGTCAGAGAGGGGCAATGGCACTTGTTCCATGCTTTCTCTTGGATTTTGGTCTCCTCTGCTGCTTTCCGCAAGCAAACCACAAGCAAACAGGGCCCCCCTGGTGCCAGATCCTGGGTGTGTGGACTTGTGCACCCTCCTGGACCCTGCGGGTTCTCTCCAACAAACTCTCTGTGAGCCTGGGAGCTTCTCCCTGCACCTCGACCCCAAAAGTTTTTCCAGTTGGTGTTTTTAGGCTTTAATTCCCGTCTCTGGGGCTCTAGCCTGCATGATCTGTCTCACTGCTTGCTCCTTTGCCTGGTTTATCTGCATGCGAATGTGTGACCACGGTCAGCCAGCTGCCTTGCGCCCTCACTGGGTCTGCCTGTTGCCATCCCACATCTGGGATCTTCCAATTGCTGCCTGTGCTCCTGGGTGGGTCCGGCAACTTTTTCCTGCCTGACCCCACTCTGCCAGCTACTGACTCTGCCCCTCTTACTGGTCTGGATGAATGATTCATTGTTGTCAGACTTCCATACAGTTCAATTTTCTGTGTTTTGATTGCGTTTTTGTTACTAAAACTTTGTTGTCTTTAAACTTGGTTGTAAGAGGAGGCACAGTGTTTCCACCTATGCCTCCATCTTGGCCGATAGTCCTCTGGTTCTTGAAAACAAAAATTTCCACTGTTTTTCATGGTACAGTACACCAAGTACAACCTGAGTACAGTCACAGTAGTTGATAGATGTAACTCGGACCCTTGTTTCAGTAGTTGATAGATGTAACTCGGACCCTTGTTTTTGACCCTTGCTATATTACCTTGTTTGGTAACCCATCCTCTCTGTCGTCTTTTCTGTGCTCTTCCATGTTTTTTTGCCCATGCTTTGCCACTTGTCTTTTGTGTGTGTGTTTGTTTATTAATTGATTCTAGAGTGACAAGGGAAAGGAGGAAAGAGGGAAAAACATCACATTGTTGTTCCAATTATTTGTGCATCACCAGTTGCTTCTTGTATGTGCCTTGGCCAAGGATCAAACTCAAAATCTTGGCTTAGCAGGTGGATGCACTAGCCCAGAATCTCCAACCTTTTTTGAACCAGGAACCTGTTTATTGGAAAATGGGGTGGGTGGCATGGGAGTGTGGGTCGTTAAGGGGAGGCGAAATGGGAAGTGTAGCTCAGAGAGCTCTTTGCTCACTCACTTCAAAGGTACAGGGAGGAGACGGGAGGCTGAGCTCAGGGGAGCTTTACTTGCAGCCCAGTTCCTAACAGGCTGTAGAGTGGTATGAGTTTATGCCTGGGGTTGGGGACTACTGCTCTAACCAGCTGAGCTATCTGGTCAAGTCTGATTTTCTATTTATCTTAATTAGATTTATTTTCCCCTCCTCCAGGATTGATTTTTTTCTGGATAGCTGTCTACTTGAGAAGGGAGAATTCTCATATTTTTTCTTCACCCATCTTGCTGAGGTCACTCATACAGATCTTTTCTCTGTGGTCTGTTGAGCTTCGTTGTTCTACCACAATGTTAGCCATCTATCTCTTCAGTTTTTCTCTTTGAATTTATGTCATCTGTATTCCATGTAATGGCTCCACTAGAATTTAAGGGGACGTTTCATTTGTGCCTTCCAGGAGAAACACAACTGTATCCATGCCAGAGTGTACGCAGAGGCTGTAACGGTTTGGTGAAAAACTGTTGGAGAGGGTTTGGCGCGTGGGCTTCGTTAAAGTCATAATGAGAAGCCCATTTTATTCATTAGTATTGCGTTATTATTGCCGGTTTTACATCTCATTCTACTTATGTTCGTTTATCGTTGATAAAGTGTCAAATATTCAGTTCTGAGTTATCATTTCTACTCAGATTTGCAGACCACAGGAAAATCACCTATCTAATCAATCACCTTTGATCCTCAAATCACCTATCTAATCAATCACCTTTGATCCTCAACCATTTCCTTTTGTTTTAAGATTGTATTTATTTTTATTTTTTTAAATGAATTTTATTTTATTTTATTTATTTATCTTTAGAGGGGAAGGGAAGGAGAGAGGGAGAGAAGCATCAATGTATGGTTGCCTCTGGTGAGTCCTCTGCTGGGAATTGGTCTGCAACCCAGGCATGTGCCCCGACTGGGAATTGAACCACAATTGTGTGGTTTGCAGGCCCGTGCTCAGTCCACTGAGCTACACCAGCCGGGGCAAGATTGTATTTATTTTTAGAAAGAGGGAGAAAGAGAGTGAGAGAAACATGTGATGTGTGAGAGGTACATTGATCAGTAGCCTCTTGTGTGCCCCCAACTGGGAGTCTGGCCCACAACCCAGGCATGTGGCCTGACTAGGAATAGAATCAGCGACCTTTTGGTTTGCACTCTGGTGCTCATTCCATTGAGCCACACCAACCAAGGCACAACTATTTCTGTTATAGGTTTTATTTTGTTTTATTTTTTTACTTCACTCTAACTTTGGTCTATGCTTACACACTCTTGGAGTTCACACATATCATTACATTGACCTTGAACATCACAGGCTCTAGTACAACTGATCTAGATGAGGTTGAGCTCATTCAAATTGTTCTACATAGCCTCACCTCACCAGTGGGAAAGATCATACAGGAAGCCGTATGTGAAGAATAGTAGTAGACCCTGACTATCTACTCTTTCTTTCATCCTACACTCATGTCTCTTCCTCAGTGAGGTCACCAACACTGCCATGCTTTTTGGTCAAATAATGTATAACAGCCATTTCTTCAGTGTGTAACTCACATCTCTTGAAAATGACTTTATAGAATCATCCCTACATGTGAGAGCTGGCCATTTATGATGAGGACATTCATTCCTCACAAGGTCAACATATACTTGACCAGTGTTTCCTTTTGTTCAGGTTGCTGCTGTGGAGCAGAGGACGTGGACGAACTGATTGAACAAAACGTTTCTGTAAGAGTGGTACAGGCAGAGAATCCCAAGGTGGCTTTGTCTTCCCAGAAGAGCCACCCCTGTGAGAGTTGTGGACCAGTGCTGAGATACATTTTCCACTTGACTGAAGAGCAGGAAACACAACCCAGCCAGAAATCACTGCAGTGTGGGGCATGTGCAAAACGATTTTACTTCAGTACAAAGTGTCACCAGCACCAAGAGCACCACGTGAGAGAGAAGCCTTTGAGAAGAGGTGTGGACAGGCTCCTCCTTGCAGAGGGCTGCAATGTCAGTGTGTCCCAGAAGCTTTTTACCTGTGGGGAGGTTGGACAGGACATCCTTACTGAGTCAAAACATCTCCAACAAGAGGCTGCTTGCACCAGGGACTGGCCAAATGGAATCTGGCCATCTAGAGACACTACTCAAGGCAGAGAAAATTATTTCACCCTGAGTGAGTGTACAAAAGCCCTTGGCTGCAACCATGCATATATTCAAAAGAAGGGTGTCCATGCTGGAAGACAGTGTTTTGTGTGCCATGACAGTACAAACTATTTCCCAGGAATTTCTAGGTCTTTTTATTGTCAGAGAGTTCCCAGTGGAGAAAAGCCACATCAGTGCAGTGAATGTGGGAAATGTTTTAAAAAATTGGCTCAACTTCGTAGTCATCGGACAGTTCACACTGGAGAAAGGCCCTATCAGTGCGTCATATGTGGGAAATCTTTCAAAACAAGAAGTAACCTTTATTTACATAAGAAAACACACACTGGAGAAAGGGCTTATGAATGTAGTGAATGTGGGAAATCTTTCACCGATAACACTCGCTTCCATTGTCATCTGAGAGTTCACACAGGAGAAAGGCCTTATGTGTGCAGTGTATGTGGGAAATCTTTTACCAGAAGTGATATCCTTCTTTCTCATCGGAGACTACACACGGGAGAAAGGCCTTATCAGTGCAGTGAATGTGGGAAATCTTTTTTCCGACGGAATTCACTTCGCTGTCATCAGAGAGTTCACACTGGAGAAAGGCCTTATCAATGCAGTGAATGTGGGAAATCTTATCGCAGTAAACCTGGTCTTAGCTCTCATCTGAGTTTTCACACAGGAGAAAGGCCTTATGAGTGTAGTGAATGTGGAAAATCCTTCTTCCGAAAGAATGCACTTCATTGTCATCAGAGACTTCACACTGGTGAAAGGTCTTATGAATGTAGTGAATGTGGGAAATCTTTCATCAAAGGTACTCACTTTCATTATCATCAGAGAGTTCACACAGGGGAAAGGCCTTATGCATGCAGGGAATGTGGGAAGTCTTTTACCAGAAGTGATCACCTTCTTTCTCATCAGAGAGTTCACACTGGGGAAACACCTTATGAATGCAGTGAGTGTGGGAAATCTTATCAGAGTAAAACTGGCCTTAGCTCTCATAAGAGTCTTCACACTGGAGAAAAGCCTTATAAGTGCAGCGACTGTGGGAAATCCTTCTGCCGAAAGAATGCACTTCTTTGTCATCAGAGAATTCATACTGGAGAAAGGCCTTATGAGTGTAGTGAATGTGGGAAATCCTTTTTTCAAAAGAGTGCACTGCGTTGTCATCAGAGACTTCACACTGGAGTAAAACCTTATGAATGTAGTGAATGTGGGAAATCTTTCTTCCGAAAGAATGAACTTCGTTGTCATCAGAATATTCACACAGGAGAAAAGCCTTATGTGTGTAATGAATGTGGCAAATCTTACCACAGTAAAACTGGCCTTCGTTGTCATCAGAGTTTTCACACAGGAGAAAGGCCTTATGTGTGCAGTAAATGTGGGAAAACTTACCGAAGTCGTGCTGGCTTACAATATCATCAGAATAGTCACACAGAATAAAAGCCTTATGAGTGCAGTGAATGTGGGAAATCTTATTTCAGTAAAATTAGCCTGTGCCATCATGAGAGATTTTACACAGGAGAAAGGCCTCATTAGTACAGTGAATGTGCTGAAGATCTTAGATATTAGAACATGTACAGGATTTTACTTTCATGGTAAAAATAAATTCTGTGAAGCCTTGTTTGAATCCAATGTCAGGAGCATCAGCAGTTAGGAGGTTCAACATGAAAACCTTTCATTTGTGAAGCCTGTGTGTCCATGTTGCACTTTCTTGATTTACCCAGCTGGTTTGCCAAATCCATGTCCATGCATATTTCTGTTGAAGATACATCCTGTGTACCCCCTATAAGGTTCCAAAAGATTCCATGAGTCACCATTCCTGATGTGATCAGAAAAGGTCACTCTTCTGTTATTAGGGAAAATTAGGAGTAACCTAGCTTTTTAGGTCTTTTTTTTCTTACACTTTCACTACTTGTCACATTGACATGACTCAGTTTTGGCCCAGAAAATGTCATCTGAATTCAGATGTTAGCTTGTAGGAGGACTGCATTTTTGAGGGACATGGTTTTTTTACATAACCAGTGATTATTTCTGAGTGTCCACATCACCAGTGCAGGAACTTCCAGGCTGATCTCCCTTCACTTGGTAAAATAACAGAGGACTTTTTTCCAAGTCTTCTTTAATTTTGGGTGCTCTAGTTATTGTGTATGATAGTTGATAAACAGTTTGTGTCCCCACAAGCATCAAGATATGAAGAACTTTTATGTGTGTCTCAACTTTCTCTGCCTCTGTGGGGACAGTTTGGTGCAGAAATCAACTAAGTGGGTTTTGCCAGACTTGCATTCCTGCTCATGTCCCCCTAGGCAAGACTGTGTGCTTTTTACTTCTTATGAGAAGCCTCAATGCTGTCAGTTACATGAGACATGGACTTCACTACAAAGAAGGGATAGCATATTGAGAACCTCAGTATGTCTGAGAGCAGCATGAATTTTTTTCTTGTGAGGGATGGCAATATTATTGCAGAGGATCCCTGACCCAGGCCTTGCAAAGGGCCATGTGTCATAATGACTGCAATTTCAATGGGGGGTGGTCAAGTGGTAGTACCACAGAGGTGAGGAAAAGTAATTGCCAGAGAAACACTGCTGTGATAAGTGCTGGAGGACACTGAGGCAACTAGACAGAATGTATTTTCTCAGTGTGCATCCAGAAACATTTCTAAGAAGACTGCAGGGTTGGTGTGCACACAGATTGCAGGATCTGCAGGAATATTTATCTCTGTTGATTCAGTCACTGCCATGGAATGTAATCAAAAAGGTTTCGTGGGTTGGCCAGATAACTCGGTTAGAGTATCACCTTGATATATCAGGGTTCTGATTTCATTTCTTGGTCAGGACACAAAGAAGCAACAAATTCACTCATAGTTGAACTACAAATCCAGATTTTCTCTCTCTCCCTCACTTACTCCCTCTCTCTACCTGCCCCTTTCTTCCTTTTCCTTGCCCCTTTCTGTTTCTCTCTAGAATGATTGAAAAATTTTGAAGAAATTGTGTACTTGTGTCACCTCTGAGATGTTCATATCAGAGCCATTGGTGCCCTGGCAGAAAGAAAAATGAAAAAGTGAATCTATGTTCAGTTATGTAGCTATTTTGTCCCAGGTAGCAGTGCTGTTGCTTTCAGTGAGTTTTTCATTTTCTGCTTTATTTGCTGTTACTGAGGCAAAGTGTCACACAGAGCACATGAGAATGTGGGTTTAATATAGGGTTGCTAAACCTAGTTTCAAAATGAGTTGTATGTATCCTTTATTAAAAAATCTTGATCTACTTTTGAAATGTTAATAAAAATCACATTTCAAGTATAATAGTTGATCAGTCTTCACTTATACATGACATTGAAACCATCACCATTGTCACTACCAACCATTACTGTCTCTGGCAATTTACTTCATTGCCATTTTAATCTCTCCCACCCTTCACATCTCTGGAAGTAAACAATGATTTTCATTCCATTCTAATAGATAGCTTGAAATTTCTTCATTTTAGATGATGCAAATAACATTCTGCTATCATATACATTGCATATATATTTAGAGATTTATTAATGATACATTAGTGACTCATCTGTTTTCGCTGAGAATTTTAAATATATTTTACTGATTATTACAGTTGTCCCATTTTTCCCCCTTTATTCCCTTCCACCCTGCACATGCCCTCCCACCTGCATTCCCCACCTTTAGTTCATGTGCATACATCATATATATAAGTTCTTTGGCTTTTCCATTTCCTATACTATTCCTAACCTCCCTCTATCTTCTACCTATAATTTATGCTACTTATTCTCTGTACGCTTTCCTTGTCTCTCACCAACTCCCCTGCTGCTAACTCTCCATGTATTCTCCATTTCTGTGATTCTATTCCTGTTCTAGTTGTCTGCTTGGTTTGTTTTTGTTATTTTGGTTTGGTTGTTAATAATTGAGTTTCTTGTTATTTTACTTCATATTTTTTATCTTAGATAAGTCCCTATAACATTTCATATTATAAGAGCTTGGTGGTGATGAACTCCTTTAACTTGGCCTTATTTGGGAAGCACTTTATCTGCCCTTCCATTCGAAATGATAGCTTTGCTGGATAGAGTAATTTCAGATGTAGGTCCTTGCCTTTCATGACTTGGAATACTTTCCAGCCCTTCTTTCCTGCAGTTTTTTTTTTAAAGATTTTATTTATTTATCTTTAGAGAGGAAGGGAAGGAGAGAAACATCAATGTATGGTTGCCTCTCATGTGTCCCCTGCTGGGAACTGGCCTGCAACTGAGGTACTGAGGTGTGTGCCCTGACTGGGAATCGAACCGCGATCGAGTGGTTCACAGGCCCGTGCTCAATCCACTGAGCTACACCAGCTAGGGCAGTTTCTTTTGAGAAATCAGCTGGTAGCCTTATAAGAACTCCTTTGTAGGTAACTGTCTCATTTTCTCTTGCTGCTTTTGAGATTCTCTCCTTTTTTTTTAACTTGGGTAATGTGATTATGATGTAACTTGATGTGTTCCTCCTTTGTCCAACTTATTTGGGACTCTGTGTGTCGTGTACTTCCTTTAGGTCTATTTCTTTTGCTAGCTTGGGGAAGTTCTTCATTATTTGTTCAAGTAAGTTTTCAGTTTTTTGCTCTTCTTGTTCTAGTACTCCTATGATTTGGATGTCTGGATGTTTAGAGATGTCCTGGAGGTTCCTAAGACTCTCCTCATTTTTTTTGAATTCTTCTTTCTTCATTCTGTTCTGGTTGAATGTTTCTTCTTTCTGATCCACACTGTTGATTTGAGTCTCGGTTTCCTTCCTGTCACTGTTGGCTTCATGTACATTTTCCTTTATTTCACTGAGCATAGCCTTCATTTTTTCATCTAATTTGCAACCAAATTCAACCAGTTCTGAGCATCTTGATTACCAGTGTTTTGAGCTGTGCATGTGATTGGTTGGCTATCTCTTCATTGCTTAATTGTATTTTTTCTTAAGCTTTGATCTGTTCTTTCATCTTGCCCTTTTTTTTTCTTTTTTGTCTCTGAGCTTCTTGTGTAGTAAGGAGTGGAGCCTTATATGTTCAACAGTGACACTGTATATGGGGTAGGGGTTTGAGAGGGAACAATACCGCTTTCTCACTCTCTGCAGGTTTTCAGTCAGTTCCCCTGGTACTCACAACCAAATTTGGCACTTCTGGTGCTAATTCCTGGGTAGGTGGGCTTGTGTACATTCTAGGACTCCATTGGTCTCTCCAGTGGATTCTCCTGAGAGGCTGGGAGTTTCTCCTGCTGCCTCCGTAACCCCAGAAATGTTTTTAATCAAGAGGTTTGAGGTTTATTTCTCTGCACTGAAATTCAGGGTTGTATAGTCTGTGTCACTCCCCAATTGTCCCTCCCTGTCTATCTGTTGTAGACCGGTCTGCCTAGTTTTAGGAATTGTATCTCTATCCCTTGTGGCTAAGAGCGAGGGACAACCTTTGGAATGTGAGCCGCAGGAAACAAAGCTTGTCTCTGGTAGCAAACGCTGCCTCAGTTTTCTCTCCCTGCTCCCAAAGCTTGGTCGAAAGTCAATGACAGGTAAGACCCCTCACAGCGGGGGGCAGCCTAAGCCAGACCTGATCACTTGGGAGGCCTTCATGGAAGGACTGCGGGGGGGCGGTGGGCTGCAACAAAGAGCAATGGACTCTCACCCCCCAGCTTTGACAGCCTGAGTCCATGTCCTCTGGGAGAAGCACTTCCTGGCTCTAATCCCCTTAAGCCTGAATACCTGTTGGGGAGAGGTGCAGCTCCTTGCGTTGGTAGAGCGTGTCCTGGGGAAGAATCTGGTATCACAAAGACTTGCTGATAAACCTGTGAAATTTGCTCCACTAAGAGTGCTTTCATTCATTTGATAAGGGTCCGATAGAAAATGAGCATGTCTACCAAAGTTTCTGCAACTCTCTTCCCGACAAACACTGACTCAGACTCTGAAGCCCTCAGATTTCTTTGAAGTGTTATCTACTGTTTGATCCTTGCCGCCCTGTATTCCTGTGTATTACAACCCAATAAAAGGCTATGGAGGATAGAGCAATCTTGGTTGTAGGTCTTTGGATTTCATGACTTGGAATACCTCTTTCCAGCCCCTTCTTGCCTGTAAGGTCTCTTGAGAAATC
Organism: Artibeus jamaicensis; assembly: GCF_021234435.1. Taxonomy (NCBI): domain Eukaryota; kingdom Metazoa; phylum Chordata; class Mammalia; order Chiroptera; family Phyllostomidae; genus Artibeus; species Artibeus jamaicensis. The sequence continues at coordinate 1,262,859 of NW_026521297.1, forward strand.
TGCTGACAGTCTGATGGGGACTCCTTTGTAGGTGACTGTCCCCTTAGCTCTTGCTGCTTCTAGGATTCTCTCCATTTTAATTTTGGCTAATATAATTATGATGTGCCTTGGTGTGTTCCTTCTTGGGTCCAACTTCTTTGGTACTCTCTGAGCTTCCTGGATTTCCTGAAAGTCTATTTCCTTTGCCAGATTGGGGAAATTCTCCTTTATGATTTGTTCAAATAAGTTTTCCACTGGTGGCTGTGCGTTTCCCCCTTCTGGCACCCCTATAATTCGGATGTTGGAGCGTTTAAAGATGTCCTGGAGGTTCCTAAGACTCTCCTCATTTCTTTGAGGACACAACAAACTCACAGATATTAACAACCACACCTAAAACAAAAGCAAACTAAAAGGACAGCTAGATCAGGAGTGGAAACATAGAAATGAAGATCTCAAGGAGGGTTAGCAACAGGGGAGTGGGAGGGGGAGAAGGTACAGAAAATAAGTAGCATAGACAGTAGATAGAAAATAGATGGGGGGCAAGAATAGCATGGGAAATATAGAATCTAAAGAACTTGAGACACATGGTCATAAACTAAAGAGGGGGTAATTGTGGGGACGGTGGGTAGGGTGGAGGGGAATGAAGGGGAGAATAGGACAACTGTAACAGCATAATCAATAAAAAAAATTTTTTTAAAAAGGCTATGGAGGAAGGTGCTCGGGCCCTTTTTCTCCTCGGAGAAACTGGCCGCTGCTGGCCTTTTTCTCCCCTGAGAAACTGGCCACAGCCCACTCCTTCTCCCCAAACAGATCTCAGCATGTTTCCGCCATATTCATTTTCGTCCATGGCACTCGGTTGGACTCAAGAAGAATTTGCCCCCACATTTATCTGCATGTGAATGTGGCATGGTACATTATGCATTCCACTGCCTTGCAGGGTCTGCCAGCCACCACCTTCTAGCTCCTGTCTTCCAGCCACCACTGCCTTGCCCTCAGTCCTCAGTCCTCAGTCCTCTATGCCAGCTGCCTGTCTCCAACCCTCCTGCCAGTCTGGACAAATGTTTCTTCTTTAACTCCTTGTTTGTACGACTTCCATGCTGTTCAATTTTCTGTCACTTCTGTTTGTTTTTTGTTTTTAAATTTGTTGTTGTCCTTTTGGTTGTGTGAGGAGGTACAGTGTATCTACCTACACCTCCATCTTGGCTAGAAGTAGAAATTATTTTTTTAAGAATATTTTATTGATTATGGTATTACAGTTGTCCCACTTTTTTCTCCCCTTTCTCCCCCTTTTCCCTGTACCCCACTTTCATCAGTATTTCTCATCCTCCTTACTTATGTCATGTCCATGGATTGTACATGTAAGTTTTTGGCGTCTCCATTTCCTATATTATTCTTATCCTCCCTCTTTCTCTTATTATGTACCTACCATTTATGCTTCTTATTCCCTATACCTTTTCCCCCATTCTACTCTGCTCCCCTCCCTACTGGTAACCCTCCACGTATGCTCCATTTCTGTGATTCTGTTCCTGTTCTGGGTGTTTGCTTAGTTTGTATTTGATTTTAGGTTCAGTTGGTGATACCTGTGAGTCTGTTGTCATTTTTGAAAGTATATTTTATTGAGTACGGCATTACAGTTGTCCCGTTTTTTTCCTCCCCTTTTTTCCCTTCTGCCCTGTACCCCACTCTCACCAGCATTCCACCTCCCCCTTAGGTCATGTCCATGGGTTGTACATATAAGTTCTTTAGCTTCTCCATTTCCTATATTATTCTTAGCCTCCCTCTGTCTATTTTGTACCTACCATTTATGTTTTTATATTTTTTCTTAAATAAGTCACCTTAATTTTTCATATAGTAAGGGCTTGGTGATGATGAGCTCTTTTGCCTTTACCTTATTTGAGAAGCACTTTGTCTTCCTTTCCATTCTAAATGATAACTTTGCTGGATGGAGTAATCTTGGATATAGGTCCTTGCCTTTCATGACTTCAAATACTCCTCTCCAGCCCCTTGTTTCCTGTAAGATTTGTTTTGAGAAAACAGCTGGCAGCGTTGTGGGAACTCCTTTCTAGATAAGTTTCTGCTTTTTTCTTGCTGCTTTTAGGATTCTCTTTTTTAATCTTGAATAATTTAATTCTGATGTGTCATGGTGTATTCCTCTTTGGGTCCAATTTCTTTGGGACTTCCTGGGCTTTGCAGAAGTCTATTTCCAGGGCCAGATCGGGGAAGTTTTTCTTCATTACTTTTTTCAATAAGTTTTCAATTTCTGATCTTCCTCTTCTTCTGGCACCCCTATGATATGGACAGTGGAACACTTAAGTTGTCCCAGAAGTTCCTAAGCCGCTTCCTCATTTTTTTTGAATCCTGGTTTTTCCTCCTATTCCAATTGAATGTTTATTTTTCCCTTCTGCTTCAAATCGTTAAGTCTGAGTCCTGGTTTCCTTCCCCTCACTGTTGGTTCCCTGCATATCTTTCTGTATTTCACTTTTCACAGGCTTCACTTCTTCTCTTTTGCAACCATACTAGGCTTTTCTGTGAGCATCCTGATTACCAGTGTTTTGAACTCTGCATCTTGTGGGTTAACTGTGTGCTCATGACTTAGTTGATTTTCTTCAGCTTTGATGTGATCTTTCATTTGGGCTATATTTGTGTGTCTTGGTTGGTGCTGGTCTTACCTGGTATAGGGCAGGGCCTTAGGTATTCACCAGGGCGGAGTAACTCACTTCACAATGTTGTAAGTGCTGTATATGAGGGAGGGGTCTGAGAGGGAGAAATGTGGCTTCTTGGCTCTGTCTTCACTTTCAGTCACTTCTCCTGCTCCCCACCAGAGAATTGGGGCTTTGTGGTGCTGATTCCCAGTTGGGTGGGTTTGTGTACTTTCTAGGGCCTCATATGTCCCTCCATTGGACTGTCCTGTGAGACTGGGAGTTACTCCCACCACTGTAACACCCACAAGTTCTTACAGCCAGAGGGTTTTTTGTTTGTTTGTTTTTTTAAAGTTTCTTGTATCCCCACAAATTATACTTTTTTTAAAAAAAGATTTTATTTATCTTTAGAGGGGAAGGGAAGGAGAGAGGGAGAGAAACATTAATGTATGGTTGCCTTTCATGCGTCCCCTGCTGGGAACTGGCCTGCAGGGAACTGGCCTGCAACCCCGGTATGTGCCCTGACTTGGAATTGAACAGCGATTGTCTGGTTCGCAGGCCTGCGCTCAATCCACTGAGCTACACCAGCCAGGGCTTAGCCAGAGGTTTTGAAGCTTTAGTTTCCCACATTAGAACCCTTGATTGTGTGGTCAGTGTCACCCTCCAGTTGTTCTTCATGGTTTATCTGCACATGAATGTTGGCCCACAGTCTGCAACTGCCTTGCCAGGTGTCCTTGCCACTCCAACTCCCTGTCTCTGCCCCTCCTACCACTCTGGATGAATGTGTCTTCACATCCTTGGTTGTCAGACTTCCATACAGTTCGATTTTTGGCAGTTCGTTTTATTTTTTTTGTTGTTTTTAAACTTGTATTTTCAGTTGCGTGAGAAAGCAAAGGGTATCTACTTTTGCATCTGTCTTGGCCAGAAGTCAAAAATATTCTCATCTTTGAAGGTAGCACTATACATTTATCTATTCCTTTTCACTATTTAAAATTAAGCTGGCATAAATATTTGTTATAATTCTTTATATAGACTTATGTTTCATTTAACTTTGTCCATACCTCAGTGTACAGTCTGAGTCATAGGGCAGCTGAATGTTTAAGTTACAGAGATTAGCAATTTTTTTTAAATTTATTTTTTTATTGATTATGCTGTTACAGTTGTTCTATTCCCCCCTTCATTCCCCTCCACCCTACCCCCCATCCCCACCATTACCCCCCTTTAGTTTATGACCATGTGTCTCAAGTTCTTTAGATTCTATATTTCCCATACTATTCTTGCCCCCCCATCTATTTTCTATCTACCGTCTATGCTACTTATTTTCTGTACCTTCTCCCCCCTTCTCCTCCTCCCACTCCCCTGTTGCTAACCCTCCTTGAGATCTTCATTTCTATGTTTCCACTCCTGATCTAGCTGTCCTTTTAGTTTGCTTTTGTTTTAGGTGTGGGTGTTAATAAACTGTGAGTTTGTTGTCCTTTCACTGTTCATGTTTTTTTTAACTTATTTTTCTTAGATAAGTCCCTTTAGATTAGCAATTTTTGAGCTAAACTGTACCTTTTTGTATTCTTCAAGCAGTGTGTGAGAGATTTTGTTCCTCCATATCTTAGAGAATATTTGGTTTGGCCAGTCATGTTTTTATGTAAACATTTTTTTAAATTGTACTTCTATTGCACAGTTGTTTCGTAATTAAGTTTCTAAGGATTTATGATGAGCCTTTTCTCACATGTGCATTTGCTATGTCTGTATCTCTGCTAAATGTCTGATCCTATGTTCTAGCTAATCTGATAGGAGTTCTGGCAGTTTTGTATAAAAGGACAGTGAAACAACAAAGATGCATGTTAGAATTTCACTCATTTCTGACCTTTTTTGTTTTATAAAATAATTTTTTATATTGGAATCAAGTTTTAATGTTTTTTTCTCTATATTTTGCAGAATTCACTGGACACTTTTTGTTTTAGCTTCCAGTATTAACATTCTTTATCAGTGGAAAAAGTCCAGTCCTTTGATAATGCAATAAGCTCTTGTTCTGTAGTGTAATGTAATCCCATTTTTCTGGTCTTATACCATGGGGTCCCTTGGGATGGAACAGGTTTCTGAAGGAAACCCAATGGCATCAGGATGGGCAGGGCGTTTTGGAATCCGAAAGCTCATGCACAGTGAAATAGGTAGGCATTGATCAGACTTCCCATGGCCTGGGTGAGGCACCTTGTATTTGAATCCCTGATTCTCAAATGGTACCTACAGTCAAATTGTTATAGGAAGGAAGCAATGTGGAGAAGATCCTTCTCAGGCACCCTGTAGCGTGTGGGGTTTTGACTTTGTGCAGGAAAGATTTCACAACAGAGGTCCAGGTGATTGTTCAGAGTGTGTTTATGAAGGTGAAGGCTAAAGACAGTGCAAGCAAGAAAGGATGTAGGGTCGAGGAAGTAACAGGAGACTAGGTGGTGCTCTGCTTTGGCTCCTTAGAAAAGTTGTAAAAAAGGAGTGAGCCATGGCAAGGCTGCTTTTAGGTGGCAGGGAAGTCAGAGAAAAGGAAGCCTTGCAGACAGATTCAAAGGGTAGTTTGGAATCAAGATGCCACTGGCTGCAAGTCTGGTGGGGACAGGTAGAGTTTAGGAGAAAGTACAAAGTTCATGCCAGGGAAGGGGCCTGGATGTGCTCCAGAACCAGCCAGCCCTGAGGCTTTGTCCTGAGAGCTTTTTATTTCTATTTGGTTCCTGACAATCTTGGGGGAAATTTTGGGAATATTTTTTGATGTGCTGTGGTACTTTACTTTTATCTTGTGTGTGGCTAGCTTTAATGTTTTATTTATTTATTATTATTATTTGCTCTCCTTGGCTTCATGTGTCCTTGGGTTAGCTGGCACAAATGACAATTGATCTCTGTTCTCTATTCTCCAGACCAGGGAGATTGAAGCTGTGTATTGTCTTGTCAGGGAGGGGAGTTATGAACCATTTGTGCTCAAGTGTCCCTGGTTAGAGGAGATAGGGTCTTGTGATTCACTCGCTGGCTGTAAGTTGCTTAAATTGTTCAACTTTGTTTAATTTTCTTGTCTCAGTTTTCCTATTGCACTGGCTCTGGAATTTTCCTAGCTTCTTACTGCATAGAAGAAGGAACATATACATGAATAATTTTTTTACTAGGGTCTGTATTTGCTAATTCCCTCAGAGGTGACATGTTAGGCTTTAGGTGATGACGAATTCTGACCCCAAAGTGATTCTCATGGATCCCCCTCCTTCGCACACGACACTGCATCACAGTCACCTTCCAAATGTAGATGAATTTGTGTCGGTGCTATGTAGACTCTTGGAGACTTTTGCACACCCTCCAGAATGTTCACTTTACTAATAAAAATATGTGCATAGAAGTAGAATCTCGTTACTTAGTCTTTAATTAGCAAAGCTTCCCATATGCTTTAAGCATAGGAAATAGGCCTAATTCATCCAAAATTTCTCTTTTGTAAAGAGAAACAATCCTTGAGATATTTCAGGGACTCACTGAAACAACTCCAAGACATATCTAGGTTAAGAAGAAGTCTTTTAAAATTTCTGTTTTGAGATGCTTCTCAATCTTATTTACCTAAGGATCGTATATATTTTTGAAATACTGTTTTTTATTTAGTTAAGGTGATAATAAAATGTATGAAACATTAATATGTGCTGGCAAAATTTCAGTTCCTAGGGTGGAGAGAAATAATTTTCTTGAAATTTGACCAAGTATCTGATTACCACACTATGACACCTAAATGTTCTAATAAAACAGAATCTGACCTTTCTAGGCAGATACAAGAACTTCTTCCCACTTCCCATACTGAAAGAGAGCCACGTAAATTCTGTGTTAGCTTACTTTTCATATTTAGATTCATTTGTCTAGTTAAATTCATTAGTAAGCTTACCTATATAATTTCCAGATTTCTTTATAAAGCTTCTTTAACTTATATAAACCGTGTGCCACTTAAATAGTTCTTTTGCTTTTTTCTTCTTAAATCATCAAGAAATAACCAACTTTAGAAAAATTTGTTCTCTTTCTTCAACAAATATTTTCACATTTTGTATCTCTTATTGCCAAACTGTATGTTGTTACTCAGAAATTCCAAACCAGGCAGCTACACTGCTCTTGTGTTTATGATATTCTGAAACAAACAAACAAACAAACAAAAAAACACCTGGAGGACCAGCAGAGGTGCCCATGCTGTGGACATGACATTTATTACTCACATTACAGGGAAGCTCACCAATGGTGGCAGATTGTTGCAAGACAGACTGAACCCTGCATGCAGCCTTGCTTCTACTTGTAGGTCTAGAGAGGGAGCAGTGGTAGCCAGAAGGGAGCCACGGTGGTAGCCTGTGAGAATGCTACAGGGTGGTGATAAACACAGGAGCCTTCAGAAGGCTGGGTTATCCAGGCTGTTGTTCTTGCTCCTTAAGGCTGCTGGCCAGGCAGCCACCTGTTCTCTGAGTTGAAGGGGCCATATCTTGAGCTACCCCACACACCACACAGACATTACCCCTCCACCTCACAATCTTTGCATTAGTTGTTTTGGAGAAGTCCCTGGGTGGTGAGAGCTTTAGTGCATTGAATCTCCCTACTACAAATACAGTACTGGCTATACCCCAAGAAGAACAGAAGGCAGAAGCTGAGAATGCCAAGCAGGACTTGGATTTTGTCTTTCTCGGACCAGACAGTGCCCAAGATTTTGACAGAGAAACCAGGTCCCTGCCTCTTACTGAAGTCTCTCCCTGACTGATGAAAGGGAGACAAGGGAATGGTGATCTGAGCCTGGAATGGAGAGGCTGTTAGCTGATTCTCCCAAAGTAGGGATAGGTTGGAATCCCCAAAGCATCATCACCTTGACAGGGAATTTTTGTGTCCAACTCAGCCATCTGTGACAAGTGCCTTTAGCCAAACAATTCAGTCTCATTTCAGTAGATGGTACTACAGTCATGCTTCTGAGGTGAGTGCTTTATTTTATAAAGAAAAGCATTCTGGCCAAAGCTGGTGTAGCTAGTGCATTGGCCACGGCCTGTGAATCAAAGGGTCACTGGTTTGATTCCGTGTCAGGGCATATTCCTGGGCTTGGGCCAGGTCCCCAGTAGGGGCCACGTGAGAGACAGCCACACATTGATGTTTCTCTCCCTCTCCTTCCTCCTCCCTTCTCCTCTGTCTACAAATAAATAAGTAAAATCTTTAAAACAAAAAGCATTCTTCAGATTGGCAAATATATTTTATAACTTCTAGAAACTCAGGGTCCTCCACTGGTTAAAAGCATACTTATAATTTTAAGAGAGATATTTCACTTTTTAAAATATTTTATTTATTTATTTTTAGAGTGAGGGGAAGGGAGGGAGAAAGAGAGGAAGAGAAACATCTGTATGTGGTTGCCACTCATACGCTCCTTACTGGGGACCTGGCCTGCAACTCAGGCATGTGCCCTGACTGGAAATCAAACCAGCGGCCCTTTGGTTCCCAGGCTGGCACTCAGTCCACTGAGCCACACCAGCCAGGGCAGAGACATATTTGTAATAAAGAGTAAGACATTGATTAACAGCCTCAAACTCATTTTCTGCCTTCTCTGTAATAAGTTAAAAGTAGGTGAATTGAAGACTTACCTAGTAATTAATGTTTCAGTATTTATGTTAATAACTTTGAAAGATATTAGCCAATTTAAGTCATCTTTAGTATCAAATATTATATCAGACACAGGATCATGAAGGAGACGTTGCAATAGTCTTTATTCTTTACCATACACATAAACAGTATTATTGATGATTGTAGAAAACAAGAGGCTTTTTTTCTTTTTTATTTGTCTTTGACAACTTTAAAGAGGCTGGAGAAGAGAGAGTTCGGGGAGCTATCAGGTTGGGGGGATTTCAGCTGCTTCAGTTTTAAAAATTACCATTTTTTTCCTCTCACATTAGAGGGAGGGGCAGATTACCTCTGCTGCTTCCACAGCCCACACAGGGTTTGGGATGTTAAACAGACTCAGTGTATATTTTTATTCTATTTGCCCTGTTAGTAGATTTGTTAAGACTCTCAATGAAAGTTTTAAAGGCCATGAGTGCCCTGTGGAAACAAAGAAAGTCTTGGCCTAATTTAAGAAACTATACACATCACATCCCCAAAACCATTCATGTGGGAAAAAGAAAAACCCAGTAACTAGAGATGAGAAGTGTCGTGAGTGGAATGAGGTTGTCAAAACTGGGGTAATAAATGCTTCAGAGAGAGGACTGTGAGTTATAGAACAAGCAGAGAAATGTGCTATGGACATGGTTACCATTTGCCCTCAGGTGGCCTCACCAATGACCTGGACTACATTATCTGAGGATAGATTTACCCCACTCAGACGGAAGTCTCAACTTCAAAAAGGCAGATAAAAAAATGCAAAGAGCCCTGGCCTGTGTAGTTCAGTGGATTGAGCATGGGCCTGTGAAGCAAAGGGTTGCTGGTTTGATTCCCAGTCAGGGTACATGCCTGGGTTGCAGGCTGGGTCCCCAGTGGAGAACACGTGAAAGGCAACCACACATTGATGCTTCTCTTCCACTCTCCTTCCATTCCCCTGTTTCTAAAAATAAATAAATAAAATATTTTTAAAAATGCAAAGAGAAAGTGTGTTGTAGTCTCATGGATGTGTCTACCTCATGACCTGAAGTTGGTTTTCCCATCAACCGGGACATTGGCTAGATGTCCCAGGGATGGATTCACCCCACTCAGGTGGGAGTGTCAATTCCAGTATGGCCCAGAGGGGAACACAAATATGAAGCAAGTTTGCCCTGTGGGCATGTGTACCACACACTCTAAACTCCACACAGGCCAGCAAAAGGCATGGTAAGGAGTCCCATTCGACATCAAGGATGATTAGCTTCAGGCTCACCAGACTCCATCTCCCAGGTATTACCTGAGGACAGTCATGTGTTGAGATGACTCCATGTCCTGAGGGTAGCCTTACCTTCAGTCTCAGCTTTGACATTTTGACAAGAGACTTACTCTGCAGCTGACAGGTAGGTTTCCTCCACAACAAGAATGACAAGAGCCACAAGGATGAATTAAAGAGGGAGAGAAAGACAAGAAAAGAGAAAGAAAATAACTCCAGTGCCCCACATTGGACACCAGAATGTTACTATAGGGAAAACAGCCCAGAGCAGGCCTGTTTCAAACAAACTAGCATGTAGTGTGTGGATGCTTGACCTTGAGTAGGAAAGATTTCACATCGGGAGTCCAGGTGGTTTTGAGAGTACGTTTTTTAGAGGCTGGTTGCAGTGAAACAAAGGAAGGATTTAGGGTAGAAAAAGTAACAGAAGAGAGCCCAGGTGGGGGGGGGGGGCTCTGCTTTGGCTCCCTAGAAACATTATAGGAAAGGAGTGAGCCAAGGTGGGGCTGCTGTTAGCTACTGGGAAGTCAGAGAAAATGGGGCCATGGAGACAGGATTAGTGGGTAAACCTGGGTCGAGCTGCTAATCTCTGTTGCTACCTGGGCTGCAAAGCTTGTGGGGACCCTTAGATTTAGGAGGAAGTAAAAAGTTCATGCCTGGGGAGGGCCGTGGGCATGCTGTGGTGTGAGCTGGCTCTGAGTTCTGTTCTGTTGTAGCAGAACCACCGGGTTGTAGTGTGCTCTGAGTTCTGTTGCTAACTGACCATAATATTGGTGATTCCCAGTTCCATAATTTTATGAAAAGGAAAGGAGCTATTTATTCAAAAGTTAAACAGGTTTAGAATAATAGCAGAATTCTGCCATTGTATCTCATTTTCTTTTTTTTTAATTAATTAATTTATTTTTAGAGAGAGGGGAAGGGAGGGAGAAAGAGAGTGAAAGAAACACCAATGTGTGGTTGCCTCTCATTGCATCCCTCACAGGGGACTGGGTCTGCGTTCCCGCCATATACCCTGACCAGATATTGAACTGGCCATCCTTTGGTTCACAGGCTGGTGCTCAATCCACAGAGCCACAGCAGCTAGGGCTCACTTCCTTTAGAAATAAAGAAACACCCACAAATGCGTAGACCTGCCCCACCTCCCCACCCCAGCCAAATGTGGCCAGTCAGAGATGCAGTCTCTCAAGAAAAGAAAGAGTCTGTAGCTTAGTTCGGCAGATTCCTGTCTTTATTCAAGCTTCGAAGAGTGATCTGTGCTCCTGCTCTTAATCCAAAACCACATCCTCATGGTAGGCCCTGGGAATCCTTTTGCATCCTTTCAAACCACATGGCCAAGACTTTTGTCTCTGCTCCCAAGACTCATGGTTAAGAGCACGCGTGAAAGAGAGCCTCTTGTGGCTGTCTCACTCTCCTTTCCACATGGTCCAGTGCTGTAGCATGGGAGGGGGGAGGGAGAGAGAGAAAATGGGTGCTCATGGCTGTGCCTGCACCTGGGTTTATATTCAGATAAGTATCTCGCTCAGTAATTACATTTCCAAATCCTCCCACAAAGGGTTATACCTGTCAGCAGCCTGTTCTCTTCTGCCTTTTCTGGCTGCCCTTGTTAGCCTGGCCAGGCGAGTCCCTGAGACTTAGAGCCAATCACCTTCCTGCACTCTCACGAGTGCAGAAGGCCCTCCAGCTACAACTTATCAGGGGTTCGAGTCAGGCCCATCTCCCTGGCTCTGAGCAGGCATAACCTTTAACATGACTAAAACACTGGCCAAATTCTTCTGCTATGCAAAGTCATTCTCTATGGCTCTCTCTGCTTCCCCACTGCCACAAGCTATAGCTGTGGGTGTTTGGGATTTGGCGGATATGGGGGGGGCTTTGGGATTTTGCTACCAAGATGTCTACAAAGGTGGTCATCCATGAAGGTTTTGCGAGTGGGCATCTGACTCTGAAAAAAGGGTTTGGATCCAAAGATCTCATATCCTTCCCAGGAAACAATGATCATTTCACCTGTATTTGCATATGACATTTCTTCTTGAATTTTCTAGACAAGGTCTATTCCAAAAATCTAAGAGTATGACATAGACTTGGAATCAAGGACAATGTACCAAATTTACATTTGGTGCCAGGATGGCTGCAGTGTTGGCTTCAGTGTGGTTTGGGAATATGGGCATCTGAATCTAGGCGAAAAGTTTTTCACTTCAGGATTTCATCCCGTTGCCAGTAAATGATGACAATTACACTGGATAGTGCAGTGACAGTGTCTCCATGGGACTGGAGATTCTTTCTGGCATAAAAGTTAGGGTAAAAACACTGCAGAAATGTATGAATGATGATTAGTAGAGTATAAATTCAGCATTTTTCATTTTTAATTTTTTTCACTTTTCAGTAATCTTTATTTTTTCCTTTTCTGAAAGGTTTTGATGAATTTATGCCAAATCTCTAGAGATTTTTCTTTTCTCTTTAAAATTTTTGTTCAAATTTTATTGACTTTTTTGCATTATCATTAACCTCCTTATAATTACCGCCCCCTAAATGAGCATTTTTAAATAGCTAGAAGACAACAGGCTCTGAAGCCTGAGAACAGGTAAATCTCAGTGGGTGGTCATTATTGGACAGTGAATTCTAAGAGGTAGGAGTATTTACTTCAACTATAGCTATGCTTGAAACTAGGCTAGCATGAAAGTCTTGTTTTTACAAAGTATGAGTCCTTTTTATTCATTAGAATTTGATGGGGAAAAGTGAGGTGAGGAAGATATGGTAAGGTGTGAGAAGACAAACTTGGAATTGTGCAAAATAGCCATTACGTTTCATTGCTTTCATAATGATTTAATAATGATCTCACTGCTTCAGAGGCTGAATTAGGTGTGTGTTCTATAGTAGTGATTGAAGAAATGTGATCACAACCAAAATATTCCAAGGCTTTATTGAAGGAGCAGCCAACAATTCAAAAAGTAAATATTCCATGATATAATACATTGTTAGCCGATCAATTATGTGAAAACATAAATTGACCAGCACTCTGGAGTGAAAACATGTGGATCCTGAGGAGTTTAAGAGCACACATTATTTTTTTTTAGATAATCATATTACTTTATTTTTTCCTCAGTACATATAAAATGTTTTTTCTTAATTTTTAATTTTTTTATTGTTGTTCAAGTACAGTTTTGTGCTTTTTCGCTCCACCCCTCCGCGCCACCTTAGCCCTCCTCACCTCCCTCCCTCATTTCCACCATTCCTTATTATTGTCCATATGTCCTTTATAATTGATCCTGCAAACCCTTCAGCCTTTTCCCCCATAGTTCCCTTCCCTCTCCCTTCTGATCACTGTCAGCCTATTCTCAATTTCAATGTCTTTTGCTATACTTTGCTTGCTTGTTTGTTTTGTTGATTAAGTTTCTGTTAATCGTGAGATCATATGGTATTTGTCTTTCATTGCCTGGCTTGTTTTACTTAGCATAATGCTAAGAGCTCACATTTAAAAGAAGGGAAGAGGGATTTGATTTCATGGGAAAGATGTTTCATGTACAAGAAAACACTGTAGAGTCTTCCCATGCCATTAGGTCGCCACTACTGTCAGGCCACTACTGTGATCTCTGTGTCATTTCCAGGGTGCTGGGGATTATGTTCATGTACAAGTGACTTTTAGAATTTCTGGTAAGATTTAGATTTTTCTCAACTCTGGTACATTACTTAGTTTAATTATTTCAAATTGTGGTTTCTATTTCAGTGTCATAAATGCTCTGAAATTTTCTTTTTTTTAAAGAGATATTATTTATTTATATTTAGAGAGAGGCTAAGGGAGGGAGAAGGAGAGGGAGAGAAACATCAACCTGTGGTTGCCTCTTGCACATCCCCAAGTGGAGACCTAGCTCTCAACCCAGGCATATGCCCTGACTAGGAACCAAGCTGGCAACCCTTTGGTTCGCAGGCTGGCACTCATCCACTGAGCCACACTGGCTAGGGCTGCTCTGAAATTTTCAATAGGAAATGCTTCTCACCTAATTATAATGAAATTTAATGTTTATTGCACATATGCATACCCATAATTACTTGTTACTTATAATGGTTCATATGGTTTTTAAAGTGTCTGAGCTATACATAAGTCAAGTATCATTATAAATATATGCTTGTTTTACACTAACTATAAGGTCAAATATGTTCATAATGTCAATCATTGAGAATGCCCAAGATAACATTTCAACTCATGTCTTAAATATGTCAGTAAAGAACAAATTCTCTTTCACTATGATAAATACAGATGCATCTACACATTAACAAAGACACCAATCACTGTCAGAATTCAGTTCTGTCATTTAAATTATTTATCTTAATTGATAAATTGATGTTCAAGTTATAAATGAATAGAGTTCCATGTACTGTTTATATTATGCATTTAGTTCTTTCTCTTTTAAAGGCTTGTCCTACAGTCTTGTGTTATACTTGTCACATACATATATGATGGTTTAACCAGTTCATTTGTATAAATATTTTCAGGACTCTGCAATGCAGGCATACCTTTTATATTATGATTTCCTATATTGGGCTCACAGGTCATTTGTTTTCATTATGATGGGCTGAAGCCCTTTCACCAGGAAAAGATGAAGTTCTTTGTGGGGACCTGGTATTTCCCAGCGCATTTAGCCATGGGTCTTGGTCATTTCTACTGTAGTGATGTGGGACCTCCCAGTCGCCGCCTTGGATTCTCAGGATACCGTGCAGGTAATAACGCCACGCCTACCCAGTGGGGGGGAGGGTCTAAAAAGTCATTTCCCTGGGACTCACTTACAGGGGCGGGACTTCCGGCGTCCTCTTCGTGGCGGGCAAATTCCTTCAGCCAGAATCCGCTTAATTACGTGCACAGAAGGTCCAGTTCGCTGGGTGCTGGTGGAGATGCCGGGGCGGAGAAGGCACCAGAATCGGGGTTCACAAAGCTCACCTGAGAGGAAGAAGCTGGACGACGATTCCCAGGCGTCTCGCGTCAGGGCTGAGACAGGGGTAGCCATGGCGAGAGTGGCCGCCTCTCCCGCAGCTACCGCCCAGCCTCGAGCTCAGAGTGCACTGGCGGCCTCCCTGAGACGCACGGCCGAGGTAAGTGCGCGTCCCCTCATACCTCCATCCACCTAACTGCCTCACCACAGCGAATCTTGCATCCCGGGTGCGGACGCCCTGCAGCCCAAGCTTGGCGGGTGGGTCGGAAACGAAGGCTCATCGGGGAGAGGAGGGTTGTGGTTTCTGAGGACACAGCAAGTACAGTGCAGAGTGGACAGGGCTTATTCGTATCTGGGACTCCCGCGCGGATCTCGGTGAGGATTATTGAAGCAAAGAGGAGGCAGGGTGAACTAAAGAGCCAATAATTTGGGACTTTACTGGGCTGTTAGATCCAACAGAAAACTGGGGTTGTGCTGGATCCTGCTGGAACATTTCAAGGACTCTTTGGCTGCCGTAAGCCCACTTAGTTCATAGGTGAGTCCAGAGAGATGCCCGTGGTGTGCGCAGCAGGAAGGTGGCAGAACTGAGGGCGTGGACCTGGGGTGTGAAGATGTGCAGGAGGCAGACCTTGCACAATGGTGTGCACACCTAGAGGAAGTGTGTGCTGTAGATCGTGGGCCCTGGTGGGAGGATATTGGGCTGAATCCTAAGCTCATGTTTGGCCATACCTTGGAGGCATGATCTGGGAGACTTGGCAGGAAGGATGGGAGCCTGTATTTGTGGCCCAGGGCTTCGATGACCTTTGTGTGAGGTTCACCACATTGCTGTTGCTGACCATGCTAACAGTAGTTAATGGGACTGTGATGAGAGAGTAGCCAGCGTTGGCGTTAGGGCCTGATGTCCACACTGACCTGGGGAGAAATATAGGGAGGGGAAGATTTGTAAGAAGTAATACCAGGGTTCTCAGACAGACAGCTCTTCATTCATTTGTCTCCATTGTGACAGGTTGGCGTGACCTTTGCGGACATTGCCCTGTACTTCTCCAGGGAAGAATGGCGTCTCCTCGATGAAGCTCAGAGACACCTGTACCTGGATGTGATGCTGGAGAACTTTGAACTTATATCTTCACTGGGTAATGCCTTCACTCTGCCAGTGGTGTGGGCCAGGCATTGCATTTCCTTATGCCCCTTGTTCTCTAGGGAGTACTCCCTTTTCATTCGTGGACTATAAGCACTGCTCAATTTTCCACTTTTCTTAGCAGTTCCTTTTTTTGGTAGGGCTGGTTTGCTTGCACCACTCTTTTCTGCCCCTGCAGTACCAGTCCCTGTTGTAGAGAACTCACAGGGAATGATTTGTGGTTGGTATTGTCTATGGAGACTAATAAATACCACCTTGGTTCATGACAAAAAGTATTTTTTCTATTCTTGTTGGTCATTGTATATACATATTTTTGACAAATGTCTCTTTTGACAATTTTGGCTAATGAGTCTTTTTCAATCCCTTGTGTATTTTATATCTTAATTCCTTTTCATCTACTGGCACATAGCTTTTCTCATTTGTTCAATTTTGCTTTGCAGATATTGCTTTTTTAATTTATTGTTTTAGAATTTTAATATGGCAACCCTGTATTCAGCAAGTGTAGTGCTGTAATTCTTCATCATGCTGAAATGCTGGGTACCAGTGTTTAGGGATAAATTATTTTTATTTAAGCTATGTAGAGTTTTTTTTTTTTTTTTAGACTAAGGTGTTACTTTGTTAATAGCCCTCATAAATTTATGTGACTTTTTCTAACCTGAACCCACAATATCTTCAAGCCATATTTTTATAGGGTGTCCCAGTATGTTCTCCCATGCTGGGTTTACCTTTTTTCTTGTTATTATTATTATTTTTATATTATATTTACTTTTATTTTTAGATAGAGGAGAAGGGAGGGGAAAAATGATGTGAGAGAGAAACATTGCTCCTTCCCCTCTCTCTCCTGCCCCCATCAGGGACTGAACCCCAAGTCCACTCCTGTTCCCTGTGACAGGGAATCCAACAGGCCACCTTTCGCTTTGAGTGATGATGCCCAACCCTCTGAGCCGCAGTGGTCAGGGCTTCCTTCTCATTACATTGTTAAGTGCTGACCTGTGGAGAAATTTTTTATTTGTCCTAATCCAGTCTGTTTATATTTGCTTTTTCCCCTGGTGGTGGTTGTCACATTCAGAAGATTATTTGAAAAACAAACCTTCAGCCCTGGCTGCTGTGGCTAAGTCCTGCAGACCGGAAGGCACCTGTTGTATTCGAAGTCAGGGCACGTGCCTGGATTGCAGAGCAGGGGCCCAGTTGGTTGCGTGTGTAAGGCAACTGATCACCTTTTCTTCTCACATTGGTGTTTCTCTCTCTCTCTCTCTCTCTCCCCTTCTTTTGAGAAGAAAAGTAAGTAAAAATCTTTTAAAAAATAATTGTATGATTTTAAAAAAAGCAAATGTCTAATACTGCCCTAGGTTGTCTGAAGAAGCTTTAAGTTCAGTACTGACATTGAATTTTTAATGAAAGTTGAGCTCGTTTTTATCAGTGTTGTCCAGTTTTTTGTTTTACATGTGAATGTTCAACACTATTTACTAAGCAAACTATTTTTTCTTTCTCATATGTCTTGCCTTTTTTTCCATCAAAGATTAATTGAATGTCACTGCCTATGTTTATTTCTGTATTGTCTATTGTGTTCTAGTGGTCTGTGTTTACTTTAATGACACACAGTTTGGTTGGTGTGACTTTGTTGTAGGTTGAAGTCAGAAAGTGTGATGCCACCAAAATTTTCTCTTTCCTGTCAGGTGACCACCACCGAGGACCTGGCCCTCAACCCAGGCATGTGCCCTGATTAGGAATTGAATTGACAACCTTTTGGTCCACAGGCCAGCACTCAATTGGTGTGGTAAAATCCACACCAAGCAGTCCTGTTTAATTATTTACATTTTTCTGTGTACCTGATATTCTCCTCTTGTTCTCATGCTGGTTTCTACTTGAAGTTGCTTCCCTTGGTATTCCCTGGCAGCTCATGGATATTTTTGAAAGTAAATATTTTGGATTCCTTATCAGGTTGTACATTGAAATCTATGTGTTTGTTATCAATTATTGGGAAATTATTATGTTCTCTTGGTGGTTTCCTTGTTTTTAGTATTTTTTTTAATCCTCTATTAATGTCTATGCATTTGATGAAGCAGTAACTCCTTTCAATTTTATGGACTAGTTCTGGTTGGAGAGATAGATTCATTTTCATGTGGATTTCAAGGTTGGCTGAGTTAGTGTTGTGTCTCAATCTTGAGACAGTTCCCACCAACCTTGTCTCCATGATGCTACATGAGCTGAGGGCAGAATAACAAAAAAATGTGCAGGTTAGCCGTTGCCTTGGCAGCGTTTCTTTTCAATGACATTAAAGGGTTTTGACATATTTGGTGGCACTGAATTTTTGGTTCTTTCTGGATTATGTTGTGGACAAAGGGATGTGTTTTGGGATTCATGCTGAGAAACTCCGTAGGGTCCTCTGATTTGTAAACGATGGGGAGTTCATGGATGTTTCAGAGGCTTCTTTGGTTCTTGAAAACAAAAATTTCCTGTGTTTTTCACAGAACAGTGCACTAAGGCCAACCTGAGTGCAATCACAGTAGTTGATCGAAGTAACTGTGACCCTTGTTTTTGACCCTTGCTATATTCAAATTTGTTTGTTTACCCATCTTCCCTGTCTTCTTTTCTGTGCTCTTCCGTGTTTTTTGCACATAGTTTGCTGCTTGTCTTTTGTGTTTGTTTTTATGTATGTATGCTTGTCTATTGAATTTAGAGAGACAAGGGAAAGGGAGAAAGAGGAAAAATCATCACTTTGTTTTTTCCAATTATTTATGCATTCATTGGTTGCTTCTTGTATGTGTCTTGACCAAGGATCAAACCCATAATCTTGGCTTATTGGGCCGATGCACTAGCCCAGCAGTCTCCAACCTTTTTGGCATTCAGAACCTTTATACCAGAAGGTGGGATGGGTGGCATGGGAGTGTACCCGGTTGAGGGGAGGGAAACTGGAGGTGCACCTCAGGTCAGGTTCTTGCTCACCGACTGTGGAGGGGGCCAGGAGGATACAGGAGGACACCTGTCCTTCGGGGGAGCCCAGTTCCTAAGAGGCTGTGGAGTGGTATGGGTCAGTGGTCTGGGTTGGGGACCACTGTTCTAACCAATTGAGCTACCTGGTCAAGGCTGATTTCCTATTTTTATAATTAGATTTATATTCCCCTCCTCCATGATTGAGTCTTTTTGTGGATAGCCATCTACTTGCTGCTATGGAAGAAGGGAGAATTCTCCTATTTCTTATTTGTCCATCTTGTTGAAGTCACTCACATAGACCTTTCCTCTGTGGTCTCTTGTGCTTTGTTGTTCTACCACAATGTTGCCCATCCACCTCTTCAGTTCTTCTCTTTGAATTTATATCATGTGTATTCCATGTAATGGCTCCACTGGGATTTAAGGAGACATTTTTTTTTTTGTGCGTTCCAGGAGAAACACAACTCTCTCCATGCAGAGTGGACACAGAGGCTGTCCCCTTTTAGCGAAGTGCTGTTGGAGAGGGTTTGGCACATGGGTTTTGCTAAAGTCATAACTAGGAACCCATTTTGTCGATTAGTATTTGTTACCATTGCTAATTCCTCACCCTATTCTACCTATGCTTGTTTATTGTTGACAGAGTGTTAAAGAATCAGTTCTGAGTTATCATTTCTACTCAGATTTTCAGCCTACAGGTAATCTTCACCTATGTAAACTTTGCTCCTCAGCCATTTAAAAAAAAATGGTTTTAGACATAGGAGAAAGGAGGGACAATAAGAGTAAGAGAAACATGTGATGTGTGAGAGGTACATCGATCAATTGCCTTCTAAGCACCACCAACTGGGGGTCTTGCCTGCAATGCAGGCATGTGCCCTGACTAGGAATCGAACCAGCAACCTTTCAGTTTGCAAGCTGGCACTCAATGCATTGGGCTATACCAGCCAGGGCCTCAACTCTTTCTAATACAGGTTTTGTTTTGTTGTATTTAGTTACTTCACTCTAACTTTGGTCTGTGCTTACAGACCCTCAGAGTACACACATATCATTACATTAATGTTGAACATCATAAGCTCTACTACAATTGATCTAGATGAGGTTGAGATCATTGAAATTATTCTACACAGCCTCACCTCACCAGTGGGAAAGATGGTATAGGAAGCCGTATGTGAAGAATAGTAGTACACCCCAGCTATCTACTTTTTCTTTCATCCTACACTCATGTCTCTTCCTCAGTGAGGTCACCAACACTGCCATACTTTTTGGCTAAGTAATGTATAACAGCCATTTCTTCAGCGTGTAACTCACATCTCTTGAAAATGACTTTATAGAATCATGCCTAGATGTGAGAGCTGGCCATTTACGATGAGGACATTCATTCCTCACAAGGTCAATATATATTTGACCAGTGTTCTCTTTTGTTCAGGTTGCTGCTGTGGTGCAGAGGACGTGGATGAACTGACTGAACAAAACGTTTCTGTAAGAGTGGTACAGGCAGAGAAACCCAAGGTGTCTTTGTCTTCCCAGAAGAGCCACCCCTGTGAGAGTTGTGGGCCAGTGCTGAGATACATTTTCCACTTGACTGAAGAGCAGGAAACACAACCCAGCCAGAAATCATTGCAGTGTGGGGCATGTGCAAAACAATTTTACTTCAGTACAAAGTGTCACCAGCACCAAGAGCACCATGTGAGAGAGAAGCCTTTGAGAAGAGGTGTGGACAGGCTCCTCCTTGCAGAGGGCTGCAATGTCAGTGTGTCCCAGAAGCTTTTTACCTGTGGGGAGGTTGGACAGGACATCCTTACTGAGTCAAAACATCTCCAACAAGAGGCTGCTTGCACCAGGGACTGGCCAAATGGAATCTGGGCATCTAGAAACACTACTCAAGGCAGAGAAAATTATTTCACCCTGAGTGAGTGTACAAAAGCCCTTGGCTGCAACCATGCAGATATTCAAAAGAAGGGTGTCCATACTGGAAGACAGTGTTTTGTGTGCCATGACGGTACAAACTGTTTCCCAGGAATTTCTAGGTTTTGTCGGAGAGTTCCCAGTGGACAAAAGCCACATCAGTGCAGTGAATGTGGGAAATCTTTTAAAAAATTGTCTCAACTTCGCTGTCATCATAGAGTTCACACTGGAGAAAGGCCCTATCAGTGCGTCATATGTGGGAAGTCTTTTAAAAGAAGAAGTAGCCTGTATTTACATGAGAAAATTCACACTGGAGAAAGGTCTTATGAATGTAGTGAATGTGGGAAATCTTTCACTGAAAGCACTCGTTTCCATTGTCATCAGAGAGTTCACACAGGAGAAAGGCCTTATGTGTGCAGTGAATGTGGGAAATCTTTTACCAGAAGTGATCACCTTGTTTCTCATCAGAGACTTCACACTGGAGAAAGGCCTTATCAGTGCAGTGAATGTGGGAAATCTTTTTTCCGACGGAATTCACTTCATTGTCATCAGAGAGTTCACACTGGAGAAAGGCCTTATCAATGCAGTGAATGTGGAAAATGTTATAGCAGTAAAGGTAGTCTTCGTTCTCATCAGAGATTTCACACTGGAGAAAGGCCTTATGAGTGTAGTGAATGTGGAAAATCCTTCTTCCGAAAGAACGCACTTCGTTGTCATCAGAGACTTCACACTGGAGAACGGGCTTATGAATGTAGTGAATGTGGGAAATCTTATCAGAGTAAAATTGGCCTTTGGTCTCATAAGAGTCTTCACACAGGAGAAAGGCCTTATGAGTGCAGTGAATGTGGGAAATGTTTTTTCCAGAAGAGTGTACTTCGTTGTCATCTGAGAGGTCATACTGGAGAAAGGCCTTATGGGTGCAGTGAATGTGGCAAATCCTTCTTCCAAAAGAGTGCACTTCGTTGTCATCAGAGGCTTCACACTGGAGAAAGGCCATATGAATGCAGTGAGTGTGGGAAATCTTTCTTCCGAAAGCATGAATTTCGTTGTCATCAGAATATTCACACAGGAGAAAAGCCTTATGTGTGCAGTGAATGTGGCAAATCTTATCCCAGTAAAACTGGCCTTCGTTGTCATCAGTATATTCACACAGGAAAAAGGACTTATGAGTGCAGTGATTGTGGGAAATCTTACCACAGTCACTCTGGCCTTCGTTATCATCAGAATATTCACACAGGAGAAAAGCCTTATGAGTGCAGTGAATGTGGGAAATCTTATCGCAGTAAAACTAGCCTGCGCTCTCATGAGAGATTTCACACAGGAGAAAAGCCTTATGAGTGCAGTGAATGTGGGAAATCTTATCGGTGTAAAACTAGCCTGCGCTCTCATGAGAAATTTCACACAGGAGAAAAACCTTATGAGTGCAGTGAATGTGGGAAATCTTATCGAAGTAAAATTAGCCTGCGCTCTCATGAGAAATTTCACACAGGAGAAAAACCTTATGAGTGCAGTGAATGTGGAAAATCTTACCGATGTAAAACTAGCCTGCGATCTCATGAGAGATTTCACACAGGAGAAAAACCTTATGAGTGCAGTGAATGTGGGAAATCTTATCGAAGTAAAATTAGCCTGCGCTCTCATGAGAAATTACACAGAAGCAAGACCTTATTAGTACAATGAATGTGAAAGTCTTAGATGTTAGGACATATACAGGATTTTACTTTCATGGTAAAAATAATGGAATTCTATGAAGCCTTTGCTGAACCAGATTTTATACAGCCAAGCACCAACAGTAAGGAGGTTCCACATCATTATCATTCATATATGAAGCATGTGTGTCTATGTTGTACTTTCTTGATTTACCCAGATGGTTTCCCAGGTCCATGTCACTGCATATTAGTTGAAGGTATATCCAGTGTTCCACCTATAATGGTCCAAGAGATTACATGATTCATCATGCCTCATGTGGTCAGTAAAGGTAACTTCTGTGATTTGTTGGAGAAAATTAGTAGTAGCTTAGCTTTTGGGTCTTTTTTCCTTCCACTCTCAGTACTTGGAGCATTGACATGACTCAATTTTGGCCCACAAAATATCATCTGAATTCAGATGTCAGCCTGTAGGAAGACTGCATTTTTTAGGACATGCTGTTTTACATAACCAGTGATCATTTTTGAATGTCCAAATCACCAGTGCAGGAAATGCCAAGATGATCTCCCTTGGCTTGGTAAAATAATGGAAGACTTTTTCCAGGTCTTCTTTAATCTTGGGTGCTCTACTTATTGTGTGGTGTAGTTTATAAGCAATTTGGGGCCCCAAAAGCATCAAGACGTGAGGAACTTCTGTGTGTGTCTCAACTTTTCTCTGCCTTCGTGGGAACAGTTTAGAGCAGAAATCAACTCTGGTTTTTGCCAGACTTGCATTTCTGCTCATGTGCCCCAAGGCAAGACTGTGGGCTTTCTAGTTCTTATGAGAAGCCTCAATCCTGTGAGTTTCAGGAGACATGGACATCACTGCAATGAAGGGGTCGGTATGACAACCTCAATATGTCAGGGAGCAGCATGAATTTTATTTTAGTAAAGGATGGCAAAATTTTTGTAGGGAATCTCTGGCCCAGTCCTTGCAAAGGACCATGTGCCATAATTTCTACAATTTCATGGGGGATGGTCAAGTGGTAACATCACAGAGGTGAGGGAAACTGATTATAAGAGAAATACTGCTGTGACGGGTGCTGGAGGACACTGAGGCAACTAGACAGAACGTGTATTTTCTCAGCGTGCATCCAGAAACATTTCTGAGAAAAAGACTGTAGGATTGGTGTGTACACAATGCAGGATCTGCAGGAATATTCATCTCTGTTGATTCCGTCATTATTATTGAATGTATTGAAAAGGTTTCGTGGCCTTGGCCAGATTGCTCATTTGGTTAGGGTATCATCTTGATATGTCAAGGTTCTGATTTCAATTCTTGGTTAGGACACATACAAGAAACAACAAATGAATGCACACATAAGTGGAACTACAAACGCAGATTTCATTTTCTCCTCTTTCTTCCTTTCTCTGCCCTCTCCTTTGTTCCCCTCCCTCTCTCTCCCCCCACTTTCTGTTTCTCTCTAAAATGAATAAAAAAATTTAAAGACTTTGTGGATTTCTGTCACCTCTGAGATGTTCATGTCAGAGCCACTGGTATCCTGGTAGAAAGAAAAATGAACAAAAAGTGAATCTATATTCAGTGATGTAGCTATTTTGGCCCAGCCAGCAGTGCTGTTCTTTCAGTGAGTTTTTTAATTATATTTTGTTTTATTTGTGGTGCTGAGTCAAAGCGACATGCAGAGCACATGAGAACATGGACTGAATATAGAGTTGCATGAACGCATTTAAAAAATCTTGACACACTTTTTAAATGTTACAATTAGTGAACATATTTCAAGTATAATAGTTGATCTGTCTTCATTTATACATGACATTGAAACCATCACCATTGTCACAGTACTGACTATTACTGTCACTGGGAATTTACCATGTGGCCATTTTAATTCTCTTGCCCTTCGCAGCTCTGGAAGTGAACAATGATTTATGTTCCATTCTTATAAGTAGTTTTACAATTTCTTTTCAAGATTTTATTTATCTATCTTTAGAGGGGAAGGGACAGAGAGAGGGAGAGAAACATCAATGTATGGTTGCCTTTCGTGTGTCCCCTGCTGGGAACTGGTTCGCAGGCCCATGCTCAATCCACTGAGCTACACCAGCCAGGGTGCAATTTTAATGACATATTATTGGCTCATCTGCTTATGCTGAGAATTCTTTAAGTATATTTTCTTGATTATGCTATTTCGGTTGTCTTATTTTTCCTCCCCCTCTGTCCTCTACCCCACTCTCATCAGCATTCCCACTCCCCCTTAGTTCATGTCCATGGGTCATACGTAAAAGTTCTTTTGCTTCTCCATTTCCTATAATATTCTTAGCCTCCATCTGTCTGTCTAATTTGTACCTACCAATTATGTTTTTTATTCCCTGTACCATTCCCCGCATACTACTCCCTTGGCCTCCCCACTGGTAACCCTACATGTAATCTCCATTTCTGTGATTCTGTTCCTGTTCTAGGTGTTTTCTTAGTTTGTTTTTGTTTGTAGGCTCAGTTGGTGATAATTGCAAGTCTGTTGTCATTTTACTGTGCATAGTTTTCATCTTTTTTTTAGATAACTCACTTTAATATTTCATATAATAAAGGCTTGTTGATGAGGAACTCCTTCAACTTGACCTTATCTGAGAAGCACTTTGTCTGTCCTTCCATTCTAAATGATAACTTTTCTGGATAGAGTAATCTTGGTTGCGGGTCCTTGCCTTTCATGACTTTGAATACTTCTTTCCAGCCCCTTCCTGTCTATAAGGTTTGTTTACAGAAATAAGGTTATGGGTACTCCCATGTAGTTAAGTTTCTGCTTTTCTCTGGCTTCTTTTAGGGTTCTCTTCTTATCTTTAATCTTGGATAATTTAATTCTGATGTGTCTTGGCATGGTCCTTGGGTCCAATTTCTTTTGGACTCCCTGAGCTTTCTGGACTTCTTAGAAGTCTCTTTCCTTGGCTAGATTGGGGAAGTTTTCCTTCATTACTTTTTCCCATAAGTTTTCAATTTCTTGCTTTTCCTCTTCTTCCGGCACTCCTATGATATGGACGGTGGAAAGTTTAAGTTGTCCCAGAGTTCCTAAGCCTCTTCCTTATTTTTTGGAATCATGTTTTTCCCTTCTATTCAGTTGAATGTTTACTTTTTTCTTCAGTTTCGAATAGTTAAGTTTGAGTCCCGGTTTCTTTCCTGCCACTGTTGGTTCCCTGCATATCTTTCTTTATTTCACCTTTCGAAGGCTTCACTTCTTCCTCTCTTTTGCAACCATACTCAGTCTTTTCTGTGAGCATCCTGATTACTTGTGTTTTGAACTCTGCATCTTGTTGGTTAGCTCTCTCCTGATCGCTTAGCTCTTCTTCTGGAGCTTTGATGTGTTCTTTCATTTGGGCTATATTTCTTTGTTTTGGTAACAGCCTTACATGGTAAGGAGCAGAGCTTTAGATATTCACCAGGGTAGAGTAACCCACTTGACCGTGTTGTAAGTGCTGTATAGAATGGAGGCATCTGAGAAGGAGGAATATGGCTTGCCTAGTTGTTGCTGCACTTTCAGTCACTTCCCCTGCTACCCACTAGGAAATTGGGGCCTTGTGGTGGTGCTGATTCTCAGTTGGGTGGGTTTGTGTACTTTCTAGGGCTTGTGTATTCTTTCATTGGACTGTCCTGTGAGACTGGAAGTTACTCCCATCACTACAACACCCACAGGTTCTTACAGCCAGAGGTTCTGAGGCCTTAGTTTCCCACATTGGAATTCCTGGCTGTGTGGTTTGTTTCACCCTGCAGTCATTCCTCCTGATTTATCCACACAAGAATGTTCAACCTTCTTTCTGCTAGTTGGAACCTGGCCCGCATAGTCTGTAACTGCCTTGTCAGGTGTTTTCGCCACTCCAGCTGCCTGTCTCTGCCCTTCCTACCACTCTGGATGAATGTGTCTTCACATCCTTGGTTGTCAGACTTCCATACAGTTTGATTTTTGGCAGTTATGTTTTGTTTTTTTGTTTTTAAATTTGTTGTTTTTTTAGTTGTGTGAGGAAGCAAAGTGTATCTACCTTTGCCTCTATCTTGGCCAGAAGTCAGAAATATTGTCATCTTTGAAGGTAGCACTATGCATTTATCTATTGCTTTTGTTTTTTTTCCTAATTTTTGACTATTTAAAATTAGCTGGTATAAATACTTGTTGTACTTCTTTATATAGACATAAGTTTCATTTACCTTTGTCTATAACTCTGCACAATCTGAATCATATGGCAGGTGAATGCTAAGTTACAGACATTAGCACCTTTTGATTTAAACTGATTTTACCTTTTTGCATTCTCTGGTAGTGTATGAGAGATTGTGTTCCTTCACATCCTACAGAATACTTGGTTTTGTCTGTCATGTTTTAATATTAACCTTTTTTATTATTATACTGCTATCTCACTGTTTCATAATTATGTCTCTAAGGGTTATCAATGAGCCTTTTCTCAGATGTGCGTTTGCTATGTCTGTATCTTTGCTATGTGTCTGATCCTATGTTCTAGCTAATCTGATAGGAGTTCTGGCAATTTTCTATGACAAAAGAACAGCAAAACAACAAAGGTGCATGGTAGAATTTCACTCATGTCTGACCTTGCTTCATGAAATAAATTTTTTTTTGTACTGGAATCAAGTTTTAATATATTTTTTTATATTTTGTACAATGCACTGGATATTTTTTGTTTTAGCCTCCAGTATTAACATTCTTTATCAGTGGAAAAAGTCTAGTCCTTTGATAATGCAATAAGCCCTTGTTTTGTAGTATAATGTAATCCCATTTTTCTGGTTTTATATCTTGGGCGGGGGCTCTGGGGATGGAACAGGTTTCTGAAGGAGACCCAGGATAAGCAGGGTGTTTTGTAATCTGACAGCTCATGCACAGTGAAATAGATGGGCATGATCAGACTTCCCATGGCCTGGGTGAGGCACCTTGCATGTGAATCCCTGATTCTCAAATGGTCACCACAGTCAAATTGTTACAGGACGGAACCAACGTGGAGTGGATCCTCAGGCAGCCTGTAGTGTGTGTGGTTTTGACTTTGTGCAGGAAAGATTTCACAACAGAGGTCCGGGTGATTGTTCAGAGTATGTTTATGAAGGCTAAAGACAGTGCAAGCAAGAAAGGATGTAGGGTCGAGGAAGTAACAGGAGACTAGGTGGTGCTCTGCTTTGACTCCTTAGAAAAGTTGTAAGAAAGGAGTGAGCCTCAGCAAGGCTGCTTTCAGGTCACAGGGAAGTCAGAGAAAAGGAAGCCTTGCAGACAGATTCAAAGGGTAGTTTGGAATCAAGATGGCACTGGCTGTAAATCTTGTGGGGACAGGTAGAGTTTAGGAGAAAGTACAAAGTTCATGCCAGGGAAGGGGCCTGGATATGCTCCAGAACCAGCCAGCCCTGAGGCTTTGTCCTGAGAGCTTTTTATTTCTATTTGGTCCCTGACAATCTTAGGGGATAGTTTGGGAATATTTTTTGGTGTGCTTTGATGTTTTACTTTTATCTAGAGCGTAGCTGGCTTTAATGGTTCTTTTTGTTATTTGCTCCCCTGGTGTCATGTGTCCTTGGGTTAGCTGGCACAAATGACAATTGATCTCTGTTCTCTATTCTCCAGACCAGGGAGATTGAAGCTGTGTATCGTCTTGTCAGGGAGGGGAGTTATGAACCATTTGTGCTCAAGTGTCCCTGGTTAGAGGAGATAGGGTCTTGTGATTCACCCGCTGGCTGTAAGTTGCTTAAATTGTTCAACTTTGTTTAATTTTCTTGTCTCAGTTTTTCTATTGCACTGGCTCTGGAATTTTCCTAGCTTCTTACTGCATAGAAGAAGGAACATATACGTGAATAATTTTTTACTAGGGTCTGTATTTGTTACTTCCCTCAAAAGTGACATGTTAGGTTTTGGATGATACTGAGTTCCTCTCTTTGTAGTGGCAGGACTGTAAGCCTGGACAGGTGCGGACAGTTCTGCATTGCAGTATCAGAAATCAAAGAGCTGCTGTGGCTGCTGTTTGGGAAGCAGCAGGGGAGTTAGCTGGGGAGCAGGCTGTCGTGCACTCGCCACGGGTTTTATTTGATCCTCTAGAAATGTAGGCCAGACTTTTAGCTGGGCTGTGAGGACAGTGTTCTTTAAGTCATCTCTCTTTGTGGCAACAAACATTCTACAAGACTTTCTTAATCCCAGTCTTGGTAAAGAGCCATGAACATCTGAGTATAAGGCATTTCTTCCATTTGTCTCCATTTTTGCAAAACAAATCTAGTTGGAGATTAGTGTTACAATTCAGAGATCCAATGACAGGCCTGACTTTTCTGTCCTTGGGTTTATGTTGAGGCCAGTGGCATTTCAAAGGATAACGAGATTTATTTTTTCTCCTGAGCATCACCCTTAACTTGGCCCAATTGTCAAGGAGACACCCTGGAGTAGAGGGAAAGTCAAGGGATGCTTTGGTGCTGCCCATCTTGTCTCTGTTTTCCCTAGTGGGGGCAGCTGATGACTAATGCTCTGTTTGCCAGGACGTGGGGCAGCAGATACAGGGCCAGTTCAGTTATTCCTTAGAGTTTTGTAAACTTGTCCTGTTCATTGGTATGTTCTGAAATTTTATTTTTAGAAAATGATTTGGAATAGCTCAGAGCTCTTCCATGGATTTGTGAACAATGAGACTTACTTGCAAATGTATCAGAACAAAAGGACCTCGTGGTGCAATGGTAGCGCGTCTGACTCCAGAACAGAACAGCAACTGTCTTTAAACGACAAAAAATAAGTGACCCTCTCAGAGGTCTGATCCCAGTGCGATTCTCTCGGATGCAGCTCTTTCGCTCACAACACCTCATCCCAATCAACTTCTGAATGTAGAGGTTGGGTGTCAGCCCTGGGTAGACTCTTGGAGATTTTTACATACCCTCTAGAATTTCAGTACCTATAACGAATAGAAACGATTTTCTTGAAATTTCATCAAGTATTTTATTACCACAACATGACACATAAATGTTCTAATAAAACAGAATCTGACCTTTCTAGGCAGATACAAGAATAACTTTTTCCCACCTAACATACTGAAAGAGAGCCATGTAAATTCTGTGTTAGCTTACTTTTCATATTTAGATTCATTTACCTAGTTAAATTCATTATTAAGGTTATGTGTATAATTTCCAGATCTCTTCGTAAAACTTCTTTAACTTATATAAACCATGTGCCACTTACATAGTCCTTTTGCTTTGTTCTTAGGTCATTGGGAAATAACCGACTTTAGGACAAATTTGTTCTCTTTCTTCAACAAATATTTTCACATTTTGTATCTTTTATTGCCAAATCATATGTTACTCAGGAGTTCCAAACCAGGCAGCTACACTGCTCTTGTGTTTGTGATATTCTGAAAAAAAAAAATAAATAAAACACCCGGAGGACCAGCAGAGGTGCACACGCTGTGGACATGACATTTATTACTCACATTACAGGGGAGCTCACCAGTGGCGACACATTGTTACAAGACAGACTGAACCCTGCATGCAGTCTTGGTGCTAATTATAGGCCTGGGGAGGGAGCCACAGTAGCCTGTGAGAATGCTACAGGGTGGTGATAAACACAGGGGCCTTCAGAAGGCTGGGTTATCCAGGCTGTTGCCCTTGCCCCTTATGGCTGCTGGCTGGCAGCCACCTGTTCTCTGAGTTGAAGGGGCCATATCTTGAGCTACTCCACATACCATGCAGACATTACTCCTCCACCTCACAATCTTTGCATTAGTTGATTTGCAGAAGTCCCTGGGTGGTGAGAGCTTTAGTGCATTGAATCTCCCTACTACAAATACAGTACTGGCTATACCCCAAGAGGAGCAGAAGAATGCAAAGGCTGAGAATGCCAAGGAGGACATAGCTTTTGTCTTTCTTGGACCAGACAGTGCCCAAGATTTTGACAGAGAAACCAGGTCCCTGCCTGTCTAGGGCACCTAAGTCTTCCTGCCTGATGCAAGGGAGACAAAGGAATGGGATCTGAGCCTGGAATAGAGAGGCTGTTAGCTGATTCTCCCAGAGTAGGGATAGGCTGGAATCCCCAAAGCAGCATCACCTTGATAGGGAATTTTTGTGTCCAACTCAACCATCTGGTGACAAGTCCATTCAGCCAACAATTGAGTCTCACTTCAGGAGGTGGTGATGCAGACAGGCTTCTACAGCGAGTGCTGTAATTGTGTCAACAAAAGCATTGTTTAGGTTGGTAAATATATTTCATAGCTTCTAGAAGTTCTGGGTCCTCCATTATTAAATCATATTTGTAATTTTGAGAGACATTTTGTTTTTTTAAAGATTTTATTTTTAGAGAGAGGGTAATGGAGGGAGAAAGAGGGAGAGAAACATCAATGTGTGGTTGCCTCTCACATGCCCCCTACTGAGGACCTGGCCCACAACCCAGACATGTGCCCTGACTGGGAATCCAGCCTGCAACACTGGTTCCCAGGCTGGCACTCAATCCACTGAGCCAGAGCAGCCTGGGCAGAGACATATTTCTAATAAAGAATGAGACATTGATTAACAGCCTCAAACTTATTTTCTGCTTTCTCTGTAATACAAAGTTAAAAGTACCTGGCTTGTGTAGCTCAGCGGATTGAGCGCAGGCCTGCAAACCAAACAACTGTGGTTTGATTCCCAGTCAGGGGACATGCCTGGGTTGCAGGCCAGTTCCCAGCAGCGGATGCATGAGAGTCAACCATGCATTGATATTTCTCTCCCTCTCTCCTTCCCTTCCCCTCTAAAGATAAATAAGTTTTTTTTTAAGTTAAAAGTAGGTGAACTTAAGACTTGCCTAGTAATTATTGTTTTTGTATTTATTTTAATAACTTTTAAAGATATTAGCCAAACTTAAACCAGCTTCAGTATCAAATATCATCCCAGATCACAGGATCCTAGAGAAGAGTTTTAGATAGTTCTTTATTCTTTACCATACACATAAACAGTATTATTCATTGTAGAGAAAACATTTTTCTCCTTTTTATTTGTCCTTGACAACTTTATGGAGTCTCAAGAAGAGGGAGATGGGTGAACTGTCAGTCTGGGGGGGGATTTCAGCTGCTTCAGTTTTAAATAATGATCTTTTTTTTCTCCTATTGGAGGGAGGGACAATCACCTCTTGCTGCTTCCACAGCCCACACAGGGTTTGGGATGTTAAACAGACTCAGTGTATATTTTTATTCTATTTGCCCTGTTAGAAGATTTGTTAAGACTCAATGAGAGTTTTAAAGGCCATGAGTGCCTTGTGGAAACAAAGAAAGTCTTGGCCTAATTTAGGAACTTACACATGTCACATCCCCAAAAGCATTCAAGTGAGAGAAAGAAAAACCCAGTAACCAGAGATGAGATGTGTCGTGAGTGGAATGAGGTTGTCAAAACTGGGGTAATAGATGCTTCAGAGAGAGGACTGTGAGTTATAGAACAAGCAGAGAAATGTGCTGTGGACGTGGTTACCATTTGCCCTCAGGTGGCCTCACCAATGACCTGGGCTACATTATCTGAGGATAGATTTACCCCACTCAGAGGTCTCAACTCCACACTAGCAGATAAAGAAATACAAAGAGAAAGTGTGTGGTCGTCTCATGGACGTGTCTACCTCATGCCCTGAAAGTGGGTTTTCTCGTCAACTGAGACATTGGCTAGTTGCCCCAGGAATGGATTCACCCCACTGAGGCAGGAGTGTCAATTCCAGAATGGCACAGAGAGGAACACAAACAGAAAGTGTGTCTGCCCCGTGGGCATGTATGTCTACTACTCATCCTAAACTCAACCCAGGCCAGCAAAGGGCATGGTAAGGGATCCCTTTGGACATCAGGGGTGATCAACTCCTGGCTCTCTGGACCCCTTCTCCCAGGTATCACCTGCGGACAGTCATGTGTTGAGATGACTCCATGTCCTGAGGGCAGCCTTACCTTCAGTCTCAGCACTGATGTTTTGACAAGGGACTTACTCTGCAGCTGACAGGTAGGTTTCCTCCACAACAAGGATGACAAGAGCCATGAGGATGAATTAAAGAGGGAGAGAAAGACAAGAAAAGAGAAAATATAACTCCAGTGCCCCACATTGGACATCAGAATGTTACTGTAGGGGAAATGGCTCAGAGCGGGTCTGTCTCAAACAAAGTAGCGTGTAGTGTATGGATTCTTGACCTTGAGTAGGAAAGATTTCACATCGGGAGTCCAGGTGGTTTTGAGAGTACGTTTTTTAGAGGCTGGTTGCAGTGAAACAAAGGAAGGATTTAGGGTAGAAAAAGTAACAGAAGAGAGCCCAGGTGGGGAGGCTCTGCTTTGGCTCCCTAAAAACATTATAGGAAAGGAGTGAGCCAAGGTGGGGCTGCTGTTAGCTACTGGGAAGTCAGAGAAAATGGGGCCATGGAGACAGGATTAGTGGGTAAACCTGGGTCGAGCTGCTAATCTCTGCTGCTACCTGGGCCGCAAAGCTTGTGGGGACCCTTAGAATTTAGAAGAAAGTAAAAAGTTCATGCCTGTGGAAGGCCATGGGCATGCTGTGGTGTGAGCTGGCTCTGAGTTCTGTTCTGTTGTAACAGAACATCTGGGTTCTATTGCCTGACACCCATAAGAACGGTTACTCCCAAAGCCAGAGTCTTATGAAAAGGAAAGGAGCTATGCATTTAAAAGTTAAACATGTTCAGAGTAATATTGGAATTCTGCTGTTAGATCTTACTCCCTTAATTTTTTAAAAGATTATATTTATTTATTTTTAGAGAGAGGGGAAAGGAGGGAGAGAGGGAAAGAAGCACCTATGTGTGGTTGCCTCTTGCATATGCCCTGACCAGGAACTGAACTGGCAACCCTTTGGTTCACAGGTCAGCATTCAATCCACTGAGCCACACCAGCCAGGGCCCACACCCTTTAGAAACACAAGAGACACCCACAAGTGCATAGTTCGGTACCCACCCCCCACTGAGCAAATCTGGCCAGTCAGAAGCATGGTCTCTCAGGAAGACACAGTCTAGCTTAGCCTGGCTGATTCCTGTCTGTATTCCAGCTTTGTAAAGTGGTCGGTGCTTGGCTAGGCTCTTGCTCTTAATCCAAAACCACATCCTCATGGTAGGCCCTGGGAATCCTTCTGCATCTTTTCAAACCTCATGGCCAAGAATCCTGTCTCTGCTCCCAAGACTCATGGTTAAGAGCACACACAAAAGAACCTCTCATGGCTGTCTCACTCTCCTTTCCTCATGGTCCAGAGCTCTAGATGGGCGAGGTGGGGCAAGGAGGTGCGGGGATTCGGGGAGGAGAGGAGGCAAAGGGAGGGAGAGGGAGAGCGCACACTGCTGGCTGCCACTGTACCTGGGTTTAAATCATGGCCTGGCTCTTGCTCAGTAACTCCATTTCCAACTCCTCCCACAAAGGGTTACACCTGCCAGCAGTCTGGTCATATCTGCCTTTCTTGGCTGTCATTGATAGTCCTGGCATGCAAGGCCCTGGGAATTGGAGCTAACCACTTTCCTGCGCTCTCACAAGCACAGCAATCCCCTCCAGCTACATCTTATCAGGGGTTAGAGTCAGGCCCCTTTCCCTGGCTCTGAGCAGGCACAGGCTTTAACATTTCTAAAACACTGGCCACATTCTTCAGCTATGCAAAGTAACTCACAGTGGCCCTCTCTGCTGCCCCCTCCTCGAAGCAATAGCTGTGGGGGCTTGGGGATTTGGGGGAACTTCTAGCTTTGCACTTCATTAAACTGTGGGCTGTTTATCTCCCTTCTGTGGGTAGGAATCTTAGGGGAGGGTTGAGAAGATATTTATTAGCTCTCTCCTTGCATTATTAATATGATGATCCATCAAAATGAGCACATGTGCGTGTTAGGGAATATTCTTTGGCCTACTCTACTGTTTCATTTGCATCATGGCTCTGTGTGGCTTTTAAAGGGTTTTTATTATTTGTTCACCTGACTTTATCTGTCCTTGTGTTTTAGCTGGCACACTTCACACTACTTATGTCTCTGTTCTGTATTTCCCAGACTGTGTTGACTCAAACCATGTGTTCTCTGGTTAAGGAGGAGAGGCATAAACCATTTCCTCTGTGTCCTTGGTTAGGGGAGATAAGTACTTGTGACTTACCAGCTGGCTATAGGTTGCTCAAACTATTGGGCCTTGTTTAATTTTTTTGGTCTCAGTTTTCTAATTCCACCAGCCCAGAAATTTTGCTAGCTTCTCCCTGTTCCTTCCCAAAATGACCCCTTTTCTGGTTCTGGGCTTCAGTTTTCTCGTCTGTAAAATGAGTATAAGGTATGTTTTATTTCTAACCTGATGGAGAAGGTCAAGAGCTGAGGTGTGCATTCGCAGTGCTGAATGTGACTGCAACTGCCCAGATTTGGGCCACTCCCACCTCTGCCTGCAGAATTATTCCCAGAACAGGCACCCCTCATTAATGGTGGGTGGTCATTAATGGACAGTGACTTCTAAGAGATAGGAGTGTTTACTTGAACTATAGCTATGCTGGAAATTTGGCTAGCATGAAAGTCTCATTTCTCTAAGGTGTGAATCCTTTGTAGTCATTAGAATTTTAAGGGGAAAAGGCAAGGTGAGAAAGATACAGTAAGGTGTGACGAGACAAACTTGGAATTGTGGAAAACAGCCATGGCATTATGTTCCATTGCTTTCATAATCATTTACTAATTATCTCACTGCTTCAGAGGCTGAACTAGGAATGTGTTATACAGTAGTGATTAAAGAAATGTGATCACAACTAGGGTTGTTCCAAAGCTTTATTGAAGGAGCAGCCAACAATTCAAAAGGAAAATATTGCATGAAATAATACATTGTTAGCTGATCTGTTATGTGGAAACATAAATTGACCAGCACTCTGGGGTGAGAAGCATGTGGATCCTGAGGAATTTAAGAACACACATTTAAAGGAGGGGAAAAGGGATTCAACTTAATGGGAAAGATGTTTCATGTACAAGAAAACACTGTAGAGTCTTCCCATGCCAGTAGTTTGTCACCACTGTCAGGCCTCTCCTGCAATTTTTGTGCCATTTCCAGGGTGCTGGGGATTATATTCATGTACAAGTGACTTTTATAATTTCTGGTAAGTTTTTAGATTTTTCTCAACTCTGGTACATTACTTAGTTCAATTATTTCAAATTGTGGTTTCTATTTCAGTGTCATAAATGCTCTGAAATGTTCTTTTTTTAAGAGAGATTATTTTACCCTGGCTGGTGTAGCTCAATGGAGTGAGCATGGGCCCGCCAAACAAAGGGTCACCAGTTGGATTCCCAGTCAGGGCACATGCCTGGGTTACAGGCCAGGTCCCCAGTTGGAGGCACACAAGGAGCAACCACACATTGATGTTTCTCGCTCTCTTTCTCCTCTCTCTAAAAATAAATAAATAAAATCTTTAAGAAAAAAAGGAAGATATTATTTATTTATTTTTAGAGAGAGGCGAAGGGAGGGAGAAAGAGAAACATCAGCCTCTGGTTATCTGTTGCACATCCCCAACTGGGGACCTGGCTCTCAATCCAGGCATGTGCCCTGACTAGGAATGGAACCAGCAACCCTTTTGTTCACAGGTTGGCACTCAGCCGGTGAGCCGCACTAGCTAGAGATGCTGAAATTTTTAATAGGAAATATTTATTACCTAATTATAATGAAATTTAATGTCTATTGCACTTACGCACACCCATAATTACTTGTTACTTATAATGGTTCATGTGATTTTTGAAGTGTCTGAACTATACATGGGTCAACTCTCATTATAAATATGTACATTTTTACCCTAAGTATTATGTATACATATGTTTGTAATCTGAAACATTGAGAATGCCTGAGATATCATTTCACCTCAAGTCTTAAATGTCAGTAAAGAACAAATTCTCTTTCACTATGATAAATACAAATGCATATACACATCAACAAAGACACCAATCACTGTCACAATTCAGTTCTCTCACTTAAATTATCTTAACTGATAAATTGATGTCCAAGTTATAAATGAACAATAGAATTCCATTTACTGTTTATATTATGTATTGTCTTTTTTCTTTCAAAGTCTTGTCCTACAGCCTTGTGTTATACTTGTCACATACATATATGATGGTGTAAGTAGGTCATTTGTGTAAATATGCTCTGCAATGCAGGCATACCTTTTTTATTATGAGTTCCTGTGTTGGGCTCACAGATAATTTGTTTTAATAACATGCACTCCAGCCCCTTCACCAGGAAAAATTGACTTTCTTTAGTCATATACAAGAAGAGTTCTTCGTGGGGACCTGGCATTTCCCAGCCCCTTTAGCGATGGGTCTTAGTCATTTCTACTGTAGTAATGCAGGAAAAGACAGGGTCACCAGCCTGGTTCTCAGGATAAGGGGCAGGAAATACAGCCCCGCCTACCCAATGGGGCGGGGCAATGAAAGTCATTTCCTTTGAAACACACTTGCAGGGGCGGGACTTCCGGTGTCCTCCTCGTGGCGGGCAAATTCTTTCAGCCGGATTCCCGTCAATTACGTGTTCAGAAGGTTCAGTTCGCTGGGTGCTGGTAGGATGCCCAGGCGGGGAAGGAGCCAGAGTCGCGGTCTACAAAGATCATCCGAGAGGAAAAAGGCAGATGATGATGCCCGGGTGGTCCGCGCCAGGGCCGAGACCGGGGTCGCCATGGCGGGGGCGGCCTCCTCTCCCACCGCTGTGTCCGGGCCTAGAGTCCAGAGTGCGTCGGCGGCCTCCCTGAGACGCCCGGCTGAGGTAAGTGCGTGTCCCCTCACACCCCCCCACCCACCTCAAGCGCCTCACCACAGCGAAGCCCGCATCCCGTGTGCGGACGCCCTGCAGCCCAAGCTTGGCGGGTGGGTCGGAGACGAAGGCTCATCGGAGAGAGGAGGGTTGTGGTTTCTGAGGACACAGCAAGTACAGTGCAGAGTGGACAGGGCTTATTTGTATCTGAGACTCCCGCGCCGATCTCGGTGAGGATTATTGAAGCAAAGAGGAGGCAGGGTGGACTTCAGAGCCAATAATTCGGGTCTTTACTGGGCTGTGAGATCCAACAGAAAACTGGGGTTGTGCAGGATCCTGCTGGAACATTTCAAGGACTCTTTGGCTGCCGTAAGCCTAGTTCGTGGATGAGTCCGGAGAAATGCCCGTGGTGTGTGCAGCAGGAAGGTGGCAGAACTGAGGGCGTGGACCTGGGGTGTGAAGACGTGCAGGAGGCAGACCTTGCACAATGGTGTGCACACCTAGAGGAAGTGCGTGCTGTAGATCGTGGGCCCTGGTGGGAGGATATGGGGCTGAATCCTAAGCTCATGTTTGGCTGTTTCTTATAGGCATGATCTGAGAGGCTGTGGCAGGAAGGATGGGAGCCTGTATTTGTGGCCCAGTGCTTCGATGACCTTTGTGTGCGGTTCACCACATTGCTGTTGCTGACCGTGCTAACAGTAGTTAATGGGACCGTGATGAGAGAGCATTGGCATTAGGGCCTGATGTCCACACTGACCTGGGGAGCCCTGAACGAAATACAGGGAGGGGAAGATTTGTAAGAAGTAATATCCTGGCTGGGGTGGGGGTGGGGCGGGGAGCGGCGGGTATTCTCAGATAGACAGCTCTTTATTCATTTGTTTCCGTTGTGACAGGTTGGTGTGACCTTTGCAGACATTGCCCTGTACTTCTCCAGGGAAGAATGGCGTCTCCTCAGTGAAGGTCAGAGATGCCTGTACCTGGATGTGATGCTGGAGAACTTTGAACTTAAATCGTCACTGGGTAATGTCTTTACTCTGCCAGTGGTGTGGGCCAGGCATTGCATTTCCTTATGCCCCTTGTTCTCTAGGGGGTACTCCCTTTTCATTCGTGGACTATAAGCACTGCTCGATTTCCTGGTTTTCTGAGCAGCTCCTTTCTTTGGTAGGGCTGGTTTGTTTGCACTACTCTTTTCTGCCCCTGCAATAGCAGTCCCTGTTGTAGAGAACTCACAGGGAAGGATCTGGGGTTTGTAGTGTTGCGTGGAGACTAATAAATACCACCTTGAGTTGTTAGAAAAAGTGTGTGTTCTATCTTGTTTGTCATTTGTGTGTACATATTTTGGAAAATTGTCTCTACAATTTTGGGTAATGAGTCTTTTCAATCCCTTGTACATTTTATATATTAATTACTTTCCCCCTGCTAGTACACAGGTTTTCTCATTTGTTTAATTTTGCTTTGCAGGTATTGCTTT
The DNA here is from genome assembly GCF_021234435.1 of Artibeus jamaicensis. Taxonomy (NCBI): domain Eukaryota; kingdom Metazoa; phylum Chordata; class Mammalia; order Chiroptera; family Phyllostomidae; genus Artibeus; species Artibeus jamaicensis. The sequence continues at coordinate 1,301,016 of NW_026521297.1, forward strand.
GTGTGTGTGTGTGTGTGTGTGTGTGTGTGTGTGAGAGAGAGAGAGAGAGAGAGAGAGAGAGAGAGAGAGAGTATGTTCATAATTTCAATATGGCAAGCCTGCATTCAGCAAGTGTTTTGTTGCCCATTTTTCATCAGGCTGAAATGCCGGGTACCATTGTTTGGGCATAAATTATTTTTATTTAAGTTGTGTAGAGTGGTTTTTTAGAGCAAGGTGTTACTTTGTTAACATCTTTCATAAATTTATGTGACTTTTTCTGATGTGAACCACCAATATTTCCAAGCCATATTTTTATATGGTGTCCAAGTATGTTTTACCATCCTGAAAAAAGGTTCTACTTACCTTTTTTCTTTCTTGTTATTACTAGTAGTAGTAGCAGTAATACATTATATTGACTTTTATTTTTAGATAGAGGAGAAGGGAGGGAGAAAAACAATGATGTGAGAGAGAAATACTGATCCTTCTCCTCTCCTGACTCCATCAGGGACTGAACCCTCACTCCCGTTGTAGACCCTGACAGAGAATCCAACAGTCCACCTTTCGCTTCGAGGGACGATGCCCAACCCTCTGAGCCACACTGGTCAGAGCTGCCTTTTCATTTCATTATGTTAAGTGCTGTTCTGTGAAGAAGCTTTTTCATTTGTCTTAGTCCAGATTGTTTATCTTTGCTTTTTTGCCTGGTGGTGGTTGTCACATTCAGAAGACTGTTTCAAAAACAAATCTTCACTCTGATTGCTGGTGCTAAGTCCTTCAAGCTGGAAGGTCACCTGTTGGATTTGATGTCAGGGTACATGCCTGGGTTGCAATTCGGGGTCCCAGTTGTTTGGGTGTGGGAGGCAGCAGATGGATTTTTCTTTCTCAAATTGGTGTTTCTCTCCCTCTCTTTCTTTCTGTCTTCCCTTCTTTTGAGAATAAAAGTAAGTAAAAATCTTTTAAAAATAATTATATAGGTTTTTTTCAAAAGCAAGTCTCTAAAACCTCTCTAGGTGGTGTGAAGGAGTTTTAATTTTTAGGAGTAACACTGAATTTTTAATGAAATTGAGCTCATTTCTATCAGTGGTGTCGTTTTCTTGTTTTACATGTGAATGTCTATTTTCCCCAACACTATTTACTAAGCATACTATTTTTTCTTTCTCATATGTCTTGTGTTTTTTTGTCACAGATTAGTTGAACACCACTGCCTGTGTTTATTTCTGTGTTTTCTGTTGTGTTGTTTTTGTCTGTGTTCATTTTAATAACAGTTTGTTTGCTGTGGCCTTGTACTTTGAAGTCAGGAAGTGCGATGCGATCAAAATTTGCTTTTGTTATCTGAAGTCAGTCTTTTGATAGTCGTATACATCGCGAGATTCTTTTGTTATTTGTGTGTAAAATACCATTGGAATTATCACCAGAATTGCATTTTATCTGTAGATTGATTTGTGTCATATAGACATGTTAAGAATATTACATTTTAAATCCAAGAACAGTGGCTGTCTTTGCACTTATTTGACTTTTCTTCCTTTTCTTTTATCACTGTCTTATAGTGTGCAGACATTTCACCTTGCCGTTGAATTCATCCTGCATATTTTGTTTTTGATCCTATTATAAAGTTGACTGCCTTCTTCATTTCTTTATTTCCTCTCTAATCCCGACCTGAGGATATTTATATTGATTTTAGAGAGAGAGGGGAAAAGGGGGGGAGAGAGAGAATCATAGATGTGAGAGGAAAATAGCTAGGTTGCCTTCTATTATATACACCCCAAACTGGGACCCTACCAGCAACCTATTTGTGTACTCTGACCTGGAATCAAACCCACAACCTTTTAGATGTTCGGGATGGTGCTCCAACTGACTGAGCCACTTGGTTAGGACTCTTCATTTCTTTTTATCTTTTTTTCAATTAAATATTTATTTGTTTTCAGAGAGGGCACAGGAGAGAGAAAGAGGAAGAGAAACATCAATGTGTAGATGTTTCTCACATGGCGCCCACTGGGGACCTGGCCCTCAACCCAGGCATGTGCCCTGACTGGGAATTGAACTGACAACCTTTTGGTCCACGGGCCAGCACTCAATCCACTGAACCCCACCAATCAGTGCTATTTTATTATTTAAATTTTCCTTTATACCCCGTATTCTGCTATTGTTCTCATGCCAGTTTCTTTAAGTTGGTTCCCTTTGTATTCTCTGGTGGCTCATGGATCTTTTTTAAAGTAAATATTTTGGATTCCTTATCAGGCTATACATTGAAAGCCATGTGTTATCAATTATTGGGAAATTATTATGTTCTGTTGGTCATGTCCTTGTTTTTAGTATTTCTTTTAATCCTCTATTAATTTCTATGCACTTGATGAAGCAGTAACTCCTTTCCATTTTATGGACTAATTCTGGCTGGACAGATAGATTCATTTTCATGTAGATTGCAGGGTGGCTGAGTTGGTGTTGTGTCTCAGTCTTAGACAAGTCCCACTGTTACAGAAAACAACTCAGCCGCTTTCGGGGGTACAGAGTGGAAGTTTATTTTCACGCGTGAGGACCCAGAGGAGTCAGTCTCCAAATTCTGGGCCCCAATCAGTGGGGAGTAATGGCTTATATAGAGTGAGGGGGGCAGTCTTTCACTCGGACCCTTACTTCTGGCACGAAAGCACGAAGCAGCTTACAGAAGCAAGAAAGTGCAACTGCTGATAGGAGTTAATATGGATTTCTTTGTTCTTACTCCTCAGTTACTTAGTTACTTGCTCTCCCTAATCCTGTTGACTCACCAGCTAGCACCCCTCCTGGGCAGGCTATTTGCCATTACATACCGGCTAGCTCCCCTCCTGGGCAGGCCACTACACCACCAACCTAGTCTCTGTGATGCTACATGAGCTGAGGGCAGAATAACAAAAAAATGTGCAGGTCAGCTGTTGCTTTGGCAGCGTTTCTTTTCAATGACAGTCAAGGTTTTGACGTCTTTGGGTGGCATTGAATTTTTGGTTCTTCCTGGACTAGGTTGTGGACAAAGGGATGTGTTTTGGGTTTCGAGCTGAGAAACTCAATAGGGTCCTCTGATTTGTAAACCATATGGAGTTCGTAGATGTTACAGGGCCTTCTCTGGTTCTTTAAAACAAAAATTTCTCTTGTTTTTCACAGAACAGTCCACTAAGGCCAACCTGAGTACAGTCACAGCAGTTGATAGAACTCTGACCCTTATTTTGACCTTGCTGTTTTCAAACTTGTTTGGTCACCCATCTACCCTGTCTTCTTTTCTGTGCTCTTCAATGTTTCCTGCATATGGCTTTCCTGCTTGTCTTTTGTGTTTGTTTGTATGTATAAATGCTTGTTTATTGAATTTAGAGAGACAAAAGAAAGGAAGAAAGAGGAAAAATTATCACTTTGTTTTTCCAATTACTTATGCAATCATTGGTGGCTGCTTGTATGTGCCTTGACCAAGGATCGATCTCACAACCTAGGTTAGCGGGTTGATGCACTAACTTAGCAGTCTCCAATCTTTTTGGCACCAGAAACCTATTTGCCAGGAGATGGGTGTGGGTGGCATGGGAGTGTAGGGGGTTGAGGGGAGGAGAACTGGGAGGTGCAGTTTAGGTGAGTTTCTTGTTCACCCACTATAGAAGGGGCCAGGAGGAGACAGGAGGCCTAGTTCAGTGGAGCTTCTCTTGCAGTCCATTTCCTAATAGTCTGCACACCGGTACAGTTCCATGGCCCGGGTGGGGACCACTGTTCTAACCACTGACCCATCTGTTCAAGGTTGATATTCTATTTGTCTTAATTATATTTATATTCACCTCCTCCATGATTCATTTGTTTGTTTATGTATTTTTGTGGATAACCATTTACTTGCTATGAAAGAAGGGAGAATTCTCTTATTTCATATTCGTCCATCTTATTGAAGTCACTCACATAGACCTTTTCTCTGTGGTCTTTTGTGCTTTGTTGTTCTACCACAATGTTGCCCATCCACCTCTTCAGTTCTTCTCTTTGAATTTATATCATGTGTATTCCATGTAATGGCTCCACTGGGATTTAAGGGGACATTGCATTTGTGCATTCCAGGAGAAACACAGTTCTATCCACAGAGTGGACACAGAGGCTGTCACATTTTGGTGAAGGGCTGTTGGAGAGGGTTTGGCACATGGGCTTTGCTAAAGTCATAACTAGGAAGCCACTTTGTTGATTAGTATTTTGTTACCATTGCTCATTCCTCACCCTATTCTACCTATGCTTGTTTATTGTTGACAAAGTGTCAAAGAATCAGTTCTGAGTTATCATTTCTACTCAGATTTTCAGCCCACAGGTAATCTTCACCTATGTAAACTTTGTTCCACAACCATTTCTTTTTTCTTAAAGATTGTATTTATTTTTATATAGGGGAAAGGAGGGAGAAAGAGAGGGGGGAACATGGGACATGTGAGAGATAAATTGATCGGTTGCCTCTCATATACCCCTAACTGGGGGCTTGGCCTGCAATGCAGTCATGTCCCCTGACTAGGAATCGAACGAGTGACCTTTCAGTTTGCAAGGTGGCACTCATTGAATTGACCCACACCAGCCAGGGCGTCAATTCTTTCTATTACAGGTTTTATTTTATTTTTTTACTTCACTCTAACTTTGGTCTATGCTTATAGACCTTTGGAGAGCACACATATCATTACATTGACCTTAAACATCATAGGCTCTAGTGTAATTGATCTTGATTAGGTTGAGCTCATTCAAATTGTTCTACACAGCCTCACCTCACCAGCAGGAAAGATCCTACAGCAAGCCATGTGTGGAAGAATAATAGTAGACCTTGACTATGTACTTCGTGTTTCATCCTACACTCATGTCTCTTCCTCAGTGAGGTCACCAACACTGCCATGCCTTTTGGCCAAATAATGTATAACAGCCATTTCTTCAGTGTGTAACTCACATCTCTTGAAAATGACTTCATAGAATCATGTCTAGCTGTGAGAGCTGGCCATTTATGATGAGGATATTCCTTCCTTATAATGTCAACATATACTTGACCAGTGTTTCCTTTTGTTCAGGTTGCTGCTGTGGAGCAGAGGATGTGGACAAACTGACTGAACAAAACGTTTCTGTAAGAGTGGTACAGGCAGAGAATCCCAAGGTGGCTTTGTCTTCCCAGGAGAGCCACCCATGTGAGAGTTGTGGGCCAGTGCTGAGATACATTTTCCACTTGACCGAAGAGCAGGAAACACAACCCAGCCAGAAATCATTGCAGTGTGGGGCATGTGCAAAACAATTTTACTTCAGTACAAAGTGTCACCAGCACCAAGAGTACCACGTGAGAGAGAAGCCTTTGAGAAGAGGTGTGGACAGGCTTCTCCTTGCACGGGGCTGCAATGTCAGTGTGTCCCAGAAGCTTTTTACCTGTGGGGAGGATGGCCAGGTCATCCTTACTGAGTCAGACCATCTCCAACAAGAGGTTATTCTCACCAGGGACTGGCCAAATGAAATCTCACCATCTGAAGACACTATTCAAAGAGGAGAAAATTATTTCACTTTGAGTGACTGTACAAAATTCATTGGCTGCAACCATGCGTATGTTCAAAAGAAGAGCGTCCATAGTGGAAGACAGTGTTTTGTGTGCCATGATGATGGAAAAAATGTCTCCAGAATTTGTAGGTTTTGTTATTGTCAGAGAGTTCCCAGTGCAGAAAATGATGTGAAGTTCCCACATTCATGTCAGTGCAGTGAATGTGGAAAATCTTTTACAAAACTATCTCAACTTCATCGTCATCAGACAGTTCACACTGTAGAAAGGCCCCATCAGTGCAGTGTATGTGGGAAGTCTTTTAAAAGAAGATATACCCTTTATCGTCACAAGCAAGCTCACACTAGAGAAAGGTCTTATGAATGTAGTGAATGTGGGAAATCTTTTATCAACAGCACTCGTCTCCATTATCATCAGACCGTTCACACAGGAAAAAAGCCAAAGCAGTGTAGTGAGTGTGGGAAATCATTTAAAATATTGGCTCATCTTCGTGATCATCGGACAGTTCACACTGGAGAAAGGCCCCATCCTTGCAGTGTATGTGGGAAGTCTTTCAAAACAAAAAGTAACCTTTATTTACATGAGAAAATTCACACTGGAGAGAGGTCTTACAAATGTAGTGAATGTGGGAAATCTTTTATGAATAGCACTCTTCTCAATTATCATCAGAGAATTCACACAGGGGACAGGCCTCATGCGTGCAGTGAATGTGGGAAATCTTTTACCAGAGGTGATCACCTTCGTTCTCATCAGAGACTTCACACTGGAGAAAGGCCTTATGAGTGCAGCGAATGTGGGAAGTCTTTTTTCCGAAAGAATGCCCTCAATTGTCATAAGAGACTTCACACTGGAGAAAGGCCTTATGAGTGCAGTGAATGTGGGAAATCTTTCTTCCGAAAGAATGCCCTCAATTGTCATCAGAGACTTCACACTGGGGAAAGGCCTTATGAGTGCAGTGAATGCGGGAAATTTTTCTCCCACGAAAATTCCCTTAATTGTCATCAGAGACTTCACACTGGAGAAAGGCCTTATGAGTGCAATGAATGTGGGAAATCTTACTGCAGTAGCTCTGGCCTACTTTATCATCAGAAATTTCACACAGGAGAAAAGCCTTATAAGTGCAGTAAATGTGGGATATGTTACCGCAGTCATGCTAGCCTACGTTACCATCGGAGTATTCAAACAGGAGAAAAGCCTTATGAGTGCAGTCAATGTGGGAATACTTATTGCAGTAAAGTTCACCTGCGCTATCATGAGAGATTTCACACAGGAGAAAGGCTTAATTAGTATGGTGAATGTGCAGAAGGTTGTAGATGTTAGGACACGTACAGGATTTTTCTTTCATGTTAAGAATAACGGAATTCTGTGAAGCCTTGGCTGAGTCAAATGTCATACAGCCAAACATCAACAGTAAAGTGGTTCCCATGACAAGCTTTCGTTTGTGAAGCATGTGTATCCATGTTGCACTTTATTTACCTAGGTGTTTTTCTACATCTGTGTCACTGTATATTTCTATTTCCCATATACCAGCTATAAGGTTCCAAGAGATTCCACGACTCATCATGGTTGATGTGCTCAGAAAAAGTAACTTCCCTGTGATTTGTTGGAGAAAATTAGGAGTAGCCTAGCTTTTTAGGTCTTTTTTTCTTTGCACTCACAGTACTTGGCGCATTGACGTGACTCAATTTTGGCCCACAAAATATCATCTGAATTCAGATGTCAGCTTATAGGAGGACTACATTTTCGCAGGACATACTTTTTTACATAACCAGTGATCATTTTTGAATGTCCAAATCACCAGTGTAGGAACTGCCAAGATGATCTCCCTTGGCTTGGTAAAATAACAGGAGACTTTTCCCCAAGTCTTTTTTAATCTTGAGGGCTGTATTTATTGTGTGGTGAAGTTTATAAGCAGTTTCGTGCCCCACAAGCATCAGATGTGAAGAACTTTTATGTGTCTCAACTTTCTCTGCCTCTTTGGGGACACTTTAGTGCAGAAATCCACTCAGTGATTTTTATCAGACTTGCATTCCTGCTCATATCCCCCTAGGCAAGACTGGTCTTTCTAGTTCTGAGAAGCCTCAGTGCTGTGAGTTTCAGGAGACATTGACATCACTGCAAAGAAGGGGTAGGTATGACAACCTCAATATGTCAGGGAGCAGCATGAATTTTTTTTCTTGTAAAGGATGGCAATATTTTTGCAGGGGTCCCTAGCCCAGGCCTTGCAAAAGGTCATGGGTCATAATGTCTTCAATTCCATGGGGGATGGTCAAGTGGTAGCACCATAGAGGTGAGGGAAACTGATTGCAAGAGAAACACTGCTGTGACTGGTGGTGGAGGACACTGAGGCAACTAGACAGAATGTGAATTTTCTCAGCGTGCATCCAGAAACATTTCTGAGAAAAAGACTGTAGGATTGGTGTGTACACAGATTGCAGGATCTGCAGGAATATTCGTCTCTGTTGATTCTGTCATTGTCATTGAATGTGTTTAAAAGGTTTCATGGACCTGGCCATGCAAAATGCTCCGCTTGCCATCCTGCACCCGGGGTCTGCCAGCTGCCACCTGCATGCCCAAGGTCCATGTGCTGCTGCCTTGCATGCCCCTTGCATGCCCCGTGACGTCACTCTTTTTGCTATGACCCCTCTCCGCCTCGCCACTCAGCCTCTCCTGCGGGTCTGGATGAATGTGTACAGAGGAGTTAACTCCTTGGTTGTCAGACTTTCATACAGTTCAGTTTTCTGTCAGTTCTGATTGTTATTTTGTTTCTAAATTGTTGTTTTTATTTTAGTTGTGCCAGGAGGCTCAGTATGTCTACCTATGTATGTCTCCATCTTGGCCGGAAGTCCTTTGTCAACTTTTTATTTGGTTCTTTGGCTTTTTATTGTTGACTGGTAAGAGTGTTTTTTGTATTCTGAGTACAATTTTCTTATTAGGCATATGATTTGCTAGTATTTTCTTTCATACTGGGAGTTGTCTTTTCACTTTCATGATGGTTGTTTATAAAGTAAAAGTTTTTAATTTTGATGAATTCCAATTTGTCTGTGTGTCTGTGGCCCCTCTTTCTTGTCCAGGCAGCTCTGCACCCCACTCCGATCCTACCTATAGGCTTGAGAGGGTTTGGGGTGAAATGATCGAGGCCATCACCCACCTGTTTTCTTCTGTGTCACTGCCTCTGCCTTGTATCTATCTCCCCATGTCCCTGTGGGAGGAAGGAGTTCGAGGCTCTCTTTGCATAAACCTGAGCTGAGTTCTGGTTGTGATGACAGCAGAGATCATCTGAACTTGAACATAATGTGGCCACTTCCAAGACACATGCCCAAGGATGGGACACCATGTCATTCTAATGTCCCTGCCTGGTTCATCCTTCCTGGGTTCTAACTGTGGTGGCCCCATCCACAGGGAAGGTGGATTGACTCTGGTCCTTGGGTACTTATTTATGGTCTTGCTGCATACACTCTGACTTTTAAAGCTTTAAGTTTCCAGGTCTGCAACCCTGTTGTAGGCCCCTCTGGAGTCCCTGCGTGAGGTCACACGGCCAGCTCTGTCAGAAAACTTGTCATCTCTTCCTTTGAAAAAGCAAGGAGTGGTTAGGTGTCCCAATGTTGCAGGGAGAAGAGACCAGGCCTGAAACCCTGAAGTGTAACTGGGGACCTCCCCCCGTCAGCCCATGCAGACAGGCCCTCTGGCTCTGGGAGTCCCAGGCCCTGCTCCTCAGTGACACCCTGCATACCTGACCCTCTCCACTCCCAGTTGGTGCTCCCCAAGGTTCCTACTTTTCACCTGGCATGGCCTTCTGGGGACACATGGACAATGGAAATCACCACTTCCTGCTGCCAGGAGAGAGATTCAGTCTATTGCTCCTGGGACAAAAGGGGAAGCCAGTGAAGCAGCAGGTGACAGGAAGAAATGCCAATTTCCTGTCCTGCTTCATGTGCTGGAGGCGTAGGTCTGTGGACACCGGGTAGGAGCTGTGGGGACATTGCAGCAGGGCTCCTCCAGGGTGTCTGAGTTCGGGGCCTCCCTGCATGTTCTGATGGGTGGGCCAGGGACTGAAGGAGGTGGGCTGGGAGAGAGGTCATCTGTGACAGGTGTGTAGCCTTCATTGGGGCCTCCTGCCAGGGTCTTGAATCCTAGGACCCAGGGAAGGGAATACAGCAAATGGGGTTTGGGGGGAATACTCATTTCCTGAGATTCTGAACACCCTCTTGGTGAAGAGCTAGTGTCCCCAATTCCAGGGCACATGACAATGGCCATGGCAGCGCTGGTCCTGGTCCTCACAGAGCTCTAGGACCAGTACAGATGGCCAACTTGTCCCTGGACAGTGACAACCAGAGTGGGCAGAGCTGAAGTGGGGGTGAAGAGGCAGCTGGTTATTGGAACTTCTTGTTTGGGTGTCTCGCATCTGCTGGAGGCTGGGCAGCCCCTGGCAAGGAGTCATTACAGCTGAGGGATGGGCGACAAACAGGCAGCACCAAGATGGAAAAAACGCTGGTCACGCACAGAGGAGTTGGCACAGGAATCCCAAGCAGCAGGGCCCGCCCTCCATCTGCAGGGATCCAAGTGCAGGGAGGGGCCTTGCTCTGGGCTAGAACTTGGAATGAAGGTGAAGGGTCCTGGAGCTGAGATGGGTTACATGGTTGGAACTTCCTGCTGGTGCCAAGGGAGGGAGCATGTTGACTCTGATAGGCCAGCCTATTTGGAGAGAAATGGGAGTCATGGGGCTGAAGCCATTTGTGTCTCATATCATGAGCAGTTGTTCTCTTTACTGTTCAGAGGTGGATGGCACTGCCTGTAAATGCCTTTTTCATGCCTGGAGGATGGGATTTGAACAGGGACAGGATTCAAATTCAGGGCTGTCTGACTTCAAAGCCACATCGTGTTAGATTAATGACTCAGTGTTCGAGGGAGCCCTGTCCTGACCCCCCTGTCCCACCAGCACAGCCTCTGAGAAACCCCATTCCCTGTCCACTACCCCGTCTTCATCTTCCTCCTCTATGCTGCCCCACGGCCTGACTCAGCTGACCTGAGAGACCAGTTCCCGGCCCCGGAGGGCCAGCCAGGCTCCTTCTGCCTCAGAGACTCCAGCCCCAACCCTGCCCTGAGCACTGTCCTTCCCAGTTGCACCCTGGCCTCACCCCACTTTTTGATAAAGACAACTAGACCCCAGAGTCCAGCCCACCTCCAGCCTCTCTGGGAATTACCTGTGACTGAGGTCATTAAGAACTGGTCTGTTTTGGGAGGAACACTTGACTTTAAGTCAGTGGTTCCTAGCAAATGAGCTGATGAGTCCTGGCCCAGTGCCGTTGCTATTCCTGAGTTCTCTAACCATTCGGCGGTGATACTGGGAAACGTATAAGGAGGTTGTTTGTCAGCACCAAAGGCCAGGGTGTGTTCTCCAGCAGGAGCAACTCAGACACCATCGAGCTACTATTTTGACATCAGGGTGAGGGTGATGTCTCTGTTCATGGCTCTTTCCTCCCGCTGATCCCAAGGGCCTGGCATGCACCGTGGCTCCATTGTGGTCACTGTCAAGATCTGACTTCCAACTGCGAAAGTGCCCTTCCACCCGACAATGGTGGGAGGTTCTTGGCTGGGGTCCAGTTTCAGGGTGACAGTCCTCATAAAACTCGAGGGGCCTGTCATTCTCTGTCCTCTCCTGGGAGTGGAGACTTTATCACACATTTAGTCACTGATGATGCACTAAGTACCATTCAAAGCACCTTGAATCCTATGAGTTTCACATCAGTCCCGAGAGGTAGGTACCACATGATCCCTGCTTTATAGATCAGGAAACTAGGCAGAGGGAGGTCACTCACTGCTCTGGGATCCAGTCCCAGAGCCTCTCAGGGGGCCCTCTCCAGAATCTCAGTTTCTCCAGTTCCTGCCCTCAGGGGTTCTGGCAGGTACCCTGTGGATGTGGGAAGACTCCATGACCCATGGTATTTTGGTGAGTCTGGCACCAACCCTATCCCACATGAGATGACACCACACAACCAGCCAGCAGTGCCCAGCACAGCCTCCTGCTCCCACCCAGGGCTTTGGATTCCCTTTCTCTACTCTATTTCCTTATTGTTGTGCCTACTTCTCAAAAGAAATGATGGAAGGCCAAACACAATGAAATGGCACCTTTCGTGTGCTGAAATAGAAGAAATAACCTGCAGAAATACTTCCAAAAAAGGGCAAAATAAACATGGCCTAAAAAACAACAAAATAATTGATGTGCATGGTCCCTGCCTGGTCTGCCCTAGCACATGTGCACTGCAGCAAAACCAACTGAGGGTCTTCAGGCAAAGGAAAAGCAATCTGAGAATGAAACAGGAAACGCAGGTGGGAGGGAAGACAGCATCACAGAACAGCATCAGGAGCAGACACAGTGAACATCGAAGGCACGGAGTAGCAGTTTTAATGGACTGGGGAATGTGAAGTCTATGTCCAACCAAATGAATGACAACTCTAATAATGTGAGAACTGGAAGTGGTGAATGGACTTTAAAGGTCTAGCAATACTTGGGAACTGTTCAAAGTAACAATTAGTTCTTGGCTAAAATACTGCTACATGGTGTAATCTCTAAAAGGACCACCATGAAAAGAATAAGAGATGAATAATTAAGAAATTAAATAGAAGACAAAAGTGGAGTGTTGAGAAAGCTAGATATTCCCAAAGAAGGAAAGAAAGGAGAAATAAGGGAAGAAACAGATGGGCTAAATAAAAAAGATAAAGTGAGGTGGTAGATATAAACCCAAACATATCAGTATTATATTAACGTGAGTGGACTAAAAATGTTATCAAATAACACCCTAGCTGGTGTAGCTCGGTGGATTGAGTGCAGGTCTATGAACAAACAGATCGTGGTTCGATTCCCAGTCAGGGCACATGCCTGGGTTGCAGGCCAGTTCCCAGCAGGGGACACATGAGAGGCAACTATACATTGATATTTCTCTCCCCCTCTCCTTCCCTTCACCTCTAAAGAGAAATAAATCTTAAAAAGTTATCAAATATGTTTTTAAATATATGGAAACAAATTATGCTTCTTATAAGAGTCACATTTTTAACAAAAGACTTAGACTGAAATAGAAAAGATGAAAAAACGACAGAAATGCAGACTCCAACCAGAGACGGCTGGCAGAGCTCTGTTGCTCTCAGAGGGGCTTTCAGACAAAGGCTTTATTAGGGATGAAGAGAGGCCCAGGCCACAGGCAGATACCCCCATCCTGAATCACGACGCTCCAATGACAAAGCTTTAAAATAATGTACACACAGCAACATCAGCAGAACTAAAAAGAGAGATCCCAAACACAGAGAGATATTCACACCGTTTCACAGTCATCAGAGTACATGCAGACCTCCAGTTGTTGAGAATCGACAACGAATGAGGATGCTGGAAACACCAGGCTCTCAAACAGCCTGCCAGCTCCTCTAGGGAGGCTGAGGACCGACTTGGCACCTGGCCTGGCTGTCTCTTCCCCAAGAGGGTGAGAGCAGGGAGTCAGGATGAGAGAGAGGAGCAAGTTCCCTTGCCAAGTAGACTTGGAGTTTCTAGCCCGGGCCCAGCCCATCCTCCTGAGCCTGTTGCTGCTCTCCCAGAGCAGCTGAGTCAGATTCTGGGCAGGAGAGTAAAGGGAAATCAGGACAGATGGGGACAGCGAGGGGGTTCTGGGAGGCTGTGATGGTTGGAGGGCAGTGGCTGGTCCCCACAGGTGTGAACACTGAGAACCTCTAACTGGACCACTTGAGGCTTTGGGGACAGACGGGCCAGCTTCACTCCCACCTTTGCCTCTTCCCAAAGTTCCAGAAAACGTGCCTGGTATTTTCACCACAGACATCTTGCTGCAAGCTTTTCTGCCACAGATATTCTTGCCCCATTACTAATAGGCCTTAAGGCAATATTGCTGTTAATAAAGGATAAAAATAAAAGGAGGGCATTAAAAAGGACTTAACAAATCCAAAAAGACTTCATTGAGAAGTACAGAATATTTGGACAGGGTCAAAATGTGCGTAGATTCCCAGGAACACCGCACGAAGAACTGAATTTATTTTGTGAATTGTACTCGAGAACTGGTTGCCTCTGTGGGAAGGGTGGGTTCACTCTGCACCCCCCAGGAGGATGAGGGCCTCTTTCTTCCTGGCAGTGGTGTGTGTGTGTCAAAATAGGAAATCAGGAAACACTTGAGATTTTGCTCCCTGGCCTATGTTGTCAGTTTGGCTCAAATAAACTCTTGTAAAAAATAATGAGGAATCAACTCTTGAGAGACAAATCATTGCCACGCAGAAGAAATGCCAACAATTCGAAGACCACGCCCACCGAGTCTACGCATCACTACTCAGACCATCATGAGGGCTGCTGAAGATTCACGCAGTGATGTCACAGTGGGAGCACCTGCCAGAATTTCACCCATGGAGACGTGAAACCAAGGAAACAAACACCTGTTACAGAGCCCATTTCCACATCCTGTAATGAAGAGGAAGACTACCTTTCTGATGTTTGATTGACATCTTTCAGGTCCCATGCCTCTTCAGCACTACAACTGTCCAGCACTACAGCTGTCCAGCCCTTAGGAAAGTCCTGGGGCTCCATCCCTCACCCCTAAGGGAAGGTCAAACCACAAAGAGCAAGACCTGCTCCAGCTCTGGGCCTAAATGAAAGCTGTGACTCTCCCACTTCCCCCTGACTTCGCCCTGGGTGAACCCTGAGCCCTTCCCCTTGGGGGGCCCTATTCTTCTCTCCTGTGTGCATTGTAAACTTTATTTTATATACATTTGTGCCGTGTGTCATTCCTCCTGACATTCCTATAAATTCCTGCCTGAGGGGCTGTCCTGTATCCAGCCAGGGTCTCTAGGCCCCCAAAACCACCACTAACAACAATAAAAGTCCTAGAGCAGCTTCTTTTGCACTGCCCAGTCTCAGTGGTCACTGTCAGGGGCCAGGCGGCCACCTCTCCTGGACTTGCAGCTCTGTGATATTAAGACCAGTGCTGGCAGGGCCACAGACAGGTGCCTAGTTGGGGATGCTGTATCTTCCAAAGATCAGGGGACACTCAGGTTCTCATGGGAAATAAGAGATATTGAAACCCCTTTGGTTGTACTCTCTCTACCCAGTTCCCTGGGTGTGAGGAAGACTCTGGCATGAGGCCCCTCTACAGGTCTCAGGCATGGGGTCTCCATCAGTCCCAGGCCCAGCCCCCCCCCCAAAGGGAGAGCAGGCCCCAGGGTTAGGCACTGCTGGACAAACCCCAAGGAAGACATTCCCCCAGGTGGTGCTGGCAGATCTGTGCTTCTGGAATGTGAAACAGAGAAGGAAACTGGGATTTCCACCTGTCATAGGCTTCCCCACTGGCCTTCCTGTGGCCCAGCAGCTAAATAGGCTGACTCTCCCTGCTGGCAGGGTGTGATTTCCACCTGGCTGCAGGAAACCCCTCCCTGGGACAGGCAAGATTGTAGAGGAATTTCAGCTGAGCTCCAAAAATGTCAGGTATGCAGGTCGGGCACTCCCCAGTGCCCCGGGCCCTGCCCTCTGCTGGCTGGCTAGATGGGTCGGCTGCTCTTTGCTCCACCTGCATTCTTCAGGTGTCACAGGCCTGTTTCCAGCTGCCTGTGACAGCTTAATGGGATCGCCGCCTGGGTGTGCACACCAGGTCCTTTCCCTACTTCCAGTTCCCAGTGGCAGCAAGCGGTAACCACTCAGCCCGGTATCAGTAGAGGGAGCTTTGAAAGTACAGGGGATGAGGGGCTGATAAATTCTCTGGCACGGCTGGACCTGCTCCATGATGAGAGTCCAGACCTGCCTGAGTATGACGCTGTCCAAGTGGGAAGATTTAACATTTTTCACCTAAGTAATTGGACCCCATCCAGTCGAACCATAGAAGTACTGAAGGACATGAGTCATCTCACCTTGCCATGTGGATGGGGAAACCACCATTAGACACCAGGTGTGATGGAGGATGCCCCAGGTCGGGGCACTGGGGGGACTGGGTGTCCCGTCCTTGGGCACATGTCTTAGAAGTGGCCATATGAGGGCCATTCATACTATAACCTGAACTCAGCCCAGTTCTGTCCAAAGAGAGGGCACACCTCCTTCCCCCTGCAGGGACAGAAGGAAATACAACTAGGAGGTGACATTGATACAATAGAACACAGGCAGACAGTGACCTTGAACATTTCACCCCAAATCCTCTCAAGCCTGTATAGGTAAGCTGGGAGAGTGGAGTCATGCTACCTGGACAAGGAAGAGGAGCCAAGGAATAGCCCCATGTCTAGACCTCAACCCAACCTCCGAATTCCAGAATCATCACGGGGGAGGTTATCCCAAGAACTTCCTGAACTTGGAGTGAATTGGAAGAGTCCAGAGCATCCTGAAGACTCAAGGACAGATAATACAACTATGGTGGACAAGTTCATTTATGTCCCTGACTCATTTACACATCAATACCTTCTTGACTATAACAGCAAAATAAAAGTCACAATAGTTTATTTAAATGAATTACAACATTGGCGGGCTCAACAGTGACATTATCTTGTCATGTCTGGTTGGTGCTGATTCATTGATGATGACTAATGTTAGTCCAAAAGAGTCTCAGGTGTGGTGGTGTAGGAATGGCAAGAAGAGTTTCAGGTATCCAGGCTTTGACCATTCATATCATCTACTGTCCAAAGAGAAGCCCTAAAAAACAGGAACAACTGATAAGTAGGTAGAATTTCAATATTGTCCTATCCTGTGTAAGTAACTGCTAGGGTATTGCTAGCTCCTTCGGCAACAACCTCTGTGGCCCTGGCCTTATCATGAGGATATTCGTACCTCAGCTCCAGTCTTCATGTTGGTAGATCTACAGCTTCCCCCTCTGGTGGTGGCATTAGGAGATGGGGAAGCTGTTCCCATTTCCCCTTGTGATAGGGGATAATGACTACTTGAGCCACCTGTTCCTGGGCTTGGGCTTGCAGTTGTATAGATTGCGAAGATACATTATGCAGTAGTACTTTTACTCCTCCCACATAGTCTGAATCAGTAACTCCAGCTATAATTTACAATCCCTTTAAAACTAGGCTGAATCTCGGGAGAATATGTCCAAATGTCCTTTTGGGATTTGTATGCCTAAACCTGCTGGGGTAGTCTGAGTAGTATTAGGATCCATCCAGATCTTTTGCAGGGTGCATAAATCACTTCCTGCTGATCCTAAAGTGTCCATATATGGGGCCTGAGCATTAGGTGAGCATTAGCACCATTTTAAGGTAGTAGAACATTGCTAGCTACAAATCTGTAAATCGGGAGTCATCATTCATGACAAAGGCATAGAATTGCCTAAAGGCCAATTAGTCAATTGCTGCAAAGCAAGGAATAAGTGATCTTCCCAGTTTTTATAAGAATTATTTCCTAACTTTCTCAGCTTTTCTTTTTCTCATTCTTTCAATTACGCCCACAGCCTGTGGATAATAATGTGATATACCCATTCTAGATTATACCCATTCCAGGTTATACCCATTCTAGGTTGTTGTAGACTGCTCTGT
The DNA here is from genome assembly GCF_021234435.1 of Artibeus jamaicensis. NCBI lineage: Eukaryota > Metazoa > Chordata > Mammalia > Chiroptera > Phyllostomidae > Artibeus > Artibeus jamaicensis. Next base: position 1,317,991 of record NW_026521297.1, read on the forward strand.
CTGATTTTAGGAATTGTATCTCTACCCCTTGTGGCTCAGGGCGAGAGACGACCTTTGGAATGCCAGCCACAGGAGACAAAGCCTGTCTCCGGTAGCAAATGCTGCCTCAGTTCCTCTCCCTGCCCCCAAAGCTTGGTCAGAAGTCAATGACAGGTAAGACCCCTCACAGTTGGGGGGGGGGGCAACCTAAGCCAGACTCGATCACTTGGGAGGCCTTCATGGAAGGACTGGGGTTGGGCGGGGGGGGAGGGGGTGCAACAAACAGCAATGGACTCTCGCCCCCCCTCCCCGCTTTGTCAAAGCCTGAGTCCCCACGGTCTCTGGGAGAAGCTCTTCCTGGCTCTAATCCCCTTAAGCCTGAATATCTGATGGGAGAGGTACAGCTCCTTGCCTTGCTAGAGCTTATCCTGGGGGAAAATCTGGCACCACAAAGACTTGCTGATAAACCCGTGAAATCTGCTCTGCTAAGAGTGCTTTCATTCATATGTTAAGGGTCCGAGAGGAAATGAGTATGTCTCCCAAAGTTTCCGCAACTCTCTTCCTGACAGACTCTGACTCATAGTAAGCCCTCAGACCTCTTTGAAATGTTATCTACTGTCTGATCCTTGTCCCTGCTTGCCCTGCATTCCTGTGTATTACAACCCAATAAAAGGCTATGGAAGAGGGCGCTCGAGGCCCTTTTCTCCTCGGAGAAACTGGCCGCTGCTTGCCTTTGTCTCCCCAAAGAAACTGACCACAACCCACTCCTCCTCCCCAAACAGATCCAGCATGTCTCGGCCATATTTACTCATTCACACATGTCTGTGGCACCGGGGGGGACCTCGTGAAGTAGTCGCCCCCACACTAGATTATACCCATTCTAGGCCAATTATTCAATTGCTGCAAAGCAAGGAATAAGTGATCTTCCCAGTTTTTATAAGAATTATTTCCTAACTTTCTCAGCTTTTCTTTTTCTCATTCTTTCAATTAGGCCCACAGCCTGTGGATAATAAGGAATGTGATATACCCATTCTAGATTATACCCATTCTAGGTTATACCCATTCTAGATTATACCCGTTCTAGATTATGTTACTGGCAATAAGTCTCAATTTCCTTTCCTTTAAAATGAGAACTGTTATCACTCTGAATTTGTAAAGGGGAGTCATAATAAAGTGTAATGATATCAAAGGTTTGGCATGTATTCTTAGGGGTAGCTCATTGGTATGCCTAGGCAACCAATACCCCTGAATAGGTGTCTACACAAGTACAAATAAATTGGCATCCCCGACTTACAGGCAAATCTAATCTATGCCAAATTTGAGCAGGGAGTATACCTCTAGCTAATTCCCCCATTACTATCTTGGGGATGGAATATAAAGCATCCTTCTGATAGATTTCACACTCATCCCTTATTTGCCTCAAAATGGAGAAAGGGACATCTGTTCCTCGGACCCGTGCCCACCTGTGCATAGCTTGTGTTCCTAAATGTCCTGCTTGATGGTGTATCCACAGGGCAAGGGAATAGTCTTCAGAGGTGGCAGCAGCAGCCGTTTTTTCCAGAGCGTCTGCAGTGGTATTATACTCACACTCAGGTGAATTCTTCAGAGTATGTGTGTCTACATGGAAAACAGAGACATTAGTGCACTGAGCAATATCCCAGATTTCTTCCCATAGAGGTTCTCCTCAAAGTTCCCGTCCATGAATTTCCCAATTTTTACATTTCCAAATGGGCATCCAGGTAGTTAATCCATTGGCTACTGCCCAGGAGTCAGTAAATAAATTACATTCTCTCCCTGCCACCCTGCTCCCCACCTCCTGGGGGGGGGGGGGGCTTCGTGAACAGCTTTCGGTCCAGCCAGTTGGCTGCTGCCCTGTTTTCCAGTGGCTTCTAGAGTGACTCCAGTATGGGGATTGTAAGCAATAGCCTTCCGATGCCTTTCTTGACCAATATCGTTAGCTGTCCCATCTGTAAACCAAGCATGCTGTTTTGGGTCAGGGGTTAGGGAATTATATCCCATTCTCTAACAGACAGGGGAACTAAGCCTTTCCTTCATACTGAGGAGTATAGTTGTCTCTCCCTCCAGCTGTCCTCCACCCATTACCAGTTCATGGAGACGCGCCACCCCTGATTTGCCAGCCTTCACCCTATTCAGAATATGCCATTTCCACTTCATTATACCAGCTTCTTGGGCATGTCCAATTTTACGGGATGCTGGGCACTCAGAATCCAATTCATAATGGGGATTCCAGGTCATAGTAGGACATCATATCCCACAGTTAACTGTTCCATTTCTGTCAAAGCCCAGTAAGCAGCAAGAAATTGCTGTTCAAAGAGAGTATATGACTCCACGATATTGGGCAATTTTCTAGACCAGACCCCTAGAGGCACCCACTTTCCTTTTTGCTGCTGCCATAAACTCCAGTGTGCATACTGGTCTTGTACAGTAACATGAATTTCCAGAGGGCCTTCTGTCATGGGCCACAGGTCTAAATCATTCTGTATAACTATTTTAGCTTCCTCAAAGGCAGCGGTTTCTTTGTCCCCCTCTCCCCTCTCTGCTCGTGCCTTTTCTTTCTGGTCTCTCCTTCTTCACCTCCTCTCTAAGCTTCTGTCTCTCTTTTCTGTGGGACTCTCTCCCTCCAGGACTTCCAGCCCTCCTCCTCTCCCCACAAGGAGTCCTGGTTCCCCTAATACCAAGCCAGCAGGGTACTGAGATTCCCTCAACCCACTCCTCTTCATCATTCTCATCCGTCGCATCCCAAATATCCCCATCCCATTTACCAGGGTCCCAATCAGGTGGGGCAGAAGCAATCACAGCATGCACTTTCTTTCTGTTTACCTTCCTCCAGCACTTCTTATATTTATACTGAGCACACCATACTGCAGCCTTTTCAGCCATTGACTGATAAGTTGTGGCTTGATCCCCCAGAACAAAATTTTGACATTGTAATGTGGGAAGTTTCCCCTGCAATTCTGCAAGCTCTCGCTCCAGCTGAAGTTTTTCCTACAGGATCTGCTCTTTCTTTTCATGACACTTTTGAAATGCAGTTAGAATGATCCACCCCCAGAGGCGGATACCGACTGTGTTCTTTCCTTTCACTATCAGCACTCCCTGGAGGCCTTTTACCAACTGGGGCGGTTCCCCAGTCCTCACCTACCTTGCCTTCCCAGTCCTCATAGGGGCAAGTTCCCTGGGCCCATTCTTGTGCAACCTGGGAGAACAGCAAATCCTCCCAGCCTGGCACTTCACAAATCACAACCTTCACTTCAGACTTATGAAAAAAGGGCATATTGTCCTCGAATCCTTTCTGTGATGCCAATTTATGTGCCGTTAAGGAGCACATATGAGATTGTGGCCACTTAATTTGGAGGTTCAGATTCATAGACAATAAAGCCCCTAAGTCAAAGGTGAATAGTTAAGCACTTTATTAAGTGAGAGTAAGACTCAAGACACGCAAAATCACCAACACCCAAATATAAACTCTGGGGAATCCCAGAGGGGGCGGCATTTGGTGTTCGTCTGAGAACAGTTCTGAGAGAAGTGTCCTTCCCTCGGTTAGGATTCCAAAGTCTCACTTTAGGAGCTATGATTAAATATGTTTTAGACAAAAGTGGCTAGTGCCAAGGGCCTTGTGTGGTTTTGACTAACTAACCATTCCTCTGGGAGAAAGGCCAATTCTCTCAAGGGAACCGCTAAAGATCAAAAGGTACTAATCTCCTGGGGAGACAGCTAGTTCTCCCCGGGAGATAGCACTGTTTTTTGCTTTTCTAATGAAGGTCACAGTTCAGCCACAAACAGGGAGGATTCTCAAAACCCCTTTAACCCTTCGTGTACCTACCAGTTTGTGCTTCTTAATCCCTACTCACTTCCCTTTCTCCCTCCCAACTGGTTTTGTAGATTAAACAGGTGGCCCAGTGCTCTGGCCTCCATCCCACATCTTTTGGCCAAATGGTCCATAGACTCTAAAGTTGCTTGATCATGGAGGAAATTTTATTTCCTGGACCCAAGAGCTTGAGGTCCCTATCACTTCAGGGTGAGAACTTTGTAAAGATGTTTTCGTCATCTCTCTGACCTCAACTCTACAACTGTGTGTGCACCTAGCAGATTTCTAGACATTTGTTCACTGCGTGAAGTAGCTGTCTCCAGCTTTCAGACAGTAAATGGAGGCTCACATTTGACAAGCCCATCCCATCCCATCACCCGGTCAGCTTCCCAATGAGACCTGTTGGCCCTACAGAGCTCAGCACGTCGCCTCCCATGGGGCCTCCCGATGCCCATGGTCAGACACTTAGTAGGGAGCAGACCGGCCCATGGGTCCTTCTCTTTCTCTCTGTCTCCATCTCTGAATCTATTTCTGTCTCTCGGTCACTCACTCACAATCTGTATCCCTCTCCCTCTTTAATCACAGACCTCAGAGCATCCACAGAAAGACAGAAGTTGGGAGCTGGGGAGTGATGGAGGTGGGTGTGAGGCTCAGAGGAAAAAAATAGCCCATCACAGTGAGGGAGATGTCCTCTCCCCATCTCCTCACAGTTGAAATAACACGAGGTGATGTGACATAAGACTCTAGGTCAGTGTCTCACTCCCTCCTTTAGAGGATTTAATTTGAAAATATTGGTTTGCTTGGATTTTTGTTTTTGTTTTGAAAGGAATGGCTCAGTCTCAAAATATTTTGCTAAACCTTCCAAGGATGAGAGTAACCGGTTCAACCACTTTTCCATTTTCATTTGCAAATACCCTTCTTCTGTGATATGATTAGCAGCATTGGCTCCTTTGTTTTCTATAAAAGGTAACCACCTGAAGCAAACCTGTGGGTAGTAAATGAGGACCATCATGTAAAGTGCCAGGAAAAAAGAAATAAAGGCCTGTCATGGTGGAGGCTGTGGCTTTTTCTCCCGTTGAGAGAAAAGCCATGCTCTCCCATTTCCTCCACAGGACTTGGTAGTCTGTGTGAATGTATCTCGGCTCATCTACAACACCGTGGACCCCATGAGCTGGGGTTCCAGACATCTCTCTGAGACATTTTCTCCGAGAAGCCAGAGCCTTCTCCACCCAAAGGGGAGGAATATCCAACTTCCCAGGCTCATGCCTCCCCAGTGGTGGAGAGAAGCCTGAGCCCAGAGTAGAGACAGGAAACTGAGGGTGACTGAGGAGACACTGATTGCTGTGGTGGGTGGGTGTTTCAAGAGCAGAGAAACATTCCTCTGGAATTGTTTCTCAGCAAGTTGCTTCAGGAAATTCAGAAAGAACACACTTAACCTCAACAGACATTAAGTTCTGTTTTTATCATCTGAATACCATGCCACCTACCCATTCATCCTCATATCCTAGAACGCGACCTTAAGAATGGCCTGGTTGTCTCTCATAAGCTACACAAAATGAGAGAGACTGAGACCAAGCATTTCAGGGGAGAAGCAGACACAGAGGGGGCTGGGGAGATGCAGGATGGGATCCCCACCCAGGAGGGCCCCTGCCTCCAGTGTCTACCCCTGCCAGAGTCCCCTCTGCCTGTTGTCACCTTGAGTGAGGCAGGGTGCTTACCTGGCACAGACCCTGGAGATGGGAGAGGAACGGCACCGGGACTTCGGGCCTTGAACTTTCAGTCTCACAACAAACCTCCTCTGGGGCCCAAATGACTCGGGACAGCAGAGCTCAAGGCAGGGCCAGAAAGTGCAGTCAGGACCACAGAGGCGGGTCCGGTTCAGGAGCAGGACGGTGCCATAGTCACAACACTCTTTCAAGGGGTTGTACATCCGGTGTCCACACATGGGTGCTGGCTGGCACAGCCATAGGCCAGAGTTCATGTGGGCCCCTGGACAGAAATTGCTGATGAGTTCAAGGAGGACTGGGCACGACCCCACTCCCAAAAGTAGCCTCCTCCCTCCTTGTTCTTCCCCATCCTGCACTCACCTATGCCTGCTACTGGGCACCGGATGGAAAGGAAGAGTAAAATAGCAACAGACCCTGGAGGAGAAGGAAAGGGAATTGAGGATGAGGCTGGGATTGTAAATCTCAGGGAGGGCAGGCCAGTGTGGGGGAGGCTCAGTTCCAGTTTGCTCTACAGGTTTGGATCTGGGGCCATCTCTGCACAGGGACACGTTCCTGACACAGGTGACAGTCCAGATAGCTGAGTCTGTACAGCCTGGATCATTTGAGGGGAGAGAATGCAAGGAAAACTCTTGGAACCACAGTTTAGGATTCTCCGAATGCAGCATAGTTCCCCAGTTGGCAGAAGAGTGAAGCAGTAAAGACGTGGTAGAAGGAGGAAGAAGCGAAAAAGGAAATAAACTCCTTTTTCACTCTCAAGAAGAGGAGAGATAAAGAGAAAATTTTAAAACAGACAAAACAGAGAAAACATATTATCTAAAATGAGAGAAATATTTGACCAAACCCACACTTTTATAATATTAAAAGATCCAACAAAGAAGAAACTACTGATAGAAGAAAACTTCCTCCCCTGATAAAGGGTGTTCACAGGAAAACTCGCAGCTTATCATACTCAGTGGTGAGAGACAGAAAGTGCTGCCTTTAGCATCAGGAACAGGACAAGCCTGTCCACTGTCACCACGCTACTCAACAAAGCACTGGGAGTTTAAGCCGGGAAATCAGGCCAGAAAAGGCATTCCCATTGGAAAAGAAGTAAAACTTTTTCTTTTTGCAAATGACATGACCTTGTACATTAAAAATTCTGAGGAAGCTACCAACCCCCTATAGAACTAACCGACAAAGCGAGCAAAATACAAAATCAACATATAAAAATCAATTGTATACACTGGCAGAAACTGTCTGAAAATCAGATTAAGAAAATAATTCTACTTACAACACAACTAAAAATAAAATACTCATGAATAAAATTGGCATAATAGTTGCAAACTTTGTACACTGAAAACAAAACATTACTGAAAGGAACTGAAGACAATATATAAATTAATTGAAATACATCTCCGTTCATAAATAGGAAGACTGTAGAAATTAACAAGCTGATCCTAAAATGCAAGGGACCTCGAATAGCAAAAACAGTCTTGAAAAAGAACAAAGTTGTTGAAATGACACCTACTACAAAGATAAAGTAGTCAAGGCACTGTGGTACTGACATTGGGTGTGTACATCCATATACAGGAAGTATATCCATGTACCCATGAAGATCAGTGGATAGAATGGACAGTCCAGAAATAAACCTTTACGTTTATGGTCAATTTGATTTTAGCAAAAGTTCTAAGATAGTTAAAAGGGGGAAGAAGCCCTGGCTGGGGTAGCTCAGTAGATTAAGTGCGGGCCTGCAAACCAAACAACCACGGTTCAATTCCCAGTCAGGGCACATGCCTGGGTGGCAGGCCAGTTCCCAGCAGGGGACGCACGAGAGGCAACCGTACATTGATATTTCTCTCCCTCTCTTCTTCCCTAACCCTCTAAAGATATAAAATATATTTTTTTAAAAAGGGGGAAGAAATGGTCTTTTCACAAAATGGTGCTGGGAAACCTGGATGTCCATATGCAAAAAGAGAAGAAAGACAAGGAGAAAGAGGGGGAAAAAAAGAGGGAGCAGAAGAGGGATCCCTTGGCATACACCGTGTACAAAGATTAGCTCAAAATTCATCATCCTAAATATAAGAGCTAAAGCTATACAACTCTTAGCAGAGAATAATGGAGTAAATCTTAACAAGCATGGTTTAGGAAGTATTTTCTTAGATACGACATCAAAAGTACAAGATGCAGAGAAAAATAGACCTCTTACAATGACAAACCTATGCACGGCACACAATAATATCAAGGAAGTAGAAAGACAATCCATGTCATGAGAGAAGATATTTTCCAATATGCCCTGAATGAGGGTTACACGTGAAGTAAAATAAAGAAAAATCTACAGGGAACCCACAGTGAAGAGGATGAAGCCAAGAATCAAATCAATGCTTTGGAACACAAGGAGGGAAAAATCATTCAATCAGAAGATCAGGAAGGAAAAAGAAGTCAAATTATCCCAAATCAGTCATAATGATAAGGGATGAGTATATAGAATATAATTAAGAACTCTTAAAACTCCATAATAAAATGACAAATAAAATAATTTAGAAGTGTAAAAATATCTGAATAGATATTTTTCCAAAAAGGATGTACAAATGGCCAATTAGCACATGAAAAAAAAAGCTCAAGCATCATTATGCATTAAGGAAATACAAATAAAACTACAACAAGCTATCACTTCACACCCTATGGGATGCTTCATGGAAAACAACAGAGTTGGAGAGGATGTAGACACATTTGAAGCCACATACATCGCTGTAAAATGTTGAGAGACTATGGAAAACAGTTTGGCAGTTCCTCAAAGAGTTAAACTAGCCCTATGGCTAGAGTTTGACCCAGCAATCCTACTCCTAAGTATGTATGCAAAAGAATTGAGAACAGATACTAACACAAACACCTATGTATACACATATTTTCCTAACAGCATCATTTATAATAGTGAAAAGATAGGAAGAGCCCATTTGTCCATTAACAGATAAAGAAACCGTGGTGCATATGTACAATGGGGATGTTATACAGCTCTAAAAAGAATAAAGTACGAGTACATTCTATGATGTGGATGAATCTAAAAAATGCAAAGCAAAAAGAACCAGAGGTATGGAAACAAGGAACAAACTGACAGGGATCCGAGGGGCGAGAAAAGGGGAACAAAGGAGGAAAGAAGGGGACAGGACTCGTTAAAGAACAAGTTCAAATGACCCATGGAAATGGACAACAGGGTAGACGGGGATTAATGTGGGAGTGCAGGGTGGGCAGGGCAGGGAGCGTAATGGGGAACAATGAGGACAACTGTAATTGAACAAGAATAAATAAAAGAATTGAATAGGAAAGAGAATTCAGTTTGAGGTTCAGAGGTACATGAGGGTATGAGAACACATCAGCTAGACTTGGGGCTGGAGCCCCCTTACCAAAGATCCTGGGTACCATGGGTCTTCATTACACTCCAGAGTCACTGATGTCAGAGCAGCTGCAGCACCTGGATCCTGTGACTTATATATCTTCTAAACTGGGCCATTTCCCAAGGTTCACAACAGAAGGACCGGGCTGCCAGAAAGGGAGGGGCACGAAGCCTCCCAGTCACATGAAGCATGAAGAAACATTCTCGGAAGTGAAGTCAATTTGGATCATAACAAATATGCCCAGAGTCCCCAGCTTCCATACTATCTATCAATATGTTTACTTGATTGGATAGTTTTATGTCCCAACATGAGGACCATTGTTATTTTACTGTATGAAGAGGTCACCAAGGCACTGAGAGGTTAAGTCATTTGACAAAGTCCCGGAGCTTATAGGTGGGGGAGCTGCACCCCTGACATCCTGGGAGGGTTATGAGCATGTCATTTAAAACTATGAAGGAGCCACAGCTAGAAACTTGTAAGAGCATTGGATTGGCCTCAGGAGAGCAAGTGGGGATGGAAGTCAAGGCAGGGAGACTTTTATTTTTCATTCTGGAAGTCAGGGCAGGGAGACTTTTATTTTTCATTCTAGAAAAAACATGCTGGAAGTTTTACCCTATATATGCATGTCTTTGAAAATTTAAAAAGAATCCGGGTTGGACCCTGGATGGTGTGGCTCGGTTGCTTGGAGTTTTGTCCCATAAACTGGAAGGTCCCAGGTTTCATTCCTAGTCAGGGCACATGTGAGAGGCATCCAGTTGATATTTCTCTCTCACATGGATGTGACCCTCCCACTCTATCTCCCTCTTTTCCCCCTCCCTAAAATCAATAAAGCATGTCTTTGGGTGAGAATTTAAAAAAAAGAATCCAGGTTGAGCAAGTAACCAGGAGAGTCACCACCCAAGGTATGATAAATAAGCACAGTGAGACAGCTGAGCAGGAGTGCTGTGGGGGCGGATAGAAGGGTCCTTCTGGATCTGGATCCCAGGGAGACTGGGAGCTGGATGGGAAGGTGTGAGGAGTTGCTGCCTGAGCCAAGCCCTGAGAAATTAAGGGTGTGTCTGGGAAGGGCAGGGGCCGTGTCGAAGGCATGGATTGCAGGTGTTCAGTGGAGCCTGTTTGGGGAACTGAAGGCTGGACACTCCAGTGTCGCTGCAGAGGCCGGTGAAGAAGGCACAGCAGGGCAGGTCCTGGGACCTTGCTGGACACACAAGGAGTTGGGGTTTCAACCTGGAGGCCATGGGAGTCACTCAATGATTTCAAGCCATGAAAATCCAAACCAGATGATCCCGTGACACTATGGTGTCTGTCCCCCATACTCAGGACTCTCACGGGCCTCACTTGGCTCACATATATCTGAGCCTGCTCCCCAATATCTGAATGATTAACTCATTTCTTTATTATGATATTGTTTGTTGGTATTGGTATCAGTTTCTGTGGAACTCTTGCATTTTTGTATGTCTTGCAGTGAAGCAGTGACTGTCTTTTTCCTTCCACATTTTTTTCAAGGATGTTTATACTATAAATGGCCTTGGCAGGTGGAGAGAGCATCTCCCTCCAGAGCCCAGGACAGATTTGTTTAGTGTCCTGTATGTTAGCGGCACGATCCTCCTCCAGGACAAGCTCAGGCTGCCCAATACGAAAAAGTCAGGTTTCCTCACTTTGGGGTTTGTCTCCTGTAATGCAACCCACTGTGAGCGCTGGTACCCCTGGCCCTCTTCCCTCACCCGGCGGGAAATGGGGCTGCAGGGGGGTGTGAAGGCGGGTACTCTGGTTACTCTCTGTTTCTGTGAGTGGGAAACTGTCTTTTGTCTCTGACCCAGAAGTCTTGTGTCTCCTTAGAGAAGCCATAGAACTACAGCAGGTACAATATAGTTAGTAACTCAGTCACTTCACAGTTACTGCCAGTTGGTTTATTTAAATATATGTTTATTCATCCCTTGGCTTTATTATTGTGTTTATTTATTTATTTTTTCCTGAAGGACTTCTGCATGCACCATATGGCTCTTTCTTACCACAGGTGAAAGGAAGACAAACTCTCAGTAAGGGATTTTGCTTTATTAATAGAATGTAAACTGACCACTTTTTATTGACATAATTTATACACCGTATCCCTTAAAAGCACACAATTCAATGATATTTTTGCTGACTACATTTTACACTTCTAAAGGACATAATTGGAGTCCCCAGGGACTGCAGTGGCTGGGTGATGACAATTTCTACCAGGCGATGGGAGGACATCCAGGTGATTTATGCACAGTGGGTGTCACCACTACAGGAAAAGAATCACAAAGTTGGTGAATCTGAATTGTTCTTCATTGTGCAAGCTTTTTTGGCACAATCACTGATAAGACTAAGTTTGCCTCTGAAAGCATCTAGACTAGACCATCCAGCAGAACTTCCTGCAGTGATGGACATGCTCTATGTCTGCACTGTCCAGTGTGGGAGCCACCAGCACACATGGCTACTGTGATCTCTAACAAATCATAAATTCCTAACTGGGCCGGTCCAGGTGGAGAGTCACACCTAGGCTTATAACTTCTTTTTTAAAAATAATATTTTATTGACTATGCTATTAATTTTCCCAGTTTTTTTCTCACCTTTATCCTCCCTCTGCTCTGCATGCTCCACCTTCCAGCATTTTCTCCCACCCCTTAGTTCATGTCCATGGGTCGTATATATAAGTTCTTTGGCTTCTCCATTTACTATACTATTCTTATCCTCCCCCTGTCTATTTTCTACCTACCATCTATGCTACTTATTCTCTGTACCTTTCCCCCTCTCTCCCCCCTCAACTCCCCCATTGATAACCCTCCATGTGGTCTCCATTTCTGTGGTTCTGTTCCTATTCTATTTGTTTGCTTAGTTTGTTTTTGTTTTTTTAGGTTCAGTTGATAGTTATGATAGTTTATTGTCATTTTACTGTTCATGCTTTTTTATCTTCTTCTATTTCTTAGATAAGTCCCTTTAACAATTCATATAATAATGGTTTGGTGATGATGAACTCCTTTAACCTGATCTTATCTGGGAAGCACTTTATCTGCCCTTCCATTCTAAATGATATAACTTTGCAGGATAGAGTAATCTTGGATGTAGGTCCTTGCCTTTCATGACTTCGAATACTTCCTTCCAGCCCATTCTTGCCTGTAAGTTTTCTTTGGAGTAATCAGCTGATAGTCTTATGGAAAGTCTTTTGTAGGTAACTGTCTCCTTTTCTCTTGCTGCTTTTAAGATTATCTATCTTTAATCTTGGGTAACATAATAATGATCTGTCTTTGTATGTTCCTCTGTGAGTCCAATTTCTTTGGGACTCTATGGGCTTCCTGGACTTCCTGGAAGTCTATTTCCTTTGCCAGATTGGGGAAGTTCTCCTTCATTATTTGTTCAAATAAGTTCTCAATTTCTTGCTCTTCCTCTTCTTCTTCTGGCACCCCTATGATTTGGATATTGGAGCATTTAAAGTTGTCCCAGAAGTTCCTAAGCCTCTCTATACTTTTTGAATTCTTGTTTATTAATTTGGTTCTGATTAAATGTTTATTCCTTTATTTTGTTCCAAATCATTGATCTAAGTCCTTTTTTTCTCTTCACTGTTGGTTCCTTGTATATCATTCTTTATTTCACTTTTCATAGCCTTCGTTTTTAGCTCTATTTTGCAACCATTCTCAACCGATTCTGTGAGCATTCTGATTACCAGTGTTTTGAACTGTGCATCTATTAGGTTGTCTATTTCCTCGTCACTTAGCTCTTTTTCTGGAGTTTTGATCTGTTCTTTCATTTGGGCCATAATTGTTTGTCTTGGTGCACCTGTTATGTTGTAAGGGGGCAGAGCCTTTAGGTATTCCACAGGGTGGGACAACCCTGTCTTTGCGGTGCTGTATGTGGGGGAGGCGTCAGAGAGGGAACAGTGTCGCTGGCTTGCTCTGCTTTAGCCCCACTTTCCAACAAACTCTCTCACGTGAGACCGGGAGTTTCTCCCACTGTCACAACCCCCACAGTAGTTTACAGCTAGCTTTGAGTCTTTTTTTTATATTAAATTTTATTTAGTTACTTTTCAAGTACATTTTTTTAAATCTATTTCTCCCATCCCACCCCACCCCCCCGCCCGGTCTCCCCCCTCCCTCCCATTCCCCCCCCCCCCCGAGTCCTCCTCTCTGTGTCTTTCATACTTGTTCCTCCAATAGCTTTGAGTCTTTAGTTTCCCATTAAGCCAGTCCTACCTCCCCTGTATGGTCCGTGGCCTTGCCATGAGTCCTCTCTGCTCAGCTTGCCAGTCTACCACCCCCACTCCTCCCACTGGTCTGAGTAAATGTTTCCTTAACTCATTGGTTGTTGGAGTTCCATGCAGTTTGATTTTTCTGGCGCTTCTGGTTGTTTATTGTTTATTGTTTTTAAATTGGTTGTTACCCTTCTTCTGGTTGTGCAAGGAAGCAAAGCATTTCTACCTATGCCTCCACCTTGGACAGAACTCCAGGCCTCTAACCTCTTTAGTGAAAGGTGTTAAGCCAGCCCTGTATATTGTTCTAGTGCATCGGGGTTAACATACCTTTCAGAAAAAAATATTCCTCGAAGGCACAACCACCCTTAAGAAAGCACATAGTCTTTTTAATTTTTTACATTTATTTTTAGAAAAGGGAAGGGAGAGAGAAAGAGAGGGAGAGAAACATCAATGCTCCAGGACCTCCTCCCCTGGAGCACATTCCTGAGCCAGGGCCTGAAGTGAGCAGGTTCTGGGGGAACTCGGGGATCCAGGAACTCACTCTTGGTTGCACTCATTCTGGCTCTTCCCAGGTTTCTTGTTTCCAAGCTGCATCTGATCCTGTCCCAGGTGATCCAAGCATGAGGTGCACCTGTCTCAGACCTTGCACCCTCAAAGGGACTCAATGATTTTCTTCTCCTAAGAATTGACTAATACCACCACAGAGGGAGCTAAGAGATGGCCCACATCCATCCTACAACTGTGCACTAGTCCCATGACCATCCAATTCCCCCAGAAGAGTACTGTTATTATAATTTCATAAACCCTTTAAACAGCTCTCAGTATTTTGGGATATTTGTTGTGCTAATCATATAAATTTTTAAAATGTGAATATTTAAAATAAACCAAGATTTTGATAACTTTTTTGGCCTTTCTTTATGCTTCAACATGAAGCATTCTCAGAAAAAAAAAAGAAAGAGGGCATGGGTACAACTCTCGAAGCAAACAAATTCCCACTTGTCTGTGTAAACTAGACCAAGTTGCAATGCACTGTGAGGCTGAATCTCCTCATTTACCTGTAAAATACACACAGTGTCTGTGTTCACACAGGTGAAACTTTCTTTTATCATGGGATCTTTTGGCTAATTAGTGTGATTCTGGGCATTGATCTTAATCAGAGGGAAGCTCTGCTAATGTGCTAACAGGATTGAGCCTTGCACAACCTGAAACTAGCCTTCTTTTGTGTTCCCTGAGAGGAATTTTCCCATGGTGACAGTGGAGTGAGGTATGAGGGCTTGCATGAATGTTACAGAGCACAATGATGTGAGTAAACCAGTTTATCCTGATATGCATGGATCTATCAGAAACTTCCAATCTGCTGACCTACAGTTTCTGCCCTTGAATAGATAACCACTTCCAGTCCCAAGATTTGATAGATAAATACTTGGGAACCTTGGTTCCTCCCTCTATTAAGTAAACTCTGATTGCAATATGGGGCTTACCAATACCAATTGGAGTCTTTCATGCCCAGTAATCTCTGTGAAACACATAGGCAAGACTGAGTGAAGATGTAGATGGTAGACACATCGTGGGAGAACTTCAGGGCAAAGGGAGAAGTGCTACTTTTGTGTGTTTATTAGACGGTGTTTTTCAAAGGTGAACAGTGTATTTACTCTCCCATTCTCTTCTGCAGCATGACCTTGCCCCTCCCCCAACGACAGGTGGAGCCTGACTCCCCTGCCTCTGATGCTGGGTCAGCCCTAATGACTCGCTGCCCCCCAAATGTGGCAGAAATAGTGTTGTGTCGCTTCCCAGGCAAGGTCAAACAAGGTCACATCATGTTCTTGAGCTAAAGGGGGGGCAGTGCTGGAGGGAATGGGGGTACCAGGCAGAGGGGGATAAAGGGCAGGAAAAAATGGGACAACTGTAATAGCATAATCAATAAAATATACTTTAAAAAGGAATATTTCTAGACAGAATATTGAATGTACCCTGTGGCTTCTTTTAGCTACATATGATCAGAAGAGGGATATGAGATGTAAAAAAGAGAGACAGAGTGTCCAGTTTTCAAGAAAATATTAGAGGCTATGTACAGAATTGCTAGAATTTGCTGAGTCTATAAGTAAAGCTGTTTCCCACTTCCTGCCTCTCCAAGTGGCAAGATTCTCACATTAAAAAACAGATTCCTGGCATAGATCAAACCCAGGATGAGGCTGTGAGGTTCTCTGTGACACCTCAGAACTATCCAGGGAAATGCCAGGACATAGAGCCTTTCAGCAAAACAGGATGTCCTCTGTGTATCCCAAGGTCACACCTCCCTGCCAATTAAACTAAAGGGCACCAAGAATCCCAAGGTAATTGTACCACAAAGGGGTTTCCAGGTACAGACAAGGGCCTCTATTAAAGAGATATGCAATGTGGTTTTTGTTTTATGGGTGATTCCTACCCATAATATTTATAGAATATTCATATTTTTTCTTTTTATTTTATTGATTATGCCATTACAGTTGTCCCATTCCCCCCTCTTCATTCCCCTCTACCCTGCACACCCCTCCCCCACCATTCCCCCCTTTTAGTTTATGTCCATGTGTCACAAGATCTTTAGAATCTACATTTCCCACATTAATCTTGCCCTCCCCCCTATTTTCTACCTACTGTCTATGCTACTTATTCTCTGTATTTTCTTCCCTCTTCTCCTCCTCCTACTCTCCTGTTGCTAACCCTCCATGTGATCTCCATTTTTGTGGCTCTGCTCCTAATCTAGCTGTCCTCTTAGTTTGTTTTTGTTTTAGGTGAGGTTGTTAATGATTGTGAATTTGCTGTCCTTTCACTGTTCATATTTTTTATCTTCTTTTTCTTAGATAAGTCCCTTTAACATTTCATATAATAAGGACTTGGTGATGATGAACTCCTTGAATTTGACCTTACCTGAGAAGCACTTTATCTGCCCTTCCATTCTAAATGAAAGCTTTGCTGGATAGAGCAATCTTGGTTGTAGGTCTTTGGATTTCATGACTTGGAATACTTCTTTCTAGCCCCTTCTTGCCTGTAAGGTCTCTTTTGAGAAATCAGCGGACAATCTGATGGGAACTCCTTTGTAGGTGACTGTCTCCTTATCTATTGTGTGAGGAGGCACAGTGTTTCCACCTATGCCTCCATCTTGGCCGGAAGTCCCTAGAATATTCATATTTTTAAGAAAAAATTGTACTAAGAGAGCACTTTCAGCTTGGATTAAAAGTGATAGATACCTATAGACTAGCAACATTCTATGGGCACTATATCAGCTCGAGTTCCCCAGAGAAACAGAACTGATAGGATCTTTCTCGATCTTTCTCTCCCTCCCCAACCCCAACACACAGCATTGATATGCCCTGGCCAGCTGTGTCGCCTACTCACTCCATATGCACCCAGGGATCACCTTGAGTTTTATTAGTACTTAATGCCATCTTTGGAGACATCTCCTAATGAGTCTGAAAGCTGTTGACATGAGTGAGGGTGGAGGCCAGCAATTTTTGGATAATTGCAGCACCATGAAAGGTCACATCACTGATACCAGAAAGTTGAAGAGAAAGTGTCAGGGGTCACCAGCAGTGACCGTGTCCACTCTGGACTGGAAATCCTGTGGAGGCAAGTTCTCCCCTTGAACTGGATTGTTTTTTAGGTCCAGCACAGCCACAGAACCTGGCTGATAGTAATTTTTCAACTTGCTATTCTTCCAGCTGTTCCTTGCATCAAACTCCCTCTTGGGCCATGGTGGGTAGGACCCCAGATTCTGAGCCCTTAGTTATGATCATACCTGCAATCATTCACTTTTGGTCACATAAATTTCTCTAGGCTTCAGAGTCGCAAACGATGGTAAATATTTTCTTTCTGGAAAAATGAAGAACGGGTGCATAAATCTGCAAACACCACTTTTTTACCCACTCATCTATTAATGGGCACTTTGGTTGCTTCCATAGCTTGGCTATTATAAGTAGTGCTATAATAAACATAGGGGTAGGTACAAATATTCTTTCGAATTAATGTTTTGGGTTTCTTTGTATATATACCCTGGAAGTGGAATTGCTGGGTCATAAGGCAGTTTCATTTTTAATTTTTTCTAGGTATTTTTATTGATTATGTTATTACAGTTTTTCTAATATTTCCCCCTTTATTCCCCCACCACCCTGCCCCCACAACACTCCAGCTTCTCCCACCCCCAATTCATATCCATGGGTTGTACATATAAGGTCTTTGACTCCTGTTTTCTATAACATTCTTAACCTCTTCCTGTCTATTTTATGCCTACCAATTATACTTCTTCTTCCCTGTGCCTTTCCCCACCTATTCCTTCCTTCTCCCTCCCCACTGAAATCCCTCCATGTGGTGTCCATTTCTCTGATTCTGTTCCTGTTCTAGTTCTTTGCTTAGTTTTTGTTTTCATTGTTCTTCTTTTCTTTTAGGTTCATTTGTCGCTAGTTGTTAGTTTGTTGTCATTTTACTGTTCATAGTTTTGATCTTTTTCTTAGATAAGTCCCTTTAACATTTCATATAATAATGGTTTGGTGATGATGAACTCCTTGAACTTGACCACTTGACCTTATCTGGGAAGCACTTTATCTGTTCTTCCATTCTAAATGAAAGCTTTGCGGGATAGAGTAATTGTGGATGTAGGTTTTTGCTTTCATGACTTGGAATACTTCTTTCCAGCCCCTTCTTGCCAGTAAGGTTTCTTTTGAGAAATCAGCTGACAGTCTGATGGGAACTCCTTTGTAGGTAACTGTCTCCTTTTCTCTTGCTACTTTTAAGATTCTCTCTTTATCTTTAACCTTGGGTAACTTAATAATGATGTGCCTTGGTGTGTTCTTTAGGCCTAACTTCTTTGGGACTCTCTGGGCTTCCTGGACTTCCTGGAAGTCTATTTTCTTTGCCACATTGGGGAAGTTTTCCTTCATTATTTGTTCAAATAAGTTTTCAATTTCTTGCTGTTGTTCTTCTCCTTCTGGCACCTCTATGATACGGATGTTGAAATGTTTCTGATTATCCCAGAGGTTCCTAAGCCTCTCTATACTTTTTGGTTTTGTTTTAATTTAATTTTTTTATTGATTATGCCATTACAGTTGTTCTATTCCCCCCCTTCATTCACCTCCACCCTACCCCCTGTCTCCTCCATTACCCCCCCTTTAGTTTATGACCATGTGTCCCAAGTTCTTTAGATTCTATATTTCCCATACTATTCTTGCCCCCCCATCTATTTTCTATCTACCATCTATGATACTTATTTTCTGTACCTTCTCCCCCCTTCTCCTCCTTCCACTCCCCTGTTGCTAACCCTCCTTGAGATCTTCATTTCTATGTTTCCACTCCTGATCTAGCTGTCCTTTTAGTTTGCTTTTGTTTTAGGCGAGGTTGTTAATAACTGTGAGTTTGCTGTCCTTTCACTGTTCATGTTTCTTTAACTTCTTTTTCTTCAATAAGTCCCTTTAACATTTCATATAATAAGGGCTTGGTGATGATGAACTCCTTGAATTTGATCTTATCTGAGAAGCATTTTATCTGTCCTTCCATTCTAAATGAAAGTTTTGCTGGATACACTAATCTTGGTTTAGGTCTTTGGATTTCATGACTTGAAATACTTCTTTCCAGCCCCTTCTTGCCTGTAAGGCCTCCTTTGAGAAAGCAGCTGACAGTCTGATGGGAACTCCTTTGTAGGTGACTGTCCCCTTATCTCTTGCTGCTTCTAGGATTCTCTCCTTCATTTTAATCTTGGCTAATATAATGATGATGTGCCTTGGTGTGTTCCTTCTTGGGTCCAACTTCTTTGGGACTCTCTGAGCTTCCTGGATTTCCTGGAAGTCTATTTCCTTTGCCAGATTGGGGGAATTCTCCTTTATTCTTTGTTCAAATAAGTTTTCCACTAGTGGCTGTTCCTTCCCCCTTCTGGTACCCCTATAATTTGGATGTTGGAGCGTTTAAAGATGTCCTGGAGGTTCCTAAGACTCTCCTCATTTTTTTGAATTCTTGCTTCTTGACTCTTTTCTGTTTGGCAATTATTTGCTTTCTTCTGGTCCACTCCATTGATTTGAGTCCCAGTTTCCTTTCCATCACTATTGGTTTCCTGTGCAATTCCATTCATTTCAATTAGTTTCACCTTCATATGTTTCTCTAATTTGTGGCTATAATCAACCAGATCTGTGAGGATCCTGATCACCAGTGTTTTAAACTGTGCATCTGAGAGTTTTGCTATTTCTTCATTGCTTAGATTTATAGGCTCTGGGGCTTTGAGGTCTTCTTGAGCCAATTTTGGTCTGTTCGAGCCCATTAAGTATAAGGAGCAGAGCCTTGGACTCTCAGGTCCCTGGGTTGTGACGCTGTATGTGGGGGCGTGGTCAGAGCGGGGAAATGCTATTTCTTGCCACTGGGTGAAGAGCGGAGACTTTGGTTGTTCACCAGGGTAGGGCTACTCAGGTTGATGGGTTATGACGCTGTATGTGGAGGCGGGGTCAGAGCGGGGGAAATGGCGGTGCCCTCTGCTGTTGCTCGCCGCTGGGGCCTGCTGGGTTCCATTTAACCTCCCGCTCCCTCGCTGGTCTATCTGCGCACGAATGGGAAACCACAGTCAAATCTCGGCCCTGCTCCCTCACTGGTTCCCCACGGTCACTCGCTGGGTCGCTCACTAGGTCCACCCGTTGCAACCCCACGCCTGGGTTCTGGGTGCCTGAGTCTGTCTGATCGAGCTTTCCTGTGCAACCCCACTCCTCCAGCTACTGGTTTCACCCCTCTTACCAGTCAGGCTGAAGAATTTGTTGTTATCAGACTTCCGAAAAGTTCAATTTTCTGTGTTATGGTTGTGTTTTCTGTTGCTAATATTTAGTTGACTCTGAACTTGGTTGTGTGAGAAAGCAAGGCATCTCCACCTATGCCTCCATCTTGGCGGAAGTGCTCTCTATACTTTTTGAATTCTTATTTCTTCATTCTGTTCCAGTTGAATGTTTATTTCTCCCTTCTGTTCCAAATCGTTGATTTGAGTCCTGATTTCTTTTCCTTCACTGTTGGTTTCCTGTATATTTTTCTTTATTTCATTTTGCATAGCCTTCATATTTTCTTCCATTTTGTGTCCAAACTCTGAGTTCTGTGAGCATTCTGATTACCAGTGTTTTGAACTCTGCATCTAATAGGTCAATTATCTCCTTGTTGCTTAGCTCTTTTTCTTGAGTTTTGATCTGTTCTTTCATTTGGGCCATATTTCTTTGTCTTGGCACAGCTCTTACATTGTAAGGGGCAGAGCCTTAGGTGTTCACCATAGCAGCATAACCCACTTTGCTATGTTGTGACTCTGTGGGGGAGGAGTCAGAGAGGGAACAGTGCTGCTTGCTCAGCTCACACCTCACTTTCAATTACTTCCCACACTACCCACCAGCAAATTGGGCGCTTGTGGTGCTGGTTCCCAGGTGGGTGGGCTTGTGTACATTTTAGGATCTCGTGTGTTCCTCCAGTGGACTCTCTTGTGAGACAGGGAGTTTCTCCCTCCACTACAACCCCCACAGGTTTTTATACCAGAGGTTATGAGGCTTTAGTTTCTTGCACCGTAACCCCTGGGTCATGCTGTCTGTCTCACTCACCAGTTTTTCCTCCCGGATTATATGCCCTCAAATGTAGGACTGCCTGGTCCACCAGCTGCTTCCTTGCTGTGTGACCTCACCGCCCTGGCTGCCTATCTCCACCCCTCCCACAAGTGTGGATGAATGTTTTCTCTTTAACTCCTGGGTTACTGGACTTTCATATCATTTGATTTTCTGGAAGTTCTGGTTGTTTTATTGTTTTTAAATTAGTTGTTATTCTTCTTTTAGTTGTAAAAGGAAACAAAGTGTATCTACCTATGCCTCCAACTTGGACAGAAGTTCCTGTTTATTTTTTATTTTGTTTTCCTTGTTCAAGGAGATATATCCAAAAAAATGTTGATATATCAGGAAAAAATGTTACTCAGAGAAATGCTTGGGATTTTATAGCCTATGTTTTCTTCTAGGAGTTGCATGGTTTTGAGTTTTACATTTAAGCGTTTAAACCATTTTGACTATTTTTTAAAAGATTTTATTTATTTATCTTTAGAGGGGAAGGGAAGGAGAGAAGGAGAGAAACATCAATGTATGGTTGCCTTCTGTGTGTCCCCTGCTGGGAACTGGCCTGAAACCCAGGCATGTGCCCTGACTGGGAATCGAACCGCGAATGTCTGGTTCGCAGGCCCGCACTCAATCCACTGAGCTACACCAGCCAGGGCTTCCATTTTGACTATTTTTATATATGGTATAAGAATGTAGTCTATTTATTTTGTTTTTGCATATATCTTTTGGTCCAATTTTACCAATGTCACTTATTGACTGGACTGTCTTTACCCTATTGCATGTTCTCACCTTCTTTATTGAAAATGAATTGACCATATGGCTATGGGTTTATTTCTGATCTCTCTATTCCACTCCATTAATATACGTATCTATTTTTATGCCATTACCATGCTTTCTTGATTACTATGACCTTGTGTTATAGTTTGATATCAAGCAACATGACTCCTCAAGCTTTGTTCTTTCTGAAGATTGCTATGGATATTCAGAGACTTTCGTGTTTTCAAAACAGAAATGATATTTTCAACATAAATTCTAGGGAAAGAAGCTGTCAAATAAGAAAACTAGCTTTAGCTGGTGTGGCTCTGGACTAAGCACCATCCTGCAAACCAAAGAGTTGCTGGTTCAATTCCCAGTTGGGCACATGCCTAGGTTGTAGGCCAGGTCCCCAGTAGAGGATGCAGGAGAGGCAACCACACACTGATGTTTCCATCTTCCTCTTTTCCCCTCTCTCTAAAAATAAACAAATAAAATATTTTTTTAAAAAAGCTCAAATGAAAGAACAGATCAAAGCTCCAGAAAAAATATAACTAAGCAGGACTTCCCCCAAGGTGGAGGCATAGGTGGAAGCACTGTGCCTTCTCACACAACCAAGTTTAAAAACAACAAAATTTTAGCAACAAAAACACAGTCAAACCACAGAAAATTGAACTATACGGAAGTCTGACAACAAGGAACCCTTCAGCCAAACCAGTAAGAGGGGCAGAACCAGCAGCAGAGCGGGGTCGGGCAGGAAAGATCCACCAAACCGACCCCAGCGCGTGACCCAGGTGCGCCAGCAGCGGTGGGTGGATCCCAGGTGTGGAGTAGCGGGCAGACCCACTGAGGGCGAAAGGTGGTGGACCCACTGAGGGCTGACCTCAGTCACACATTCAAGCGCAGATAAACTGGTGAAGGAGCGAGCAGTGAGACAGACCTTGCAGGTTCCAGCGAGCAGCTGGAAGCAGCAGAGGGGACCCCTATTGTTCCTCTCTGACTCCACCCCCACATACAGCGTCACAAACCAGCGACCTGGGTGACCCCGCCCTGGTGAACACCTAAGGCTCCACTCCTCATATGTAACAGGCACAAACAGATCAAAACATGGCTCAAGAACAACTCAGAGCCCCAGAGCCAATAAATCTAAGCAATGAAGAAATAGCCAAACTTTCAGATGCACAGTTCAAAACACTGGTGATCAGGATGCTCTCAGAACTGGTTGATTTTAGTCACAAATTAGAGGAACATATGAAGGCTAAACTAATTGAAATGAAGGGAAATGCACAGGAAACCAATAGTGATGGAAAGAAAACTGGGACTCAAATCAAAGGAGTGGACCAGAAGGAGAAGAAAAAAGACCAAACAGAAAAGGATGAAGAAACAAGAATTCAAAAAAATGAGGAGAGTCTTAGGAACCTCCAGGACATCTTTAAACATTCCAACATCCAAATTATAGGGGTACCAGAAGGGGAAGAGGAACGGCCACCAGTGGAAAACTTATTTGAACAAAGAATAAAGGAGAACTTCCCCAATCTGGCAAAGGAAATAGACTTCCAGGAAATCCAGGAAGCTCAGAGAGTCCCAAAGAAGTTGGACCCAAGAAGGAACACACCAAGGCACAACATCACTACATTAGCCAAGATAAAAATGAAGGAGAGAATCCTAGAAGCAGCAAGAGATAAGGGGACAGTCACCTACAAAGGAGTTCCCATCAGACTGTCAGTGGATTTCTCAAGAGAGACCTTACAGGCAAGAAGGGGCTGAAAAGAAGTATTCCAAGTCATGACAGGCAAGGACCTACATCCAAGATTGCTCTATCCAGCAAAGCTTTCATTTAGAATGGAAGGGCAGATAGGGTCAAGTTAAAGGAGTTCATCATCACTAAGCCCTTATTATGAAATGTTAAAGGGACTTATCTAAGAAAAACAAGATTAAAACTATAAACAGTAAAATGACAACAAACTCACAGCTAGCAACAACTGAATCTAAAAAAAAGAACAAAAACTAAAACAAAATAAGCAAACATCTAGAACAGGAACAGAATCACGGAAATGGAGATCACATGGAGGGTTATCAGCAGGGGTAGGGTAGTGGGAAATGGGGGGAAAGGCACAGGGAATAAGAAGCATAAATGGTAAGTACAAAATAGACAAAGGAAGCTTAGAAATAGTATAGTAAATGGAGAAACCAAAGAACTTATATGTATGACCCATGGACATGAACTAAAGGGGGAAATGTGGGTGGGATGGGGGATGCAGGGCAGAGGGGAATAAATGGGGGTGGGAAATGGGACAACTGTAATAGCATAATCAATCAAATATATTTTTTAAAAAGTAAAAAAAATTAAAAAGTGCAAACTTTGTACACTAAAAACAAAACATTCCTGAAAAGAATCGAAGACTATATATAAATAAATTAAAGTACATCCATGTTCACAAATGGGAAGATTTCAGAAGTTAACAAATAGATCCTGAAATTTGTATTGAAATGCAAGAGACCCAAAACAGCCAAAAGCAATCTTAAAAATGAAGAACAAAGTTGTTGAAATGACACTCCACTATGTCAAAGCTTACTACAAAGATACAGTAGTCAAGGCACGGTGGTAGTGACATTTAATATATACATCCATATACTTAGTATATATCCACATACCTATATAGATCAGTGGATAGAATGGACAGTCCAGAAGTAAACCCTTACATTTATGGTCAATTTAATTTCAACAAAAGTGCTAAGACAATTACAAGGCGGGAAGAATTCTCTTTTCAACAAAGATGCTGGGAAACCTGGATGTCCATATGCAAAAAGAGAAGAAGGACAAGGGGAAGAAAAAAAAGAAGAGGGAGAGGAAGAGGCATCCCTTGGTACGTACCTTGTACAAAGATCTTGTACCTGTGAATTGATCATAGACCTAAATATAAGAGCTAAAACTATACAACTCTTAGCAGAGAATAAGGGAGAAAATCTTAATGACCGTGGTTTAGGCAGCATTTGTTAGGATATGACATTAAAAGCACAAGAGGTATATTCAGGTGTCATAACACATCAGCTAGATTTGGGGCTGGAGCCCCCTTACCAAAGATCCTGGGCACCATAGGTCTTAGTTACCCTCCAGAGCAGTTGATGGCAGAGTAATTGATGGCAGAACAGCTGCGGCACCTGGATCCTATGACTTATATATCCTCTAACATTTCCCATGGTTCACAACAGAAGGGCTGGGCTGCCAAAAAGGGAGGGCATAAGGAGTCACAGTTACGTGGTGGAAAAAAAAAAAACACAAAACATTTTTCAAAAATATTCCTGAACTAGTTCTAACTAGTTGATACCTTTAGATGTCTAAAGCTTCAGTATGAATACTGCCTTGGAACCTTTCTAAGTCAGGACATTTTTCCTTGAACACTGCTGAGGGGGAAAACCCAGCTGGAACAGACTCACTGACACATCACCCACCAAATGCCAGCTCATCCTAGCTTTCCCATACTTCTCCATCCTGGAAATTTGAAATTCTTTCCACTCCCACCACCATCCACCTCCAGACCTGCACTAACTACAGTTCTAGAGCCGAGCAGGAGTGCTGCAGGGATGGATAGAAGGGTCCTTACTCATGACCACCAGAGACTGGGTGCAGGGCAGGGCAGGAAGGTGGAAGGACTTGCTGCCTGAGCCGAGCCTTGAGGAAGTAAAGGTGTTTCCGGGAAGGGTGGAGGGTTGCAGGCAGGGATGGCAGGAGTCAGGGGGAGCCCCCTCTAGGGAATTACAGGTGGGACTATGCTGGATGGGGGATGGAGGCCCACGCCACTGCAGAGGCAGGTGCAAAGGGCAAAGCAGACGGGTCCAGGGACCTTGCCGGACACCTAAGGAGTTGGGGTTTCTACCTGGAGGTTGTGGGAGTCACCCAACAATCCCAAGCCACGAAAATCCAAACCAGGTCACAAATTGTGACACCGAAGTGTCTGTCCTCACACTGGGACTGTCACAGATTTCAGCAAGGCCATGACTTCCCTGAGTTACATATCGACACCCAGAAAGTACACAGTAGCCTGTGGGGACCTCACAGGCTACTTTTGTTCAGCGGTGAGATGGTCCTCATCATAGCATTGTTCCAAGGGGCTGTAGACATCCTCCCCACACCTAGGTGCAAGTTGGCACAGCCAGAGCTCTGAGACACCAGGGCTGCCTGGGAGAGACCGTGGTGCGCACCCGAGAAGAAACAGACACACAATTGTCAAGGGCACCCTCCGCCCTCCTTATCCTGACCTGTGACTGCCTTTGAATGCTGAAAGAGGATGATTGTTATGCAGACAGAAACTATGAGAGAAAGGAAAAGGGGCTCAACCTGGGGCTGAGAAACAGCCCTGAGTCCTCAGGCAGGACAAACAGGTATGGCAGAAGCCCAGGGTTCAGTCTGTTTAAAGGTGCAGGTTATGGTCTGGGGGCCCTCTCTGCATGGGAGGTAGTTCAGGGAGGCCCCGGGCAGTCCAGGACCTTCCGGGGAGGAGGGTTTTCAGGGAAGACAGAGGGGTTCCCAGACTAAGTTCCCAGACAGGCAGAAGGTCTGCAGGTTTGAAAGAATGAAATTGTGTGTCAAAGATTCTTTTGAGGTGGTTAGGAGTGGGGAGGAAGCTGGGATAATAATCAGGTTTGGGAGCTGCTTGGGTTTGTGGTCCAGATCCAAATTGATGGATAAGTTAATGTTTTTCATCTAACGCTATGGTGTGGGGCAGCTTGCAGGGATGATCACTGATACGTTTTGTTTGTTTGTTTGTTTGTTTATATTTTTAAATTGTTAAGTGTAGTCATCTCCATTTTCTCCTCACCACTCCCTGCCCCCAACCCCAGCCATCCATTTTATGATAGACAATTATATATCGTTATATTCTATTTCATTAAAACCAAGATGTTTTTGAAAAACACATGATTATTTTATAACTTGAAACTAAGAAGCAGTGATCTCGTCACTTAGAATTTGTATATGTCTTAGCAGAGCTGCTTTAAATATTTTTACACAGAGACTCTTGGAAGACAAATATAGAAATACAATCACACGTAAAATAGGTTGAATGAAGACTTTACTAAAACTTCTCCACATCCAGAGGCTGCCCACTGTGAGCCATTTTCACCCAAAATCGCTGCCTGTGCTTTCTTATACATTTGTTTCACAGAAACATGGTTTTCTGTGCCACCAACAGGGCTGGTCATGCAAAGTTTAGTTTCATTCTAAGCTGCTGACATCTCCTCTGCAAGTTATGATTAAACTGGTCCCTTCAGTCCTTTCTTTGGATTTTCTTTCATCTGTTGTTAGAGATATGGCAACTCCCCCTGCCTTCCATTATGTTGTTTGGCTTGTACGAGGCAATGCTTTTGCATCTATCTCAGAAATGAAATGTGATATTCATCATCTACTAGCAGTGTCTTGCTTTCTTATATTCCCATGAAGAACTTGGTTGTTGATTTGCAAGAAAGCACGCACAGCAGTCTATCCCTAAAACCATGGCTGTGCACTTCATTGCCAGTTCATAGCATCCTGTTCTGGTAACATGCTATTCTTCACACACATCACACAAGCCAGATCATAGTGCAGTGTCTGCCTATATTTCAGATGACAGTTGTGCTCAGCACATGAGGTACCGATGGTGTACATGAATATGTACAAAAATATGAGAACCGAGTCTGTGCATGTATAAGTAACCACAACTGTGTCATTGTCTGGCTGAGTCAGTGTAAAATGCCATCAATGGTCATGTGAATCACAGATTCAAGGGTATGGAAATGTAGAGCATATGCGAGTCCATTCAATTTGCAGCTTAGCATATTTGCGAAGATCAAATGAAGTCACACTGAAAACCTCCTAGCATAGCACCTGCCATGTGGGAAGCACTTAGTGTTTTTCTCTTCTCATCTGTGCTCTCATAAGAAAGTCACAAAATAATAATAATAATAATAATAATAATGCCACAAAATAAGATACACACTTCTCTTTCCATAACAATTTATATTGTAGGTGATCTATTTTAGGATTATTTCCCTAAATGAGCAAATCATTATCTATTTGACATATATTTCAACATATTTAAGTCCTCAGCAGTTTTTTAAAAAATATTTTATTTATTTATTTTTAGAGAGGGGGAAGGGAGAGAGAAAGAGAGGGAAACATCAATGTGTGGTTGCCTCTTGCGTGCCCCCTACTGGAGACCTGGCCTACAACCCAGGCATGTGTCCTGACTGGGAATCGAACTGGTGACATTTTGGTTCACAGGCCAGGCTCACTGGAGCTGCACAAGCTAGGGCAAGTCCTGGACAAATTTTTTTTAATTTAATGGAGATTATCAGTCTGACTTTGACTGACTCATCTCGAGTTATCTTCCGGCTCTTGAACCAGAAAGAATCTGCAACAAAGAGAGATACCAAGGCCTAGTGGCCCACACTTGGGAGCCCCAAGCCATTTTTTTCCTCTTGGTTCACTCACTTAGTCAGCTGCTCTGGGTGTGCCAGTTAGCTGCCTCTAATCCATTATTCGTACCTCTCATTCAGTGCCAGCAAGCCCATTTGCCCCTTCTGGCCACCCAGAACGTTCATATACTGAGCCTCATCACTGGGTCTCTACCACCTAGCCAACCAAATGCCAAGATCGATTTTGAAATGTTGCTTGCTGTACTGAGTGTTGCAGGACATTAGCGCCATTGTAAAGATTCTGACGAGATGCCACGTATTTGAGAGAGAAATCATACGAAAAAATTAAGAAGGTTCAAGACCTTGGGAGCTCCGAGGTGAGGAGAGTCTCCATTGTAGGGCTGCTCTCCTACGTTCCGAACAGTAAATTGCAGCACCCCAGGCTGAGGTCTGGGTGAACCTCGTCTGGAATTGCTGACTACGTGTAATGGATTGAGAAGTACATGGGGCTTCCAGTAAGGATGGTGGAGTAAGTAAACGCTGTACTAACCAACCTCTTCCTGTGACCACTTCAAAACTGCAACTAAACTACAGAACAGCCATCATTCAGAGCTGCCTGAACTCTGGCTGAGCAGCAATCCTCTAACTAAGGAAAGAAATAGGAAGTCACTGGTAGAAGGGATGGAGAGGTGGAACAGGCTGGTCCCATGCCACCTGTAGCAGCTGAAAATTGAAAAGGATATCTTGACTACAGAGGCTCCCCCTGAGGAGTGAGGAGGTACAGCCCCAGATCAGGCGCCCAAGCCCAGGATTCCAGTGCCAGGAAGAAAAGATTCTATAGTTCTGGCTACAAAAAACCAGTGAGGCCCTGGCTGGTGTGGCTCAATGGATTGAGCGCCAGCCTGCAAACCAAAGGGTCACCAGTCCGATTCCCAGTCAGGGTACATGCCTGGGTTGTGGGCCAGATCCCCGGTTAGGGAAGCGTGAAAGGCAACCACACACTGACATTTCCTTCACTCTCTTTTTCCCTCCCTTCCCCTCTCTAAAAATAAATAAATAAATAAAATCTTTAAAAAATAATTTAAAAAAATAACTAGTGAGGATTGTGGCTGAGTGAGACAGAGGGCTTCTGGAGTCCCAGGCATTCCTCTTAAAGGGCCTACCTGTGGACTCACTCAGTCTAACTCTGAGCTCCAGCACTGGTACAGCAGCGTGAAAGGGGCCAGGGACGTAGAGGGAGGGACTGAATCATCTGGCTTCACCAGGCTGAGGGCTGGAGGGGCAGCTTTCTCTCAGACAAGAGGACTGGCAGAAGCCATTGTTCCTTTGCTGAACCCTCTCCCTGCAGGCTCAGGTGCACTCATATCTGAGTCTCCATCAACTTGGCTCACACTGTTTGCCCTGCCCTGAGACTCTGTCCCATCCAACTTGCGGGCCCACCCAAGCCACTTCTAGTGGCTTTTCCATACACACGGCCAGCCTCGGCTCATGCTGTGGACTTTTCTAAAATCTCTCAAAGGTTCGCAATTCCCAAACAAGCAGCATCTGGCCCCATAACTCTTTCTAAGTACCCCTCATCCAGCACTAGCAGTAGCTGGACTCAATTCACAGCTTAGCCTCTTCCAGGCACCTCCAAGCCCAGCACAAGTGCCAATCTTCTGCTTATCACTTTGTATCTTAGACCAGGTGACCCCTGGCAGAGCACAGGCAACAGCTGACCTTGGCCTGCACTTTTCAAGAGTCCCCAGAGCCACATGAGAGCTTCACCTAACCATCTCCACAAATGACACATGCAAAGGGCAAGCTCAGAAGGCACTAGAGACCCGAGAAAGCAAATCTGCTATGTAGGGTCAGCCTCAGCACAACAGCCAGTTCTTACAACCAATCACCATGAGAGTCAGTCCCTCAAAACAGCAATCAAGGGTCAACTACAACAGGAAGACACAGACAATCCACACAAGGGTCACACCTGGAGCACCCAGCTCAGGTGACCAGGAAGACTATGCTACTGGCCCACAGGACCCCTTCTACACACAGGCACTCTGCCAAGACCAGGAGATGTCAGAGCTCTGCCTAAAAACGAACACGGAGATACAGACAAAATGGGGAGACAAAGAAATGTGTCCCAAATGAAAGAACAGGAGAAAGCCCCAGAAAAAGAACTAACTAAAATGGAGACAAGCAAACTATGAGATTCAGAGCTCAAAAGAATGGTTATTTTCACAGCAAAAGAAACCATCAACAAAATGAAAAGGCAGACCACTGAACTGGGAGGACGTACTTGCCAATGATCCATCTGATAAGAAGTTAATATACAAAATATATGAAGAACTTATACAACTCAACACCAATAAAACAAACAATCCAATTAAAAAAAGACCTGAACAGACACTTCTCCAAGGAGGACATGCAGATGGCCAACAGACATGAAAAGATGCTCAACATCACTAATCATCAGAGAAACGCAAATTAAAACCACAATGAAATATCACCTCGCATCTGTCAGAATGGCTATGATCAATAAATTAACAAACAAGTATTGGCAAGGATGTGGAGGAAAGGGAACCCTTGTGCATGGTGGCGGGATTGTAGATTGGTACAGCCACTGTACAAAATGGTATGGAGTTTCCTCAAAAAATTAAAAGTAAAACTGCCTTTTGACCCAACAATTCTGCAATCTGTGCCCCATAGTAGGTAGCCCTGTGTTCTGTACTGGCTATCACCAACACAGCAGTAGTAGTTTTTTATACCATAGTATTGTCACTTACCTGCCTTAAAGAAACTTATTGGCTAAAGTCGCATGAGGCCCATCGAAGTTGGGGCACTGATAGCAAATAAAGGTGCACCCTTAGCTCCTGGAACGTAGAAAGCCCCCTTGTATGATTGGGGCCCAGGTAATAACACAAATCATTAATTTTCTGCAAATGAAATTTATTTGCAATTGTATTGAAACTGATGTTTTCAAAGAAGTAAACTTCATTGTTAACACTTCAAGCACAGTTTCATCTTCTAAGCAGGCAGGACACCACGTGTGTGTGTGTGTGTGTTTTCCAAATAAAAGATCTCAAGCCCTGGCCGGCGTGGCTCAGTGGGTTGGGTGCTGGTCTGCAAGCCAGAGGATCACCAGTTCAGTTCCTGGTCAGGGTGCATAACTGGGTTGTGGGCCAGGTCCCTAGTTGGGGGTGTATAAGAAGCAACCACACTTTAATGTTTGTCTCCCTTTATTCCCCTCTCTTTAGAAATAAATAAAATCTTAAAAAAAGAAAGACCTCAAAACATGACCCCATATTTACATCATAAAGTCATAGGCTGGGAATCCCAGCTGTGCCCTCTTTAGAAGTAGCATAAGGCGCCATGTTGCCAGGACAGGGTTGTTTTTGACAAGGACTCAGGGCAAACTGCCTTTGGGAGATCGAAGGAGTACAGAAGTCCCCTGTTAGTGATGTTGATGATAGCTGTGTTTTCTCCATCGCCCCAGTCAAACAAGGTCCCATCCTCACTAAAGGTATAGACGTTGTAGTTTTTCCTGATTGCCTTGGAAACACTGTGCTTTCTATAAAATGTGGTGATCCCTTCACCAAGTACAGCCCTTCTAATCCTTGGGCTACCGGGGGCAGCATGGATGTACCCCTGTACCAGAAAAAGGGATTTTCATTGTTTTTATAAGTTAACTGTATTGTATTCATTATTATTTTTTTACTTTAAATAATTTTTATTTTTCAATTATACTTGACATACAATATTTATATTAGTTTCAGGTGTATAACCCAGTGGTTAGATATTACATAACTTACTAAGTAATCCTCCTGGTAAGTTTCACACCCATCTGACATCATACATAGTCATCACAATATATTTGACTATTGCCTATGTTGTACTTTATATTCCGTGGCTATTCTATGACTACCAATTTGTACTTCTTTTTTTTCTTTGTTTTTAAAGATTTATTTATTTTTAGAGAGAGGGGAAAGGAGGGAGAAAGAGAGGGAGAGAAACACCAATGTGTGGTTGCCTCTCATGCGCCCCCGACTGGGGACCTGGCCCACAACCCACGTATGTGCCCTGACTGGGAATCAAACTGGTGACCCTTTGGTTCCCAGGCCGGCACTCAGTCCATTGAGCCACACCAGCCAAGGGCATATTTGAGTTTTTTGTTTTGTTTTGTTTTCCTTTTTTAATTGAGAGTCTTGTTAGCCACATGTTAACATCAATAGAAAAAAACCCCAACCATTTGCTCAGTGACTCAAAATCCAGCCACTTAAGAAAATAATGTAGAGAAAATAAGCCCTCTCATTTGATGTGACTGCAAAGCCCAGGCTTATCCTGAACTTTGAGAGACTCTGTGTCCTAAATGCGTAATGAAGCATTCAGGTAAAAGGTAAGAGGTGGTAAGTGTGAGTTTCTGAGGGAGACTGCCCCAAGAGAAACTCAGGAGCAGCCACAGTTCTCCAGCTGAACTCCAATGGTGGGATGTTTCTGGGATGGCCGGCATGGTTTCATTTCTAGGAGTTCTGACAATTCATCGACCTCAGATTCAGGTCTTACAAAACATTCTTCCACATTAAAAAAAGACTTCGTTCCCCAGGAATAAGCTTTTCATTTCTCCTGCACCTTCTTGTACTTGGCTTCCAGTGTTTTTTTTTTTTAAGGTTTTATTTATTTATCTTTAGAGAGGAAGGAAGGGAGAGAAGGAGAGAAACATCAATGTGTGGCTGGCCTCTCGTGAGTCCCCTGCTGGGAACCGGCCTGCAACCCAGGCATGTGCCCTGATTGGGAATGGAACTGCACTTAATCCACTGAACTACACCAGCCAGGGCATCCAGTGTGTAGGCTTCCTGCCCTGGGGCAGCTACCTGCTCCTCAGTAACATTGATTTGATCCAGAAAGGCCGAAGTTCAGCTTTCTTCTGGTTTAAGTCCTTTAAGCTCCTACAAATGTTTATAGCAATATCATTCATTTCAAGATACTTCAGGCTGGTTCATTTATTTGTATTTCCCAAGAGCTTATAGTCTTCGCTGGTGGCCATCAGTTCCTTAGTCCCAGAAGTTGCTGTTTTGGAGAATATGTCCCAGCAGAGCTGAGTGATGTCCGCCTCAGAGGGCTCCTTTGCTTCCTCAGCTGTTTCCATGGCGGCGTCATCTCTAACTAGCTCTTCTTGTTGGCTCACCAGGACACTTTTGGCCACTGCCCCACGCTGTTTCCTGTTCTGTATTTGAGTCTTGACTGCTATTGGCCTGTTCAAGTGTAGGGTCCACCCTTGGGCTGGATGATTGCGAAGATCCACCGTGACCACGGTGTACAAGCTGCTATGTGGTTACTGACCGCATGAAGCAGAGTTTGCCTCAGGAGGGTCTGGTACCTGCTGAGATGCCTTTTGGATATGCCACTTGTGAAGCTAATTGGCTCCTCCTCTGATGTTGTCTGAAGCTGGCCCCTGCGTGTGCTGGCTCTGGGGCTTTTTAGAAAGGACTCTGGGGGCAGACCAATATCAGATGCTGCCTGTGACTGGCTCTGGGACTCCTGTTTGGAGCTACACAGTGACCCCCAGTTTGTGGCTGCCTCTGCTGAGTCTGGGTGAGTGCAGGATGGAAAAAGCTGTGCACCGAGGCCAACTTTTACCCGCACCAGATCTGAGGGCAGGTCAGCGAAAGTTTCAGGGCACCTTCTGATCTGCCTCCACCTTCCAGCTGCTGGCTGGGCTCAGTCACTGAAATCGCCTCTGGTGGTACTCGCGTTGCATGAGGGAGGTCCTCAGGGAGTCACCAGGTAGGGGCAAGTGGTGTTTACCAGACTGATACAGGTTCACACTCAGTGTCCATGATGTGTCTAAGGCCACTCAGCAAACACCAAGGGTCTAGCTGCCACCCTTTGGGTGAATACAGATCTATCTGGTGGGGCAGGGTCTCAGGCTGTCATCAGGGTGAGGCCAGCATTGTTTATCAGGCTTAACTAGACCAGCATTTGTCCATGTGAAGAGAGGGTTCTGCCCCAGCTGGGCAGGTGAGGGAAAAATGGCCCCGCCCTAGAGCTACCCAACTCAGTCTGTCCCAGATTCTTCAAGGAGCCCGATTTCAGTAGGGAGGGCCGCTGGGAGTTGGGAGGGGCTAGTGCTTCTCTTGTGAGGGGGAGGTGCCAGTCAGGTTTGCAGGAAGGTGGGATGAGTGGCCACTGTCCCAGAGCCACCACAACTCTGTTCTGGATTCTACCCTTACCTCGGCAGGGCGTAGCCACAAGGAATCAGAAGGGTGGGGCCACTGGGAGCCCAGAGAGTGGGGCTATTGCTTTCCCCCACACAGATGCTACAGGGGAAGGGTGTGCTCCACCCAAGAAAGATGTTGTCTACAGTATGGGAGAGTGACTCAGACCAGAGAGCAGACTAATGATTGTCAGAGGGGATGGGGGTTGGAGACTGGGTAAAAATGGTTAGGGGATTAAGCAATACAAATTGGTGGTTACAGAATAGGCACAGAATTAGAGAGTTTCTCGATGCATTCCTGGATGAAAAAAGGGTAAGGAGGAAACAAAGGTATATGTGGGAAGATCTCCCTAATTACATAAAGTAAATATTTATATGATCAGACCAGATTTCCTAACATGAAGTAATCCTTTGAAGGCAGGAGATAGCACAGGAAGAACTCGGAGACTGCACCACTGTTGCTGGCCAGCATCTAGCCTCCTGGTTGCCAGGAAACACCTTTTATCACTTAGGTAGAATAAATAGCAAACTAAGGCAGGTAGGAGGAGGGACACATGTCTCACCCACTGACTCAGCAGCCCTGAGCCTGTTCTGGTGATAATGCCAAGTGTTCCAGTGTCACAGGGAACACCATGCTAACCTGGGAGAAGGGAGGTCCCTGAAATCCCATGTATCGTTCCACTATCTGGGAAGGAAAGCCTTTGAAACTGTGCTTTCGTCCCCAGGCCTGGAAGGCAGGACAAGGTCCACGATACCCAAAGAGCCTATAAATGACTGTGGGAAACTGCCCCAACTTTAATGAACTGCATCCTGTCATGTATCTGTTTTGCAACAAGTTGAACAAGTTTGGCGCAAGATAAGTATTCAGTCTAGCAGACTCTGACACTTATCTAAGTTTGGGTAGTCACATCCCTCAGGAAAGCTGGCACCGCATGTACCCACCAGTCAATATGTAACTTCTATTCCCATTCCCCACCTATGTAAGTCCTCAGAACAGACTTGCTGTCTTGACTCTGGCTGCCCAGCCTCAGGCCACCCAGCTTTCAGCCGCCCTTTCTTTCCCCACCCTGCTTTGCCCTGCACCTAAGCCTTTCACTGTCCCACCATAGCTAGGCCCACACAGATTCAATCCCTGGCTCTGTTTATCAAGTCTGGTAGGTGACCGGCATCATGAACGTATCATTTCTGTCTCAAGAATCTTTCATAACAGTTGTCCCTAACCCATCACTAGCTACCCTCTATTTGTG
This sequence comes from Artibeus jamaicensis, assembly GCF_021234435.1. Lineage (NCBI taxonomy): Eukaryota > Metazoa > Chordata > Mammalia > Chiroptera > Phyllostomidae > Artibeus > Artibeus jamaicensis. The sequence goes on from NW_026521297.1 coordinate 1,353,276, forward strand.
AACAATCTTGAATTATCTTTTTTCCCTTCTCCAAGTTAGAAACATCTGATCTGGTTTATTAGTGTCGAAGTTATTTTGATAAGCCAATGCACATTGCCAGTTGGCAGAGAGCTTGTCCCTGAGAAGAGGGAGGGCTAGTGCCTCCAGGGCCACCCATGGGTGTGGAGGATGAAGAATGCAGCCCAACAAGGAAAACGTGTCTCTCTTCAGCTTCAGGTGCTTTATTCAGAGGGCCAGCGATAGGGTTTGTACCCTAACAGCTTGTTTAAATTCCATTTTCAACTGGCTCTTTCTATAAGGAGATGAAAAGTGTAGGTAAAGGGTTTGGAATTCAGGGGTAAAATTAATCAGATAAAAGCTGCAGCATTCTTCATCTGAGTCCTGGGAAGTGGTCTTTATCAGTGTCCTGGGCAGTGGGTGTCTCACCCTGGAGCACAATGGCCCAGATTCCATCGTGATGGCTCACAGTCCTCCTGAGGCACAACTGTGAAACTGCTTATGATCTCCTGGGGTTGAGGCAGGTAACACCTTCAGTTCCCGAAACAATAGCTTTTTACATACATCGATTACTACCCTTATTAGCTGTCACCTGAAATTAAAATTTTCCCATCATTTGAGCCCCCCATCAATACCAAGGGGAAAAATTAATCAGAGTTTATTTTCACCTAAATGAAGGATGTAGCTGCATACCAGTTCCCCCTAGCCCAGGGTTCTAGTGTCAGGAAGATAAGCCCCCATAATTTCTGGTTGTAAAAACCAGTGGGGATTGAGGCTTTAAAAGACAAACTGCTAGAGTTCCAGGCAGTTCCTCTTAAAGGGCCAACACAAAGTTTTAACTCAGACTCACTCCCCTTTGAGCTCCGGCACTAAGGCAGCAGCTTGAAAGACATCAGAGGCTTATGGGAAGGAATTGAAGTGTCTAGTATCAGGGCGATAGCTGGGAGGCAGCTTTCTCCCCTCACTGAATCAGCAGGCAGACACCAGTTCTGAGGCTCCACCAACCTAGTTCACATCGTTTGCCCCACCCTGGTGACTCACTGAGGCTCTGCCCCACCCAACTTTCAGGCCCTCCCAAGCTGCTTCCAGTGGCTTTTCCATATGAATGGTTTGTCTTGGCTCAAGCTTCACATTTTTCTAACCTCTCTCAAGAGGCATCTGGCCTCAATGTGCATCTAGCAGCATCTGGCCTCAGTGTGCTCCTGGCTTATTGTTAAGTGGCCTTAGACCCAGCACTAACAGCCCCCAGCCTTGATTTTCAGCTCAGACTTTCTTGGGCACCTCCAAGCCCAGCAAAGTAGCAGCCAACAACAGATTGCTTTGTAACTTATGCTGGGTGACACCTAATAGAACACAGGCTGACCTTGGCCTACACCTCCCAGGAGGCCCAGAGCCTTCTCACCCAGTGGACAGCCATAGACCCTGTTGGAGCACCATCACTCAACCACCTCCACAAGCAACATATTCAAGGGGCACACTCAGTGGGCACCAGAACCCTGCTGAAGTAAGTCCTGCTGTGTGGGGTGGGCCCCTGCAGACCTGACCCTCCACAGTGACTGGAGGTTGGTGCTCAGTGGTCCCAGCCAGTCCTTGCATCTGACTGGCCTGGGTAAATCTTTCCCATCGACCTGCCAATAGTAATCCAGGCTCAACTACAACAGGAGGGTGTATTCAGCCCACACGAAGGGCACACCTTGAGTACCAGCTTGAGTGATAGGTAAGGCTGTGTCACTGGGCCCTATAGGACACTTTATACATTAGGACACTCTATCGAGCCAGGGAGTCGTAGCAGCTCTACCTGATACATAGAAGCAAACACAGGGAGGCTGCCAAAATGAGAAGATGAATAAACATGGCCCGAATGAAAGAACAGAACAAAACTTCAGAAAAAGAGCTAAACAAAATGGAAATAAGCAATCTGCTAGATGCAGAGTTCAAAACACTGGTTCTAAGGATGCTCCGTGAACTCAGTGATAACTTCGACATGGTCATGGAAGCCATAAAGAAGGATATACTAACTGAAATGAAGAACAATTTACAGGGAATCCACAGCAGAGTGGATGAAACCAAGATTCAAATCAGCGATTTAGAATATAAGGAAGCAAAAAACACCCAATCAGAACAACAAGAAAACTGCAGTTATGGTGGAGGGAATTCCACATTTTTATTTTGGCCAATGAGGAGAAAGAGGATTTTAGGCAACCAGGAATATGAGCAAGGGTAAAATTGCTGTTGTTGTTGATTTAAGAATGGCTCCCCCATGGGGCTTAGTCAGGCTTACATCTCACAGTTAAGGAGGAAAAATTCTGTGGACAACGTCCAATCCACAGGCTGTCGTGATCCCAGTCTATTATTTCTGCTGTGCCTGCTTCCCCCTCATTTGTTACAACATTTACATAATAAAAAAGAAACAAACACAATAACCCTATAGCAAATATTTGGCTCATAGTACATGACTAAAAGTTATGTTAATAGTGAAAGTGTTTTGAATTTATTTTTAAGTATATTTTATTGATTATGCTGTTATAGTTGCCCCATTTATTTTCTCCCCTTTATCCCCCTCAGCCCTGCATCATCCCTTCCACTAGCATTACCCACACTGTTCATGTCCATTTGTCATACATATAAGTTCTTTGGCTTCTCCATTTCCTATACTATTCTTTATTTCCCCCTGTTTATTTTGTACCTACCTATAGGGAACCAATAAGCATGACCATGGCAAATGTAGCCCAGCACTGATCCAGAAAACTGATCAATGCAAGGCGGCACACAGGAGCCAGGTGTGCAGATCGGCTTTCCCGTGGGGAATCAGGCCTGCATTGTACATAGGCGGCTATGAGACTTGCTTTTGCTAAAATTCCACATTTCACCGTGAGTTAAGACTGCAGATGTTAATGCATATCTGTGAAGCAACTCCCCAAATCTGTGCTAAGATGTCCCAAGGGTGGAATGTAACCATTTTTACTGTTCCCTTGCATTTACAACATTTTTTCTTTATTATCTATAAAAAGTGATCACTTAAAGTAAACCTAAGAATAATGAACGAGAACCTTCTTTGATGTAATATGACTGGAAAGCAATAAAAGCATGTCCAGGTAGGGGTTGGAGAGCTCTCTTTCTCAGAGAGTGGCCATGCCATCCATCCCTTTTCCCCCACAACACTCGGTAGTCTGTGTGAATCTGTGTACTGCATCCACAACACACAGACTCTAGAGGGCTGGAGTCTGCATCACCTACCAATTATGCTTCTTATTTCCTGTACCTTTTCCCCCATTCTTCCCCTTCTCTCTCCCTGCTGATAACCTTCCATGTGATTTCCATTTCTGTGATTCCGTTTCTGTTCTAGTTGTTTGCTTAGTCTGTTTTTCTTTTGGTTTTTTAGATTCAGTTGTGGACAGTTGTGAGTTTGTTGTCACTTTACTGTTCATACTTTTAAAAAAATATATTTTATTAATTATGCTATTACAGTTGTCCCATTTCCCCCCTTTATTCCCCTCCACCCTGCACACCCCCTCCCACCCACATTTCCCCCTTTAGTTCATGTCCATGGGTTATACATGTAAGTTCCTTGACTTCTATATTTTCTCTATGATTCTTAACCTCCCCCCTGCCTATTTTCTACTTACCATTTATGCTACTTATTCTCTGTACCTTTTCCCCCTCTCTCCCCTCCCACTCCCCTGCTGATAACCCTCCATGTGATCTCCATTTCTGTGATTCTGTTCCTGTTCTAGTTGTTTGCTTAGTTTGTTTTTCTTTTAGGTATGACTGTTAATAACTGTGAGTTTATTGTAATTTTACTGTTCATATTTTTTATCTTCTTTTTCTTAGATAAGTCCCTTTAATATTTCATATAACAAGGGCTTGGTGATGATGAACTCCTTTAACCTGACCTTATCTGGGAAGCATTTTATCTGCCCTTCCATTCTAAACACCCCATAGGTGTTTTTAATCAGAGGTTTGAGGCTTTATTTCCCTGCGCTGAAACCCTGGGTTGCACAGTCTGTCTCGCTCCCCAGTTGTTCCTCCCTGTTTATCTGCGAAACCCGTGAATGTGGGACCAATCGGTCAGGCAGCTGCAGCCTTACCCACTCTGCCTGCAGCCTTGCTGGTCATCCTCTCTGCCCCAGCTGCCCATCTCTACCCCTCCTACCAGTCTGGATGAATGTTTCTTCTTTAACCCCTTGGTTGTTGGACTTCCACACAGTTTAGTTTTCTGGCAGTTTGGGTTGTTTTCTGTTTTTAAATTTGTTGTCATCCTCCTTGTGGTTGTGCAGGGAAGCAAAGCATATCTACTTACTATGTTTTGAATATCTTTGAATAAATACCTTGAAGTGAAATTGCTGGGTCATGAAATAATTCAAGTTTTAGCTTTTTGAGGAATCTCCATACTGTTTTCCACAGTGGCTGCACCAATTTGCAGACTCACCAACAGTGCACGAGGGGTCCCTTTTCTCTGCATCCTCACCAACACTTGTCATTTGGTGATTTATTGATGAAACCCAAAACATTAATTCATAAAAATTATCTGCACCCCTGTGTTCATTGCAACATTATTTACTACAGCCAAAACATGAAGCAACCTATGTATCCATCAATAGACAAGTGGATAAAGAAAATGTGGCATGTAAAATCGCACATTACTTAGACATAAAACAGAAGGGAACCTTAGTATTTGGGACTACATGGATGGACCTAGAGGGTATTATGCCAAATGAAACAAGTTAGTCAGAGAAAGACAAATCTCATATGAGCTGTTTGTCCCCTACCATATGTTTTCACTTATATGTGGAATCTAAAGAACAAAATAAACAAACGAGCAAAATAGAAACGGACTCATAGATACAAAGAGCAGGCTGGTGGTTGCCAGACGGGTTTGGGGGACCAAGTGAAACATGGGAAGAGATCCGGAAGCACACTTTGGCAGTAACAAAAGCATCATGGAGGATGCGGAGTACATCACAGAAAGTATAGTCACTAATATTGTAATTATTAGGCATGATGCCAGGCAAGAACTGGAAACATCAGCGGGACACTGTGTAAAGTGTATGGCTGTCAGAATGTTACCTGACAGAACCTGGCCCCGAGTGGGCCCACTGCAGTTTGGCCGGTAGTGTGTGGGTTCTTGACTTCATGCAGAAAAGATTTTACGACAATAGTCCAGGTGATTTTGAGGGTGTGTTTATTAAAACTGGGGACAGTGAAAAAAAGGAAGAGCTTCGCATAGAAGAAGCAACAAAAGAGAACCTGGATGGTACCCTGCGTGGCTCCCTGGAAACATTACAGGAAAGGAGTGAGCCGAGGTGGGGCTGCTGTGAGCTCACTGGGAAGTCAGAGAAAAGGGAGGCCTTGGAGACGGAGTCAAAGGAAGCCTGGGATGAGATGCCGCTGCCCACTGCTCCCCTGGTTGCAAGTCTCATGAGGACCCTCAGAATTTAACAGGAAATAAAATGTCATGCTCAGGAAGGGGCCTGGGCATGCTCTAGAGCAAGCCTGCCCTGTCCTTATCATGAGAGTTTTGATCTCTTTCCTTTGGGGGAGATTCTTAGGGGAAGGTTTCAGCAGGATATTCGTCAGTTTTCCGGGCGTGTTTTTACTGTGCTGATGCATCACTGTTTTACTTTCATCTTGGGTCTGTCTGGATCCAATGGGGTTTGTGTCATTGGTTCCCCTGGCTTCATCCATCCTTGGGTTTACCTGGCACAAATGGCATTAACTGGGTCTCTGTTCTTTATTTTTTCCAATTAGGGAGATTTAAGCTATGTGTTCTCTGGTCAGGGAAGAGAGGTAAAAAGTCTCTGCTCTCAAGTGTCTTTGGTTACAGATGATAAGGTTTTACAGTTCGTTAGCTGGCTGTAAGTTGTTCAAGTTTTTTATCCTTGTTTAACTTTCTTGTCTCAGTTTATAATACACTTAGCCAGGAATTGTCCTAGCTTCCTACTATCCTACCTCATAACCACTATGCTGCACACCTGAAACTAATACAAAATAATGTAAAATGCAAATTGTAATTGGAAAAAAAAGAAATTAAAAACTGATAAAGCAGGAAAATTCTCTTCTAGGCTTTTTAAAACATACTTGGGCGCCACCTACAGGTGTAATGACAACAAAAGACGTTCCCTTTTGCTTCCTTGTCCTAATCTAAATCAACAAGATTTGTAAATTTTGCTGTCTCTTCCACAAGTTCCTTTCTTCTCTATCTAGTCTACGGCCATACCACCCTGAACGTGCCCAATCTCGTCTGATCTCGGAAGCTAAGCAGGGTCGGGCCTGGTTAGTACTTGGATGGGAGACCTTTCTTCTCTATCTATGGTTTTCCCACCTTCTTTAGGAGATTTCAAATAAATTTGTTTCACTGTAAATAAATAAATAAAAAGAATACAACAGGGGAAAGGAAGGAGAAAGAGAGAGAGAGAAACACTGATGTGTGAGAGCTACATCAATAGGTTGCTTCTCGGGTGCCCCAAACCAGGAACATGGCACGCATCCCAGACATGTGCCCTGAGTGGGAATTGAACCAGTGACCTCTCAGTTCTCAGGCTGACACTCAATCTACTGAGCCACACCAACCAGGGCAGATTTCAATTTTATTTCACTGCCATGAGTTTGCCTGCCTTCCTTCCTTCCTCTCTCTCTCTTTTTTTCTTTCTTATTCCCTCAGTCCCTCCATTCCTCCCCTTTCTCCCTTCCTTCTATCCTTCATGTGTGACACTCTGAGTCCTGAGGTGCTATTTTCCCAAGCCCTGCTCAGTGTGCCTCACTCGGTGTAAACTTATTTCCATGGGCTCTGGGTCTCTGGCACCAAAGCAGGGTTGCAGGGGTGGAGTGTGGGGGGAACTGCACCCATGACTTTGAAAACAGTCTTGGGAACATGTCTCTTTCTGAGTTTTCCTCAAATGTGTCCTTCAACCTTTCCCCGTAGGCATCAGGTTGCTCTTCTCTATTTTGTTTACAGTGATCATTTTGGGTCCATTCACACTTTCTAGAATGTATCTTTAGAATAGTTTTTGCTAAGGAGTCCCCAGCTCCAACTCAGCTCAAAGGCCGACTTGCCATTCAGCTACTTTTATATGCCTGTCTCTATTCTCAAAAGAAAAACTTGTATATGATGTTTAACTAATATTTGCCTAAATAATATTGTAGCTGGCTGTGCATTGTGTATGTAAGAAATTACAGGGGGAAAGTTTGTATAGGAAATTTAAACTGCCTTGGATGTTCCTCTTTAAATTTTAGAATTTGCTGATGTCACAGACTCTTTTGCTAAATGTATGAGGTCCTCACACAACCAAAGGTCCTTCTTCTACTCAGGAAGCTGTTTTAAAGGAGCCAGGACAGTGTGAATTCCCCAGGTGCTAACCTGCAATGGAAGCTGTAGCGTGCTGGCCACACTTGAACTTAAGATTGTGTAATTGACACCTGGCCAAATGAAGATGAGGATGAAGATCTTCCTTCCAGCAAAGGCACCACCTGCCCCAGTGAAACTGCTTTCATGTCAACAGAGACCACTGAGTGACTATTGTCACTTGATAGTGTTTAGGCCATATTACAGGTGACGGTTGGCAGCCAATGAAATCAAGGATGTCTTTGATTTCTAAAAAATTTTTCATTTATTTATTTTTAGACAGAGGGGAAAGGAGGGAAAATGAGAGGGGAACATTAATGTGTGGTTGCCTCTCACGTGCCCCCTGCTGGGGAACTGGTTTGTAACACAGCTATGTGCCCTGACTGGAAATCCAACTGGTGACCCTTTGGTTTGCAGGCCAGCAGTCAATCGACTGAGCCACAGCAGCTGGGGAAATCTTAAAATAATTTTGAAAGGGAGAGAGAGAATTGCATACCCTGATGCCCAGGAGCTGACCCGGTCCCCCCACCCCGGCCTCTGTACTCTGCTGAGGAACACACACAATCTCACAGAACCTCAGTGTGAGGCTCTGGTGGGAAAAGGCAAACAGCAGGCCCCTCTGGAGCCATGTCTGAAGAAAACTGAAAACATTAATATTCTCCAAACCACAAAAACAGCACCCCCCGCCCACCCCCTAGCCAAGATGACTGACTGCAGCTTCCTCACCAATCACAGCCTTAACCTCACTCTAGTCCTGCTTCCTTCCAGGTAGCACTTGGTAAAATGGCCAATCACTGAGTTATCCCAGCTTCCTGACAGCACCCAACCCAAAGCAAATACCCGCTTCCTTAAACCTTCCTCAAAACAGCCCAACACCAGCCCAATGCCTACAGTGAGTCCGTTCTACACCCTCTCTCTCAGACACGCCACAGTCCCCACCCAGGGTGCACCATCTCTGTGGGACCAAGCGACACACTGACCCTGTTCAATCCAGGTGTGTTTCTGGCTGGATGATGTTGACAAAAGAAGTGCCTTTGGTTTCTTCTTTGTTTCTCTTTTATCCTCACCAGAAGACATTTTTTCAGGGAGTGGAAGACAGAAAAGAGAGAGAAACATCAAACAGTTGCCTCCCATATGTGCACAGACCAGAGACGGAATCCACAGCCTTTAGGCTCACAGGACTGTGCTCCACTCGGCTGAGCCTCACCAGCCAGGGCAGAAAGTCCCTTGCTTTCCTCTTCCTCACAAATCTGTAGGAGGGTGCAGCCAGGGGCCCCCCAAAAAAAGGATTTGTAAAGGGGCCCAGAACTCAGGATGTCCAGGAAATATTAAAAATATGGAATGCCCTCACCCCCCCCCCAAATTTGAGTAGGGGGATGGGATACATGGAGCAGGGCCACTGAGTTGTTTTGCATTGCAACAGTTTTGCAGATAACCTCTAGAATGGTCATTTAACATATCTATAACCTTTAACTGGTTTCATAGATATCCTAAATAGCTGTGACCATACTTTGATCCAGGGAGAAGGGAGTAACTTCCACCCAAGATGTAACTGGGAGGCAACTCCCCAGCCCCCGTTACAGCACCTGCATGAGAGCCTGGAGATGACTGGCTCCACGCCATGGGGCCATGCCTGCCCAGAATCACTATGGCAGGCAGCCCAGTAAAGCTGGAAGGATATGGGAGTGCTGGTAAGTGTAGCCAATTGTAGGAAGAGTCAGAAATGGGGCTGCAGAGGAAAATTGGCTCAGGGATTTAAATGCAGACACAGCAGCCATTGAAGAGAGAACCACACACTTTTGGCCAGAATGGGGACTCTTACAGCCATGTGAGAGAGAATCACCATGTAGCTTTAGCAGAGAGAACCATGTGGCCTTTTATGTCTTTTCCTGAGATGCATTACCTTGGACTGGGCAAAGGGGGAAAGAAGGAATGTGTGTGTTTGTGGTTGTTGTAAGGGACTTTGGGATTTTGATAAAGACATTAAGTCATTACTCTTAAGTCTGTATAACTTGAATAAATAATTTCTTTTCACCAATCTCTAACATGAAGAGCTATAATTCTCTGGCAAAGGGAAAGATGAACCTAGTACAGGGGTACCCAGGAGAAGGGGGGGTCAACTAGGGAACATTGTGGGACCCTCTTCCCTGGTGACCAATAAGGGAAAACCATGGGAGACCACATGTGCAGTAGCTTTAAAGTAATACAACTACTTGTCCATGTGCAGTAAAAGTCCGCCAAAACCAACCAGGAAGGATCGCCCTACAAGAATAGAGTCCCTCCAGCCCATGAGGTCAATATCTGCTTGGAGTTGGTCTGCTCCCATGTTCTCTGCTATAAACTCTGGGTGTTTGGTTCAATTCTTTGTCCCAATCACCAAGAACCTGGTTACTTGTGTCCACCTGTGACAAATCCACACCAGTCCTTGAGTGACAAACAGCTTCAGCCTGGTCATTGTTTTACCACTAAGACGGTTTGCATCTTGGTTCTACAATCTTATTCCTTGGTCCCCATTTTTCAATTCACTCAAGTTTTAATACTTAAGAAAACGTATTCAAACAACTGAAGAATCTTAACCACATTCATGGGCAAGCTGGTGACTTTTAACGAGGTCTTCCTCTGGGACATTTTGCCCTGCCCCTGAGTCCTACTCTGGGTATGGTTGTTAAAAGCTATTCAATTCCCAGGCCAGAGATTTATACTCCAAGGATATTTTTTCTAGATTTCTATTTTGTTATGTACCCATTCTGTAATAATTAGCCTTATAAGTATGTGGGAAAGGTAGGTCTCAGCACACAAGTCTTCCTGCTGGCACTAAAAGCTTTCCATCATGTCTTGTCTTAGCCTATTTGTGTATTTCTGTGAGGTTTTTCTATTTCTTCTGAGGGAAAGAAAGAGCCAGAACCTCAGCAGCAACCTCAGATTGCTCAGAGACTGGCCTACAGGGCCCTGCCTAGTCCTCCCTGGTGTTCTTTCACAACCTCGCCAGAGGGTGGCGCCCTCCTCCTAAGTTAAGAGAACTTTTTTAGGTGCAGAGTGCCTACCCCAGGTTGAACTTCTCCGAGCTCTGTCCCAGTTCTTTAGCAGAAAGTTAAAGTTGGAGGGGTGGGGAATTGCGGGGACCCTGTGGCCATTTCAGCATCCTCCACCCAAAATGATGGTGATGATGACTGACTTTACTGACATATAACACTGTATACGTTTAGCTAATGCCTCTAACATGTCACCTAATTATCATTTCCTTTTTGTGTGGGAACAATTAAGATTTAATCCTTCAACAACTTTGATGTTTATAATACTATGTTTAAAATACAGTATTATAAATGCATGTATTACAAACAAATAATTAGGTTTTATAAATATCAAGTTATTATATCATAGTATTATAAATACATAGATTACAAACAAATCATAAAAATTACAGTTTAATTATACAGTAATTCAAGTACAAATAAACAATGCTATGGTGGCAAACATATTTTACTTCAAAAAATTTTTTAAATTTTTTTATTGATTATGCTGTTACAGTTGTTCTATTCCCCCTCCCTTCATTCCCCTCCACCCTACTCTCCCGTCCCCACCATTACCCCCCTTTTAGCTTATGACCATGTGTCTCAAGTCCTTTAGATTCCATATTTCCCATGCTATTCTTGCCCCCCCATCTATTTTCTATCTACTGTCTATGCTACTTATTTTCTGTACCTTCTCCCCCCTTCTCCTCCTCCCACTCCCCTGTTGCTAACCCTCCTGGAGATCTTCATTTCTATGTTTCCACTCCTGATCTAGCTGTCCTTTTAGTTTGCTTTTGTTTTAGGTGTGGTTGTTAATAACTGTGAGTTTGTTGTCCTTTCACTGTTCATGTTTCTTTAACTTCTTTTTCTTAGATAAGTCCCTTTAACATTTCATATAATAAGGGCTTGGTGATGATGAACTCCTTGAATTTGACCTTATCTGAGAAGCACTTTATCTGTCCTTCCATTCTAAATGAAAGTTTTGCTGGATAGAGCAATCTTGGCTGTAGGTCTTTGGATTTCATGACTTGGAATATCTCTTTCCAGCCCCTTCTTGCCTGTAAGGTCTCTTTTGAGAAATCTGCTGACAGTCTGATGGGGACTCCTTTGTAGGTGACTGTCCCCTTAGCTCTTGTTGCTTCTAGGATTCTCTCCTTTATTTTAATTTTGGCTAATGTAATTGTGATGTGCCTTGGTGTGTTTCTTCTTGGGTCCAACTTCTTTGGTACTCTCTGAGCTTCCTGGATTTCTTGGAAGTCTATTACCTTTGCCAGATTGGGGAAATTCTCCTTTATTATTTGTTCAAATAAGTTTTCCACTGGTGGCTGTGCCTTTCCCCCTTCTGGTACCCCCATAATTCGGATGTTGGAGCATTTAAAGATGCCCTGGAGGTTCCTAAGACTCTCCTCATTTCTTTGAATTCTTGCTTCTTGACTCTTTTCTGTTTGGCCATTATTTGCTTTCTTCTGGTCCACTCCATTGATTTGAGTCCCAGTTTCCTTTTCATTGCTATTGGTATCCTGTGCAATTCCATTCATTTCAATTAGTTTCCCCTTCATATATTTGTCTAATTTGTGGCTATAATCAACCAGTTCTGTGAGAATCCTGATCACCAGTGTTTTAAACTGTGCGTCTGAGAGTTTTGCTATTTCTTCATTGCTTGGATTTATAGGCTCTGGGGCTTTGAGATCTTCTTGAGCCATTTTTGGTCTGTTTGCGCCCTTTAAGTGTGAGGAGCAGCGCCTTGGACTCCCAGGTCTCTGGGTTGTGACACTGTATGTGGGGGCGTGGTCAGAGCGGGGAAATGGCGACCCCTCAGCTGTTTTGCGCAGCTGGGTGAGGAGCAGCGCCTTAGGTGGTTCACCAGGGCCGGGCCACTTAGAGTCGCTGGGTTATGACGCTGTATGTGGAGGTGGGGTCAGAGCAGGGAAATGGCGGCGCCCTCCCTGCCGCCTGCTGCGGGGACCCGCTGGGTTCTGGTCCAATCGCCCACTCCCTCGCTTGTCTATCCGCACACAAATGCGCGACCACAGTCAACCTGCAGCCCTGCTCCCTTGCTGTTTCCCCGCGGTCGCTAGCTTGGTCGCTCGCTCACTAGGTCCAACCCTGCGCCTGGATTCTGTGCACCTGAGTCCATCCGACCGAGTTTTTCCGTGCAACCCCGCTCCACCAGCTGCTGGTTTTGCCCCTTACCCGTCAGGCTGAAGAATTTGTTATTAACAGACTTCCGAAAAATTCAATTTTCTGTGTTCTGGCTGTGTTTTCTGTTGCTAATATTTAGTGGTCTCTAAATTTGGTTGTGTGAGAAGGCACGGCATATCCACCTATGCCTCCATCTTGGCGGAAGTCCTAATTCAAAAATTTTTTAGGCAATTGTTATCAAGATGTAGAAAGAATGGTCGCTGTTATCTATAATCATCAGTCTTTCTTGTTGAAACGGTAGCAGAAATAGGTAATTATGCTCACAATTTGTGCCTCAGAGAGAAACTTGAGGAGCCCTGGCTAGCTTGGCTCAGTGGATTGAGTGTCAGTCTGAGAACCAAAGGGTCTCTGGTTCCATTCCCAGTCAGGGAACAGGCCTGTGTTGCAGGCCAGGTTCCCAGTAGGGAGGGCATGAGAGGCAACCACACAATGATGTTTCTCTCCCTCTCTTTCTCCCTCCCTTCCCTTCTCTTTAAAAATAAGTGAATAAACTCTTTAAAAGTACATATCCTTAAAGTAAAGGCAATGAAGAGAAGGTGAAGTTTTTTAGAAAACAAAAAGAAGAAAATTGAGAAAGTTCACTGTTCTTTCTTGGTTACTGACTAAGAGAAGCTGAAGCACCATTTCCTTTCTCATTTCCCCCTTTTGGTCAGAAATCAGTTGGAGGATGCACCGATGACCATGTGGAACACCGTCTGGTCCCATGAAGCTGGGAAGACTCAATATTAGGAAGTCAATAGTGGTTATGGTGGACAGTATTCTGCATTTCTATTTTGACAAAGGAGAAGAAAGAGAGTTTTAGGAAACCAGGAATATGAGCAATGACAAAACTGTTGTTGCTGTTGTGGATTTAATAAATGGCTTCTCTACGGGGCTCAGTCAGGCATGGATCTCACAGTTAGGGAGGAAGAACTCTCAGGACCACTTCTAATATGTCATGGTCTGAGTCTACAATTTCTGCTGTGCCTGTTTTCTACTCATTTATTACAATATTTGCACAATAAAAAAGTAACAAACAATAATCCAATAGCAAATATTTGGCTCATAGCACGTGACTAAAAGTTATGTTAATAGTGAGGAAAAAAGTGTTTTGAATTTCTTCCAGTAAATACCTAGAAGTGGGATGGCTGGGTCATAAGATAGTTCTAGTTTTAACTTTTTGAGGAATCTCCATACTGTTTTCCACAGTGGCTGCACCAATTTGCAGTCCCACCAACAGTGCACAAGGGTCCCTTTTCTCTGCATCCTCACCAACTCTGGTTGTTTGGTGATTTATTGATGAAATCCAAAACACTAATTCAAAAAATTATTTGCACCCCTCTGTTCATTACAGCATTATTCGCAATAGCCAAAATATAGAAGCAACCTATGTGTCCATCAATAGACAAGTGGATAAAGAAAATGTGGTGTATGCCAAAGGTTTAATCTCCAAAATATACAAAGAACTCACACGACTTCACTCTAAGAAGACAACTAACCCAATTAAAAAAATGGGGAAAAGACTTGAACAGACACTTCTCCAAGGAGGACATTCAGAGGATCCAGAGACACATGAAAAGATGCTCAATATTGCTAGCTATCAGAGAGATGCAAATTAAAACCACTATGAGATACCACTTTACACCAGTCAGAATGGCTATCATAAACAAAGCAACAAACAACAAATGTTGGAGAGGTTGTGGGAAAAAGGAGTCCCTAGTTCAAGTTGGTCGGATTGCAGACTGGTACAACCATTATGGAAAACAGTATGGAATTTTCTCAAAAAACTAAAATTGGACCTGCCTTTTGACCCAGCAATTCCACTGCTGGGATTATATCCTAAGAACCCTAAAACACCAATCCAAAAGAACCTATGCACCCCAATGTTCATAGCAGCACGATTTACAATAGCCAACAGTTGGAAGCAACCTAGGAGCCCATCAGTAAATGAGTGGATCAAAAAATTATGGTACATATGCACAATGGAATTCTATGCAGCAGAAAGGAAAAAGGAGCTTCTACCCTTTGCAACAGCATGGATGGAACTGGAAAGCATTATGCTGAGTGAAATAAGCCAGGTGTTGAAAGACAAATACCATATGATCTCACTTTTAACAGGAAGCTAAACAACAAAACAAACAAGCAAGCAAAATATAACCAAAGACACTGAAATACAGAACAGACTGATAGGAACCAGAGGGGAGAGGGGAGGGAATTTCAGGGGAAAAGGGGAAGGATTCACAGGAACAAGTATAAAGGACACATGGACAAAAACTAACAGGGGTGGATAGGGGAGGGAGCTGGGGAGCACGGGGGTGAGATGGGATGGGAGTAAAAGACAGAAAACTGTACTTAAAAATAATAGGAAAAAAGAAAATGTGGTGTATGCAATGGAATATTACTTGGCCATAAAACACAATGAAATCTTACTACTTGTGTCAACATGGATGGACCTAGAGGGCATTATACCAAATGAAGTTAGTCAAACAAAAAAAGACAAATACCATGTGAGCTGTTTGCCATATGCTTTCATTTATATGTGGAATCTATAGAACAAAACAAACAAATTTAAAAAAACAAAAATGGAAACAGACTCCTAGATACAGAGAACAGACTGATGTTCTCTGTATCCTTTCCAGAGGAAAGGGAGGGATAGAGGGTTAGGTGAAAGAGATAAAGGAACTAAGAGGTACAAATTGGCAGTTACAGAATAGTCTTGGGATGTAAAGTAGAGCACAGGGAATATAGTGAATAATGTTGTAATAACTGCATGGTGCCAGGTGGATACTAGACTTATTGGGGGCAATCACTTCATAAACTGTACAAATGTCTAACCACTGTGCTGTACACCTAAATCTAACATAATGTAGAATGTCAACTGTAATTGAAAAATAAAAATTAAAAATAGCAGGAAAAGCCAGAGAATAGCTAGTAAGGAATCAGTGTTGTCACCATAATAAGTGACTGGAAGGTCATTGCTAATGAGTGGGGAAGATGAGCAGGCTCTCAGACTAACTTTGCTGTTTAGTCAGGGAAGGGGGTGTATGTTTTCTGTGTAAATAGAAAAGGGAGATGGGTATAAAACGTTAATCAGTATCATATTATATGCATATTCTATCCCATACACCTCATTTTTTAAAATTCTATTTTTTTGCTATGCTATTTTAGTTGTTCTGATTTTTCCCCCTTTGCCTCCTCCATCCAGCACCTGCCACTCTCTCACGCAATCCCCCCACGTTGTTCATGTCCATGGGTCATGCATATAAGTTCTTTGGTTACTCCACTTCCTGTACTGAATTTGCATCCCCATGGCTATTCTGTAACTACCTATTTGTACTTTGAAATCCCCTCACCTCTTCACCCACTCTCCCCCTACTATCTGGCAGCTGTCTGGTAACTAACTTCTTTTCTCTAGCTGCTTTTAAGAGTATTTCTTTATCTTTAACCTTTGGCCTTTTAATTATGATGTGTCTTGGAGTAGGCCTCTTTGCATCCATCATAATTAGGACTCTCTGTGCTTCTTTGACTTGCATGTCTACTTCCTTCACTAAATTAGGGAAGTTTTCTGTCACTATTTTTTTCAGATAGATTTTCAATTTCTTGCTCTTTCACTTCTTCTGGCAACCCTTGAGGTGAATGTTGGACCTCTTGAAGTTGTCTCAGAGGCTGTTTATACTGTCCTCATTTTGGGGGGTTCTATTTTCTTCTTGTTCGGTGTGGTTGTTTTTGATTCCTTATGTTTCAAGTAATTGATTTGATTCTCATCTTCATCCACTCTACTGTTGTTTCCCTGTAAATTGTTCTTTATTTCAGTTAGTGTACCCTTCATTTCTGACTGGGTCTTTTTTATGCTGTTGAGGTCCTCACTAAGGTCCTTGAGCATTCTCATAAATAGCATTTTGAACTCTGCATCTGACAGATTGCTTATCTCTATTTCATTTAGCACTTTTTCTGGAGTTTTGATCTGTTCTTTCATCTGGGCCATGATTCTTTGTCTCTTCACTTTGGCAGCCTCCCTGTGTTTGTTTCTATGCATTAGGTAGAGCTGCTTTGACTCCATGTCTTTGTCGTGTGGCCTAATGTAGTAGGTGTCCTGTAGGGTCCAGTGGCACAGCTTCCAGTACCACCCAAGCTGGGTAGTCAGGTTATGCCCTTCATGTGGGCTGAGCACACCCTCCTCTTGTAGTTGAGCCTTGGTTGCTGTTGGCAGATCAAGGGGAGGGATTTACCCAGGCCAGTCAGCTGCAAGAAATGCCTATGACCATTGACTACCGTCTGCCCTCTGTGGAGGATCAGCTGTGCAGGGGCAGGGTGGTGGTGCTTTGATGTTGTCTGTAGCTGTCCACTGGGTGCTCTGGCCCTGGGGTTTCCCGGGTGGTGCAGGTCAGGGTCAGTCCCCACCTGTGTTTTGCCCGGGACACCCTGCCTGAGCTGTACGCAATCTGAAATGGCTGCTACTTGTGCTGGGCTTGGAGAGTCCCAGGTGAAACCAAAATGTGAATCTAATCTGGCTACCCTAGGGCTCAGCGGAGCCAGTTACTGCTTGTTTGATAGGATTTAGGAGCCAAGATCAGACATTCTTCTGGAATAGCAGCTAGAGTGGCCCAGAGTTGGGTGAGGCAGAGCCTCTGGCAGGTCTCCATGGCAGGTCAAGGAGTGTTAGCCAGGCTGATGAAGTCTCAGATATGGCACTAGCCTACCGGCTCTGTGGGGGGGGTGTTTAGCAAAGGGACAATGGCCTCTGCTGGCCTTGGCGCCAGACACTTCAGTTCTCCCTGTGAACCACTGGTGCTTTCAATCTGCTACCCAAGCAGCTAGAGCTCAGAGGGAGTGAGTCTGAGTAGGTGAGACCATGTGTGGGTTCTTTAAGAGGAACTGCTTGGGACTCCAGCAGTTCCTTCCCGAAACTCAATCCCCACTGGTGTTTGCAGCTAGAAGTTGTGGGGACTTATCTTCCTGCCACAGGAATCCTGGCCTGGGGGGCCTGGTGTGGGTCTGGGACTCCTCACTTCCTGGAGAATAAAGATATCTCTCCCAAATTTTTATACACCTGAGCGTGGGACCAGCCCATCCCGTGTCTGTGTCCCTCCTACCAGTCTGTGTGGGTATGGTTCCTTCAATTCTGTAATTGTCAGACCTCCATTCAACTTGACTTCTGATGTTCCTGAGTGATGTTCTTCTATATTTTAGTTGTAATTTTGATGTGGTTGTATGAAGAGGCGAGCCGTGTCTGCCCATGCTGCTATCCAGAGATTCATTACCTCAATTTCAAACATATATATATATAGACACACATATACATCTGTTTAACTATATATATATAAAATTACATTATACATAGATATATGTTTAAGTATATATATAATTATATTATACATAGAGATATAGATATATATGATCCAAGAAAGTCTTACAGCAACAGCTCCAGATAATACTATCAAAGTACAATGAGAAATAAAAAAAATCTAAAATTTAATAAATCTAAAAGTAATAAGTAGTCTTAAAGTCCAAACTTTTAGCAAGTCAGGTTCAGAATCTTGGAACAGCTGCTCACCCAGATGTCCTCTTCTCATCCTGGGAGATTTCCTTGCTTCTTTGTAACAGGAGACAACCATTGTTGCCCATTCTGGGTATGGTGCCTTTTTTGAGTGAGAAACCTGAATCCATGAATTTACACCTTTTTCTGCAAATGGATTGGTAACAATACCTGATATGGTCCCTACCGATGAGGAGAACCTCTTACATGATGTCTCCCAATACACAGAGTCTCCAGGTTGCAGTAGGCGATCCTTCAAGTCTTTGTATCCTGGGAGCTCCTTGTGAAAGGAAGTGGTCGCCAGTGTGGCAATTTCCTGCAATGACTTTATCAAACTTTGGCAATAGTTTAAGCAGTCTCCTCCTAATAATGTGGGCTTGTAAGTTCCTTCATCTAAGCTGATAGGGTGACCCCTTGTTATCTCAAAAGGTGGACACTGCTGTCTCCCAACAGGAGTAGATCGCAGGTGGAAGGTTCCTGGAGGAGGGCTTTTGCCCAGGAGAGATTAAAGGCATCTGTTAATTTCACCAGTTAGATCTTTATTGTTTCATTGGATTGTTCCATCAACCCTGAGGGTTGGAGGTGACAGCACAGTGAAAATGCTGCAGCACAGGCCAAACTTCACAAATTGATTTAATTAGTGGTCCAGTAAATGAGTCCCTCTGTCACTGTGTAACTCAGAGGAAAGTCCCATTGGGAATTGTTTTCCCTGGTAAAAAAAAAAATTTACACTTTGTATTGTTGCTCTCCTGCAAGGAAGAGCCTCAATCCAGTGTGAGAACATACGAATGAATACAAATACATGGTTGTATCCTGAGATGGTGGCCTTTAAATAAAATCCATCAGCCATCACTCAAAAGACACAGGGGGTAAAAGAAAATGTCCTGGGACCCAGGGAGGAGCTTCTGGGGTTGGACTGGGGGCAGATCAAATATGGCTATAAACTCCTGAGCCACTGTGGGGGAAGGTTTCCAATGTTACTGCTTCCCCGAGGACATCGTTTGACCAGGTCCCCAGGAGCCCAGGTCATGTAGAGGGACCATGTGCTCCACAGACAGAGTGGGCCTGTTATTGGTCTGACCCCTAGTGGTTGGTTGCTGTTAAAACTCCCCCCGCCCCCACACACACCCCGGTTGTTTCTGTACCCATTTCTCTTTCTCTGTGGCATTTTCCTGACATTTTAAATGAGACCTTGTAATGTGTTCTGTGGGATAGACCTTTGCCATGTCAGGGTAATTTGATCATTCAGGGCTGCTTGTTGAGCAGCTCTGTCTGCCAACTGTTGTCCTTTTGCTTCCATAGAATACAATTTAGAGCAGCCTGAGATCTTGATTACTGCCCACTGTTTTGGTCAGTGTTGTCCATTTTAATAGGTTGCCCTGAGTAGGCTGAGAAACCTCTTTGTTTCCACAGCATGCCAAATCGTGAGGTATGCCAAGCACCTCAGCTATCACTGGTCAAATCTTTCTCTAGATAACCAGCCTGAGTCAGGGCATTCAATCCAGCCTGCTGTGCTGATCTCCTTTCTGGCAGAGGGGAGGTTTCAGGTACATCAGCTGACAGCTGGTAAAATTCCATAAAGGTGGCAGCATACGTAAATACAATACTCACCTTTTCCCACAACCACATCAAAATTACAACTGAACTACAGAACAACCATTATTCAGAAGCACCTGGACTCTAGCTCAGTGCAAGTCCTATAACTAAGGGATTAAAGAAGCTACACTGAGACTGGTAAAAGGGACAGAGATGTGGACCAGGTGGTCCGACAGCCATATGTGGTGGATAAAAATTGGGAGGGACATCTCAGCTCCAGTGGTTCCCCCTGAGGAGCAAAGGATCAGCCCCTCATCCTGCCCCCTAGCCCAGGGCTTCAGGGCCAGAGGAAGAAGTCCCCATAACTTCTGGCTGTAAAAACCAGTGAGAACTGAGGCTGAGGGAGACAGAGTGATGCTGGTAGCAAGCAGTTGCCCTTAAAGGGCCTGCACAGGGACGTACTGGGACTCACTCCCACTGAGCTCCAGTGCTGGGGCAGCAGCCTGACGGGCACCAGAAGCAAACAGGTAGGAACTCAACTGGTTAGCACCAGGGCGAGAACTGGGGGGCAGCTTTCTCTGAGACAGAAGTGCTGGCAGAGGCCATTAGTTTTTGCTAAATCCTTGCCCCTCAGAGCAGGCAGGTGGGCACCATTTCTGAGATGCTGTCAACCTGGCTCACACTGTTTGCATCACCCTGGCGATTCCTTGAGGCCCCACCCCATTCAAGCTGTCTCCAGAGGTTCATGCTTCAGATTTTCCTAAAATACCTCCAACAAGCAGCATCTGGCCTCAGCACGCCCGCCACTTCTCGCTAAGTGCCCCAGGTCTGACGCTAGCACCAGCAGACTTGGTTCACAGCTTGGCCTCACCATTTGCAGATCATTTTGTAGCTGATGCCAGGTGATCCTGAGCAGAGCACAGGTGGTGGCTGACCCTGGCCAGCACTTTTGGGAGGCCCCAGAGCCAGTGCACCCAGTGGACAACTTCATACCACATTTCAGCATCATCACCCACCCACCACCCCAAGCAACGCATTCAAGGGGTGGACTCAGTGGGCACCAGAGCACCACTGAAGTAAGTCCTGTTCTGTGCGGTGGGCCTCCAAGGTGGTCAAAGGTCAGTGGTTGCAGTCAGTCATTGCAGCTGATTAGCCAGGAAATGCATCCCTCCCTTGACATTCCAACAGCATTCAAGCTGCAACCACAGGAGGAGGTTGGACACAGCCTGTGCTGGGGGTGCACTTGAGCGCCCACCTTGGAGAATCAGGGAGGCTGTGCCATTGGACCCTACCGGATGCCCACTACATTAGGCCACTCCACCAAGACTGGGAGATGTAGCAGCTCTACCTAATACATAGGAACAACCACAGGGAGGCTGCCAAAATAAGGAGGCAAAGACACATGGCCCAAATGAAAGGACAGAACAAAACTTCAGAAAAAAACCTAAACAAAATGACAATAGGCAACCTAGACGCAGAGTTCAAAACACTGGTTATAAGGATGCCCAATGAACTTAGTGATATCAACAGCTCAAAAAAAAAAAGGACCAGTTGGAAATGGATACACTAACTAAAATGAAGAATAATCTACAGGGATGAACAATAGAGTAAAATGAAGCCAAATCACATCAATGATTTGGAATATAAGGAAGCAAAAGACATCCAAACAGAACAGCAAAAAGAAAAAGAAAAGAGAGAGAGAGAGAATATTGTAAGGAGCCTCTGAGATAACTTCAAGTACACCAACATTTGCATCATGGGGATGCCAGAAGAAGAAGAGAGAAAGCAAGAAATTGAAAACCTATGGGGAAATAATGGCAGAAAACTTCCCTAACCTGGTGAAAAAAGTGGACATACAAATCTAGGAAATACAGATAGTTCCAAACAAGATGAACCCAAAAGGCCCTCAACAAGACACATCATAATTAAAATGCCAAGGGTTAAAGACAAAGAGAGAATCTTAAAATCAGCAAGAGAGAAGCAGTTAGTTGCCTACAACAAGGTTCCATAAGACTATCAGCTGATTTCTCAATAGAAACTTTGCAGGGCAGAAGGGATTGACAAAAAATATTCAAAGTGATGAAAAGCAAGAACCTACAACCAAGATTACTCCACCCAGCAAAGCTATCATTTAGAATCAAAGGACAGATAAAGAGCTTCCCAGACAAGAAAAAGCTGTAGTTTATCACCACCAAACTAGTATTACATGAAATATTAGAAGGTCTTGAAGAAGGAAGAGGAGGAAGAGAAGAAGAAGGAGAAGTATTTAAAATTTTGAACAATAAAATTGCAATATATGCATATCTATCAACAACTGAATCTAAAAAAAAATAAAATAAACAAGCAGAACAGAAAAAAGTCATGGATACAGAGAACATTTTGACAGTTGCCAGATGGGAGGGGGGTTAGGGGAATAAGTGAAAAAGGTGAAAGGATTAAGAAGTACAAATTGGTTGTTACTTATAGTCATGGGGATGTAAAGTACAACATAGCTAAGGAATGTAGTCAATAATAGTCCAATAACTATGTATGATGTAGAATGGGTGTGAGATTTCCCAGGGTGATCACTTGGTAAGTTGTGTCATGGCTAATTGCTTGGGTGCACCCCTGAAACTAATATAATATATGTCAGCTGTAACTGAAAAACAAAAGTTATTTTAAAATGAAGAAAAAGAAGGCAGTGGCACATCCAGCATGATAATGTCCCTGTTCATCCCTGAAAGAGGATCCATCAAAAAACAAAATGAAGTCAGCTTTATCAATGTCACCCTTTAAATCATCCCCATGAGTGAGAAAATAAATCAGTTACTAGAACACAGTGTTGGTCATCGTTGTCCTGTGGGGAAGGAAGCAAAGTAGCAGGGATAGCAATGTAGGTGCAAAAAGCAGAGATGCTTCATAAAATGCTGATCTGCTGACAGAATAATGCTGAGTATGGTGACAGTGAGAGAGACTCTCAGCTGAATATGAGACAGAGTTAGAGGAATTCCCACAAGTTCTTCAGTACTCTTGCATAACAATGCCGCTGGCAGAGATGGCCTCATGCATGGGGACAGCCCCTTTGCTGCTAAATCTAATTGTTGACTGTAATACCCCATAGGGCAATGAGGGGTAATCACGCCTAAAGTATTTCCTTTAGCCTCCTGTACAGAAAGAAAGAATGGCAAATCACAGTTAGGGTGTCCAAGAGCGGGAGCTAGAGTTAAGTTGGTTTTTCAGCTTCTGGAGTCCATTTGACCCAATCCTGTGGATCCAAATTGAGCAGAGCGTATAGAGGTTGAGTGATAAGTGAAAAATTTAGTACCCAATTTCTGCAATGACCTAGTGGTCCTAAAACTCATCTTAATTGTCTGTTTTGGAAGAGTGAAATCTAAGTCACTTGATTCATTCAAGGTTCATTAACAGTCCAGCCTATGGCATTAAACATCCAAGATACTTTACTCTGAGTCAGCAAAACTGGCTTTGTCTTCAGAAACCTTCTGTCCCAATTGTCACAAGCAGACGGCATCTTCTCAAGAGTCTGACAGTTTCAGAACACAGAAGGAGAGCATCTCCATGTTGAATCAATGTAGAGTATTGTAGAAGTCTAGAGTCATCTAAGTCCTTTTAAACATTTGAGAAAAGTCGGTGGAACTTTCAGTATCCCCCTGGGGCATAATTCTCCGTGGATACTGGTAATTTTCCAAGATGAAAGCAAAAGATACTAGTTGTCTTTGTCTACTGACAGCTGAAACACATGCTACACATGTCTACCACGAATAATAATGACCATGTTAGAGCAAATAGGGTGTTGAAGAACTGCAATAATATTTATAGCACTTACATCTTGTGCAAGTCTAGTCTTTCCCACTCAGCATTTTTACAAGGAGGATGGGCATATTACATAGATTAGTGCAACCATCTTTCCCTGAGGGGGTTCTAGATAATGGATATAATTCCAGTTAATGCCTACAGTCTTCATGGGTACTGCTGGGTACCAGGCAAAAGATCTGGTTACACTAATCATTCATTTTCTTGATAGGAGTGGCTGATTTGATTTTTCCTATATTTGAGGTAAAGAGTGCCCATAATTCATCAGGCACACTTTGTAATATGTGTTCACATTTCAGTCTTTTTTCTTCTTCATCTGTTTGTTTTATAATCATTATGCTTTCATTTGTCTGATTGTAGTTTGCATATGAACTTCCTAATCCTAAAAGCATTTCAACTTTTGGCGAAAAATAAATGTGGGCATGATGAGTTTTTTTAAATTGTCAACCCTAACATATGTCAGAGGGGAGGTGGATGGCAGGGCTGGGTAAAAAAAGGTGAAGGAATTAGGGAAAAAAACTCATAGAAAAAGACAACAGTATGGTGATTACCAGAGGGAAGAGGGGTGGGAAGAGATAGAAGAGGGGAAAGGGGGAATAAATGGTGATGGAAGGAGACTTGACTTGGGGCAGTAAATACACTGTACAACACACAGATAATGTATTATAGAACTGTACAGCTGAAACCTAAATAATTGTACTAGCCAATGTCACCCCAGTACATTTAATGAAAAATTACAAAATGAAAAGTCTTGGCCTACTAAGTGTACTGGAATACTTTTAATTCGGAGAAATATGTCCTGTAAGATTTCCTGATTGGAAAATAACCTCAGTTCTGTTTTCAAAACTGATGTTGGCAAATTTGCTACCTCTGCCATTTGTACTGCATTTTTACTCCAAAGGAGAGGGCATCCAAGGAGGGAACAGGTAGTGTGACTCCCATCAGTGAGAGCCATAGTATTGTCATTTCTCCTTTTATAGTTATTACTGTTCTCCCCAGGTGTTAGTAAGCACAAGGGGCCGGGCCCTCCCATTTGCCTCAGAGCAGCTCTGAGCTTGTTTCATCTTCATTCTTTCCCAAGATCCCATTTTACTCTCTGGCAGTCCTTCTAGAGCTGGGCGGGGTTTCTCACACTAGAATCTGACTGCTCTGTTTTCTGTGGGTATATGTCTCCTTCCGGGCCTAGTCTGATTACTTAATTTTACTGTAAATTCATAATTTTTGTGGCTTTCCTCTTCTCTCTTCTGAATGGTTTTTGATAGCTCATCAACTAAATCTCCTAGTTCATTAGTGTGTGTTGTGTCCCAGCCTAAAATGTATCATTTTATTAAAAGTGACAGGTTCATCTAGCCCATTAAAAATGTTGAATGGATTCAAGAGTCATTTTGGTGATTTCGGAGGCTAGCAGGTACCATTCCCAAATATTGTTCAAAGGTCTTTTCAAACCCATCCAAGAAATCAAGTACCGTTTTATGTGGCCTCTGTTTGCATTGCTAGATCCTAACCCAATCAACAGTTTCAGGAACTATTTCGGGGATGGCATTCTGTAAGTGGTTAGTAAATTCACAGCTTTTTTCTCAATCACTATGCTTTGCAAAACCCTCTAAGGGGTTTTCCCAATCTGCCTGAGCTAACCATTCTGTTGCTTTGCCTTCAGAGACCAGCATGTGAGCTAATTGCTGTGAATCAGAATATCATGCTTCACAAGCCTTAATTGTTAAATCAAATTCTCTTGCAAATCCAATAGGATCTTTTTATTAATATATTTTATTGATTATGCCATTACAGTTGTCCTATTTCCCCCCTCATTCCCCTCCCCCTTGCACACCCCCTCCCCCACCATCCCCCTTTAGTTTATGTCCACGCGTCTCAAGTTCGTTAGATTTTATATTTCCCCTACTATTCTTGCCCTCCCATATCTATTTTCTACCTACTGTCTATGCTACTTATTCTCTGTACCTTCTCCCCCCTTCTCCTCCACCCACTCCCCTATTGCTAACCCTCTATGTGATCTTCATTTCTATGGTTCTGCTCCTGATCTAGCTGTCCTCTTACTTTGCTTTTGTTTTAGGTGTGGTTCTTAATAACTGTGAGTTTGCTGTCCTTTCACTGTTCATCTTTTCTATCTTCTTTTTCTTAGATAAGTCCCTTCAACATTTCATATAATAAGGGCTTGGTGATGATGAACTCCTTGAACTTGATCTTATCTGGAAAGCACTTTATCTGCCCTTCCATTCTAAATGAAAGCTTTGCTGAATAGAGCAATCTTGGATGTAGGTCTTTGGATTTCATGACTTGGAATACTTCTTTCTAGCCCCTTCTTGCCTGTAAGGTCTCTTTTGAGAAATCCACTAACAGTCTGATGGGAGCTCCTTTGTAGGTGACTGTCCCCTTATCTCTTGCTGCTTCTAGAATTCTCTCCTTCATTTTTATCTTGGCTAATGTAATTGTGGTTTGCCTTGGTGTGTTTCTCCTTGGGTCCAACTTCTTTGGTATTCTCTGAGCTTCCTGGATTTCCTGGAAGTCTATTACCTTTACCAGATTGGGGAAGTTCTTCTTTATTATTTGTTCAAATAAGCTTTCCACTTGTGGCTGTTCCTCTTCCCCTTCTGGTACTTCTATAATTTGGATGTTGGAACGTTTAAAGATGTCCTGAAGGTTCCTAAGCCTCTCTTCATTTTTTTGAATTCTTGTTTCTTCATCCTTTTCTGTTTGGTCATTTTTTTCTTCCTTCTGGTCCACCCCCTTGATTTGAGTCCCAGTTTCCTTTCCATTACTATTGGTTTTCTATGCATTTCCCTTCATTTCAATTAGTTTATCCTTCATTTGTTCATCTAATTTGTGACTAAAATCAACCAGTTCTGTGAGCATCCTGATCACCAGTGTTTTGAACTGTGCATCTGAAAGTTTGGCTCTTTCTTGGTCACTTAGAGTTATCAGCTCTGGGGCTTTGAGTTCTTCTTGAGCCATGTTTTGGTCTGTTCATGCCTGTTACATATGAGGGGCAGAGCCCTAGGTGTTCACCAGGGCGGGGCAACCCAGTTGCTGGGTTGTGACACTGTATGTGGGGGCAGGGTCAGAGAGGGGCAATAGTGGTCCCCTCTGCTGCTTCCCGCTGCTGGGGCCTGCACAGTCCATCTCACTGCTCGCTCCTTCGCCTGGTTTATCAGTCTGGCTGAATGGTTCGTTGTTGTCAGACTTCCGTATAGTTCAATTTTCTGTGTTTTGGTTGTGTGTGTTTTTTTTTTTTTTACTAAAACTTTGTTGTCTTTAAACTTGGCTGTGCAAGGAGGCACAGTGTTTCCACCTACACCTCCATCTTGGCTGGAAGTAGGACCTGCCCAAATCCAATAGGATCTTGAAGATGATCTAGGAAATCTTGGGTTAAATGATTTAGTTCTGTTCCTGTACAAGGCACATAAGTGGAAGCTAGTGTTTTCCTGTGACTGGCTTTTCTTTGAAAGGTGCTATTATAATTTCCTCCTCAATAGGCTCTTTCAGTTCCACAGCTTTATTAGATGGCTCTTCTAACTCAGGTGCAATTGGAGGGAGAGGGGGAAGAAGAGGGAGTAAAGAGGGAAGAACAGGAAAAGGGAGTTTTTGGAGGGACAAAGCAGAGTGGGGGAGTGAGAAGGAGAAGGGGTTTGATGGGTGTTTGCTTCAAAAGCCCTGCTACATTCTCAGACAGTCTCTAATATTTTCCTATTTCCTTCCTGTACTGAGGCAAGTTTTTCATGTCTTCATTTTGATGCTTCAAGAAACCAGTTAAAACATGCTTCTCATTCATTTTGCCTCAGTTTATAGCCATTTTTTTCTCTAGTTGCATGCACAACTATACTAACTTAGAGACCTTAAATGTTTCCCTCTTTGGCCAATGTAAACTTAGTTCATTTTCGGTTAGTTTTTTTCCATTTAAACAAATACTTGCCAGTAGAAGTTCTGTATGCATTGCACATGAACCCTGCCAGAATTTCAGTGGGAAGCTGCCCTTCTTGGGGTTTGTCGGGTTTTGAAACTCGAATTGCCATATTTCACTTTAGTTTCTTTATTAAGGTCTGTAGAGCCAGGATAGTTTAAGGATTTTTATACAGTGGGTCAGAGTGTGCTGCTTGTGAGATCAGCTTCTCAAGAGGTCATCCTTGAGTTGTTTCATCTCTCTGATGTGTCTCGGTTTCTTCCTCCGGTGTCTAAAACTACTGTGGGTGCCTGGAACACTTGGATCACCATGCGTTGTGTGTGTTTCCCAGACAGGCATTTCTAAAATAAAATGGTCTTCAGGGGGTCCCCCACGGGGCCACCTCACATCATGGGAGAAATTCCGTGACACCCACCAGTTCCCCGTCACCTGGAAATGCTTGAGGCTGGGAGGAGCACGTGTCCCTTTTCTTCATAGGTGAACATATAATAAGTTCAGTCTCTCGATGTCATAGGTATCATCCAGGTGCACAATGTTCATCTTCAGATGAAGGTGCCTGTTCAAATAAACAGGCATCCAGCCCCTTCATCCCCTCTACCTCCACGGCTTCCTTCTCAAGGAGCCACTTTATTCCTCACTCTAGGAAGACAGAGCAGCCCCAATAAAAATCAGGACCCACAACCCACCCAAGAGGTTAGGGTCCAGGTGACTCACAAGAATACCTGAAGGAAGACTTGAAACCAAGGGGGCTCAATGGGCTTGTGCAGGTGCCAAGCACATGGTCCAGTCAAACCTCCAAATGTCCAGTGGTCTGGGTGGGTTCGCTCTGGATCCCGTCAACATGACAAGTAAATGTCAACAAAGAGAAATGGAATCCTTGGAAACATATGATTTTTAAAAGAGCCTAGGATGAATGACCTTTTTCTTAAGAGAAATTCTTGGTTCACAGCAAATTTAACAGAACATGCAGAGATTTCTTATATACCCCATACCCCCACAGGCTTAGCCTTTGCCACATCCTCTTCTCCCACCAGAGTGGTACATTCGTGAACAACAGACAAGTTTACATGGACACCTCATTCTCATCCGGAGTTCAAGTTTACACTAGCCTTCATTCTGGGGTTGCCCTTCCGTGAGTGTGGACTAATTCAGGATGACACGTATCCACCATTACAGTATCACACCGACCAGTTTCACGGCCCTCCATATTCCCTATGCTCTGGTCATTCACCCCTTCCTCCCCTACACCCCACAGTCAGTGATCCTTCATTCTGCCTCTTCTGGAAGTCACCTAGTTGAAATCATACAGGACGTGGCTTTTCCATATTGGCTCTTCTCACTTAATAGGCATCCAGGTTCCTTCCAAGTCCTTTTGTGACTTCATAGCTTATTTTTCTATAGCAGTAAATAAAATTCCATTGTCTGTATGTACCACAGCTTATTTATCTCTTGACAAACATCTTAGTTGCTTCCTCATTTTGGAAATTATGAATAAAGCTGCAAGAGACTTCAACATGTTAGCTTGTATGTGAATAAAAGCTTTCAACTCTTTGGCTGGAAATTAAGGAGCACAGTTGCTGGGTCACGTGGGAAAGTGTGTTTATTTTTGTCAGAACCACCAGACTGCCTTTGCTAACAGCTGTAGTAATTGCAGTCCTGTCAGCGATAGATGAGAATTCCTGTTGCTGCATGTTCACAGCAGCACGGGGTGGTGTCAGTGTTCTGGACGCTGGCCTTTCCAATAGGTGCACTGTTTTAATTACCTGTTTGTTTAATTCTCATGTTGTTTGAAGGTGCAGTTCCCTGGTGACATATGACACGGAACATCTTTGTAACTACTGACTTGTCATCTATATATCTTCTCTAGAGCTTTGGCCCTCATTTTAATCAGTTTGGCAGTCTTCTCACTATTGAGTTTGAAGATTTATTTCTATGTTTTACATAATAGTTCTTTACAGTATGTCTTTTGCAAATGTTTTTCTTTGTCTTTGGCTTCTCTTTTTATACTCTTGATGAGATGGTTTATGTGTTTGTTTTTGCTTTTTTTTTCTTTTCTTTTTTTGCTTCTTAATATTTGTCTTGAAACATGGGATTTCAGAATGTAATACTGTGTTTATTAGAGACACTGGACTTTCCAAGTAAGTCAGACCTGCATCCTGTAAGTTTCCCTCTTATTCCAAAGTCACGTCCAACATACTCTTCTTCACGACCAAGTCAGAACCATTTCTCTTACCTTTCAGCTTTCATGTTTGATGGAATTGTGAACTCTTCTCATAGCCACCTTAGTCCTCCATGTACCATATCCCAGGTCATATCCCCATGAAAGTCTCTGGAACTGAGCCCTTCTGAGTCTTGGGTTCCCTCTCCACCAGCCAGGTGCCAAGAAAGTCCTTCTGTGAGGTGGATTCGAAGCGCCAGCTTGCCCCCGAGAAAGATTTTTATTTATGGGTCTTGCTGAGCACTACTAGCCTGAGATCAGGCTCTGAGAAGCCTTGAAGCAGTGCTCTGACTTTGGAAAAGTGGGGAAAACTTACCTAGGTGGAGGATTAAGCAAAAAAGACACATCTGGTGCACCGGAAGTTTCAGTTAGGGCTCCTGGTGTTCACCATTGAACAGTTTTACAACAAATGAGAGAAATGTGTAGAACAGGCAAGGTTGTGTTACCAGGCTTCTGAAATCAGGGCTTTTTAAAAAAAAGATTTTATTTATTTATTTTTTAAAAATAGGGAAGGGAGGGAGAAAGAGAGGGAGAGAAACATCAATGTGTGGTTGCCTCTAGCACACCCACTACTGGGGACCTGACCTGCAACCCAGGCATGTGCCCTGACTGGGAATCAAACCGGCAATGCTTTGGTTTGCAGGCCTGCACTCAATCCACTGAGCTACACCAGCCAGGGCAGGACTTTTTAAATTAAACTCTGAAAACAGTTAAAATACTTTGAAACCCTTTGAGGTGATTTTTAAAAATCAGAATATAGAAAGAGTGGGCCCCATTCTCTATAATCATGGATCCTCAGTGTTGAAACCATAGCAGATATATGTGACTGAGCTCGGGACTTGTGCCCGAATAAAAAAGTGTAGGAACGCTCACTGGTCTCTCTTGGTTATTGAGTCAGAGAAGCCGAAGCCCCATTTCATTCTCAGCCTTGGGGTCTGGTTAGTCAACTTACAGCACTGTTCATAAATTAGATGCAGCGAGACTCAGTATGTTCAATCCAATAGGGAAACTTGTGGTTTTATTTCATCATATGGAACATTTCAACTAAAAGAACACAAATATTTATTCTACTTAACACAGTAATTTTATTTTCATCATCCATTGACAAGTGATGAGATGTTGAAATAAGAAAACTAAGCAGGTAATTTTGGAAATGGGTCATGGCAACAATTTCTAAATGTTCGGGATACGTATACACCCACTTTGTTAAAACAATAGTCCAGGGACAGAATATATTGTTGACAGAGGAGATTACAATCTATTAATATCCATCAGTATTCATAGAAATTTCCATTTCTCATAGGATAAAAAAAAGTAATAATCTTACGGCATGCTTACTTTCACCTTATCAAAACAGAATCTTTGAAAAAGTTGACATTGTAGAATTATATATTTTCCTGTGGACTCATCTCCTTCATTGCCTCCTCCAAGACATGTTAAAATCTGAAGACTGTTCTTTTAAGGTTCAATGCTAGAATTTAACTAGGTAGCTTCAAGTGTAAACAACAAGCACGTGGAAATCAGTTTTACTGGTGGAAATAGAGAAAAGATAGCCACAATTTTACCTTATTACAGTGGAAAAGGATAAGTTGGTATTAATCTTCTTCACACTTCATTCCGCCTAAAGGCAGCCAAAAATTAAGAATTCTATCCACGGGTGATTGCTCTCCCCTCAAAGTCCTGCTGCCCTGCTACTCCCCTTTGTTTCTCCACCTTTTCAACAACATATTTGTTTCTCAGTTGTTGGAGAATTTTTTCTTCCCCTTTCATTGAAACTTTGACAAGTTTGTACTGTTCTAGCAGCTTATGGGGCTTTCCTCCACCTGAAGATGTTCTACCAGCCTGCTTCTAGTTGGTAACTTACTCAAACACCACATGGCCCTGGCTGGTGTGGCTCAGGTGGTTAAAGCATCATCTCATAACCGAAAGGTTGTGGGCACAGTTCCCACTCAGGGCACACACCTAGGTTTCATGTTTGATCCCAGTCCAGGCCTGTATGGGAAGAGACCAGTTGATGTTTTTCTCTCTCTCCCTTCCTCATTCCCTTCTGCTCTCCCTTCCTCTGTCTCTAAAAAGAAGCAATGAAAAAATGTCCCTGGTGAGAATAAAAAATATATTACCTTGCTCAGATGTGCCCCCCATTTGAAGCCAATCTAAGTCAACTTTCTCATGCAACTCATTGTTCCTTATGTCAATCATAGGAAACATCAAAAAGGTTTAATACATGGCTATTACCTGCAAGGACACTACCAAGGTTAAATTACAGCAACCTCAGACCATAATATACCACACATACAAGCAGTCACACACAATACACTTTTTTAAAAAATTAGTAGGCTTTTCAAAAAAATAGCCATTTTAGGCTTATAAGAAACTTGAGCAGAAAAGAGAGTCACATTCTGTGATCTTTCAGGCACTTTCTCTGACCAGCACCACCCATTGGAGGTGCCACACCTGAGGCAAATGTTCCACAGGCAAGTTTCTCTCACTCTCACTGTTGACTCAGCCAGAAAACGTATTTCCCAATGGCTGCACACAGGACGATGTACTGATCTCTCCTCTGTACAGGAGAAAGCTGTGAGCCATACTATGTAGACCTTCATATTCTGTGCTTGCAAGAGTGGGGACCCCTCTCCACATGTCTTTAGTGACTTGAACCACAATGAACTCTGCAACTAGGAAGTGCCCATGAGGCCTGCTGGCATCTGTCATGTCTCTTAAGTCAGGACGCCGTAGAGAAGTTTCAGCAAATCTAACACATGCTGGAAAATCTTCTCTGGGTAAGTAGATGCTGAAAAATATGTTATTTAAGCAACAAAATGCCATCAACATTTAATAACAAGTTAACCCACAGAGCAGAAGAATTATGGGTAACCACAATATACGATACCTCCCTGAGACAACTGGGTAAAACTTACAAGCAAGAGTGGTAAGTGAGGTTGGAGTGACAGAAAGCCCAGGGAGCAATGACTAAGAGACTGGGCAGACTATACAATGAAGGACTTTGGGGAAATTAGTGGGCAATCAGCTTAGGTCCCTCTAAGGTGTTAATGGAACAGAATGAAACGCTGCTCTGCCTGACTCTTAGTTCTAGCCTGCATTTCCCCACAGCCTGCAGGCCAACAGCTCCTGCCATAGATGTGCCAATTTTACTTAAAGCTAGAGCTTCTGGCAAAGAGTTGCAGCAGCCTCAAGATGAGGGGCTCAGATCACAGGGGTCAAAGGACTGGGAACAAAAAGGTTTAGAGATTTCTCTCTCTTCCTTGGACCCCTGTTGGTGCCTGTGTTTCTGTGGTCATCACATACCTCTTGCTCCGCCCACTCTTCTTCACCTTGACATGAAAGAAGCCTGAATTCTGGGCCCTCTGAAGATGGATTTCAGGAAGCCACTAAATCCCTCTCTCTTCTCAAGCAGGTGTCTTACTCCATCAACAAAACTTTCTTTACTCCACACTCTGACGTTTTGAATATTGGACTTGGGAGCGTGAGGCACAAGGACCTTGAACCCATATCATTCATCCCCAGCTCCTTATTCCCTACACTCAGATTCTGAGGCTTGTTCTGTGCCAGTCTCACCCTATCGACAGCCAGTACTGTGTCTGCACCAGCCCTCGGGGTCCTTACTATGATCGTAAGACGCCTTCAGTAATAACCACCAGGGAACTTTAAAAAGATACACATTTAGTATTGTATTTACAGACCTGGGAATTACTC
Organism: Artibeus jamaicensis; assembly: GCF_021234435.1. NCBI lineage: Eukaryota > Metazoa > Chordata > Mammalia > Chiroptera > Phyllostomidae > Artibeus > Artibeus jamaicensis. The sequence continues at coordinate 1,386,537 of NW_026521297.1, forward strand.
AGTATACCTAAGGCACAGAGTGAGGTCACTGGGAGATAGAGAGAGAGGGAATGTGCTTGGCCTGTACTTTTACTGGGATCGAGGTTGTAGGCCTAAGATATAGAGGGTTCACTCTTCATTGGTGAATTGAGAACATAAGAGAAAAAACCCTCAGAGACACAGATAATATTGATTAGCAGAGGGAAAGAAGGGTGGGGGCAGGTAGAAGAAGGTACATGGGGAATAGTGGTGATGGAAGGAGACTTGACTTGAGGTGGTAAACACATACTACAATGTACAGATGACGTGTTATAGAATTGTACACCTGAAATCTATGTAATTTGATTTACCAATAAAGTCAATAAGTAAGAAAAATTTAAAGGGAGGAAGGAGAAGAAAACAAGTGGTCCAAATTGTCATTAACACTAACAAGGGGAGGGGGAGGGGCTGGCTGTTTATCTCGTCTGTGGCTGGTGATGTGTCCAGTCCAGACGTCCCTCTCTGAAGTGGGTGCCTTTGGGACCAAAGCTGAGGTCACAGGCACCAGCCTTACAGAAAGAAAAGCCAATGTCAGGCCTTGCACTACACTGCCCCGGCCTCTCTTAGCAAGCTGCCTTGGTCAAAGTTCATGTTCTTGGATATCCGTCTTCAATTTCTTCCATGTTTGCACTGGGAAAACATCTTTCTGCTGCAAGGAGAAACCAGGAAATTCTGAAACATAGACCAGAGGACGAACAGGATTTGAATAACTACTAGAGATTAGGCTACAGGGAAGGGGTTCTTCTAAAGGAATGACCTGGACTTCCAGACCCCGCTTCTTATTTCTATTTCACCTCTGCCACCCTCTCTCCACAGCCAGGGTCAGGGGATGCACCTATGTGCCCTGCCTGGGCGTCCACCAGGGGCACCACAGAGGGTATGACCCTCCCGTTGGTGCCTGACACCCAGTGAAGCAGCAGCAGCAACTCGACATGGCTCTAGAACCACCAGTCAGAGCCATTAAGGAGGACCTCAGACCTACACAAACTCAGCCGTGGTCCAAGTTTTGGGACACCCCATAGTGGCACTAGCCACTGAACGGTGACAAAGACACAACCACTGGGACAGAAAATTCTTGGCCTGTACTGCCACGTCCTGCTCTGCTGGAGGCGCCCAGCACTAAATTTACTAATTACTAAAATTCTGCTGTCACCAAAAAATATATTTTTGCTGATCTTACAATAAAAATAGGTATAATTTTGATTCACCCACGCATTGTTGTATTGGCTCTTGTCATTTTTTATTTGACAAATCTAAGGGAAGTGAGGCCAGGGCCCCTGACTAAACACTCCGGTATGGCATGTTTTAAAAATTCTCGTGGCGCACCAGTCGAAAATCTCTGGGCTAGTGTTGACTACTGGGAATAGGGTCTCAAAAAAAAACAAGGAGGTGGTCAACAGGCTTTTTAAGAAACAGGATAAAAGTAATGCTGTGTAAATATCAAATTCATCTTGAATGTTATTATAAAAAAAACAATTTTCAAAAAAACGAGACCAGTGGAAGTCATTTAGTAGGACAGGTCCTGTGACGCCTCATTTGATAAGACAGGTCCTAATGGTCTATATTAAAGTTGTTAGCTCTGGCTGGTGTAGCTCAGTGGATTGAGCACAGGCTGTGGACCCAAGGGTCGCCAGTTTGATTCCTAGTCAGGGCACCTGCCTGGGTTGTGGAGGTGCCAACCAATGAGCTAAACCAAAGAGACAGAAAAAGGACCTGGTTGTGGGCCAGGTCCCTAGTGGGGGGCACATAAGAGGCGACCACACATTGATATTTCTCTCCTCTCTCTCTCTTCCTTCCCCTCTCTCTAAAAATAAATAATAATAAATCTTTTTAAAAATAAATAAATAAAATAAAGTTGTTAAACCTCCCTGGCTGGTGTGGCTCAGTGGATTGAGCACTGGCCTGCGGACCTAACAGTCACCAGTTTGATTTCCCATCAGGGCACAGGCCTGGGTTCTGGGCCAGGTTCCCAGTTGGGGGCACATGAGAGGCAACCACACATTGATGTTTCTCTTCCTCTCTTTCTCCTTCCCTTCCCCTCTCTAAAAGTAAATAAAATCTTTTAAAAATAAAAAATTAAGTTGTTAAACCAAATCCATGGTAGTTTGAAGGGAAAGGGCTTCACAATAAGTAGTAGCCCCTTGTCCGTGGGAAATTGGCCTCACGTGACCTTCTCAGCTGCCAGGCTGTGAGGAAGCCCAATTAGCCCTGTGGAGAGGAGCGAAGGCCCCTGGCCAAATGCCTGGATGTAGCTCCCACAGGATGCCTAGCTCCAGCTTCCCAGGCACATGAATGAGTTATTTCAGAAGCAAATCTTCTGGGCCAAGTCAAGCTCTGTGTGATGGAGAAACGAGCCTGCCCAAATTACACATGACTTTGAGAAAAATAACAATTGCTGTTTTTCAAGCCATGAATAAAAAAAATGAAGATGCTTTGTAGTTATGTTTTGTGGATCAAGATTTTTCAGAAAAATTATTCTATTTAAGTGGGGCCATCTTGCTTCTCACTGCAGAAAGTGCGTGCAGTCATTCCGACTAAATCTTTGTAGCTTCAAACACTTGTCCAGAAAAAAAGTAGAGATCATGACCCTGTGATCCATGATTTAGGATCCTGGATGTAGACAGAAGTGCGGTAGCAGGGTGTTCGGACACTTGCCAAATGTCCAACAGAGGTCCCAACATGAGTCTCTCTCAGGAAAGTTCCCATCAGCAGGGATTGGGTGGAGAATGGCTCTCAGGGCCACTGGTTGGTTCGGTCTCTGGCACCTCTTCTGAGCCAGATACAGAGGGTGAGAACTATGCCACCCTGTGCTTTCATGACCACATGCATCACGTTCTGGGAATCAGTCTGCCTTTGCACTTAAATTTGGCCTAAAAACTGGGCAGCTCTCTTTGGGTGATATAATGAGGCTTCCCAAGATACTTATCTGTATGCAGCTCAGCCAACACACCCAGGGCCACGCCACAGCTCAGGGAGCCTGGATACATAGTACTGACAGAGGAGGAGCTCCCATCTGTGATTGGAGAGAACAAGGATGTCTATCAGGTACCCCGACTGCATCTCTAATGAGTGGTACTGTCAATATGGTAATCATTTCTTGTATGTATCATTGAAAACACCTTCTGGCTTACTATTCTGAAATATTTTAAAATCACAAAAATGTCGGAAAGACAGTGAGAGTTTATATCTTTCACCAGCTCCCCTACAGCACTAGATAAAATTCCATTGTCTGTGTGTTATTTTTAAAAACACAGAAGTAAGTCATCTCTCTATATGTTATTTTTCAAATGTTAGCATCTTGCATGGATCTAATATAATTATTGCAACTGGGAAACTAACGTTGGCATGATACTAGTGACTAATCTACAGACCTGATTTTAATTTTCCCTTGATGTGCACTGCCTGTTCAGGGTCCAGTCCAAAGTCCCACAATGCATTTGATCACTATGCCTCCTTTGTGCCCTTCCATCTGGGACAGTGCTCTAACGATGTTTTCTTAGAGTCTGTATTTATTTATTTAGGATCCACTAATTATAGGACCAAATGAACCGCCAAAGTTGTCTACATCTCCCCTGTGATCCAGTGTCCATACTCTACAATACTCCCTTTAGCTACTCTACACACTAAGCCAATATTTCTTTCCCCTGCTCAGGGAACGTCCACCAGAGCCAGAGCCAGATGGACAACTCGTCACAACTGGAAATCACCCCGAAGCTCAGAGCCCACTAGCGTTGTTCAGAATAGCTGATCCCCAGCCACTGCCCCTGCCCTGCCTTGCCTTTTCCTTGGAACACACGATAAGGGCTCTGGCCTATGATTTCCTCTCCTTCCTGCTCCTGCTTCCTGGCCAAAGCTGTTACCTGCCCAGGTGGCCCTGCATGGTGTGCCTCTCCTTTTCAGGGAAACTGTGAGTAATACCAGATTTCTTTCCATTGTGTTGTCCTCTCTGTGTCATCATTCAGCCACCTCCATGAATTAAAATCCCATGAGCACAGTTAATTCTTCCTTAATCCTCACTCTTCTACTCAGCTTTGGGAGATCTTGCCTGTGTGTGTACAGCCTGGTCCTCACCCAGGAGCTTTGGACAAAAACCACAAGGACTTCCAGCTTCTTCTGCACATTTGTTCTTTGATGCTACACCTAAGAGATGCCAGCTCCATCCAGTGCCATGAACAAAGGACTTTCTGAAGGACTGCTATGCTTTACCTGGACTCAGCTGGAAAACTCTCCAGCAGAAAGGTCAATTGTCTAGTGGCTCATGTTGTGATGTTCTTCCCCCCTCCACCCCCAGAGATCAGGGTCCTACGCGGCCTTTATCCACTACATAAAAACAGTGGCTTCAGTTTTGCAGTTGTTATTATCAGAAAAATGAGTCTGGTTGCAGTTGGCACTCACATGACTGTAGGTGGGAGAATCTTCGCATCACTCTGGTCGGCTATTTTAGCAGGGTATACAATTTTAGTGTGACCCATTTTTCTTTTACCTCTTTAAAACTGTCGTACTACCACTTGTCTGTTTCAGAAGGAAACTCCCAATTAGTTTGGTTCCTGTCCTTGGTCAGCAGACCCTACTTGAAATTTCAGGACTCCTGATGTGACACCACCTTCTCTCGTGCAAGTCACCATTACCTTTTTCTTCTGCATCCCTGTCCACAATTTGATGAAGGTTGTTTCTTTACTTGTGTGTTTCTTTATTTGGTTTGAAAGTCCTCTGGGTCCCTAGGTGGGAAAGGAGCTGAACCAACAAGACAGAAGGAACTGGAACCCGGAAAGGCATTGGTTTGGGGGGAAGAATATTGTTTTTCTAGAGACACTATATCTTTTTTTCTTCCCGCCTGGTGGAAGGCAGGAAGCAAAGTGACTGGGGCACAGGTCAGTCATACTGAGCCCATGAACACACTGACTTGCTCACGTGCCACTGAAGTGAGAGAAGGCACACTGGGGAGGAACGCGGGGCAGATGGAGACAGGTAGGGACGGAACTGAGGTCGTGTCCTTGATTCCTGGTTCCCAAGGGTCATGGAGCCAGATCCCATCTGTGCCAACAGACCCCAGAGTTGGCACAGGAAAGAGTAGACCACATGGAGGGCAGAAGGACTGTTGGGGGCTTCACTTTGTTGGACAAATATCATGAACTCAGGTGCGTGCAGTGTAAAGCCCATCACCTGAGCGAGCGTCACCTGGAAGATTTAGGTGATTTAACCCATTGAGGATGACTCGTTTCTCCCCAACACACAAAAACATGGAGAACAGATTTTAACACAGAGCACACACCCCAAATACATCAAGTCCAGCTGTCTGATAGGGGCACTTCAGGCTCACCTGTGTAAGAAAGGAGCAGGAGCCATGGTCCCTAGTCTCTTGGTGGCTACTCTGCCTCCACTGCTGAGAGGAGCTTTGTTTGGATAGAACACAGGAGAGCAGGTGGGTGAGCCTATGGGTGGGACTCTCTGCTGTGTGAGTTAGTGAGGGTGCGTCTCCACCACAAAGGCTGCACAGGAAAGTCTCTTCCCCCAAAAGGGACTGGACCTTTTCACCTGGGCAAGGGGTCGCAAAGTCAGAATGGCAGGCAGAGCTGCACAGCTGTGGGAAATCTCTCCAGAAACGAACCTCTGATAGACATGACTGTCTCTTGTTTCGAGATGTTGGCGTCAGTGCCAAGTTTGTCATTAGCAATCCTGAAGTCTGCTTCTGCTCACACACTGCTCAGTGCATCCTACACAACCTGCTTCACAACTCCCCTCCTAGTGCTGCCACTGATGAACCTGTCTCAAATATACACGCACTTGTGTGCAGGAATATTTACTGCAGCATTTTTAGGGCAAGATTGAAAAACTGGGAACAACCCAACTGGCTTCCAAAAGTAGAAATTAAATAAATGACAGTTTATTCATAAAATGGAAATCTAGGCAGCCATAAGAAATATTGGTGAGCTTTTAGGATTTCAAGGGGTATGTATAATATTACCCTGTTTTTATAAAGAGAAAAGTTTAGTATATATGTACACATATCTATATATATAAATACTTAAAATAAAAAAGCTTATATTATAAACACAATTACCATTGGGGAAAAGAAGAGGTGTAATGAATATTGTTGACTCTCGTTGTATAATCTCTAGTTCTCACCAGATGGAAACATTTTAGTGAAATATATTTCTGTTGTCTGTATCATTATTTTAAGTGATATGTGAATATGGAGAAAGAGCAAAGGTAGATTGAGAAAGGTTACAGGAGAAGAAGGTCACAGACGGTGGGAAAAGACAGAGCAACAGAGACTTCAGTTACAGAAAATCCAGGTGGACAGGTCGGGGGGAATGGCTGATATTTCGTTGTTGTCATTGGCAGTGGCTGGTCTGCCTCTGGACCAGCCCTGGAAGGAAGCTCACCAATCCCCTTCTGGCCTGGGGACAGACCATGGCAACAGGTTTTCTCAGTCCAAGAGGCTTACCCCTGACCCCCTGATCTGGGCCGAAGTAAGCAGGCAGTTCTCCCACTTCCTACCTGCTGTAGTCGGGACTCCACACTGTCCCTCCAGCCAGAATCTGAGAGCAGACGGGGAATGAGATTTTCCATCCCAATCACTGGAGAGATCGTCCCTAATGTGAAGACCTGGCTTGAGTGGAACTTCAGCCAGTTGGACAAAGAGATGTAGCTCCCAGTCCTGAAATGAACTTTGTGCTGACAAATGAATTCGACCCTGAGACTTAGAGGGTGATAGATGCCTGAGTCATCGGAAATCCTCTTTTACGACACACACCATGGCTCAGAATACAGTCACAACAGACCAGCTGGCCTGGGGTCTTTCCCAACAATTCTTCAGAAGGAAATTGCAGTTGGCAGGAGGGTCTAACCAGGAAGAAAGGGTGAGGACACCCACACAGACAATTCTATCTCTGCTAACATCTCCTTCCCACAGGCTTCAAATCCCTCTGCCCCTGAAAGCACACCACACCTTCGTTTAGGGCTCACCAAAGCAGGAAACAGGTTAGAAAAGTAGGAAAGTAGGAAACAGGTTAGGTCTGGTTACCTTAGATCAGAACGTGCAAGCAAAACAATCAAGAAAAACCACTTTTTGTTTAATGGAGCACAGAGTTAAGCACGGTGTGTGCATTCGGCATTGCTTCCTTTGGAATTGCACAGTGACAAGATGGGACACACAGAGCTGTGGTCTCCAGGCCATCAGAGCACCCTGCACCCCTCCCCCACCCCTGTATCCCAGGGCCAGGCTGGGCCCCAGCTCCTCTCTAGGCTGCTCGGGAATCATCATCTCTGGTCCCTCTGGCAGGTCTCTCTTCAACTAGAAACAGCAAGAGAGGGACGTTGCGAGACTGGGGTTGAGGGAGACACAGGTGGTGAGCAGGTAGATGAGAATCTGGGACAAGAGGTGGAGGGACACAGGACAGAGCAGGGTGCCCTGCCAGGGGGACCCAGAGATGGAAACCGTCCCCTGCCCACCCCACACTCCCTCCTCCAGCCTGGAGCACAGCAGGGCCCCCACCCGAGGCATCCCTTCCTGACAGGAGCAGATGAGCAGTGAGACGTCACACCTGGCACCTTCTGCCTCAAAGTCACCTTCTGGAAACCAGAGGATTGGAGGCAGCATAGCGGGAAGCAGGGCCAGTAGGTGCAGTTCTGTCCACACAGGTGACTCTGGACAAAAAGCACCACAGTTTCTGCCACCCAGTAGTTCTCCGTGGAGTTACAGATCTGATTACCACACCTGGGGGCTCGCTGAACAGGTAGGGCCCAGAGGCTGAGGAGGATCCTGGGACGTGGAGCAGGCGTGAGACCCAGGGAGCAACAGACTTGGTTCCCACCCTGGGGAGATGCAGGAGCCCACCCCACCACTCCATGAGTAGCCTCCTCCCCCTCTGTCCTCACCTGAAACTCCACTGGGTATGAGCACAGGTGCACGAGGATGCAAACCAGTCCTGTGGGAAAGTAATGGGGTTGGCGATGGGACCAATTTGTAGTCACATTTCCTGCCTGGGGTATGCTCTCAGGCTACTTTGGGTTCTAGCTAAAGCTCAGTGTTAGTTTGGGGATGATTCTTTGGGGATCAGGTTGGTTGACTGGGTTGAGGGCAGTGTCCCAGAGCTTGTCATGGGCACTCTGGGGCCCTGGAAGGTGAAGGATGCAGGGATGCTCTAAAAGAGCCAAGATTGGCACCCAGGGAAGGGACTGTGTGCTGGTTGGTGGGAGGTGGTGCAGGGCTGAGGGGCTTCAGGGGCCATGGGGACAGAGGGAAGGGGGCTGGGCTGGAAGTGGACACCTGGAGTGTTAGGGGCAGGGATGGGGTGTGTTGGGCTGAGGAGGGTGCACTTGGGGCTGGGGTCCTCCCTACCCCACACGCAGCTTCTGGTCCCCATGGCTTTGCAGCAGCCTCTGGAGAGTGGGTGGAAAAGTGTCCAAGGTCCTGAAACAGCTCCTTTAATGCAGCTGAAGGGCCTACATGTGATTCTGGGAGAGTCTCCGGTTAACCTCAGATGGATCAGAGAATTTCCAACTCTCAAGTCACTCCGATGAGGGTCAGACTGGACATGAGGAAACTTCAGGTGAGCTCTCCACTAGACCAGAGGGGCTGGGACATGCATTCAGTCATGTTATGCCTGGCGAAGGCACAACTTCGGGAGGGGGACACTGAGTGTTCAGGGGACTGAGTCCACTCAGCTCCCTCTCCCTCGGTATGTGAGCACACCCCAGGAAGCCCTGTTGTATGTACTTACACTGCGTGGTGCTGCTGGCGCTTCTGTCCACAAGCGCATAGGAGGACACATGTGTCCACTTGTGAGATACTTAGAACAGTGCCTTCCCCCTGGTAAAGTCCTTTGAGTGATTTTTAAATAATAGGAAATAGTCTTTTCACAGCTAGAAATTTCAAACATTTTAAATTCCACCCTGATATGTTCTTTGTCAGTGAGGAGTCTACATTGCGATCAGGATAGACGCACTCTGGGTGATGTAGTTAGAAAAGGCATTTATTGCAGGGACATGGGGGAGCCTGAGGATGGATTGGAGAATGCAGAAATGGCACACAGCTGAGTGGTCCAAACTCTTTCCAAACTAAGCTGTTGATCACAAAGAGGGAGAAGCTGTTGTCAGTAATGCGTGTGCCAGAAATGGGGTCTTCCTGCATGTGTCCCCACCTGCAGCACCGGGTCCTCGGGCCCTGAGTGCCACCCTGAAGCCACCATTAAGTCTGTGCCTGAAGCAAGGGGGTCAGAGCTCTCCCACTGAAGCTGTAGCCTCCTAGCCATAGGCAGATGGGGTGCATCTGGTCAGCTGAGCCTGAGTCACCTGCCAGCACCCCAGCAGCAAGGAGCCTGGGAAATGGGATTCTGCTATTGCACCTACAATACTGGTGACACCTTTGGCCTCACCAACCCTCATGACCTCAGGTATCTCCAGATGCAGGGAAGTGTTCAGATTTTTTCTATGGGGTCTTGTGCTCCAGGGAACAGAAGGTGGTAGGCACAGGTGCTCATGCAGCAGAAGCCGGAGCCCCCAAGATTGGATTCCCAGAGCCATTGCTTCCTGTGAGCACATGGGCAGCTTGCATGCAGGCGGCAGAGATGGCCTGTTTTCCAGTAGCTCAGAGGAGAAGAGAGGTTTTTGTACCATGGAAGAGGGAGCAGAGCTGCGAGTGAGGGTAAGAGTCATGCATGTTAGGTCTGTTCTCCATCCAGCACACAGAGGGTCACTGCCCTCTTCAAATATGGCCCCCGGTGTCTTCCCATCACACTGGGCCTAGAGTCCCAGATCCTCCTCATGGCTTACATGACCCTGTGTGACTTCAGCCCTGGAAGCTTTCATCACCTGGTCCCTTCTTCACAGCCCCCTCCTCAGCCCCTCACTCTCTTGTTCCTGTCTTGAGCACATTGATTCAGCTTCCTGCAGGATTTCTCACTCATCTTCTCCTCCTTCCGCCCTGTCCCTTCTCCAGAGGCCTGCACACCTCTCTGCCCTGTTGTGTTTCAACCTCTTCTCACATGTCAGCTCTGCAGACAGGCCTTTGCTGACCACCATATCTGAAATAGCTCCAGTCCACATCTGTCCTAATTTCTCCTGCAACTGTGATGTACTCGTGTCTGCTGTGCTTGTTTTAGTCGCATAATATGTATGGGTTTTGCCTGTTCCTGTTCCGTTTACACCCAGAGCTGAAGTTCCACCCTGGCAGGACTTGGTTTGGTTCACAGCTGTGTCCTCAGCACCATGGACAGTGTCCGGCACAGCGGAGGGGGCTTCCATAATTTTCTGCTGAAATAAGTTTGGACAAAAATGAATGAATGTGACTGGACCTAATGTCACTGGCTGCAGTCAAAGGGAGCCCTGTCTGTTGTGAAATAGCACTTGGCTTAGAGGCTTGACCACGAGGGGCCACCTGCCACTTTCTGACTGAACTCCCTTCAGGGGTCTTCCTCTGTGGAGAAGAAACCAGCAGGAGGTGGAGGACGAAGAAGCTTCCTTGGAAAGAGGTATACCAGAAATAAAAACGGAACATTATCGAAAATGCATAGGGTTCTTCCCAGGGTGCCAATGTGTGCTGCCCACATTGGGACCATATTCTCTGGTGCCCGAAACCATATCATTGCGCTGCTCTGAGAAGGAGCAGGATACTGGGCCCTTCTTCCAGGCACACGCCCGCCTGTGCAAGTCCTTCCAAAGCGAGCCTCTCCCCTCTTCTGGGCTCCTCCCACTCCCCAGAGACAACCTCTGCTCTCGGCTGGTTTCTGTGACACGTTTTCTTCAAAATGACATGAAATAAGGGATCTCTGAGTTGTGATCTCCAAAACGTGATTGGGCAAGGAGTAATTAAGAGCAGAGAAAGCCTTACTTAAGGTTCTGCAGGGATGTCTACAGGAAAGTGCTGACACAGGAAAAAGGGTATCAATAAAGAAAATGGAACTCTGCGAGTAACTAAATATAAGATGTAACAGATGAGATCTTTTAATTGCACAAATAAGGGTGTGTACGCATATCTATCAGGAGAAGATGCCTAATTTTATAGATCTTATCTCAAGAAAATAAATTAGAATATGTGTTTTTCCATTAGGAAGGAATATAACATGTAAGCAACACAGTTTGTCAGAAATATTGAGATTCCAAAAGAAAACATTGGCCAGAAAATGCTACCATTATTATCTATAACAAAGAAAAAATTTTCATTACGAAAATAATTTCTATTGTCTCTCACTTTTCTAGAGTGCACAAACATTAAATAGACACTCGCAGAATTCACGTGTGTTTAACCAGCACTCACATCCAGAGATGGACTATTTACACATTTCAAGAATGCTCTCATCCCCGTGCTAGTCAGCAACTCCACCCAGATTTGATACTGTGAGATTTTTGTGTATCTTTTCAGATTTACTTCTGTGCACTACATATGTGCATTTATTTTTTCAAATGTACGATCACACTGTGAACACCATCTCTATTGTTATCTGGTGTCACTTGGATCTGCAGCTTAGCTGGTGTGCACATAGGCCTGTGTCATTACAACTGCACAGTTTTCCACTGGACAAATACACCAAAATTTGTGAAATTTCCTGTTATTGGACATTTTTGATTTAGTAATATTCACACATTTTTTAAAAACCTTTGTACCTCTCTCTGGTATAATTATTTCCTTAGGATAATACCCTGAAAATGGAACGCAAGGTCTAAGAGGTTATGAGCAAGTTTAAGGCTTCCCGGCATTGCGCTGGAGGAGGCTCTGCTCCATCCTGCTCCCAGACAAACTGCCCCAGGTAGCCCGTGGCCTGCCTGCAGCTTTCAGCACAGGTGAAGCGGCCAGGACGCCCCACTCAACACGCCTGCCCAGTTGGGGGCCTTTGGGTCGTTGGGCAGCTGAGGCAGGACCTAGAATTCGAATATTCTCTTGGCACCACAGGGGCAATCTGCAATAGCCTTTCCTTGAGGGAATTGTCACCAGGGATCCAGATGGGGGCAATCCCTCTGCTGTATCTGAGAGTCTCTTCTGGTTCCAGGGCTATTTTAATGTTAAACTGCTGGAAGATTGTGTCTTCCCTGGACTCATGATTTACCATGGAAGCCAGTACTTCCTCGTGAGCTTCACCCACACTCCCGATAGGTAATCTCTGATTTTCATTTTCTGTTTGCAAAACTTCAGGTGTAATCTCATCTTCTGTTTCTACAACGATTTCAAATTCTGGAAAGAGGAAGTTGTGGACTGGAACTGCATTGTCCAAATTATCTGATTGTGTACAGTCCTGCTGATGTATGATCTGCAGTCCGCAGCCTGGTGCCCGTCACTGCGGTAACGCGCCTGGCGGCATCCAGAGCATGTCTGGGGCCTAAGCAGCCGCCAATCCCGCACAGATGAGCCCCAGACCTGAGCTGGAGGCACGTGGATTCTCCCATCTCTGCAGGGTGGGGCCTGAGAGGGCGGCTCACTTGAGTTAAAGTCCTTTTTCCTGGGTTGCTGATTTCTAAAAATGCTCAGGGCTGCTCTGCAGGTGGCGCGGGGAAGTGGGAGCCGAAAGTTCTTAGAGGCAAGGCTGGGCCGGGGCGTGTACAGCTCTGCTGGGCTCCCGCCAGTCATGCAATCGTGTTAGCCAAGCTGCAATCAGATAACCTGGCTGGGAACTGCTCGCAGTGCGGTTCCCGCCCCGCCCCGCCCTGCCCCCGCCCCCATCCTCCAGAGTCACTGCCCACGGCCACACTTATTGTATTCTGAGATTGATCATAGATTAATTGGTTTACCTGTGATCGTACTGTAGGTGATTTTCAGTTCTGACTTCACTCACTCAAGCACAATTCTGTCTGAGAGACGCAGGGGCCCAGGTGGAAGCAGCAGCTCGTGCTCGCTGCTGCCCCCTTCTTCCCACCGATTTCATCATACTCGGTTCTGCTCCAGTGCGCCTCTAGCGGCGGGTCTGCGAGTCGTTTGCAGTGCAGGGCTGGATCACGTTAGGCTTCTGTGAGTGTTCTTGTGCGTGTCTTTTGATGAAACCACGTATACATGCCCCCAGATGCATGTCCCAGTTCACAGGGCAGCCGTGTGCTCGCTCCCACGGATAAAACACGTCTCTGCAGTGGCCAGAGCAGGTCTCACTCCCCACCCCTGAGTTGCAGGGGCGGCCACAGCCTCGCAGACCCGCGGGCCTTCTCATCCCAGTCCACCTGAGGGGTGAACACTTGTATGACCCGGCGTTTCTCTGAGGTGACCGAAGTTGTGCGTGTTTTCCTCTGCCCACTGACTACGTGGATATCCTCGCATCTGAAGTGTCTGTTCTTTCCTATTATTAAAAATTGATTGCCCTGGCTGGTGTGGCTGAGTGGATTGAGTACCCCTTTCAAACCAAAGGGTCTCTAGTTCGATTCCCAGTCAGGGCACATGCCTGGGTTGCAGGCCAGGTCCCTGGTTGTTGCCGCATGAGAGGCAACCACACATTGATGTTTCCCTCCCTCCCTTCCCCTCTTTAAAAAATAAGGATTGAGTGTTCTTTTTCTTATGGTGCTGTACTCTGAATGTAGTGTTTCTGTCTCTAGCTCATCTCTCCTCTCTGACACAGCTTGTGTCTTACCTTCTCACACTCTTCACGTGGATTCGTTTTGATGAACAGAAGATCTTGATTTTTTTAACTTTTTAAAAGATTTATTTATTTATATATTTTTAGAGGGGAAGGGAAAGAGAGAGGGAGAGAAATACCAATGTACGGTTGCCTCTCGTGCATTCCCTGCTGGGAACTGGCCTGCAGGGAACCAGCCTGCAACCCAGGCACGTGCCCTGACTGGGAATCGAACCACGATCGTCTCATTCGCAGGCCTGTGCTCAATCCACTGAGCTACACCAGCCAGGCAGAAGATCCTGATTTTAATGAAGTCCAATTTATCAACTGATTGCTTCATATTTTTTAATGGCTAGTGCTTTTTGTGTCTTTTAAAGAGTTTTGTGTTTAATCTCATTTCCTGTGTTACTTTCTGGGAGATTTATGGTCTCACCATTCATATTAGTCCTGTAGCCCATTTTGAAATCATTTTTGTATTTGGTGTGAGGTCATTTTCCAACAGGGGTAGTTCATTACCTGGCACTATGTAGAGAAAGACCATTCTTCTCCATGTAGTTGCAGTGGTGTCTTTTAGGAAATTAGGTGGCCGTATATGTGTGGGTCTGTCTGGGCTCTCTGCCCGGTCCCTTAGATTGTGTGTCCTTAAACCAACATTGTACTGTTTTATTACTGTTATCTTACACATAAGCATTATTCTCTGAATAAAATTATTGTGGTTGTTCCAGGTCTTTGACAATATCCAGCAAGTAAATCTGCAGCCCAAAAAAATGAAGATAGCCTGTTGGGAGTTTGATTTTGATTGAAATGAATCTCTACATCAACTGGGGAGCCTTTACACCTTAAAAATATTGAGACATCTAATACAGGAGCATGTAAAAGTGTGGCAGATCCTGGCCCTCAGGACCCCTGTATGTTGTGGCTGCTAGAAAACAAATACACACGGACTACAGAAGTCCTGTGGAGAAAAGGGGATGTCATGGCCACTCTCTGAGAGAGAGAGAGAGAGAGAGAGAGAGAGAGAGAGCCAGAGAGCCAGCCTGTCCCTGCCTGGACAGGCTTTTATTGCCTCTCTGTGTACATTACATGTAGTCCTCATTTACCATGCACAGTTTCACTGCAGGGGACTGCCTTTTACGGATAGCAAAGAAAAGAATGTTGCTAATTACTTCGAACAGAAGTATGTTGCGGACCAAGGGGAAAAGTGGTTGAACCGATCACACTCCATACAGGGGAGGTTTAGCACAGACTTTAGGAAGTTACGGTAAGCACTTTCTGCCTCAATTCAGGGTGAGGTAATTTTAGCAAGAGCAAGTTTCATAACGGCCTAAGTATAATGCAGGCCTGATTCCCCATGGGAAAACCTCTCCGTGGGTGTGGTCCTGTGTGCTGACTTGCACCCCACTGGTTTTCCACATGAGGGTTTAGCTCCATTTCCACAATGCACGAAATGGTTCTCCACATAAAAGTTCTGAATTTATTTCAATATTCTTTAATTTATTTCAGCTGTGTTTTGAAGTTGTCAGGGTGAAGACCTTGCATGCCTGTGTCAGATTGACTCCTGTGTATTTGGTCCTTCCTGACCCTTTCCTATCAAATTGCATCAAGGTCACCTCCACTTGGGTCCCAGATGTCGCTGCTGACGTTGGTGTCAGCGAGCAGAGAGCATCTGCCCTGTCTGTGCAGGGCCCTGGGCTGGACGCAGAGTTCAGAGCTGCACATGAGGCAGCTGGGACTGAGTCTATTGGAGGGGACAGACGTTAGGGAATAAGTACTGAACTATTTTTTAAGATATTTTTATAAGATTGTTTTTATTTATTTACTTTCAGAATGATGGAAAGGGAGGGAGAAAGAGAGGGAGGGAGCAAAACATCTCTTGGTTGCCTCTCATATGTGCCCCAATCGGGGACCAAACGCACAACCCAGGTATGTTGCCCTGACCAGGAATCAAGCCAGAGACTTTTGTCTTTGCAGGACACTCTCCAACAAACTGAGCCACACCAGCTGCAAGTCTCCAGGGACCCTTAGTGTTCAGAAATTCACAACAGAGAAAGAGGAGGTGTGGGCATGCTCCAAGGACAGCTGCCACTGGGTCTTGTTTCTCAAGGCTTTCATCTGTCTTTTGCCAGGTGGGACTCTTAGGGGAGTCCCAGGGGTCTCAGGGATGATACCAGGAGAATATTCACTGGCTTTTCAGGTGTGTTCTTTAGTATGGTGATGCATAGAGGGGCCGGGGTCATTTTCTGGTCAGCTTTGACTCTATCTTGGATTTGTTTGGTTCTTATTGGTTTGTTGTTGTTGTTGTTATTGTTGTTGTTGGTGGTGGTGTGTGTGTGTGTGTGTGTGTGTGTGTGTGTGTGTGTGATTTATTCCCCTGACTTTATCTGTCCTTGGGTTTTGCTGGCAAAAAATGATATTAATCGGGTCTCTGCTATCTGTCTCCCCACCATGGTTATTTAAGCTATTTACGCTCTCATAGGAAGGAGAGCTATAAAGCATTTGCTCTCAAGTGTCCTTGGTCAGGGAGGGTAAGTTCCTACAACTAACCAGCTGACTGTAACCTGCTTCAATTTTTTGGCTGTATCTGCCTAACTACCTGCCTCAATTTCCCTCTTCCCACTTGCCAAAAATTAGGCCATCTAACTATCCTGCCTCACTTTCACTGCCTGTGACTCCTGACACTTTTTCTTCAACTTTCTTGTATCAGTGATGTGACCCTTCATGGTGCTGCAATTATCCAAAAATGGCTGGCCTCCACCCTCACCTATGGGCATGTGGACACTGTTTGGTGTGTGTGTGTGTGTGTGTGTGTGTGTGTGTGTGTGTGAGAGAGAGAGAGAGAGAGAGAGACACCCTATTCTTTCTGTTTCCCTGGAGAACTCCAGGGGATATAGTTCCCATGTAATGTTGCTGGTATATAGGTATCTGGCAGGGCCTGGGAGGTGTGACCTTGGGATACTTAGAGGACACCCTATTTTGCTGAAATGCTCTACGTGGTGGCATTACCCTGGGTAGTTCTGAGGTCTCACACAGAACCTCACAGCCTCACCCTGGGTTTTATCTTTGCCAGGAATCTGATTTTTAATTTGAGAATCTTGCCATTTGGACAGGCAAGAACTGGGAAACAGCTTTATCTGTGACCTCAGCAGGTCCTGGTATTAATATATAAGTCCTCTAAAACTTTTTGAAAACTGGACACTTCCTATGTTTTACATCCCTATCTCTATTCTTAAATGTAGCTATAAAAAAACTAATTGTTACATTCCATGTTCTGTCTAGAAATACTCTAACCTAAAATCCATGAGGTCATCAGATATATTTACTGTTTTCAGTGGTCCTAAAAGTATCAGTGTTGGCAAGTTTCTGCTACTATATAAAGAATTACTTTTTCCCCATATTCCATAAGAGTTTGCCCCTCTCCTCCCAGGTTTCATTAAGAGTTGATTTGAGGCCCTTCTAATTTTCTAGAATGTTCTCTAGGTTCTTTCAGTGTCTGCCAAAGCCCCAGTCCCAAGTCCCTACCATATGGTTCTATCTTTGTTTTCACAGCTCCTTGTGGCCATGTGCCAACTTCTGTTCTAGCAACATGTAGTTTCATAAGAAACCACCACTGATGTAGTGGCAAGAACACCGACGTCAGTGTTTTCATGGATTCTGTGGGTCTGGAGTTTGGACGGGGCACAGAGGAAGAAGGGGCGCCTCTGCCCCTTCATCCCTGGGCCTCAACTGGGAAGACCTGCAGGCCAGGTGAACCACGGCTGGGGCTGGAATCATCCAAGGGCCACCATGCAGATGTCTGACCCCTGGATAAGATGACGTTCAGTGCAGCTGGGGCTCCACCAGAACCCGGAGACATGGTCTCTGCGTGTGTTTTGGGTGCTCTGGGTGCTTACCCACCAGAGGTGGGACTTCGAGTGGGAGCCCCTCAAGAGGCAGCACTGGAGGGAGAGAGACAGGATGTGACCTTTATTGACCCAGCCTGGGAAGTGACACAACACCCCTTCTGCCACTTCTTGGGGACTGCAAGTCATTAGGGGACTGCAAGTCATGACCCAGCATCAGAGGCAAGGGAGTCAGTCTCCATCTGCTGATGAGGGAGTGGCAAGGTCATGCTGCAGCAGAGAATGTGGGAGAGGAAACACACTGCCCAACTTTGGAAAACCCCATCTGAGAAACACTAAGACAGAATTTGTCCTGTTGCCCTGGGGTTCTCCCAGAGTATGTCTGCCAAGAATTGCATGTCTTCACCAGGAATTGCACAGAGAATATTGAGCACGAGAGACTCCAGTTGATGTTGATGACCCCAATATTGCAAGCAGCATTTACTTAATGGAGGGAGGGACCAAGCTTCCAATATATTTATCATTTCAGAAAAATATGCTGGGAGTGGTTAAACCCTCAATACATGCTGAGTTCCAAATTTCAGGTCAGCAGGTCGGGACCTAGGGTGACAGTTGGTATCCACGTGCTCAGCAGGAAAAAATTATTTAATCACACCACTTCACTCTGCAAAATTGCTGCAGAGGCTCACGCCCCACCAGCTCCACAACCCTGACTCCCACTTAAGGGACGCGTCCATCCCCAGCACTACCTGCAAGAATGCTGGCTTCAGCTTGTCCAGGGCTCAGCCTCTCAGACAGAGACCAAAGCCCAGAACCACCCTAATGGGGGCAACACACAGCCTGTAGCAGAAGGAAGTCACACCTGTCTGAGCCAGTCACTGCGCCCATTCTACAGGTGAGTGAGACAATCCAGGCTCACAGTGCCCTGCAGTCTGGTTTACTTCACAGAGCCCAGGTGTGTTTGCCGCTTTCCTGTTTTCTGGGGATGCTGTCTACGGAAAAATAAAGCAAGGCAAAAAAAAAAAAAAGATCATAATCTTGGTTTATTTTAAATACCCACATTTTAAAATTGATGCAATTAGCACACAACTATCCCACCATATTGTAGCTGTTGAGAGGATTTACAAAATTATTATAACAGTGCCCTGCAGGGAGAGTTAGACAGGACAAGGGCACAGTTGTAGGATGGATTTGGCTCATCTCTCTGTGGTGGTATTAGTCACCTCCTAGGAGAAGGAAACCACTGAGCCCCTGAGGGTGTGAGGTCTTAGCCAGGTGTGCTTCATGCTTGGACCACCTGGGACAGATTCAGCTGCAGCTTAGAAACAAGACACCCAGGAAGAGCCAGAGCGATGGGAACTGGGAGTGAGTTCCCGGACCCCAGAGCTCCCCTGACTGGAGGCCCTAGTTCAGGAATGTGCTCCAGGGGCGGAGGTCCCAGAGCACCTCTGGGATGGCTCAGTAGTCTGGAGGGTCTCTCTGAAGCAGCCCCAATGTCACTTAGTGGACCTGCACTGTCCAATACTGCAGGCACTGGACACACACTGCTATTTTACTTAGTTAAAATTAAATGAAATCAATAACTCAGTACCTCAGTTTCACTGACCACATCTCAAGTGTTCAACACCCTCATGTGCTGGTGGCCCCCACACTGGACAGTGTGGGCAGAGAGCACGTCCATCAGGGCAGCAAGTTCTGCTGGACGGTCTAGTCTAGATGCTTTCAGGGGTGGATGCAAATCTTATTAGTGATTGTGTCAACAAAGCTGTCATAATGAAGAGGGACTCCCAATTTTCCAGCTTTGTA
The DNA here is from genome assembly GCF_021234435.1 of Artibeus jamaicensis. Taxonomy (NCBI): domain Eukaryota; kingdom Metazoa; phylum Chordata; class Mammalia; order Chiroptera; family Phyllostomidae; genus Artibeus; species Artibeus jamaicensis. Next base: position 1,405,735 of record NW_026521297.1, read on the forward strand.
TTTCTCTTGAAATGACACCCACAGTGTGTATGCAATCGTTACCTAGGTAGACGTCCTCCCATCACCTGGTGGGAACCGTCACCACGCAGATCCTGTTCCTGGGGAGTCTGATTGTGGCCTTCAGAAACATGGAAAGTCTTAAAATGTGGTCAGCAAAAAAATTACACTTTAGACAGGCAAACATTAGAATGTGTAAGTTATGTCTCAATAAAGTTCTTCAAAAGTAGTCAGTATATGAACAAATAATAAAGGAGAATTTCCCCAATCTGGCAAAGGAAATAGACTTCCAGGAAATCCAGGAAGCTCAGAGAGTACCAAAGAAGTTGGACCCAAGAAGAAACACACCAAGGCACATCATAATTACATTAGCCAAAATTAAAATGAAGGAGAGAATCCTAGAAACAGCAAGAGCTAAGGGGACAGTCACCTACAAAGGAGTCCCCATCAGACTGTCAGCAGATTTCTCAAAAGAGACCTTACAGGCAAGAAGGGGCTGGAAAGAGGTATTCCAAGTCATGAAATCTAAAGACCTACAACCAAGATTGCTCTATCCAGCAAAACTTTCATTTAGAATGGAAGGACAGATAAGGTGCTTCTCAGATAAGATCAAATTCAAGGAGTTCATCATCACCAAGCCCTTATTATATGAAATGTTAAAGGGACATATCTAAGAAAAAGAAGTTAAAGAAACATGAACAGTGAAAGGACAACAAACTCACAGTTATTAACAACCACACCTAAAACAAAAGCAAACTAAAAGGACAGCTAGATCAGGAGTGGAAACATAGAAATGAAGATCTCCAGGAGGGTTAGCAACAGGGGAGTGGGAGGAGGAGAAGGGGGGAGAAGGTACAGAAAATAAGTAGCATAGACAGTAGATAGAAAATAGATGGGGGGCAAGAATAGCATGGGAAATATAGAATCTAAAGGACTTGAGACACATGGTCATAAACTAAAGGGGGGTAATGGTGGGGATGGGGGGGTAGGGTGGAGGGGAATGAAGGGGGGAATAGAACAACTGTAACAGCATAATCAATAAAAAAAATTTTTAAAGTAGTCAGTATAAATTCTATCAATGGACATGGCAATAATCATTCTTCACTTGTGGCAGCAAACAGCCATATGAAGAAGTCCCTTTTGAAGCATGACAAGACATAAACTAAGATGTACAGAAATAAACCAACTGGCAGTAACTGTGAAGTGACTGAGACACTGAGTATATTGTACCTGCTGGAAGAAGATCATGCCACTAACATACAGGACACTAAACAAATCTGTCCTGGGCTCTTCAGGGAGATGCTCTCTCCACCTGCCAAGGGTATTCACTGTGCAAACACCCTTGGAAAGAATGTGGAAGAAGAAGACAGTCACTGCTTCACTGCAGGAAAGGAAGGCAGGAGACAACAAAAGCTGATACCAACACCCACAGCAATAGTGTAGTAAAGACGCAAGTTCATCATTGAGATACTGGGGAGCGGGCGTGTGACCCAGGGAGCTGTGGCCTTGCTGCAGTGGTGCCTGTGACAGTCCTGAGCGTGAGAACAGACACTGCAGTGGCAGAGGATCGTGACTTGCTTTGGATTTCCATGCTTGAAGTCAGACTCCCACTGCCTCCAGGCTGAAGCAAGGTCCCAGGACCCGCCCTTGGTGCCCTGTGCACCTGCCTCTGCAGCGGGGGACCTCCATTCTCTGCCCGGGACACTCCTGCCAGCAATTCCCCGGAGAGGCTGCACCTGGTTCCCGCCTTCCCTGTCTGCAGCCCCCACCTCCTGCCCTTCCAGGAAACACCCTAACTTCCTCAGGGCTCAGCTCAGGCAGCAACTTCTCCTGCCTTCCCCTCCCGCCTCCAGTCTTCCCAAGATCAAGGTAAGGACCCTTCTACCTGTCCCCAGGGCACTCCTGCTCAGCTCTGTCATTGTGCTTACCATGCCAGTGTGTCTGTCCTGGTTACTTGGCCCCGCCTGGATTCATGTAAATTTTTAAAAACTGCATATGTAAACTCAAACTTCCAGCACATTTTTGATCCCAAATGAAAAATAAAAGTCTTCTGCTCCTCTCAGGAGTACTTCATTCCCACTTGTACTCCTGAACCCAGTGCTGTTACCAGATTCTAGCTGTGGTATCTTTGTAGTTGTTGGGGTTTTTGTAATCTTCACCTAAGGATGTTTATATTGATTTTATAGAGAGAGAAACACTGAGGTTCAAAGGTAACATCGGTCGGTTGTCCCCCATATGCACTCTGCCAGGGATTGAACTTGCAACCCAGGCATGTGCCCTGACCAGGGATCAAACCTGCAAACCTTCTGATGTGGGGGAAGATGCTCTGACCAACCGAGAACCTGGCCAGAGCAGCACCGTCATAGTTTTAAGTCTCATGCTCACAATTCCCTGCCATGACCTCAGGGATCCAACCACCACTTACAGACTATGGGCTTTTGTCAAAACACATAACATCTCAGAGCTTCAGCATCCTCTTCAAATACAGTGAAATAAGAGTAGCCCTGATGTTGGGACATGCAAGTATCTAATCTAGTAAACACATCCATAGACGCCATGGAATCTGGGGGCTCCGGGCCCATTCCTTACCATCCAAACTGAGTCCCTTCCTGGCACCATGTTAGATAGAAATGTTTCAGAACACAGCACTCGGATTCTACAATATTACTTTAATTGGCAAAAAATAATGATTCATTTCTAGCTGATTTAGCAGCCTCAAGTAATGGCCTCAAAATGTCTCCAAAATACTCAGTAAAAGCCTAACAGGCCATCCAGCGTTGCCACAGGGTACAAAGCATTGGAAACAGCTACTGTGATTAGCTGTCAGCCTTTAACTCCACTCTGACTGTGGGCACCTAGAGGGAGAACAACACTGTGTGAGAGCAGAAACCACATCACCTGTTCCTCTGACAAACAAACGGTATGGGAAGAGCTCTGAAGGTACGACGCAGCCCCTCTGAAGGTGGAGGAAGCCAAACATGGAGCCCAGCAGCTGGAGAAGCCAAGGACATGCATTCTGCCCTGGAGCCTCCAGAAGGAACTGGCCCTGTGGACACATGCACTTCAGTCCAGTGAGACCAATCCCGAGACTTCCACCTGCAGGGCAGTGAGGCAGTCAGTGTGTGTCGTCCGAGGGAGTGAGCTGGTGTCACAGCTGCCAGAGAAAACTAATGCAGGTCGCCAACCCTGAAAAAAATTAAAAAGAAACCAGGTGCGTGGTAATGAAAAATGTATGTGAATGAAATGCATTAGAGTTACTGAAGATGATTTCTAGACTGGATCTGAGTGACTAGTGCCACCAGGTATGACAGGTGCCCCAGTGGGACCCACGCCATGCCAACCGCTCAGGGAGTGGCAGGGAAGATGAGGGATAAAGCTCACCAGGTACAGACAAGCCCGACTCCATCCAGTCAGGGGAGAGGCTGACACAGGACTCACTTCCCTCCACCCTGAATTCCTGGCCAACCTCCCAGTCCCCACCCTTGTACGTGTCAACAGTTTTGGTTCAGGTTACGTTTCTTGGCTTAGTCTAGTCAACTCCACCTACCAAATATATTCATAATACAAATTACATAGTAAAGAAGATCTGTACTTTGCAAAATGAAGACAATGTAATTTAACTTCACAAATGCACTGGTGTGTGAGGTTTCTAGGCAGAAGGTGTGGAGTGACCACTGCCACCAATAACAATCCTCCACGTTTCCAAAGTCCCTCTGGTCTGTCAGCACTAGAGTTATTGTCTCTTCTCAGAACAGTTTCTCCCCCGCCCCACACACACACAAAGCCCTCACGAAGCCCCTTTGTGGTCACACCTTCCCCCCACACCTAACTTCTGGCAACAACAATGCATTCACCACCTTCATACTTTTTCCCAGATGTTGCCTGAACGGAGTGACTCGTATGTAATCTCTGAGACCAGCTTCTCTCAGACATGCTGCCTCTGCAACCCAGCCACCCCATTAGGCGCATCAGTGGTTCCTTGCTTCTGTTCTGAGCAGTGTTCCATTGTCAGGAAATTTCTCACAACTCATCCACCAACTCACCTACTGATGGACATTAGGGTTGTTTCCAGTTTGGAGCTATTACAAATAAAACAGTTGTAAGCATTCATGTAATTTTCATGTCAGACCATAAGGTTTTTGCTTCTCTGGGATAAATGCCTAAGAGTGTAAATGCCAAGTCATAGGGTAAGTGACTATTCAGTTTTATAAGCAATTGCAAAAGTGTTTTCCAGACTGCTGGACCACTTTGCATGTCCTCCAGTAATGTGTGGGAGATCTGGTTTCTCGGCATCTTTGTCAATACTTAGTACTGTCTGTATACTGTTTGTTTTAACCTCTCCTAGATGGGAGGTGATTTCCCTGTGGTCCCATCTAGTTGCAGGTCCCTAATGGATAATGACCTTGGGCATCTTTTCCAGAGCTTGTCTGCCATCTGTGCTTCCTCTTTGTAAAGTGCTGCTCATCCTTTCCCCGTCTGTCCTCATTCTTTGTTTGCTTGCTGTTTACTTTTTCCTTAAATCCTCACGTGAGGACGTATCTACTGATTTTAAGAGAGAAGTAGAGGGAAAGGGAGAGGGGGAGGGGGAGGGAGAGGCGGAGAGAGAGAGAGACAGAGAGAAACATCGACAGGTTGCCTACCCTACACACCCAGACCAGGGACTGAACTCACGACCTCTGATGTAAGGGAGGACATTCCAACCAACTGAGCAATCCCACCAGGGCTCTTACTGTTTACTTTTGAGAGCTTTTCATGTTCTCGTATATCCTGAATATCTACCTTTCATATAGCTGTATAATCAGGATACAAGTTCTATGTCATGTATGTGATGTGCAAATATTTTCCCCCAAAGTTTTAAATCTTGCCAAAGTGCAATTCATTGATGTTTTCCATTGTGCATCGTGTTTCTGATGTCATGCTCCAGGCCACTAATATTTTCTCCAGTGTTTTTTCTAGAAGACCTATGGTTTTAGGTTTTACATTTAGTTTTTAGTTAAATTTTAGGTTTTAGGTTTTACATCCATTTTTAGTTAAATTTTATATAAAATGGGAGGTATAGTGTAGATTCTTTTTCCCCTTGACATATGAATACCTAATCCTTCTGCTATTTACTAACTCTATTTTCTCTCTTTAATTGCTTCTATGTCCTTGTCACAAATCCAATGACCACATTTGTGTGGGTCTATTTCTAGTCTGAATCCTGTTCTACTGATCTGTGTCTATTCGTTGGTTATTACTGCACCATCCTCATTACTGTGGCTGTATAGAAACACTTATAATTGAGTAACAAGTCTTCCAACACTTTTTTTCTTTTCAAAATTGTTTTGGCTATTGTAGTTTTATCCGCCTTTCAATAGTATTTTTATTTCATTTATTGGGTGACATAGGCTCACAAAGCCATACAGTTCTCACGTGGACAACTCAATAAAACATCGTCTGCACACTGCATCACGCGCTCATCTTCCCAAGCAAAGTCTCCTTCCAACTCGATTTCCCCCAGTGCCTACCTCTACCTACCCCCTATAGGGAACTGATCCACTTGGCGCAGCAAATGTAGCCCAGCCATATCGGAATACCAACAGGTGTGAGTCTGCACACAGGAGCCAAACCCACGGATCAGCTTTCCCATGGGAAACCAGGCTTGCATTATACCCAGGCTGCTATGAGTCTTGCTCTTGCTAAAACTTCCTCATCCTGAATTGAAGCTGAAAATGTTTACTACGTGTCTTTAAAGTAACTTCCTGAGTCTGTGCTAATTCTCCCAAGGACAGAGTGTAACCAGACCAATCACTCTTATTGTTCCCCTGCATTTGCAACATTTTTCCTTGTTAATCTGTAAGAAGTAATCAGTAGCATCCTTTCCTTTGTTATCTGAAAAAGTAACCACCTCAAACCTGAGCATAATGAATGAGAACCTCCTTTGATTAGATAGCAATAAAAGCCTGTCCAGGCAAGGGTCAAAGTGCACTCTCTCTCTCTCTCTCTCTCTCTCTCTCTCAGAGAGTGGCCTGACATCCCTTTTTCTCCACAGGACTTCTGCAGTTTGTGTGAATTTGTTCGTTGCATCCACAACACCACCGGCCGCAGTCTGCATCAACCCCCTACCCTCCTTTCCCTCTGAGTTAGCTTGTCTGTGTCTTCAAAAATTCCTACTGGGAATTTTTGATTCCCTACTGGGATCTTGACTGCAATTGTGTTAAATCTGGAGATCAACTTAGGGAAAATTGACATCTTGATATTTATGCTGTGTCTTCCAAATCACAACATAAAGGTCTCACATTTATTCAGTTTGTCTTTCATTTCTTTCATTCGTTATTTGTAATTTCCTTATATGCATCATGTACATGTTTTATGGTACACATACATATAAGTATTTCAGTGGAGGGGTAAATGGTACTGGTTTTTAAATTTTAGTTTACCACTGTTAATGCTGGTGCACAGAAACATGTTTTTTTGTGCGTTGACTTTGATCCTACAGCCTTTCCAACTGCAATGGTTAGTTCCAGGAGGTTTGGTGGTTTGGTTTGTCTTTTGTTGTTGTTATTATTGTTGTTGTTGTTGTTGTTGGGTTTAGGGCGATGGCTTTAGCTCTGTGGTACTTTCTTGTGTCCACATGGGGCACATAAGCAAGGATTAGGTGCAGCTACCCTTCACCTTCACCTTCACCTTCACCTTCACCTTCACCTTCACCTTCACCTTCACCTTCACCTTGGTGAAACACTCCAATACTCCCCAGACAGGAGAGCCTGGGAGGCTTAGGAAGAGCTGCTGTTCTCACTGCTTCCCTGTCTTTCAGGGACACTGTCCTAAGAACACTGCTCCTTGCTGTCTGCCAATGGAGATGAGGTCTGAGGCTCCTCCCCCACCCCCGTGGGGCTGAGCTATAAAAACTGCTCAGATGCAGCCTGGCCTTCTCTACTCAGCAACATGGCATCCTGTCATCCTTGCTGCTGTCACCTGGACCCCTTTGCTTGAGTGTCACCCTATGCAAGGGACACGGGTGGCTGGCACCTGTGGCTAGTCATATGTTCTCTGCCTACATAACTGATAAACTCTCTGAATCCAAAAAGGGTTGTTGTCTTGTGACTGCTGATCTTTCAGCCTTGCTTCTGGCTTAGCTGCAAGTTTCATGAAATTTTTATGTAGACAATTTAATTACACCAACACTAATTCCTCACATATTATGCTTTATGATATTGCTTCACAGTCAGCTGCACTGTCTATCGAGGGCTTTCTGTTTTAGTCAGGAATTCCTAGCCTGTAGGTTGAGAATTATGATTGCTATGCCAATGAATTTAGCAAACAGGAATGTAGTTCCTCCAGGTCTGCGCTTGCAGCAGCTGTGCAGGGTAAGTGGGAGGTGAGTCCACAGGTGGGACACCTGTCAGGGGCATGGGCAGAAGGAGACATTATGAAAACCTGCCAACACAAAGAACAGCCCTCACAGACACCCGCCAAACGAAGAGAGGAGGGCTAACACACACATGTGCACATCCACCACTCGTGGGGAAGGATTGCACATACTGTCAAAGGGGAGAGGAAGGAGTTGGTCCATGAACCATGAGCTTCTACATGGTCTAAAGGCTCTGCTTTATCTCTCTCACCCCTTCCCAGGCTGTTCACTGTGACCTGGGAGGAAGCCAGCAGAAGACAGAGGGTCCCCCTAATCATAACCCACATGTTATCTCATCCCAATTACAGTGATGGTAACACACAATCATAGTGAGAAACACTGGTGGAGGCTTTGTTTGGACAAGGTTCTCTAGAGGGCGCTCTTTTCTGTGTTATGATTCCCAGAGGTCTATCCTATGTCTATCTGTTCTCTTTTCTTTCTCCCTGGCAGGGTTTCTGTGGCCCCTGCTCTTCTGAATCACGCTGCAACTTCATAATTTCCTCTAAACGACTCTGAAGAATTGTAGGCAGTGCGCGTCTGGGGTAGGACTAGAGGGACTTTGAAACACCCAGAGTGGAGAATAATAGGATGTTGAGGATGAGCCAGCATTTGGTGGGTGATGAGCCAAGGAATCTTTTCCCACTGGGTTTCCTCCTCAGCAGTGTTCATGGGGAGACATGTCATCACTTGGAGAGGTGTTAAGGCAGTGTTTACCCTGAGGTTTCATATCTGGGAAGGTGGCAGCCCATTGGAACTACGACTCTTCATGCCCCTCCCATTCTGGCAGCCCTGCCCTTCTGCTGTGACAGGGGTGAGTATGTAATAAAGTCACAGGATGTAAGTGCTGCAGCTGCTCCACCATCAGCTGCTGTGGAGCATAATCCAGACCCATGGTGCCCAGGATCTTCGGTAAGAAGTCTCCAGCCCCAAGTCTCACTGATGTGTTATCACATCCTAATGTACCTCTGAACCTCAAACTGAATTCCCTTTCCTTTTTAAAAAGATTTTATTTTATTTATTTTTAGAGAGAGGGGAAGGGAGGGAGAAAGAGAGGAAGAGAAACATCAATGTGTGGTTGCCTCTCACGCGCCCCCTACTGGGGACCTGGCCAGCAACCCAGACTTGTGCCCTGACTGGGAATCGAACTGGAGATCTTTTCAGTCACAGGCTAGCGCTCAATCCACTCTGCCGCACCAACTAAAGCTGAATTCTCTTTCCTATTTCATTCTTGTCTTCCCACTCTGTAACCACCCCTGTGGTATCTCTGACTATACGGCAAACTCTCCCCCAACCTGCAAATTTCAGAACCTTCGCTCTTCCCAGAGCCCTCCCTGCCACCCAGAGACAGTCTCAAAATCTGCTCTGAGCTGTCACCTGCAATGAAAGAAGCTCATCAACATTATCTTGAGCCGCATAACAGCAACCAGAAGGCTACTCTCCAGCCTTATTCTCACTCCCCTTCTGCCTCTCAGTTGCTGTCCTCATTTTCGGACTCCAGTGCTCACACTCAAAAGGAGTCCCAGGTAAGAACAGGGAACTGTGGGTGGGAGGGGGGTCCCCAAAGGCCTTGAACTGGTCTCGGAGCCCATTCTGCTCTGACTCCGCTAGACACTGAACAATGGATGTGCCAGCCAGCACCCAGGTGTGGGGATGAGCTCTACAACCCCTTGGAGCAGTGCTGTCACGACGGGACCGTCCTGCCCTTGAACCAGACCCGCCTGTGTGCCCCCAGCTGTACTTTCTGGCCCTGCTTCCAGCACTGCTGCCTGGAGACCTTGGGCTCCTGGAGTCAGGCTGTTGTGAGGTTTAAGGTCCCGGGCACGACGTCCAACTGCACGTCCGCCCCCCTCACCAGGACCTGTGGTCAGGTGAGAGTCAGGTTCTGACTGGGCGGTGGGCACGGGGGATGGAATTTTGTCATGTGTGTTTGATTCACCCAGATGTGCAGTCTCTGCTAAGTTCTCCATCACCCCATCTCTGTGTGAGCCTGTGGCCTGTTTCTCTGTTTCTCTCTCTCTCTCACCTGATCTCATCTCTCTCTCTCCATTTCTCTAAAGAAATACCTGCCCAGCAAGCCCTCTACCAGAGCTGGACTTACCTGGACCATCCTGAGGAGCAAAGACACAGGACACTCAAGATTGTGATATTTATGAGATTTATCCACATGATTGCTTGGCAAGTTACATAATGTCTCATCTCTGGAGTGCACCCCTGAAACTAATAGGATGTAGCTGGACTGTGTGTTGGCGGGAGCATCGCTCCACAATGGAAAAGCTGCAGGTTTGATTCCTGGCCAGAGCACGTGCCTGGGTTGCAGGTTTGGTCCCACCTTCACTATTTCTCGCTCTCCTTTTCTCTCTCTCTAAAAGCAATGCATAAAAATGTCTTCGGGTAAAGGTAAAAACAATTTTGTTAAATGATTTCAATAAAGAAAAATTATATTTAAAATGATTGTGATATTTGCTGTGATGTCAGCAGTCCTATAACAAAAGATTTTTAACCATAAACATAACTTTTTTCCACTTTGAAGACCATCATACCAGCTTCCAAGCTTCCACTAACTGTAGTTAGTCCCTGTCTCCCACACACTTTTTTGCGTCTGAGGGTAGTTCCAATTCTGAGAATCTTATTGGCTTGAGAGACAGAAAATGAGGAATAGTTTTATTTTCCAATCTAGCAAGTTCTAGGCCCTCTGTATTTCATCCAGAATTTTTTGTAAGCTCTACAATTCTCTCTTTAGCGTATTTCTTACTGTACTTTTTTTTACATTTGCTAACTGGGTTTACATATCCTTTAATACTTGTATCCAGTTTGCTAGATAAATAGTGGTATACTTATTATTTGATTTAGACAGTCCAGCCTTAACCAGAAAAGGCAGTAGTAGATTTAATTTTATTTCTTTTTTTCTCAAAATTTCAAACAATTTTTGTGCATATGTATGTATCCCAGTCTTTTTTATTGAATTTTTGGGGATGACACTGGCTAATAAAATTGTAGATGATTTTTGCTTATGTGTGGGATGTAATGAACAAAATAAACTAGCAAACAAAATAGGAACAGACTCATAAATCCAGAGAACACTGACAGCTGTCAGAGGGGAGGGGGATTGGAGGGCTGGGTAAAAAAGATGAGGGGATTGAGAAAAAAACTCATGGACACAGACAATAGTGTGTTAATTACCAGGGGGAAGGGGTGGGGGAGATAGAAGAGGGATCAGGAGGGGTAAATGGTGATGGAAGGAGACTTGACTTGGGGTGGTGAACACAATACAATATGCAGATGATGTTTCCCAGTCTTAGTAGGGATATTACACATTAATTAATGTGCTTTTACACATGAGGACATGAAGACTTAGTGGATAAAACGTGGGGGTTTTTTGTTTTGTTTTGAGCAACCCATCACCTTTTTAGAATATTTTATTTATTTATTTATTTTTTAATAGAGAGGGGAAGGGAAGGAGAAAGAGAGGGAGAGAAACATCAATGTGTGGTTGCCTGTCATGCGCCCCCTATGGGGACCTGGCCTGCAACCCAGATATGTGCCCTGACTGGGAATCGAACCTATGACCCTTTGGTTCACAGCCCGCACTCAATCCACTGAGCTACGCCAGCCAGATAGTGGTTTTTAATGTTTTTTTTTTAATTTGAGCTCTAACTTGCTCTGTAATAAATTTAAAAGTTTATTTATTACACTTAGTCTTATGCCAGAGTGCATCCTACAAAAGATTTTTGGAGATAATTTTTACTTGTGTTATGACTTTAATGTGAGTCAGTTGGTGATAAAAATATGCATTCATATGTTTGTACATAAGAGCTGAAACACACACATACAACCTAACAGCAAGGCCATCTGAGCAGCCTTTCTCTCTACAAATATCACTTCTTAACCTTTAAAGTTTCTATAAACTGAAAACAGAAAGCCCACAACTACTGAAATTTTACTGACTTACTTCTAGGGTTTTATTTTTAAGCTAAAAAGTGTTGGATAGTTGTCTTTCTCTGTCTGACTTTACTTCCCTTAGTATAATATCCCTTAGGTCTCTCCAAGAGATGCAGTTGAAAAAGCAAGCAACTCAGAAACACCGTTGAGAGACCAGCTGAGCCTGCTCCCCCCCCCACAAAGTCTGTTCTCTAACTAAAGAACCAGGAAAGGGGCAGCCTAGAAATACATGCACTTTTAGACAATAATTTCTCGACTCCAGGCAAATATCACCCAAAACTGAGGCCCCACCCCACCAGCAAAAATCAAGTGAAGAACCCAGACTTCCATCCTCACCTGCCTGTAAGGAAAAGCCCCCATCCCCCTCGGGGATGCCATTGGAGAGGACCAAAGGGGAGGACCCAGCTCCACCATTGTAGTGTCAAGTTTTTCTAATGTAACCAAAAAATTGTTTTATTCATGTGACATCTTGATGGATCATAAGATTTCTCTAGCTTGTTCATCTATAAAGTTATTGTATCATTAAAATACATACATCAACAACCATTTTCAGTTACTAAAAAATGCCAAGTCACAAATAATTGTGGTCACGTTTAATTTTTAGAATTCGCTTTCTCGTGATGCAACTGTTCTGAGGCCTTTAAGAGTAGTTTATAAGCTCTGACAACATTATGGTAAATTTCTGATAAATTAGTTCTAAATGTAAATTTTAGTAGTTCTAGGGCCAGTGATTCTCTCAGGACAATTTTTCAAAATGGGATTTAACTTTACAGATTAGTGTTGTGTAAGCATGGATTTATTTAAATGTGAATATATACAATGGTTTTATCTCACATTTCCTGTAATGTGGAGTTGTCTAAGAAAACAAATGTGACTTCCTAATTTTTAAAAAAGGTTTTATTTAGTTATTTTTAGAGAGAGGGGAAGGGAAGGATAAAGAGAGGGAGAGAAATATCAATGTGTGTTTGCCTCTTATGCATCTCCCCACCGGGGACCTGGCCTGCAACCCAGGCATGTGCCCTGACTGGGAATCGAACTAGCAACTCTTTGGTTCTCAGCCTATGGCTCAGTCCATTGAGCTACACCAGCCAGGGCTGGCTTCCTAATTTTTACATAATTCAAAATCTTATGTATTTCATCACTTTATCTTTGACTATGAGGACAAATTAATTTTTAAATTATCTTTCTTGTTAGTAATCGATTTGTCATAAATATGTGTCTATACTTATGTAATCTACCTTGACAATCCAGATATAGAACATTTGCATTACCCAGAAAAATACCCCTTTGCCTCATCTTAGGCAATCCTTCCTTCCAACCCCAGACCTCAGGCAAACACTCACTATTTGTCTCTACAGATTAGAATTAGATTAGGTCTGTCTTTACTAGTTTCATAGAAAGGAAACCAAACCACTTTGTACAGTTTTGCATCTACCTACCTTCAACATATTTTCACAATCATCCATCTTTTGCTTGCCTTAGTAGTTCATTTCTTTTATGGTAGCTTCATTTGTAGCCCATTCTTTTCATTGTATGGATACATCACAATTCATTGATTCATCTGTTGATGGACATTTGCATATTTCAAGTTTGGGGCTTTACTTTCTAATAACATGTGTGTGCAAGTTTTGTATAGACATAAGTTTTCATTTCTCTTAAATACCTTTAAGTGGAACTGCTGGAACATATGGTTAAAATTTTAACTTTATAAAATACTTTAAAATTGTTTTATAAAATGATTGTACAATTCATATTGCCACCAGCAATGTGTGAGAGTTTCAGTTGCACCACATCCTTGACAACACTTGCTATTGTCAGTCTTTTCTTTTAAGATATTATTAATTTTTTTTTTAGAGAGAGGAAGGGAAGGAGAAAGAGAGGAGGAGAAACATCAATGTGCGGCTGTCTCTTGCACGCCCCCCACCAGGGACCTGGCCCACAACCCAGGCATATGCCCTGATGGGGAGTCAAACCAGTGACCCTTTGGTTTACAGGCCAGCGCTCAGTCCACTGAGTCACACCAGCCAGGGCTTAGGCATATTTTCATATGTTTATTGGCTATATATGTATCTTCTCTTGTAAAGAATTATTCAATTTTATTGTCCCCTCTAAAATTTTATTTCATTCTTATCTATTCTACTACAGTTGCCCTCCTCCACCCCACCCCATCTTCCACTCCTACAGTCCCTCCCCACCCCATTGTCCACGCCCATGGGTCACTCACTCATGTTTATGCACCCCCATGTCTACAGCAATGCTATTTACAACAGCCAAGTGTTGGAAACAGCCAAGTGCCCATCAGTAGATGAATGAATTAAGAAACGATGGTACATTTACACAATGGAATACTAGCAGCAGAAAGAAAGAAGAAGGAACTTCTACCCTTTGCGACAGCATGGATGGAACTGGAGACAATTATGCTTAAATGAAACTGTATTGCCCTTTGAAAAATATCACTGAGTTATCACATTCAAGATACAATTCCCTTATCAGTTATATGTACTGTTAATACTTTTCTCAGGATGTGACTTGTGTTAGGGTGGTTGGTGATGTGGGCTGTGAAAGAATTCACAAAGAGAAGAAAGTGTAAAGTTTTTATTCACTCTCCAAGAAAGGAGAGAGTCATGGTGTCCAGAGATGCAACAGCCCTGAATGCTGGGCCTTTGAGCTTTTATTGGGTTGTAATTGAATAAAAAGGGTGGGGTGCTGTTGTGTGTATCCCCTGGGCTGTTGGGGCAGAACAGGAGGCTGCAGTTGATTTCAGTGTCCTCATCTGCCTGTAGCTGTAGGGAGTGGTTAGTCATGTTCTGCTCTTACTTTCCAGTAAATTCCAGCCCTAGGGACATAAGCGCAGAGAGTAAAACATGAGTCCAGTTTAACGAGGTCATAGACCTGCTCAGCAAATGGTGCCATGTGAGCAAATGGCACTGACCTTCTCCTTTCAACTTGTATTTTCATTTTATCTATTGAAGAACAGAAGCCTTTATTCTGACAGAATCTAATTACTTTTTCATTTTAGTGCATTCTTTTATGTGCCATCTAATAAACCTTTACATGCCTCAAGTTCATACACTTTTTTTCTTCAGTTTTTCTAACAAATTTTTATTTTGTTTTGTTTTAGCCTCATTTTTTTGGATCTGTGATCCACTTCAAGTGAAATTTTGGTGTGGCATGAGACTTAAAAGTTGAGGTTTACACCCCAGCTGGTGTGGGTCAGTGGATTGAGTGTCAGCCTGCAAACCAAAGAGTCACAGGTTCAAATCCCAGTTGGGGCACATGCCTGAGTTGCAGGAAGGTTCCCCGGTGGTGGGAGAGGGGCATGTGAAAGATAACCACACATTGATGTTTCTCTCCTTCCCTCCTCCCTCTCTAAAAGTAAAATTTAAAAATCTTTTTAAAACAACATTTTAAGTTCACATTTACTTTTATTTTAATGGGTATGGCAACTCCTCAGCATCATTTGTTGAAGACTATCTTTTCCCCATCAAATGACCTTAACAACTCTATCAAAACTGACCATAATTTGCCCTGGCTGGTGTGGCTCAGTGGATTGAGTGCCTGCCTGCAAACTAAAGAGTCACCGGTTCAATTCCCAGTCAGGGCGCATGTCTGGATTGCGGGCCAGGTCTCCAGTAGAGAGGGTGCGAGAGGCAACCACACATTGATGTTTCTCTTCCTCTTTCTCCCTCCCTTCCTCTCTGTCTGAAAAATAAATATATAAAATCTTTTTTTTAAGTACAATTATAGGGACACAACAGTGGAGTGAATAAAGCCAAGAGTCAAATCAATGATTTGGAATAAAGGAGGCATGAGTATAACGTATCTTGATTGGAGTCTGTTGAGTTAATCCTGTGTGGATCTCATACATTTTCTTGAATGCCCAAGTTTCTATGTTTTCCCAGAGGGGGAAAATTTTTATGCATTATTTATTTGAATATGTTTTCAGTCTCACCCTCCGTCTCCTCTCTTTCTGGGACATCAGTGACATATATGTTAGGTTCTCCATTTTGCTTTCAGTGATTGTAGTTTTGAGTTCTAAAATGTCCATTTGGTTCATCTCATATCTTCTCTTTTCTTGTTGAGACTGTCTATTTTTTTCCTTTGTTTTGTAGTTGTTTGTGGAAGCATTTTTCATCAGATGGCTGCTTTAGAATTCTAGTCAGATAATTCTGACACCCGTACCATCTCAGTGGTTATCTTTTCCCATTAAAGTTGTGCTTTTTCTGGCTTCTTAATATGACGAGGGCTCGCTGACCTGTTTTTCTGCTGGGCTCCTCGGACACCGTGCCACCTGCTTGGGTTCTGAGCCCCTCGCCAGTTTACCTCTTCCCTCTGTTTTTCATGTTTGTTTATATTTAATTTTCAGATACTTATGTACCTGGAAGAAACACACTTGTACTTTGTGGAATACAGAGATAAGTTTGTCTACTCCCTCTTGTCCCAGAACAGGAAGCCCAGTGCATTCTGCTATTTTGTGACGGTCACTGGTGCAGAAGACTGCCCTTCAGGCCAAAGAGTTAATACTTGCGGGGCAGCCCCACGGATGAGCTCCAGAAATGGGTGGGCGAGCCGGCCTCCCACCTCAGGCCCCACTGCTGCCCTGTGAAAGGCCCCTCTCCTCTCCCCCCGCTGTAGGTACCATGCCCACTACTACCACCACAACTACTGCCTCTGTTGCTGCTGTCGCCGTGACCACCTGGCCCAAGCTGCCCCCCTGGAACCCTGAAGCCCCCGACTGCCCCAGCAATGAACAGCCAGGCCCACAGCTCAGTGGGCACACTGCCCACTACCTGTCAAGCCACGCAGGTGAGCACTTCCGTCCAACCCATCTCCTCTGCTATGCCCACGCTCTGGCGTCTCATTTCTTTCTGCTTAAAACATCCCAGACTTAGAGCTGAAGAAGCCACAACTAAGAGACACCAACAGATGCGGATTTTTTTTTTTTAATGCTCCGAAAGATTAGCAAAGGCACAGGCTAGCAAGACAGAAAGTGTTGCCCTGGCTGGTGTAGCTCAATGGATTGAGCACAGGCCTGTGAACCAGAGGATCGAGGTTCGATTCCCAGTCAGGGCATATTCCTGGGTTGCAAACTGGTTCCCTGAAGGCCAGTTCCCAGCAGGGAATGCACAAAAGGCAGTCATACATGATGTTTCTCTCCCTCTCTCCTTCCCTTCCCCTCTAAAGATAAATAAATAAATAAAAATCTTTAAAAAAAAAAAAAGACAGAAAGTGTTTAGACAAAAACATCCTTGCTCCAGCCAAACACAGCGAAAGATAAAACTGTGAAACCACCCCCACCCACTGCAGCGAAAGACAAAGAGCTGGGACTTCCCTAGCCAGGCTGTGTCCAGGCCGTAAGGAGGAGTCTCGATTCCACCACCAGGACCGTGTTGGAAAGTCCCAAGAAGGGAGCCACAGGGTCAGGGAACCTGGATTTCCAACCCCAATCAAGGCTGCTGTTCAACCTTGCACAGGAAGTTCTAGCCAGAGAAATTTGGCCAGTACAAGAAATAAAAGACATCCAAACTGGATGAAGTAAAACTATCTCCATTTGCAGATGACAAAATCTACGGATAGCAGACCCTTTAAAAATCCAAAAATTATAAGAATTCAACAAGCCCTGGCTAATGTAGCTCAGTGGATTGAGCACAAGCCTGCGAAACAAACAACCATGATTCCCAGTCAGAGCACATGCCTGGGTTGCAGGCCAGTTCCCAATGGGAGACACACAAGAGGCAACCACACACTGATGTTTCTCTCCCTCTCTCCTTCCCTTCCCCTCTAAAGATAAACAAATAAAATCTTCAAAAATAAATAAATAAAATAAAAATTAATAAATAAACAAAACGTGTGCACAGTGTGTAAAAAGCCCCCTGGGGGCAGGATAGTCAAAGCATCTTCAAGGGCAGCAAGAAGGAGCAGGTGGCTGGGGGACTGGGGGAGAGAGGGAGAGGGAGTGAGCGAGGTGAGGCGGGGCGAAGGCAGTCTGTGGGGGCAGCCATGGTGAGGACTTTGGGACTCTTCCTAAGAGTCGTGAGAAACCACAAAAAAATGACTCATTTTTTTAGGGTGACCTTCAGGAAACACCTGATCAGATCTGAGATTTGGCCTCTGGGGCCAGGGTGCATGCTGGGAAGTTGCTGGACGGGTGCGAGCAAACTCCAGGTGTCAAGAAATGGTGGCTGAACCAGGGTGAAGACAGTGGGAATAGACAGAAATCTAATTTGTGAGATATTCGGGACGTAACAGCAACATGGCTGAGGGGCGAACTGAATTATTTGTTCAACCATTTGGTATTTATTTATTTATTTAAAACTGTTTTTTTAATTTTTATTTATTTATCTTTAGAGGGGAAGGAGAACAGGAGAGAAACCTTAATGTAGGGTTGCCTCTAGTGCATCACCTGCTGGGACCCGGCCCACAACCCAGGCACGTGCCCTGACTGGGAATTGAACTGCGATCCTCTGGTTCACAGGCCTGCACTCAATCCACTGAGCTACACCAGCCAGGGCTCCATTGGGTATTTATAGGGCACCTGCTACATGCTGGGGTTGGTTTTGGGTGCAGGAAACAGGAGGGGAGAGAGCAGAGGTTAGTCGAGGACAGCGCTCAGATGCACGGCATGTGTATCAAGAAGACAATCGAATAAGCCCTCTGACAGGAACTCAGAAAAGAGAACCCCCTTTGGAAGAACAAATCAGGAGCCACTTGGAGAATCTTGCATCGAAAGGGCCTGCAGGGCACCCAAGATTTCAAAAAGGCAGGTGGACACACAGATCCAGAATTCAGATGAAAGCTCTGGGCTGGACCTAAAACATCGGGAAATTATCTGCATTTCAGGGGTGGCTGAAGCCATTATCTGGACAAGGTCACCTGGCAGAAAAAAGCATAACAGTCAAGGAGGGAGGAATGAGTCTGAAAGGGGGAAGCAAAGGCCGGCCGGAGAAGCGGAAGGACAATCCATCTGATGACACAGAAGCCAAGGGAAGTGAGTATTTCAGGGAAAAGGAAGTGGTCGGTTACGTCAGATGCTGCCCAGTTGCCCAAGGGCACCCAGCTAGTAAGCGGTAGGGCTAAAATTTCAGACCAGATCAAAGCATGAAAAAAGTGATATTTTTTAAATAGACAAAGTTTTATCATCTTGGTGTGGAAAGCTCTTCTTAATTATAGGGAACATAGAAACTATAACAGGAAAAAATTAGATTTTTTAATAGACTTGAGAAAAGGGTTGGCAGCACACTAAACACCCAAGGTTACCATCCACCATATTCAACAACCCAGCAGGAAAAACGGTTTTAAAAGGTGAACAGACAGTTCACAGAAGGTGGGTGCAGTCCTAAATGTGTAAAAAAGAGGATCACCTCTCTTATGGTCAAGAAAATGCAAATAAAAGGCTAATGATATACCACTCCCTGGGTTGGTAAAGCATTTTAAAACTGATCACATTACTGAGAGAAGGAAATACCAAAACTTTTTGAAATGGCTTTGGCAATATTCATTAATGTTTTTAATGTAGCCCTATGTCCTGACCTGGGTACTAGATACATGAGCATGTTCCTGGCATAAAAATAGAGCCCTCCACCCTGTTAATTCTATTAACTGTATAAATGAGTCCTATTCACTCCATTAAAAAGTACATTTGACCACTTTCTCGATATATATGCTATTCTTCAATGCTTTCAAAATTAGAACTGAGACCCAAAACATACATACCCAACAACTCGGCACTAATTATGGCATTGTTTTCTTCATTCTGAACATTGATACCAGAGTGGCAAATGCCCCAATTGGTTGTTTTTGTTTCGGGTGTTTTTTTCATCTTTAGAGGGGAAGGGAAAGAGAGAGGGAGAGAAATATCAATGTATGGTTGCTTCTTGTGCGTCCCCTGCTGGGAACTGGCCTGCACCCCAAGCATGTGCCCTGACTGGGAATCGAACCGCAATCCTTTGGTTCACAGGCCTGCGCTCAGTCCACTGAGCTACACCAGCCAGGGCTCCCAGTTGGTTTTTAATTCGGCAATGGTACCCTGGCTGGTTGCCCAGTAGGCTGGAACATCGTCCATATGCTGAAAAGAGCAGGCTTCAAACTCCAGTTGGGGCTCGAATGGGAGGCAACTGACTGATGTTTCTGTCTCACACTGATGTTTCTCTCTCTCTCCCTCTCTCTCAAAAAAAAAATCAGTAAACATATCCTCGGATGAAGATTTTTTTAAAATAAAAATGGGCAATGGAGATGAACAGGCAATTGTCAAAAGGCAGATCCAGATGGTCGGTCCAAATGGGCAGCAAACACAGAAAGACGCTCACTCTCCTGCGTGGTCATAAAAATGCCAAGTAAAGCTACAAAGACACGTCGATTCATACACATACAGTTAAGAAGTGCTAACCCCCACGTCTGGGGTGAACGAGGGCTCCATGGCGTTACTGGTGGAAGTACGAATTGTTAACAGCCATTTGGGAAGAACAAGCTTGTAATATCTATTAAATAATGTACAGTCTTCAACCAAGAGCCTCTATTTATAATGTATAATGGTGTCTCCGTGTAGGGCTGTATGTCTGGTAATATTCTGTGCAGCATTGGAGGTGGGGACAGGAAAGCGCCCGAAAGTTTATCACAATGGTAAACTCAGATGATATTATGCAAGTACAATAAAGAATAAATTAGAGGCACTGGAGAGAAGCACATGAAATACAAAGTGACAAAAGGCAAGCGGACATGCATGGTTTTGATTCTTTAATATATGTCCTTATATGTTTGCAGGTAGTGGAATATGTGGTTTAAAACTGAATCTCTGACCCTGGCTGGTGTAGCTCAATGGATTGAGCATGAGCCTGTGAACCAAAGGGTCACAGGTTGGATTCCCAGTCAGGGCACATGCCTGGCTTGCGGGCCAGTTCCCAGCAGGGGATGCACAAGAGGCAACCACACACTGATATTTCTCTCCCTCTCTCCTCCCCGTCTCCCCTAAAGATAAATAAATAAAATATTTAAAAATATAAATAAAATAAAATAAAATTTAATCTCTGGAGCCAGGAGGCCTGTGGCTAAACCCTGACGTCATCATCTTCTTCCTTTACCTACAGGGACCTAACCCCTCTGGGCTCGTTCCCTTGGCTTTAAAAGGGGGGCTAATAATAGAATCCATTTTACAAGCCTGCTGGGAGCATATGCTGAGATAATTCATGAAAAGTGCTTCGTGACACCTGCTGTGCCATTGGATGACACCGTGGGTGTAAGCGTGATCCGCCCACGCACGGAAAATCTGGTGGAAGGAAACGCACCCCACTGCTCTCCTGGGCGGCCTCAGTGGGGCGGAGCTGGAGGACCCGGGACACAGGTGATTGACATTTTGGATCAGCTCAACTAGGTACAGCTCGCCTGTGATTTTGGTCACTTTTTAAAATTTCATGGCGCTTTATTTGTGTTTTCTTTATTACATATCAGTTTGGGGGTACAGCTTAGTGGTTAGAAAATCGTGTACTTTCCCTAGCGTTCCCCTCACTCGTTCCGGTACCCTACTGGCACCGTACAGCGTTACCACAATATTATTGATTATGTTCTTTATGCTTTACTCACGTCCCCGTGACTACGTCGTGATGACCCATTTGCCTTTCTCAGTCCCTTCACCTCTTTCACACAGTGCCCCAAACCTTTGGTCATCTTTTTAATCCCCAAAAGTAGCCGGAAAGGAGGAAGAGCATGTGTGCGATCTCATGCGCGCGATCTCACCACGGGCTGTAGGAGGGAGTGGAAAAGGGGGCCCCGACGGAGCAGGGGCCCGGGAGGGCCTTCTGCCCCAACAGGTGAGCACAAACCACGCTGAGTGGTGCGGGGGGCGACGGATCCTTCCTCCCCGGCCCTCAGAGCGCCCCCCCCCCACCAATCCCTGCACAACGCAGCTGCCAGTGGTACCTGAGGAAAGCGCAAATGCTCACGACCAGCGGCGCATTTGAATCCAAGTCCCAGAGGTGCTTGTGAGGCACCATGAGCCAGGCATCTTCTGCGGGTTCCACCCTGTCCACCCACTGAATCTCACCCGCCCCCTATTATTGTTCATTATCATCCCCATTCTGCAGGTGGGGAAACTGGGTCACAGAAAGGTTAGGTCACTTGTCCGAGCCTACACACTGGAAAATGGCCAGAATTCAAATGCAGGCAACCTGCCTCTGAACGCGGGACCTGGGCCACCAGGCTCTACTATGTACTAGGTCTCAGCCACGTGACTTTCCTTCTCCCAGCCTCGGTTTACCCAACAGTGAAAGGGACTTCTCCACGCCTACCTCTGGGGTTTGCTGAAAGGGTTCAATGGCATTGGACTTGGGCCTAGGAGAAGTGGCTAAAAAAAGGTGGTTTTTGTTGCCTCTTTCTCTGCCGGAAGAAGGAAGAGGCCCCGGGCCTCTCCCTGGGGTTCAGCTCCTGGTGAATTGCTGCATGGCCCACTGACAGGAGAGAGAAAGCAGGACAGGGACCCAGGCCCCGAGCCTTCCAGAAAGCACAGCCAAAGTGCCCAGGGGCCTGTGCGCCACTCCCCACGCCCCTCTTTGCCGGACGGACCAGGGGTCCCTTGATGGTCGCATGGGCTCCCCTTCCCTGCTTCCCTCAGCCCCGACCACAGGGCATCCTGTGGCAGCCCGACCAGAAAAGGAAGCGGAGTCGGGGTCTGATGTAACCTGCCAAGGAAGGCCCCCCAGAGTGTGATGCAAGGCTTCCCCTCCCCTCCCCGCCACCCCTCCACCCTTGGGCCCCAGCAGATAAAGGCGGAGGAGCCCACCTCCCCGCCAACGCTGCGCGCCTGCCCACCATGTCCCGGCTCCGTGCGCCGCTCGCCTGGGCCCTCCTCGCCCTCCTGGGACTCGCGGCGGCGCAGGAAGGAAACCAGACGTGCTGCGGCCCCATCGTGCCGCGGAGGGAGTGGAACGCACTGCCTTCCGTGTGCCAGACGAAACTGTCCCTGCCGGTGGACTACGTGGTGGTGTCGCACACGGCGGGCAGCCACTGCGACACCCCGGCGCTGTGCGGGCAGCAGGCCCAGAACGTGCAGCACTACCACGCGCAGACGCTGGAGTTCTGCGACGTGGCCTACAAGTGAGTGAGGGGGAGGGCGCGCCGGCCTGGGGGACAGCGGGGTCGCTTCCGTTCTCCCGGAGTCACCGCACAGGCTGGGCGTGTGCAGGCAGCGCGGAGATGCCAGGAGCGGGAAGGGGCTCCTGGTGTCCAGGTCTGCTGCCCCGAGGAAGGACGGACTTTGCGGACACGCGTCAGTGTCTGGGTCCGGGTTCCAGCCCCCAGCTCTGCTCATGGCTGCCTGAGACCCAGGCCAGGTGACGGCATGCTCTCAGCCTCCCCCTCTGTGGTCTGTGGAGTTATGGTCCCCTGATCATTAAAACCATAGGTGCAAAGCAGCACTTAGGATCCCACCCGGCATGTGGTGGGAGCCCCAAACCCGTGGACCCCTGCCATGAGGCACCTGCTACATCCCGGGCCACCAGCCAGATGCCCGGGTGGGGACACAGCCGTGAGCAGTGGGCATCTAGCCCGACCGGATGTGAAGCCCAGCAGAGAGAAACAAAGTCAGCACTGTGAGTTCAGATGCTGACAGAAGCAATGGGAGTGAGGACGAGCAACCCACACAGGGTCCTTCGGAAGGGCAGGGGGAGGGGATGTCGCCCTGTGACCTGGCTCTGAGGTGGCTCTGGGAGGAGGTGCAATAAGCTAGGACACCGCAGGCAGGGGGAGGCTCTGAGGGGGAGTGAGCCGGGCAGGGCAGGGGAGGTAGCTGGGAGGAGCCAGGCAACACAGGGCCTCATGGCCACCAGGAGGAAGGCAGGAGCCAGGGCAGGGGTGTGAGGGTCCCCCTGGCTGCTGTGGGGAGACAGACACTGGGGCCTGAGGGCAGATGCAGGGTGGGGCTCGTCACCTCCACCTCAGGGGCCCGGGCCCACCGGCTCCCTTTCCAGGGTGACAGGCTGGGGTCCAGCTCGAGAGAACTTTTGGCCCCTACAGGCTCTCAGTCGTTGGTGAGAACCAGAATGCCCTCACCGAAAATGCAGGCTCCCAGGCGCCTCCCTTAGAGGGTTCGGCCGGGGGTGACAGGTGCTGTGGTGAGCCCGGGGAACCTGGGAACATCACTCGGGAAATTTTAGACGCCTCCAAGGGTATCTCCCAGCTCTTCCGGTTCATGAGTTTACAATTCAAAGCTTCCAACGTCAAGGTTCGGTCTCCAAGTGTTCCATTCCCATGAAGTGACAAGAGCCAGGGCCTGGCCCCACAGCCTTTGGCCTCAGTCACCGCTCAGAAAAGCGGGCCGAAGTCTGTCCCTCGGAGTGTAGGATTCAGAGCCTGATTCAGAGCTTTGAATCCTCCTTCCGTGACCCGGCCCGTCCTCCCTCAGGCCTCCTGGTGGTGGCGGTAGAGGTTTACAGAAGCTGCACCCACTGAACAGACACACAAGGAGCACCCATCGCCTGTGCCAGGTGCTGAGGACTTCGCAGGGTCATAGCTGGCCCCGTCCTGAGGGTCACTGTGGCATTCCTAGTCTTTTGGGAGCCAGATTCTGAGTCTGGCATCCTAAGTGGCAGATTCAGGACCCAAGATCCGGACGTTCCAATGCGCTGTGGGTCACTGGCACCCCGGGGGGCCACAGGGCGGAGGTGGCAGATACTGCTCCTCCGAAGGTGCCCGTCTGGTCAGTTCCAACGTGCCAGGCCAGACTCGCCCAGTCGAGACGTGTGGAATGGGAGACTTCAGGACCTGCCAGGAATGGGAGCTCAAAGAGCTGGGGCTCAGGGTCCACTGTCTGATCATGGCCCCAGCCCTGCAGGCCCTGACCCCTGACCCCGACCCCCAGCAGCCCAGCAGGGAACGGGGAGCAGGAGGCAGGCCCGGCTGAGGGCACTGGAGCTCCTCTGTGGAGATTTCTGAGCAGGGGCCTCGGGGACACGAGCTGGGGCAAATCACCTCTCTTTGCAAGTCCGCTTCCTCGGCTTCACGCAGGGACACCAACAGTGCCCGCCTGGGTGACGGACCTCGCATGAGGCCTCAGCAGACCCGAGCCCGACAAATCCTCCAGGGAGGCAGGATGGAGCAAGGAATCAGACCCCGGGGGGTGGGAGTCACAGGGGCCTGGGTGAGAGCCCTGGCTCTGCCCCCGCCCGACTGTGTGACCCTGGGCAGGTGTCTCCGCCTCTCTGATTATCTACAGAACAGGGGCAGCGGGCCCAGAGTCGCTGTGAGGATGAAAACGGGTGCATGCGGGGCTGTGCCTGGCAGTTTAGGGGCCACTGCCACTGTCGTTATGGAGGAAGGCTGGGGAACGGGGTGGGCAGGGACTGGGACTGGCAGGAACATGGGCAGGGCAAGTGGAGGAGGCCCTCCCTCCCTCACCAACCTCCCTCACCCCCAACGCAGCTTCCTGATCGGAGAAGACGGGCTTGTGTACGAGGGCCGGGGCTGGGAGCTCAAGGGTGACCACGCAAGTCGCTGGAACACCAAAGCCATCGGCATCACCTTTATGGGCAACTTCATGGGTGAGTGTTCGGCCGCGCAGCAGAGGGGCTGCCTCCGGGCCAGGGGGGCGGCATGGTGTGGTGCGTGGTTGTGGAGAGGCTCTGCCACCCACGAGCTCTGTGACCCTGGGCAACGGACTCTGCTTTCCTGAGCCTCAGTTCCTCCTTTCTGGATAATGACCATTCTCAACCGCGTGGTTGGGATGAGGATTAGTGACTCTGTATAAAGGTTGCTAGTCCAGCCGGAACCCGGCACCTAAGAAGCACTTGGTAATAGCATTGCTGTGGGTAGGACCCACAGCCCCGGAGCCCCAGGGAGAATGGCCAGTGATGACGGCCCGCAGCAGCTGTGCCAGGCACCATTCCGTGGACTTGATGCAAAGTAACTCATTTGATGACCCCACAGCCGTGCAGCGAGGGCCATTACTCTCTCACACATGAAGAAAAACTGAGGCACAGAGAAACTGAGGCACAGCTAGGGAGCGGCAGCCTGGGTTCTGGGGACGCAGGAGTGGGACCACTACCCCACCCTACCGCTGCCCCCCAAGGCAGCTCCAGCTTATTAGCTCCTGCCTCTGTCCCCACCGCAGAGCGGTCGCCCGCGCCCCGGGCCCTCCGGGCAGCCCAGAGTCTGATAGCTTGCGGAGTGGCTCTGAACGTTCTGTCCGATGACTACGTGCTCAAAGGGCACCGGGACGTGCAGCGGACCCTGTCTCCAGGCGATCGGCTGTATGAAATCATCCGCCAGTGGCCACACTACCAGATGTGAGGCCCTCTCTCCATGCCCCGCCCCCCACGTGGGAACCCCAGGGCCTCCCCTCCAATAAAGGCGCCGCTCAAACTGTGTTCCTGTGTCTGCCGATGGCCTCCCACCCCCGCCTCCCTCCCACAGACACCTCAGCCACCTCCAACACTCCGTCCTCGCTGGTGCTCAGAACCCAGGGGCTCCGACCCTGAACCAAGGCCCCAGAGATCCCAGCTCCAGAGCAACGGCGCAGCTCGGAACCCAGAGGTCAGCGCACGGGGAGTTAGTGCCAGGCAGGCCGGGTGTCATGGCAGCAGCTGTGTGCCTTGGGGGGGTGGGGGGGAGGCAGTGCACCATGCTGTGAGACACCCCTCTCCACCACATGGCCACAGGCATCCTGTGCGGAATCTCTGCTTGGACCCCTCTGGAGACAGGCGGTTCACTACCACCCTTCAGGTCCCCAGCTTTCACTGCTTCAGGGAGTGCAAGATTTTCCCTGAGCCTGACCCCTAATCTGTCCCCAGCAGACACGCCCAGAAATGCACACAGGTCCCAAAGAAACCTCCTCCCAGTCCTGGTATCTCCCCCCACCCCCACCAAGCCTACCATCCAGTCACAAGCTCAGGCATCCCAAGGACAAATACGTTTATTTACAAAAGGCACAGACCCTCCCTCCCAGCCTGCAATGCCCAAGGGAGCCGGAGGGGTGTGTAAGGGCCTCACACACCTGAGACCCCAAGAGCACCTGGAGGGGCGGGGCCTGGGTGGCGCTGGAAGGACACGCCAGGCCCGCCTCCAACACGCCAAATCCAGGGTGGATAGGGGCTAAAGGGACAGTGATCCCTCTACCAAGTCAGGACCGCGTGTCCAGTTGGTTCATGTATTCCTGCAAGGCCTTCAGGCGGGCGTCTATTTCGGCCATGTCAGCGGCCTGGTAGTCGGAGCCGTACTCTGTGAAAGCAGGCGTCGGTGTGGCGAGCTGTTCGGGGCCTTAGGCCACCGGGAGTGCCGATGTCCTCAGTACCACCCCAGCAGGCTCTGGGGCATGTGAGGGGGAGACCTGGAGTCCTGGGCTCACCTTTGGTGGGGACCCAGCCCCCAGAATTGGCCAGGCGTCTCTGATGGCGCCCACATTCCACGGGGGTGGACTTCTGCAGCTGGGGGAGGCAAGAGAGAGGTCAGCACCCTCCCTCTAGTCCTGCCCCCCAAATCCCATCAGAAATTCTGAACCTAAGGACCTCAAAAAAAAAGTAAGAGCTGACACCTGCCAGGCACCCATATAAAATAACTTTGTATCTTCATCAAAACCTGAGATGACTCATCTGAAATGAATACTATTAGCATCCCCATTTAACTGATTGAGAAACTGAGGCAGAGGCTGAGTCACTAACGACCCTGGAGTCACACACATTGTGATGCTCTTAACCAGCGTCCTCTGCCCGCGCCCCGCGCCCACTGTCCCTTGCAGTCCAGTGGTCTCAAAACGCTCCCCCTCCAGGGACATTTCACAGGCGCCTTGGCAACCTGCTCCCCACAGTGAAATCAGGGAGCAACGCATCGGCTTCTGGTGGTTTGGTGCTGCCCCTGCCTCCCCCGAGGCCTGAGGAATGACACTCACCGTACTGGACCCACTCAAGGTTTTGGGACTGGGGGGCTTCCCGAGGCGGCGGCGAGAGCTGCGGAAGGAGGAATTGGGGACCCATGGGAGGAGTCTTTGGCACCTCCCGCCTCACCCTCCTCCGCGGTTCCAAAGCTCCCTCACTCAATGTGCCTGCAACAGACTGTTCCCAGTCTCCCCAGACGCCTGTATGTTGGCGGTCCCTTCCGCCAGCCCAAGTTTTACCCTCTAGGAAGGGATTCAGGGAAATCTTCGAACTCGCTGCAGGAGCTGGCAGAGGAGCAGCGGCTGCGGAAACTGTCCACTAGAGGGAGGAGGAGACGGTGAGCCTCCCGCGCTCGCCCGTCCCGCCCAGCCCTCCAGCCGGCCCAGCGCGCTCCGTGCTCCGGCCCGTTACCCGAGGAGCTGCGGTTTCGGGAGCGGTTAGCCGCGTCCCCTCGGCCGGTCCTGGAGGCAGGGGGACGAGTCTGACGAGCCCAGGAGACGGACGGCCCGTCCCCACTTCCTCCGCTGCCCAGTCGGTTCCGCTGACGCTGCTGCCTGGGGAACCGAAACGAAACGCATGCCTGTGCGCCCCGCTAACTCGGGGAAGGGCCTCGCTGCGCCCCTGTGGGTCACAGCCAGGCCCGGTGACTCGCTTGAGGTCACGCGAGGGACGGAAAGAGATGGACCAGGTGACAGGTGGTGGAGACCGAATGGGTGACCGGGAGACACGAGGGTTCGGGTCAGAGGACCAGGTAAAGGGGCAGGGAGGGGTATGGGCAGGTGAGGAGGAAATGGACGCTAACTTCATCTTGATCTCTCTCAGCTTCTTCTCCTTGGCTTTCACAAAGGCTGTGGGGTCAAAACGGGGCGTGCGACCACCTAGGATGGAGTGGGAGGGTGTGGACAGAAGAGGCTGCGGTCACAGGATAATGCCCCCATTATCCGTCCCACCCCCTCCCACGGGCAGGGCAGGGCTGGCACAGACCTGTGGGCGAGGGCGAGGGGCAGGCGGGGCGGCCTCGACCCCGGGCCCCGCGGCCACTCTCCCGGGATGAGGAGCGGGCAGCGCCGCGGCCACGGGACACGGAACGCTCCCGGGACGACGAAGCCCGGTCCTCCCGGGCTGGGCGCGGCACCACTGGCGGAGTCCGTCTCCTGGGAGCGCAGGTCCCATTGTCAGGCTCTCACGGGCCGTGACAACTCTATCCCAGTCCTCTTCTCAGACTTCACCATCTTCTAACCTTCAGGTTCATCAGTTTCTAGATACTCACCCCCTCGCACATCTATACGACCCTGCAGGAACCTTCTCCCAGGCTCTGCCCCTCGCGACGCCCCATTACGCCTTCCAAAAAGCACCACCTGTCACTTCCCTGCACTCTGACCACCTTCTTCACCTGACCCTTCTCCCCTGAGGTTTCCCATAGTTCCCTGGTTTTCCCTCACCAATTTTCCACCCCCTCCCCCCACAAAAACCTGCAGAAATCACCCAGATTCCCACCTGTTGGGCCACGCCCTTCTCGTTTCGCTGGACCTTTAAACCCAGCCATTTTCCCCGTCCCTTTGTCCAACACCAACCTCCTGATTGCCACCTTAAGCCCTGCCCGTCTTTCCAGACCCCACTCACCTTTCCCAACTCTCCACGTCCTCTACCGCGGACGCATCCACTAGGCCCCTCCTACCCCACCGTCCCCGCCCACTCTCAGGTTCCACCTACCCACTCTGTCCAGCACGGGCCCCGCCCAACTTCCGTCAGACTCCGCCCCGCCAGCCCCTGGCCCACCCACAGGCCGGGTCCGCCGCTCCGAGGCCCCGCCCAGCAGGGCCACGCCCCTCACCCCCTCCGGTAAGTGGCCAGCTCGCCGTTTAGCGTCCTCAGCCGGGCGCGCAGGCTCCGCTCTGACTCCTTCACCTCCTCCAGCTGCGGGAATGGACAGGGGCGCAGAGGTCCAGTCTGTGGCCCAGGTCTGCGTCCCCGAAGGCCGCCCCTGCCAGCCGCCGCGCTCCCTCACCTCCTTGGCCAGGCGGCGGCAGTCCTGGCTGCGGCGGCCGGACCCGCGGTAACCGACACCGCGCTCTTGCCGCAGCTCCAGCTCCAGGCTACGCACGAGCCCGCGCAGCGCCTCGGCCTCTTGGCGCGCCGCCCGCCCAGCCAGAGCCTCCTCGCGGGATCGGCCCAGCTGGGCCTCCAGCTCTCGCTTCTCAGAAGCCAGGCGCGACACCCTAGGCGGAGGGAATAAAGAGGAGAAAGCGAGAGCTGGGGGGCCGGGAGGGGGAGCAGAGGGGCATGATCTCTTCGTCCCCATTCCTCCACGGAAGTGGGCACACACCATCGTTTCACCTCCCCCACAAAGGAGGGGACCCCCCACACTCCCGGCTGCCTCCATGGTCCCATCACCTCCCCTCCTCTACCTCTCACGTGACAAGGAACACGGCCACATCACCCCCATCCAGACCACGGGCGCACACAGCTGCATTGAGTTCTAATTACATATCGCTGACCTGTCCTTCTCTATAACCTCAAAGCCTGACCTTGAGATGCTGACCCCAGCCCAGCCTCCCCTTGACCCCTTAGCCGGGTCTCATTGCCTCCCATTCACCAGAGGGCTTTCTAAAACGCAGATGCACAGTGCTTGAAACCCTTCTTTGAGAAGAGGATGCACAGGCAAGGCTATTGCTGGCAGCACTGTGATTGCAAACGAGGAGCAACAACCCAAACACCAACAAAGAACTAGTTGAGTGTCTGTGGTACAGGGCACCAAACTGAGTACCACACAACTGGAGGAAGGAACAAGGAAGGTTGCTATTTCTTGTCACCAAGTGATAGCCAAGATATGTTTAAACACAGTACAGAAGAATGTTTAGTATGTCTGTTTACATAAAATAAAAAGGGGGCCCTGGCTGGTGTAGCTCAGTGGATTGAGCACGGGCCTGCAAACCAGAGGATCACAGTTCAATTCCCAGTCAGGGCACATGCCTGGGTTGCAGGCCAGTTCCCAGCAAGGGACACACAAGAGGCAACCATACATTGATATTTCTCTCCCTCTCTCCTTCCCTTCCCCTCTAAAGATAAATAAATAAAATCTAAAAAAATTAAAAGGGGAGTTAGAGTGATATATGCTCATGTGTGTGTGTGTATATATATATATATATATATATATATATATATATATATATATATTCAAAAATATATGAGGATAAATCAAAATTTTTAAAAAGAACAGAGGTGGCAAAAGAAATATGAGCCTCTGAATGTACCCTCTTTTTTTGCTTTGAATTTGGAACTATGAAAATAATTTATATAAGTAAACTTGAACAAAAGCAATCCCTAAAATTTTTCAAAGAAACTGGCTCAAACACATCTAACTAAATCAGAAGGAGTGGCATCGTGGAGAATGGTGTCAAGTGACAAAAAAAGAACTTTATTTCAGCAAGCAGGAAATAGCCTACGGACAAAAAAAACTGCAAAAAAATCCTGAACCTCATTCAGTACCCTTATTATTAGTAACTATATTGGTATTATTAGGATAAAGAAAGTGAATGATCATGTTACTATTACTAGAAACTAAGACTGTCAGTATGAGAAAAAGACACACATAAAAGAGGTTAAATCAACACAGACATCATTTTTCTTTTTCTAAAAATGTATCTACTTTCTTGTTCTTTCCACTACAAGGGTGTGAAAGCAGTGTCCACCCAATGGGAAAGAGCACCCTAGCAACCAGACTGTTATCTCTAAATCCAATTTCCCACTAAAGGAAACCAGAGTTCCTTGGGAAAATTCCTTATACCAATTCTGAGACTAGAAAGGTGCAAGAAAGTTCAAGACGCTTTGACACACCAGAGAACAAGGAGGCCATCAAAGATTACTGGGGTCATTTCAACATGATGTAGGGGCCAAAATGAGGGTGTTCCTACTGGCCAAAGACAATAGGAGCATTGAAAAGAATACCTGCAGCCCTGGCTGGTGTGGCTCAGTGGACTGAGTGCCTGCCTGCCTGCGAACCAAAAGGTCACCGGTTCGATTCCAAGTCAGGACACATGCCTGGTTGCAGGCCCAGTCTCCAGCTGGGGGCTTACAAGCAGTAACCTGCAGCCCTGGCCAGACGGCTCAGTTGGTTGGAGCGTCGTCCCATGCGTTAGAAGGTTGCAGGTTCAATCCCCAGTCAGGGCATATTCCTAGGTTGTAGATTTGATTCCCTAGTTGGATTTGGGGCGCATGCAGCCAACAACCAATGCATGATGTTCTCTTTCACATTGCTGTTTCTCAAAAGACACTATTAAGAGAGTGAACAGGCTAAGGGAAGGAGGGAAGGAAGGTTTCTGAAAAACATACAAATTAACAAATCTAAATTAACAAATCTAGTCTATATAAAGAACTGGAAACCAACATGAAATAGATGAGCAGAAAACAGACATGACAGGTGAATAGGCAACTCACACAAGGAAGGGGAAACGCAAGACTGCTAAACACATGACAAAGTGCTCAGCCTCACAGGTAAGTAGGGAAATGCAAATGAGAACAACCAAGAGGTGCTGGACAGAAGGGAACTTCATAAGAGAAGGATCCACCCTCGCTGGTGTAGCTCAGTGGATTGAGCACAGGCCTGCGGACCAGACAATCGCGGTTCGATTCCCAGTCAGGGCACATGCCTGGGTTGCAGACCAGTTCCCTGCAGGCCAGTTCCCAGCAGGGGACACATGAAAGGAAACCATACATTGATGTTTCTCTCCCTCTCTCCTTCCCTTCCCCTCTAAAGATAAATAAATAAAATCTTAAAAAAGAGAGAGAGAGAAGGATCCAGCTCTCCACATAGGACTGAGTCAGTCCCAGCAGCCCCCGCAGCCCCCGACAAAATGCGGGGACACAGCCCCCGCCCACAGAAGGTGTCTTTCAAAACCCTGAATCTCATTAGCCTGTAGGCTGGATAACCACTTCACCAGAAATATGAAAAACAGGGCAATACATTAACCATGGACACAAAATTGACACTATAGGAAGCTCCATAGGACAAATACCTGCCTTCTTCCACAAATAAGTAGCATAAAAAAAGGGGAGACTAATTAATTAAGAGATTTAAGAAGCACATCACACATTGCAAAGTGTAGCTGTATTTGGGATTAATTCACACAAAGGCAGTTCCAAGAGACATTTGTGAGATAATCAGAGAAGTGTCAACACACACACTCAGTGAGGAATCTTTAACTTCATCATATGTAATAACACTGTTTGTGTTTTTCTTTTAAATGCCCTTGTATGATAAAAATACATACTGAGCGTTTACAGAAGAGAAATGTCTAGCATTCACTTCTTTGGGGAAGGTGGGGACACAAGTCAGACAATATGGGCAAAATGTCACAACCGTTGGAGCCGGGGCACAAGTACATACTGTCTGTTTTTGTGTGTGTTGGAAATTTTTCCTAATGAAATATTTTTCCAAATCTGTGGCTCCCCCAAACTCTTCAAGGAGCTTCCCACTCGGCCCCTTACCGCGGAGGTCTCCCCTCCCCCCACGTCCCACCTCCGTCTTCTGGGGGGCTCCAGCCAAGCCTCTCTTGGCAAAAGTAGCTCCCTCCTCCTAGAACTCTCCTCCTCCTCCAGGAGGGAATGACTCCACCCATCCTTCAAACATCACTTCCCAGGGAAGCCTGCCGGTCCCTGCCACCCAACCGGGGCTAGTCATATCCCTGTTCTCAGCTGTCCTGGCTGTCCGTACATTCCTTCCTCCCTTCCTAGCTGGTGTTTATCAGTGTTTCCTGTCCGGATCCTCCCCCCATGAGGACGGTCACCAGGTGTCTGGCCACTAGGTGGGCTCTGTGACCAAGCTGCCCACATCCATTACTAGCTGGGTGACCTGGGGCAGTGTCACTTCACGTCTCTGTAGGACTCTCAGAAGACCGCTTAGACCAGGCCTGGCACTAAGAGCTCAATAAACATTAACAGTGCCGGGTGGCGTGCCCAGCACACAGCGTGAACTCGGTAAGTGCTGGATGAATGAACGAATAAATACTGGCGTCTTCCCAAACTACCTAACTCCAAACTGGGAAGGAAAAATAATAAGCCACTGTCAAGCTGTGGGATCTCAGTGCAGAGGGCGCCACCTCGTGGCCATCCTGGGAATCCCATGCCCGCACGCCCGCACCCACCAGGCCTGAGGGCGGCTCCTGAGCAAGAATGGAGGGCAAAGGGTATCCTGATACCAGCACTTCACAGCTCCTCCAGGAGGACCCGCAGGGTCCTGCAGCCCTCTGAGCTCTCACACCGGGGAGGGGAGAGGCCTGGTTCTCCCCGTCAGCACTGAGGGCTCACTCAGTCCTGGGCTAGCAGCTGCCAACAGTACACAGTGGCTGGGGAACCCAAGGGGACTTGGTGCTGGCTGTGTGTAGATTCAAGTCCAACTTGGCCACATTACTCAGTGTGTGACCTTGGGCAAGTTCTCTAACTTCTCTGGGCCTCAGTTTCCTCCTCTGTAAAATAGGGACAACAGTAATGCCTACTCTGTGAGCATTAAATGCATTAAAATCATGAAGCACTGAGCTGAGTCCCTGGCAGCCAGTTAAATGCTCAGAAACATTCACGACTGGTAGTACTACTCCTCTCACTACTGATTATTACTATTACTGCTACTACTACTATTGAAAACACTAGCCGCCCCCAACGTGTGGGGCCTCCTCCAGGTGGAAACCAAGCCCCCAATGCAGCTCCCCCTCAGCCCAGAGCAGTCGGCAGGCACTCAATATGTCAAAGCCTTTGCTCGCTTCGCTTCACTCTTCCAGCCCCCTTGTTCCCACCACAAGCCCACCTAATACAAGGCCTTTGCACATGCTGTTCCCTCTGCCTAGAACACTCTTCCCCACCCCGTCCTCTGACCCTCCCCAAGACCCCGTCGGTTCCTGTTACAGCCTTTGAGGCACAGGCTGCCCTCCCTGACTAACTCCACCTGCACTCGCAGTGACATCCTCGGTGGTTATGTGGTCAACATCCACCTGCCCCTGTCTCCGTCACTCACATCAGGGTGAGGGAGGGGATCAGAATAAAAGAGGCACTGGGTACGGCCCTTCCTCCCACCCTGTCTTCACCCATGTCGTTCCCTTGGTCTGGAATTACCCAACTGGGTCAGGCACCCTTTCCGAGACCCCCCCACCCCGCCCACTGCATCTGCACAGATCTGTCTCGCCCATGGGTCTGAGAGTCCCAGGACAGCAGGGCCAGGACTGTCTCGGTCACCACTGTGTTCCCAGCACCACTCAGCACAAGGAGGGCACAGAGGAGAGCTTAGAATATTCAGTGAATGAGCAACCAGTGCACTCCCAACAGTGCGGAGCACAGGACCCCACGGTGCATGATGGGATTTGCCCCCCTACCCCCCCTCAGCCCCAACTGCCCACCCCTCCCAGACTCACTGCTCCCGCAGGTGCCAGATCTCAGAATCCCTGGTGTCCCGAGGGTCCTGGCCATCCATCCCTCGCAGGCGGCCCAGCTCCTCCTTCAGTGAGCGGATGATGCCCTGAAGGACCACGGGGTCCGGCTTGCCCTGGTACGGGAGGGGCAGCGGGTAGTGAATCCTGAGGAGGATTAGAACCAGGGCATCTCAGAGGCCAAGAACCCCCGAGGGTATCTACCTGCCCCTGAGCGCCTTAGGGTAGGAAAACGTGCAGTTCCAGAAGCCTCACACTCCTAGAGACTTAAATTCCAAAGGTAACTTGGAGCTCCCTCCCTGCCTCCTTTGCACCAGTCAGCCTCCCCCAAAACCTCTTACATAACAATCATGGAAGCGCTGGGCCATGTTACTTGCAGCCAAGCACAGTCCTAACTGAGATTCCACAGCAGGAGACTCCAGATGACCTAACCTGGGTCCCCACTGGCTGGAGGAAAGCAGAGCACCTTGATGAACTGCTCCATCGGGTGCTATTCAGAGCAGATGGATAACTTCCCACTAGAACATCCAGGAGCTACTAACAATGGGAGCAGATGCTCTCCTCAGCTGCCCAACTACCATTCCCAGAGGCCTCCTCCCTTGCTTCCTCCTGCCATAAAGACGGACAGCCAGGCATTCACTTTCCCAGCATCCCTTTCATGTGACCACTTCCGGCCAAACATGGGGAAAGCCATGTGACTATTTCTGGCCAAACATAATAGGAGATCTGTTGGGAGTCTGCTGGGAACACTTTTCTTTTCCTGACAAAAAGGGTAGATGCCACTAGCAAACACAGCCCTGCTCCTCCTTCTCCTGCTCTGATACACATGCGATGCCAGGAGGTCCAGCAGCTACTTTGTGACCATGAAGAGATACGGATGAAATCAAAAAGCAAACACTTTGAGGATGACAAAAGAAACAAACAAACAAACAAAACAAAAATCCCATAAGGAGCCAGAAGCTCCTTATAAATCTGTTGAGTTGCCACCATCTACCTAGACATCTTGTTAAGTGACAAATTTATTTGTTTAAGGCACTGGTAACAGCTATCCTGCTACTTGTAACTGAACACTATACTAAATGATACAAATCTCAACACTGAAGATTACAAAAGCCAGGTTTACACAACGTCCCTACCTTGCGCTGGGTATGGGGGGTCCTGAGGTCTAACCACATCCCCTCCCTCTCACCCACCAGCCTGGACCTAGGGCCAGCCCTCTGTCCCACCTGTCAAACTCCACGGAGTAGATGAGGATCAGGTAGCGCTTGGAGTTGAGCTGGGCCGACCTGGAGGCCAAGGGGCCTGGGCGGCCCCCCATCTTGCGGTTCCGCAGGGACTCCAGATCCGTGTAGGTCAGTAGGTCAAGGGTCACCGACTCACTGCTCTGTTGGGAGAGGGTGGGCGGAGCTGCCACAAGACCCAACGTGGCCGTGCCCAGAGCACACAACCCGCACACCTGGGCCGCCTTCTCCGGGCTATTTCCTACACTGCGCCTGAGGCGCGCCGTGGCCCTGTCCAAGGTGCTGGTACCAGGACCTCATCAGAGAGACAAACTAGAAAGAACCTAAATGCCCAGCCACAGGGGACAGCTTAGGACTGTGGCTATCCATGTACTGTCCACAAACCCCTGGGGGTCCCTGAGACCCTTTCAGGGAGTCCAAGAGGTTGACACAATTTGCATAATGATACGAAGATGTCATTGCCCTTTTCGCTGTGTTGACATTTGCACTAATGGTGCAAAAGTAATGGGTAAATATGCCAGTGCCCATTGGCAGAAATTCAGCCAACGGCACAACTATACTAGTGGTCATTGTACTCTTCAGTGCCACGAAGTCTCAGGGGCAGGGTGGGCAGGAGGGAGGGAGAGAGAGATGACAGGAAAGGAACCCTGGGAGGCTCTTATGATGCTGTAAAAATTACTAATTTCACTGCAGCTCCACGGTTGCGTACACGGCTTTGCACGAGTCCGTGACAAACTCAGAAGCATGCCTCCTGCGCACACCTAAGTGCAACCGCTGTTTCAGGAAAAGCAGGTGTGACCTCGCGAGGAGGCCACTTCCCCACAAAACGCTATTTGTACCTGACAGAACCGGGGCTATTCGGCATTTTCTCAAAAATGAACGCGGGGAGCCTGCCACGTCCAGAAAAAGAGCTGACAGTGTTTGTTGCCAATGATAACACTCAAATGTCAGCGCAAAAACTGGGATTTGGGGAACCTTGTGCCTACCGCCGTCTGCTCGACAGCCTCTGGATGCTGACAGGCTTTCCTGATGCGACCAGTGAGGACAGGGACAAACGCGACTTCCTGACATTGTGTAATGAAACGTGGCGACATTTGGAAGAGCTGCACAACCCCTGCACCCGTGTTTCCAAAGGACCAACGTGTGATGTTACAAAACGGGCAAAACACCCGGGCAAAGGGTGAGACATGCCAGCAGGTTTCATCACAGAATACGGACAGCTCATTGCTATGGCTTCAGATTCCACACTGCAGCCCACCTGTCCAGCTGTAACGTGTGAGCTGAGAAGGATGCACCACCTGAAAAAGCTATTAGAGGTCTCCCTTTCCGACTACATATCTACTGAGGGCCGTTTTGTTCTGCATACACTTCAGCCGAAACCTATCACAATAGACTGAAGGCAGGGACGCACAGGAGAATCCAGGAGTTTTCTATGCAGCCAGACCTCAAAGAGATTTGCCAACGTGTAAAACGGTGCTACATTCCTTCCTGTTTTGTTTTAGAAGTTGTATTTTTCATAAACATGTTATTGAGGTTAACATATGATAGTTTTCTTATTATTGTTATTTTTAAATAAATTCATAGATCTGTTTAAATTGTTCTGTTTTCATGTATAATGTGGCAACTAATATTGGTAGATAAATTCTGCATAAATAAAAGCTCAGTGGCATCTTCAATAATTTTTCAACTATGTAAAGGATAAAGGGATCTTGAAACCAAAGTGCTTCAGAACCACAGGGTTCAAGAAATCATGGCAAGTGGACACAATGAAACGCCAAGCAACCACTAACAAGGATGACAAACTCAAACGTCGTTAATAATAAAAACAGACGATACCTGTGTAGCTCTTGTTATAAGCCGGGCATTTCTCCAAGCTCTTTCATAGAAGTCATCTACTTTTCACAAGATTATGGAATGGGGGCTACTGTCACCCCACATTACAGATGGGGAAACTGAGGCACTGAGGGGCAGTAGCTGGCCCAGGCCCTGGCTAGTATGTGGCACTGACCGGCCTGAATTCGACTCCCCGCTCCTGGGGATGGCGCTATCACATCCATAGATACTGAAACGTTAACAGTCTGGGCTGGGAGACAGGAAGAGACTTACAAGGGACTCTCACTTTCTAAGTCACACACTACTTCTGTTGCAATTATATGGTGCACATTTTACTTGCGGTCAGAGAAGTAAGGTAGTCCCCAGTTTTGAAACGACACCCGAATAACATTCCCTGACACTCCAAGTTTCAACCTGCTTTTCTTCCCCTATTACTACTTTTAACTACTTGACGGGACTTGATTTTCCACTGTCTCTCCCACTAGAATGTCAGCTCCATGCAGACCGGGACCTTTGTCTCCTCGTTCGCTGCTGCATCTCCGTGCCGACAGCGGTTCGATACAATGAACGACGCCATGTGCACGGATGTGACCACATTGTTATGAAATACTGTTCAATCTTTCAAAGGCAGGTTACGGAATAGCTTGGGAAATACAGCAACTATACACAGGGAGGGGCAGAAGTGGGTTCACAGATGTGCATGTGGAAAATAACACAATAATTAATAAACATTAATACAAGAGTAAACTCTCTTTCATATACTCACAGTAGTTTCATAAACTCTGTTTCGTAAATCTACTTTAGCCCCACCCTGGATAATTACAGATCTAAACGCGCACACACACATGCTCACAGAAGTTCACAAACAGAGAAATGGAGAAATGGCCAGAGTGATTTTCACCAAAATATCACCAGGAGTGAGTATTAGCAGAGAAGTGATTTTTCCTGTCTTCTTTATATTTCTCTGTGAACTGAATTTTCTTCATGAGAATAACGCTCATCAGAATCAATGAGCCATTTACATTTGGGAAAGAAAAGATAGCCCCGCCCCTTCTATGAAGGATAAGATAGAAGGTCTTGAATACATTATCAGATGGGCATCTACCCCTCAGGCATCCAGGGGATAGAAACCTCCCCCGCTCCCCGCCCCAGCCCCAGCCCCGGTCCCTACCTGGGTCAGGGCTGACTCCAGCATGTTACAGAAGATGTTGAACTGTTTGAAGTTCCCTGTCTTGTGAGTCAAATCTTCGATGACTGAGTGGGGAAGGAAAGTTCATCCTGAGGTCTGACTACTCGCCCCATCCAAGGGCCAGGCCTCCAAACTTCCCCGACCTTCCCTGCCCCCAGCGCCTCTGGCCTGAGGAATGAGCCCTACACCCCTTCCCGACCGTAGAACTTCTCTGGTCAGGCAGAAGAGGCAGGAGGGCAGGATCCCAGGTGGGCTCATCTCCTTGGCGAAGCTGACCCCGAGGAAGAGCAGGCGACCCCCGCCCCCCCCCAGGGCAGCAGGCACACTCACAGCTGGCATCGAACTCGCCCCGCCACTGGTCAGCCGTCATCCGGTCCTCCACCTCCAGCTCTAGCACCTGCCCAGACACCAACACCCTCACGGCGTGCTCCACACCCCGGAAGACGTAGTCCACCTGCAGGCCGGCTGGCTGGTCCATGGCCAGTGTCACTGGAGGAGGGGATGAGACAGAGAGCCCAGGCTCAGGGGCCGGAAGGCCAGATTTCATTTCCTGGCTCCACCATTTACCAGCTGTGGCA
This sequence comes from Artibeus jamaicensis, assembly GCF_021234435.1. Taxonomy (NCBI): domain Eukaryota; kingdom Metazoa; phylum Chordata; class Mammalia; order Chiroptera; family Phyllostomidae; genus Artibeus; species Artibeus jamaicensis. The sequence continues at coordinate 1,445,174 of NW_026521297.1, forward strand.
CCTTAGGAAAGAGACGGTGCCTCGGTTTCCTCATCTGGAAAATGGGTATAACAATGGCACTGACCTCATAGTGTTGCCATAAGGATTAAATTGAACACATAAAAGCACTCGGAACTGTGTCCTGCACATGACTATGCCCAGTACATGCTGGCTGATGGCATATATAATTCCCCAAAAGAGAATCATGATTAAGCCCTGGCTGGTGTGGCTCAGTGGATTGAGGACTGGCCTGTGAACCAAAGCGTCATTGGTTCAATTCCCAATCAGGGCACATGCCTGGGTTGCGAGCCAGGTTCCCAGTAGGGGGCGCATGAGAGGCAACTACACATTGATGTTTCTCTCCTCCCTCCCTTCCCCTCTGTCTAAAAATCTTTTTAAAAAAAAGACAATCGTGATTAATACTATTAGTTATTAATCCCTATACTTGTTATATACTTACTAATATTCACTCATCGATCAGCAAACATTTGCAGAGAAAAATCCAGCTGGAAAGGGGACAGAGAGTACTGAGGTGAGACAGAGATTGTACAGAGGGGGGCAGGGCAGGCTCTGGGAGAAGCTGACATCTGAGTAGAGAACTAAAGGCGGCCAGGGAGCGACCACATGACTGACCGTCCAGGGAAAATCGTCCACGTTGAGAGAACACCCAGCACTATATATTATCAATGACACACGTAAATCACTCACGCGGAATTAAAATTGATTTTATTAATTAGTCTGTCGTAAGCACAGGAATTTCTCTCGGCCAGCAGAGCTACGACTCACTGTCAGCTCTTCAACTGGAGGAGCCGGAAGCGAGTCAGGGCTCCACCTCAGCCTGGAGTCCAGGGGCTGAGTCGGGATGGGAGCCGCAGGCTGCCTGGGGTCAAGTCCAGGTTCAGCTACGGCGTGCACAGACACGAGCGGGTTACTTAACCTCTCCTGGAGCCAGATTCCTTATCTTTATTTTTATTTATTTATTTTTTAATATGGAACACTTCACAAATCGGCATGTCATCCTTGTGCAGGGGTGATACTAGTCTTCTCTGTATTGTTCCAATTTTAGTGCAGGTGCCGAGATCCCTTATCTTTAAACCGCATGCCACCCTGGGTGCTGGGGCTCAGGGATCCGATTACAGTCCCACCCTTACTGAGGATGGCAACAAGTTAGAGGCACAAAAATGTCAAGTAGGGGGGAAAATGGAATGCTGGGAGGTGGGGGTTGTTCTTCTGGCTAAGGTGACCAGGGAAGGCGCCTCTGCTCAGAGGCCTGGAGGGAGGGAGGGAGCCAGATGAGTGCCTAGGGAAGAGCGTCCAGGCAGAGGGAACGGCCAGGTAAAGGTCCCAAGGTGAGTAGTCTGTTCTAAGCACAGCAAGGAGGGCCGCGAGGAGGTGGGAGGCGGAAAGCGATGCAGCGGAGGTGTACGGGCCAGGTGATGTCCGTGCGGGACAACTAGGTAGGAGAACAGTGCCCATCCCCTCAGACGGTGCAAGAATTAAATGGACTAATCACGTGAAAACACTCGGAGAAACTGAGCCACGCCCAGCATAGAGCAAGCACTCAGTACCTACCAGCATCTCACCGTTATTATTATTGCTTTGTTGCTTCTGAGCTTGGCAGGGACTACGGAGCCGAGGCAAGCCCATTCCCTCCCCAGTGTGCAGACAGGGAAACTGAGGCTCAGGAAAACGAAGGCTCAGGGCTCTGAGCCCTGCCCAGAGCCACCCAGGACTGCCCACGACGCTGGTCATGGGGGCCTCTCCAATGCCTGATCTCCTCTCCCCCACCACCTCCTTGCGCCCTCCCACGGTGCCAAGGCAGCCCCTCCTGAGGTCTGATATCAGAAAACATGTTGTCAGGGAGAAAGGATGAGCCCTGAAGTTCTAGGTCAGTGATGTTTAGCCGTTTTCGAGTTGCTGCACATTTGAGAATCTAATGAGATCTCTGAACCCTCCCCAAATAAATGAATAGACTCCTGTATTTCTGCAATTAATTTTGGGGGCTTCCCGAATACCACTGCCAGGCTCATCTACAGGTCCCCTTGCTCAGAGACCCGGTGACAACCGTCTAAGCCCCGCGCGTCCTGACAGGCACCTGTCCCTAGACTCAAGCAATTGTTGAGGCGCTCACTTTGACTTTATTTGTTGGAGGGGTCTCTGGTCTTAGAGCGGCTCATAAAATCTGGAGACCGCTTTCCTTTGAACATTTACACTCTTACAGTTGTGCTTTCATTCCCTGAGAGGTTCAGAGGTCTGTGCATCTACACATTTCAACATATCCCTCATCTCCTGGTCGCTGGGCAATGCTGGACCTGCCCAACAGGTGCACTAGACCCCGCCCACTGGCCTGCCCTCAGACTCCACCAGCCAATCAGCGGTGGCGCCATCTCGGTTACCAAGGCGCTGGAAGCAGCTGCGAAACACGCGCTGGGAGAACCGCACTACTCCAGAGTTCCGTTACCACCCCACCTGTGGTACCTAACTCCCGGGAGGGGACAGAGGAGGAAGGGGGCCGCCCCACCCCAACCCTGCTGCAACCTTCCAGCTCTCCTCCCCCCCACTCCCCCACATAAGCCCTCCATTCTCACCCCAAAGATGGCCGCCCTTCACTGGATAATAAGGGCCTTTCCAAATCCAGGTGCCCTGAAACATTAGCTTCCCCTCAATCACCAGCTATAAACCCCTGAATGTTCCCCCCGAATTCAACCCTTCCCTTAACACACCTGCCTCCCTCACCGCCACTAACTTAGCCCACTCCCTCCCCAAGCCCTTTTCTAGGCACGTGGTGAGCGCTCAACAATTGCTGATGGAATAAATCTCACACCCTGCAAGCTCGACCCTCCCTTCCTGACCCCAACTCCCCATCGCTCATTCCCCAGACGGCCTGGAGGTCCGGGGCTCCCCTTCCCTCCCCTCTGCAGAACCTCCGCCCTCCACACTCCAGTCCCGCCCCTCTTCTGCTAGTTCCCAGGACTCCTCCCCTTCCCTCCCCTCCCCAAGTCCCTTCCTTCCATCCCGATCTCCCGGATTTGGTGAGAGAGGAGGCAGGGAGGTGGGGGGGGGGGGTACATTTCCCTTCTTGCAGCAGCGCCCATGCTCTCCTGGGGTTTCTCTGAATTTTGCTCTCTGCCCCCACTAATCCACCAGGACTCTGCCTGCATATCCCAAGGTTCTACTGCTCACACACCCCATTTTCAGTCTGCATCCCATCATCCACATATTTTACCTGGATTCTGTTCCCTCCCAAATCCTGTGTGAACCCTTCTCCCCCTCTCCCTCCTTTGGAGAGACCCTCCTGAACACCACCAGCCCCCCCCACCCTGGGATTCCCTAAGCCTGCAGTCCCTCCCTCCCTTCTGCGCCCCCTTTCACCCCCCAGCTCCCCAGACCCCCAGCTGACCCTGTCCTTCTGCCTGCATCCTCCATCCGTGACCTGTGACCAGTGGCCCTTCCTGGTGGCTGGTTGTGTTCTAGTCCCAAGTCTCTCCTAGCTCCTCTTCCCCGCCTCAGCTTCTAGAGGCCACGTCCCAGCATCCCAGCTGTGTCTTTAAGGCTCTGCCCTAGTCAACCCCAAAGTCAGCACCTCAACCTTGCACACTGCCCCACTCTGGCCCACATACCGGACCCCATGTCCGGGGCCTCACAACACCGTGGCTTCTGCACACGTACACTTTCCCAGCCCCAGCCTCGCCCTCTGGCCTTTCACTCAGGTGACCCCCTCTGGGTTCCAGTGTTACAGCTCCGCCCCTGGCTTCTCCTCCCAAATTACACTCCCCGGGATGTCGCAGACTTCCCAGCCCTCACCCCAGGGCCGGAGCTGACAATCCTCCACCCTGGACTCCCCGAAGACAACTCCTCAGCACCATGTCCCACGCCAGACAGGGACACTTCCCCACCCCTGGCGGCCCCCACCCCAGGGTGCTTCCCACTCTCCACAGCCCCACCCACCACCACCACATATGTCAGCCCAGCCATGACCTAGTGGGACTCTTACACACACACACACACACACACACACACACACACACACACAGAGCCAGGCCCCTATCCTGACATCACATCCCACCACGTGGGTGAATCTAAGCTGGATAGAATCCTCGCCTCACTTCGCCTGGTGCTCCCCAGAATGGACCAACGCCTTCCACAATGGCCCCCAGAACATATAGGTCCAAAAGCCCCCTGGGACACCCCACATTCCAGACCTCCACAGTGCACACTGCAGCCCACTACAACCCCATGCGGTGTCCAGACGCCCCGCCCACACTTTCCCTCAAAAGCTTTTACCTTAGATAAGGACCAGGCACATTTATCAAAGACTCACCCTTACTTCTGCTCTCTGGAAGGTGTTGTAACCACCCCCATTTCACAGAGGGTAAAACTGAGGCTTGCCCAGCACCCCACAGCGGACTGGAATGTTTGTCCCCCTAGTCATTACCCAGGTGCCCTTTCCCGGCCACCTTCCATGTCCCCCCATAACTCTCTGTCCCTTTCCCTCCCAGCACTAATCTGAAAGTGGCTTCACACCTTACACACAGCACACTCTACGGGCTTGGGACTCCGGGTTCGGAATCCTGTTCCACCACCTACCCACAGTGTGGGCCTGGCCACGGCACTTACCCCCTCTGGGCCTCTCCCCATCAGTAAGCAGGGATCCCACCTTATAGGACTGTTGTGGGGATTCACTAAATACATGTGAGGCGCTTCAAACAGTGTCTCACATGCAGTCAGCTGTGACCACGTGCTCGACCACTGGATGATTCGTTGCCAGACCTGAAGCGGTGAGAAAGAGCTATTTTGATCATTCTTGCTTGTTCAGCACTCAGGACCAAGCACAGGTCAGGGGCAGCTTGTGAATTAATGGACGACGCCGAGGAGTGGGGGCCTGGACACTGGAGACACAGCCAAGGGCTTCTCTGCCCTCAGCTCACTCCTCGTCACCCTCCAGGTCTCAGCTCCATCGTCCACCCCTGCAGGAAGCCGCCCCAACTGCCAGGCTAGGTGAGAGGCTGTCTCGATCACAGTGTCTCCAGCAGAGGGCCTGCCACAGAGGAGGGGTTCAACGATGAGAGAGCACCAGCCAGAGCTCTGGAACAGCCCACTTGGCTCAGTGAGGGTCACAGACCTTCACATCACCTTGGATGTTTAATGGAAATGAGGGCTCTTGGGAATGGTCCCAAAACTCGAGAAGCAAGACCTCCGGGGGCAGGCCCAGGAATCTCGTTTCCTACACACTCCCCCAGCACTAACTAGAACTGAGATCTTCTGCCCTTGGCCGCCACAATCTGCCCAGTTCATTATCACCATCTAGACCCACCCAAGACCCTCCCAGCTCAACAACTCTGCTCTGTGAGACAGGGAGACAACATCCCTCCCCCACAAGAAATACCAAAAATGGTGCTATATATAGTACAAGTAACACCTTTTTTTTAAAAAGATTTTATTTTTTATTTATTTATCTTTAGAGGGGAAGGGGGGAAGGAGAGAGGGAGAGAAACATCAATGTATGGTTGCCTTTCGTGCGTCCCCTGCTGGGAACTGGCCTGCAACCCAGGCATGTGCCCTGACTGGGAATCGCAAGTAACACCTTTTAAGCACCTATGTGCACTTCTGGGTGCCAAGTTCTAAAATCACATGGAGCCAGCCCTCTAGTGGGAGGAGCCTAAGAATCCCAGTGGGCCCTGGCTGGTGTAGCTCAGTGGATTGAGCACGGGCCTGTGAACCAAAGGATCGCGGTTCGATTTCCAGTCAGGGCACATGCCTGGGTTGCAGGCCAGTTCCCAGCAGGGGACACATGAGAGGCAACCGTACATTTGATATTTCTCTCCCTCTCTCCTTCCCTTCCCTTCTACAGATAAATAAATAAAATCTTTTAAAATTTTTTTAAAAAATCCCAGTGGACTGAATGGACAAGAAAAGAAGACCCACCTCAAAATGAAAGATACACACAGACTAAAAATAAAGAGGTAGATGAAATGGAAAAGGAAAAAAAAGCTGGGGTTGCAATACTTATATCTGGCAAAATACGTTAAAACAAAGAATATAGTAACAGACAAAGAAGAACACTACCATAATGATAAAGGGAGCAATCCAACAAGAGGACATAACTCTTGTAAACATTATGTGCCCAACATAGGAGCACCTGAATATATAAAGCAAATCTTGATGGACAAAAAGGAAGAGATGGACAGTAATGCAGTCATGGTGGGGGATTTCAATACCCCATTGACTTCAATGGATACGTCTTCCAGTCAGACAATCAACAAGGAGACAGAGGCCTTAAACAACACACTGGATCAGAAGGATTTAATTGATATCTTCAGAGCATTTCACCACAAAGCAGCAGAATATACATACTTTTCAAGTGCACATGGAATATTTTCTAGGACAGACCACACATTAGGACACAAAACAAGTCTTGATAAGCTCAAGAAGACTGAAACCATATCAAGCATCTTCTTTGACCACAATGGTGTGAAACTAGAAAGCAATCACCAGAAAAAAACTGAAATACACACAAAGACATTGAGGCTAAATATCATGTTACTAAACAATGTATGAGTTAACCATGAGATTCAGGAAGAAATCAAAAGATACCTTGAAACAAATGAAAATGAGAACACAACAATCCAAAATCTATGAGACCAGCAAAAGCAGTCCTAAGAGGCAAATTCATAGCATTACAGGCCTATCTCAAGAAACAAGTTAAAGCTCAAATAAACTATCTAACTTTAGACCCAAAGGAACTTGAAAAAGAACAATAAACAAAGCCCAAAGTGAGTAGAAGGAAGAAAATATTAAAGATCAGAGCAGAAATAAATAGAGTCTTAAAAAAAACACAACAGATCAATGAAACTAAGAGCTGGTTCTTTGAAAAGATAAACAAGATTAACAAGCCTTTAACCAGACTCATCAAGAAAAAAAGAGGACCCAAATATCCCCGACTGGTGTAGCTCAGTTGATTGAGTACAGGCCTGCAAACCAGAGGATCGCGGTTCTATTCCCAGTCAGTGCACATGCCTGGGTTGCAGGCTAGTTCCCAGCAGGGGACACAAAAGAGGCAACCATACATCGATATTTTTCTCCCTCTCTCCTTCCCTTCCCCTCTAAAGATAAATAAATAAAATCTTTTTTTAATGACCCAAATAAATAAAATAAGAAATGAAAGAGAAATAACACTGACACCAAAGAAATACAAAGGATTGTAAGAAAATATCATGACCAACTATATGCCAGCAAATGGGAACACATGGGCTAAATGGAGACATTCCTAGAAACATATAATCTTCCAAAACTGAAGCAGAGAATCTGAATCTTAAGTGCTTCCCTTAAGATCAGGAACAAGATAGGGATATCTGCTTTCACCACTCTTATTCAACATAGTACTGGAATTCTAGCCACAGCAATCAGACAAGAAGAAAAAATAAAAGGCACCCAAATTAGAAAGGAAGAAATAAAACTGCCATTATTTACAGATGACATGATATTGCATATAGAGAACCCTAAAGATTCTACCAAAAAAGTACTACACCTGATCAATGAATTCAGTAAAGAAGCAAGATACAAAATAAATATCCAAACATCAGTTGCATTTTATATGTACAAATAATGAACTATCACAAAGGGAAACTAAAAAAACATTCCCATTTATAATTGCATCAAAAAATTAAATACCTAGGAATAAATTTAACCAAGGTTGTAAAAGACCTGTACTCAGAAAATTATAAGACACTGAAGGAAGAAATTGAAGTAGCTACAAATAAGTGGAAGCACATACCATGTTCATGGATAGGATGAATTAACATCATTAAAATGTCCATACTACCCAAAGCAATATATAGACTCAGTGTAATTCCTATCAAAATACCAATAACATATTTCACAAAACTAGAACAGGTATCTCAAAAATTTATATGGAACCACAGAAGACCCCAAATAGCCACAGCAATCTTGAGAAAGAAGAACAAAGTTGGAAGAATCATGCTACCTGATATCGAACTATACTACACAGCCATAGTAATCAAAACAGCATGGTACTGGCATAGAAAACAGAAATATAAATCACTGGAACAGAATAGAGAGTCCAGAAATAAACCCATACCTTTATGGTCAATTAATATTTGACAGAGGAGGCAAGAACATACAATGGGGTAAAAATAGGCTATTTAGTGAATGGCATTGAGAAAAATTGGACAGATACATACAAGAAAAAAAAACTAGACCACCTTCTTACATCATACACAAGAATACACTGAAAATGGATTAAATATTAAATGTCAGACTCAAAACCATAAAAATTCTAGAAGACAACATAGGCAGTAAACTCTCAAACATTTCTGATAGCAGTATTTTTCTCTGAGTTATCTCCTTGGGCAAGGGAATCAAAAGAAAAAATAGACAAACGAGACCACATCAAACAAAAAAATCTTTGCCAGCAAAGGAAACCATCAACAAAATGAAAACACAATCTTTTGAATGGGAGAACATATTCACCAATGATACATCCGATAAGAAGTTAACAGCTAAAATTTATAAAGAATGTATATAATTGAACATCAAAAAAACCAAACAATCCAATTTTTAAAATGGGCAATTGACCTGAATAGACACTTCTCCAAAAAGGACACACAGATAGATGGTCAACAGACATATGAAAAGATGCTCAATGTCAGTAATCAACAGAGAAATGCAAAGTAAAACCACAATGAAAGTATTACTTCGCATCTGTTGGAATGGCTATCATCAATAAATCAACAAACAGTAAGTGTTGGCAAGGATGTGGGTAAAGGGAACCCCCCCGCACTGTTGGTGGGAATACAGACTGGTACAGCCATTGTGGAAATCAGTATGGAGTTGCCTCAAAAAATTAAAAATGGAACTGCTTTATGACCTAGTGATTCCACTTCTCAAAATATATCCAAAGAAACCCAAAACACTCATTTGAAAGAATATATGCACCCTTGTATAGCATTATTTACCACAGCCAAGATTTGGAAGAAGCTTAAGTGCCCATCAGTAAATGAGTGGATAAACAAGCTGTGGTGCATTTACACAATGGAATAATAAGCAACTATAAAAAAGAAGGAACTCCTACCCTTTGAGACTGCATAGATGGATCTAGAGAATATTATGCTAAGTGAAATAAGCCAGGCAGAGAAAGACAAGTACCATATGCTTTCACTCATATATGGAATCTAATGAACAATATAAGCTAATAGAACAGACTACATACAGAAAGCGGACTGACAGCTGTCAGAGGAAAGAGTGGGTGGAAATGGTGAAGGGATCAAGGAAAAAAAAATCATAGACACAGACAACAGATGGTGATTACGGGGGAGGGGAGCAGAGGTAGAAGAGAGTAAAAGGGGATAAATGGTGATGGAGGGAGACTTGACTTGGAAAGGTCAACACACACTACAATATACAGATGATGTTTTATAGAATTGTACACATGCAGCATGTAATTTTATTAATCAATGCCCCCAATAAATTCAATTACAAGTAGAAATAAATAATAACTCAAATAGAAAAGAAGAATCCCAGTGCATACAAACAAATACTAATATATGTCATGTGGTGGTCTTATGAAGAAAACTAAAACCACGTGGCCAGGGGCCAGGGAGTGACAGAAGCTACTTTAGCTTGGGTGGTCAGCAAGGACCTGTCTGTGAAGGTGGTGAGGGAGAAGCGATCTAGCTAGACATTTGGGGGGAATGTAATCCAGGAGGGACAACAAGTACATTCTCCAGGTGGGATGGTAGCTACTATGTCTGAGTGACAAGAGGAAGCCAAAGTGGCTGAAGCAAGGTGAGCAAGGGGGAGTGGTGGGAATTAAAGGCAGGGAGGAGGGGGAGTTGGAATCAGGTGGGGCCTCCTGGGCTTGCTGAGGACTTCTGCATGAGGTGAGAGACAGGGGAGAATCTGAACAGGGCAGCAACACCACTTGACTTTTGTTTAAACAAGATCCTCCTGTATGTGGGGTCAAGGGACAGGCAGGGATCCCAGTGAGGAGCTCACTGCAAAGACCAAGGACAGGCGAGGGCTTAGATCAGACCAGGTAGTACGGGAGGTGGTGAGACACGGCTGGATTCTGGGTATGTTTGACTGACAAGGCTCTTGTGAGTGAGAGAAGAAGGAATGAAGAACAATTCTAAGGTGTTTGTCCTGAGTTCCTGGAAGAATGGAAGTGGCATCATCTGGCTTTGGGGTTGAAGGGGGGAAACCACAGTTTGATTTGGGATAAGTGTTTAAGGTCCGGATGTCAGCTGAACTTCCAAACAGAGAAGCATCAGCTATTGGGTACTTGACTCTGGAGTTCACGGGGGAGTACGTGGAAATATCGCTATGTAAAGACTATCTGAGGCCCCAAAGCTACGTGAGGCCATTAGGTGAGCGGTATAGTCGGAGAAGAGGTTGTTCTACCGATGATGAAGCAAAAGCACAAGGGGTAAAGAACTCGCCCAAGCCACCTTGATATTCAATGGAAGGGCCAGTGGCAAAGCCAAGGTTCAAACTCAAGGATCCCAAGGGCACAGCTTATTTTCTTAACATCAGGGTTGTTAAGAAGTTTAAGAGTTAATTCACATAATACTTGATAGATGCTCTTTGCACATGGTAAGCCCTCAGTAAAGGCTATGCCTTCCACCTCGTTAAAGCACACCCTCATCTGCAGAGGCCTCACTCCCTCCCTCCTCAATATTGCTTCTACACATGCCTTCCATCCAAATCAAAACTTATAACTCATAGCAGAGACACCCCCCATACTGCGTTGTATTAATTCTCTGCCTTAAAACTTCCCATTAGATCGCTATATTACAAGTGCATTTCGATATTTTACCACCTGCCGTGTCCTGATTTACACACTTTCTTCATTAAAAAAACCTCCTGACAAATACAAAACCTCCTACGACTCAGTCTGCTCTCTGCTTCAAAAACCCTCATCAAAGGACCCACCCGTATTGAAAAGCACGCCCCCTCCCGAATCCCACACTGCCGGGTCAGCTGCCCGCCGCAGCCCACTCTCCCCAAGAGCACCCCCTCCCCCCGGGATCACCAAACCACCCCGCGCACCCGCGGCTCTCTCCGCCGCTCACCTTCTTCACTGCCACCCCTCCTCGCGAGCGGTTCAACTGCCGAAGCTCCAGCCCCGCCCCAAGATCCGGTTTTTTCACTTCTGATTGGCTCTGCGTTACTTACAGCCAAGTTCCTATTAGTCAAACAGACGCCCGTCACTCTGTCCCGCCCCAAAGAAGAACCCGCCCTTCAAAGCTTGCAATTGGCCAACTCGGAAGAGAAGTTCCAAAATGGGTCGGGTCATCGGATCATCTTTCCAATCACTACGAACTAATCATTAAGACCCCAGTCATAGGAAAAGGGCTGTTCCTTGGAGAGGGGAGGAAATCCCGGAAAAAGCCACTTGACTCCGCCCATCACCCCCTGCGACAGGGCAGGCATAGCCCACGGGAAGAAAAGGCTCAGGGGGAAGTGGGAGTGTCGGACGCGCATGCGCACGGGAAGATATTGGCCGTTGTTGGAAAGCTACACAAGTGCTATTAACATAAAAAAGACAGGTTGAGATCTGTCAGCGCTCGGAGCGTCCCAGCCCGCTCTAAGTACTTTGTAGGCCTTGGCTTATTTAAAGTTAACAACCCTGCAATGTAGGCGCTGTTATGATCCCCATTTTGCCCTCAAAGAAACAGACTCCAAGTACAGCCACTGGCCCCGCACCACAAAGCTTGAGAACGACACGTATTTTGTGCCAATGAGGCAGCAGCAGGGCGGATGGAGCTTATAGAATGAGGGGGGCGTTCTTTAAGAAAAAGAATACAAAATCACAAACACAAAATAGGGTATGAACATGCAAATTACTTTGCACATGAAACGACAACAAATTACATATTTGAAAGAGCTGACAAATACCGCAAACATTGCAAAATCCCAAAAGATGATAACGTAATGTTTTTATTAATTTACTGCCTGACCCACCTCTGTGATATGTTTCCTACTCTTTTGGCTTCACGTACTTATTTCACAACATCCTTATCTCCAGAGAGAAAAGTAAATTATCATTCCTCTCGCAAGCTTAACAGAACTTTTTTCAGTCGTTAGACTTTTTTAAAAGTTTCAGCTTTACAAGTCAGTATTGGGGATGCCATCTACAATTGGGGGGAATTTGTGAAAACTTTCATGCAGTTTGACTTACAGGTTAGTGGTTAAGTTCTGGAAAATGTTTCCACAGACTAGCTTCCGGCTCAGTCCTTTAAATTCCTGACCCATCTAACTCCCTTGTGCTTGTGCTCCTGAGCTGAGCCACTTAAAGGATAGTTCGTATCTCAGTAGACACTGGCCTTGCACGTAGTGAGTTAGCACCTTGGACAATAGGAGCATTCCTGGAAGTCGTTCCTACACCGTAACAACTAGGTAGGTAACTCAGGTATACCTGAAAGCGTCTATGAACCCCATCAAATATCCCCCACAACCCAGTCTAAATGCATCCTCAACTCCCAGTCCCCTCATATGGGTCCCATAAATGCCTGAGACTTCTCTAGCACCATATGGCAAAGAGAAGTGCAGCAGGGGGGAGGGAACTGGAAAAAGACGGTGGTAGTAACCAACTGCATTTTAAACATCCTCCTTTAAACGTCAGCCCATAAGAACGCATTGGTAAGGTCTTGGAAGGGCCAATGCACATCACCGGCCCTGAAGGTTATCTGAGCTTTACTATAAACCCACTCTGCACACCAGTCATTCTGCATTTATTGAGTGACCACTGTGTGCCAGAGGCTGGTACCAGAAATCCTACCCTGTGGCAAAATAGCTGGTCTTGACACTGCCACCAACCGGTTGTGGGTCCCCTTTCCTCTCTGGGTAGGAGTTTTCCTGCCTGAGAATTGAGTATTGCTAAAAGACTGACATTTGGGATTATGGTGAGGCCTAAATATAAAGTTCACAATACAGTCTGGTTAAAAACCAGTGCTTTGCAGTCAGAGAGACTTGGATTAGAACCCAAGACTTCCTCTTACCAGCTGTTGGAACTCCCACACATCATGCTTCTTCTGTGAGCCGCACTTTCTCGATCTATAAATAGAGTTCAATGCGTTCATGCATTCATGCATTCATTCATTCATTCATCAAACATTATTGAGCACCTGCTATGTTCCGGGAGCTTTCCAGGGTGCTGGATGTAAGCATGTCAAGTGAACAAACAGAAAAAGCTCATGCCTCAGTGAAAGGGATACAAACCATAAAATATAAATAAATAAATGTCAGGAGCAGATGCATGCTGTGGAGACAGCAAATCAGAGTAAAGGAGACAGGGTGGTCAGAGAATGTGTCTCAGAAAAGCTGGCATAGAGCAGAGACCTGAAGTAAGAGAAGGAGCCAGTCTTGTGGGTACAGGGGTAGAGCATTCCAGGAAAAAGCTACAGTCAGTGCAATGGTCCTGAGGTGGGAAACATGATGATGCATTTAAAGAATACTGCGGAGGACTCAGACAGGTAGCTCAGGTGTTTACAGCCTCAATCCAATACACTGAGGTTGCAGGTTTGATATCCAGTCAGGGCACATACAAGAATCAACCAACGAATGCATCAATAAGTGGAACAGCAAACTGATGTCTCTCTCTCTCTCTCACCCTCCCTCTCTCTCTCCCTCCCTCTCTTCCTCCTTCCTTCCCTCTCTCTCCCTTTTCCCTTCCCCTTTCTCTAAAATCAATAAGTAAAAAAAAAATAAAGATAAAATCAAATAAAAGTGAGGAGGTCAGTATTCAGTGAGTGGAATGTGGTAAAAGATGGCTGGGAGGGAGCCAGAAGCCAAGTCGTGTAGGGGTGAGTGAGTGAGGTCTCTGGGTTTTGCTCTGAAGGCAATGGGACCCATTGAAGGTGGAGGGACAATGGGACTCATGTCTTAAGTGGTCCTGCCGATGGCTGTGTGAAGAATGGGCCGTTAAAATAATTCAGATGAAATAACATTTTGATAGTTCCTCCAAAAGGTAAACATAGAATGACTGTATGACCCAGCAATTCCACACACCCAGGAGGATTGAAAACTGATGTTTAAACAAATACTTGTGCATGAACAGTCATAACAGCATCATGCAGAATAGCCAAAAGGTGGCAACAACCCAAATGTCTGTTCCTAGATGAATGGATAGACAAAATGTAGTATACCCTTGCGATGGAATGTTATTCAGCCGTAAACAAAACGTACAGTTCTGATCTATGCTATAATATAGACGAACCTTGCAGACACTATGCTAAGTGAAAGACACCAGACACCAAAGGTCACATACTGTGTGATTTCACTCCTACGAAGTGTTCAGAGTAGGCAAATCCACAGAGGCAGAAAGCAGATCAGTGGTTCCAGGGACTGTGGGTGGAAGTAAGAATGGGAAGCCACCGTTTAATGGGTGTGGGGTCTCCTTTGGGGATGATGCAAATGTTTTGGAACTAAACAGAGATGATGCTTTCACAACATGGCGACTATGCTAAATCTCTCCAGCTTGTGCCCTTTAAAAGGCTTCATTTTGTATGTGGCTTTCACCTCAATAAAAAATATTTCAGCAAAAGGTTAAAAAATAATAATTTGAATGAGAGATGATGGTGGCTTTTACGAGGGTGGTAGAAGTGGGGGGGTGGGACAGGATTAGGATCTGCATACCTTCTGAAAGAGCTGACAGAATTTGCTGATGGATTGGGTGTTGCGAGGGAGAAGTCAAATATGATGGCAAGGTTTTTTGATCTGAGAAGCTGCCAAAATGAAGTTTTCCTTTATGAAGTTAGGCGGCAGGGTGGGGGAGAGTGGGGATCGGGAGTCGGTTTTTGGACATGCGGAGGAACCTAACAGACTTCCAAGCGGAAGTGTTGAGAAGATAGGTGAATATATGAGTTTGAACTCCGGGGTGCGGTCCCACCTAGAGAGATGTAGAAATCTGGCAGGCCATCACCAAAGGAGGGATGAAGGAAGGAAAGAAAAGAGGACCAAAGGCTGAGCCCCAAGACCCTTCCATGTTTAGAAAACCCCAGATAAGGAAGAAACAGCAGAGGAGAGTAAGAAGAAATAGCCACTTAGAGAGGAGGGAAATCATCAGAGTGGGGTGTCTTGGAAGCCAAGGGGAGAAAACAAACCTAGGAAGAGGGTGTGGCCACCAGTGAGAAGACGCTATAGTCACACGAGGGTGGGTCACTGGACTATTGGCCTGAGCCACGTGGAGGTCACTGGCATCCTCAAGAGGTGATCTGGCCAAGTGGTCATGCCAAAGCCTGACCGGAGTGATCCCAGAAATTGGAGACCTTTGTATGGATCGCTTTTTTCAGGGTTTTGTTATAAAAGACAGCAAAGTGTTGGCAGTGGAACCAGACAAGGTGAGAAAGCATATTTGTATCAGGATGTGTCTTTATGCCAAAGAGAATGATGGAGAAGAAAGGGGAGAATTGATGATGCAGGAGAGAACTGCTTGACTTATGACCCTGGAGGGGGGAGAAAGGAGGGGATACAGCCACTGCAGGAGGAAGTGGCGTTGGCTGGGAGTGACCGTCGCTGGCAGGAGGAAAGGCAGCGAACGGGGCGCAGGTGCAGGTGGTGGGATAAATGTCCTGGGAATCTGTGGAAGTTCCCTTCCAATGGCCTCTCCTCTCTCTGTGAAATAGAAGCAGGATCACCGGTGAGAATGAGAACTGGGAGGAGCTGGTAGAGGTCAAAGGAGGGATGAGAAGGTCTTCCAGGAGCAGGAGCGAGTGAATGGACATGAGTGATCTTGAACTTGTGGTGAGCACAATTTCCTTGTAGTGTGTGATTTTTGTCCAGACATGTTCAGTGGGTACAGGCACAGAGTAGGTGGAGAGGTGGGTGACACCTGTCTACCAACCACATTCACGTAAAACCTGGGAAAAGGCCCTGGCTGGTGTGGCTCAGTGCATTGAGCGCCAGCCTGCAAACCAAAGGGTCACCAGTTCAGTTCCCAGTCAGGGCACATGCCTGGGTTGTGGGCCAGGCCCCCAGTAGGGGGCGTGCAAGAGGCAACCACACATTGATGTTTCTCTCCCTTTTCTCCCTCCCTCCCCCTCTCTATAATAAATAAATAAAATCTTCTTTAAAAAAGCTGGGAACAGAATGTAGTACCTGGTGGGCGCTGGAAAGGAGGCCAAGTGGGATAGTTACAAGTGCTTTGATTTAGGGAACGGAAAGGCTGTAAAAAGTAAGGGACTACAGATGGGGACATCGAGGCCCAGTTGAGTCCCTTCTGAGTTTCACATTCTCTAACACAATTTTAAAAAATATGTATATGAGCTCTCATATATGTATCAGCCAGTGACTCAGTAGTTGGAGCACCACCCCGCACACCAAAAGGCTGAGGTTCAATTCCCAGTCACAGCACATACCTAGGTTTTGGGTTCAATCCCCAGTCAGGGCACATTGATGTTCCCTCTACATTGATGTTTCTCTCTCTCTCCCCTTTCTCTCTCTCTAAAATTAAACAAACAAAGACTCAAGTGAGGGTTAAAATAAAATAAAATTTTTATATATATTATATATATATGATGCTATTGTTATTATTATGCCTAAACAATGACCCAAAAGCTAAATCCATTATCGAACACCACTCAAACCCATCTACATTATCCTGTTTGATTCTTTTTTTTTTTTTTAGATTTTATTTATTTATCTTTAGAAGAGAAGGGAAGGGGAGAAGGAGAGAAATATTAATGTATGGTTGCCTCTCATGTGTCCCCTGCTGGGAAGTGGCCTGCAACCCAGGCATGTGCCCTGACTGGGAATCAAACCTTGATCCTCTGGTTCACAAGCCTGCGCTCAATCCACTGAGCTACCCCAGCCAGGGCCTGTTTGATTCATTTTTTTTAAATATTTTATTTCTTTATCTTTAGAGGGGAAGGGAAGGAGAGAGGGAGAGAAACATCAATGTACGGTTGCCTTTCATGCATCTCCTGCTGGGAAGTGGCCTGCAGGGAACTGGTTTGCAACCCAGGCATGTTC
This sequence comes from Artibeus jamaicensis, assembly GCF_021234435.1. NCBI lineage: Eukaryota > Metazoa > Chordata > Mammalia > Chiroptera > Phyllostomidae > Artibeus > Artibeus jamaicensis. The sequence goes on from NW_026521297.1 coordinate 1,462,142, forward strand.
CCTGACTGGGAATCGAACCGCGATTGTCTGGTTTGCAGGCCCGTGCTCAATCCACTGAGCTACACCAGCCAGGGCTGGCCTGTTTGATTCTTAAAGCTGTGATAGTACCAGGGATCTATTCGGCACTGGGGGCTCTTCCTGTATCATGAGCGGCAGCAAGGTGGCTCATGAGCCTGTCTGCCTGGGTTTGACTCCCAGCTCTGCTTCTTAGAGTCAACTTCTCCCTGCATCAGTTTTCCCATCTGTAAAATGGGGACGATGACAGCAGCAGGTGCCACCCAGGGTTCCCATGAGGAATGAATGAAGGAATGAATGAATGAATACATGCAAAGTGCTCAGCACCGTGCCTGCCCTGCAGTGAACACTCACCAAGCAGGAGCCACTGTCTTCTCTTTAAATCGCCTTAACACTGTGGGCGGAAGGTACTGTTTGGATCCCTGTTGACTGTGACAGGGGCCAAAACATTAAAGCGTTAGCATTCAAAGCCTTGCGCACACACGGGGAGGCATTTGTTCATTTTTAGTCATTCTGGGTGGAGATGAAGACTAAAGCCCAGAAATGCTGAACTGATCTACATAAAAGAGTACATAACGCAATACTTTTACATCCATTAGCCTGGCCAAAATTAGACCGTCTGAGAACGCCCCGTTCTAGAAAAGTCTATGGAAGAACAGGTCAGTCGTCACTGATGGTAGGAGCACAACCGAGTGCACCCTTTCTGGAGAGCAATCTGGCAATATTTGGAGAAACCGAACGTGAGAATGGCTGGCAACCCAGTTTCCCCAACTCTCCACAGGCTCGTGAATGAGGTTATGAATGAGGATGAGGGATGAGGGCAGCGTAGGTGGCAAAGAGTTGAGAGGAATTTGATGTCCACGATCAGGCCTCGAGAAGTAGAATGGGGAATAGACGCTGGTGATGAGATAGAACACAGCAATATAAAAGAAGCCAGTGCCGTGCTTAGTGAATGCCCGGTGCTAAATGCTTTAAGATGCCAGCTTGCAAGGACCCAGCCAGAAAAATCACTGTTATCTAACACCTCCCATTTTTACAAATGGAGAAACTGGAGCCCAGAGAGGTTAAGTAACTTCCCCAGGGCACCCAGCTAGTGTAGCCAGGCTGCGACTTCCACCCAGGCAGCGTCTCCAGAGTCCTCTTCAGACTCGCTGATCACGAGCTAGAAAGGAGCAGAGCCCTGTCGAGAGCTCTCAGGAAGCTCAAGGAAAGACAGATAGGCTCGTAGCTCAAAGGCATTTCTGCACATTTAAAAGCCACAGAAGACAAAACGAACTTTAAAGCTTTACATGGATTTTAATGGAAGAATAGAAGAGGGGTTGGGAGCCAAAAACTCAGCACCCTAGAGTGGGTGCGTATGGGGTGGGGGCAGAGGAAAGGGAGAAATTACTAAAATTAAACTCAAGCAGAGATGATTGCATAGAATCAGCTCAACCCTATGCACCGTAATAAGCTGGAAATGCATCTAGATTGGGGGGAGGGGGTGTGAATACCTTGGAGAAAGCTGGCTGAGGAGAGAGATGCATCTGAGAAAGGAAGGCAGGGTGGCAGAGTGGTTAACGGGGTAGCTTCTGCAGCCAAGCTGCCAGGGTGCAATTTCCAGTCCTACTACTAGTGACTTAACCTCCTGTGCCTCAGTTTCCCCACCCACAACACTCGTAAAATCTCACCCTTCGGAGAGATGCACAGAAAACTCTCTCTCCCTCCACAAACCTAAGGCAAGGAATCTACACTGTTCTTCAAAGTCCCTATAGAAATCCTTTTCTTACAAAAATTTTCATCTCTTGCATATAGCACGGTATATGATCCGACTTGCTTTCTAAAAGAATGACTCTGCTTTGAAATAATGCGCAAGAGTGGAAGGGAAGCGGGGAGCGCAGGAGAGAGGCTCCCGTGAGCATGTGAGAGGGGGGAGCTGGTGGGAGCCTGGACCTTGGGGGTATTGATAGAGGCGGCAACACGGGGTCCTATTTGGAATTGAAAGGTGCAGCAGAACGGGTTTGTTTGGTGACGGATCGGACATGGGTGTGAGGCCAAGAGGGGGTGTCAAGGGCGAATGCAAGGTTTTTGGCCTGAGCAACTGGGAGCGTTTGGAATTTATCCCAGAGGCAGTAGGAAGTCATAGGAAGATATTCAGGCTGGGGAGGGGGAGGGGATGCGGTCAGATGCCATGATCACCAAGGAGGCAGCCAGGACCAGGAACACAGGCCCGAGAGCAGACAGGATGGGTTCCAGCCTTGGCTCAGCCCCCGGCTCACGGTGGGCTCCTGGCCACAATAAAACCATTCTGGACCTCCATCCCCCTATCCTGTAAAGAGGCTGTTAGGAACAAAAGACCCCTAAAAGTCCTCTCAGCGCAAAGATTTTTGCTCCAAGATTCTCCGACTCGAATAATCCCTGGGTGTTCGCTTCGGCAGCACAGGTACTAAAATCAAATATCCCCGGGATGAGACACACACACACACACACACACACACACACAGCATTGTGCAAAGTCAGACCTCTCTCTTCCTCATCCTCCCCAAAGCCGATCCTTGTCCCAGTGGACAGGACACTTCTCCCTGGTCTGGGAGCCTGGGGGATAACATCGGTGACAATGACCGGCGATATTGGTTGAGCATCCTGGGCCAAGGGCCCTGGCTCAGCTCCATCGCACTGACACCAGACAGGAGCTTTGAGAGAAGGTGTTTTAGCATCACCCCCCTTTGTAAACGGGGACACTGAGATGCAGGAGGGGTGAAATGACTTGCCCCAAGTCACATGGGAGAAGCAGGACTCCAGGGATGTCTCCCCGCCTGCACTGCCCCATCGCCCAGGTCCGGCCCCCAGCACCTCTCACCTGGACGGTGCAGATCACCTCCTCGCCAGGCTTCTTACTTCTACCCCACCCCGCTGACCTAGTGGAGCCAGGAGGATCTTATGGTAGAACCTACATCAACTCACATCCTGCCTCAAAAACTCTCCCATGGTCCCATCTCACCCAGAGTCAAAGCTGAGCCTTGACCGTGGCCCTCAAGGCAGAACACTTGGTGCCCTGCCTAACTCTCTGACCTCATCCCTCCCACTCTCCAGCTTCCCTGGGCTCCTCCTCCTTTGTCCAACCTGCCAGGTGCACCCTGCCTCAGGGCCTTTGCACCTCCTCTTCCCTCTGCCCGACCTGCTCCTTCCCCAGATATCCGCGTGGCCTCACCTCCTTCCGGTCTCTGCTCATATGTCACCTCCTCAGTGAGGACTTCACTGTTCACTCTACTTAAAAAACTGCAACCCCCTCCCACCCATTGTACCCCAACCCCTCACTCCCTGGTGTGTTATTCTCCATGGCACTACCATTGTCTGACTTGCTAATGTTTTGCTTTTCTGCTTGTTTATTGTCTACCTCCCTAGAAGGTGAGCTCAGGAGGTCAGGAACTTTTGTCTTTTTTGTTCATTCCTGTATCTCCAGTGCCTAAACACGTGGTATAAATAGATGCTCAGTAAATATTTTTGTCAGGTGGCTGAGTGAGAGGCTGCCTTCAGGGTGGATACTCATAACCACTAGATGCTGTGTGTGAAACACCAAGTTAATGTATCAGCCACTGATCACATTTCTCCATCTCCCCTGCCCCTGCTGGGGTCCAGACAAAGAACCCCTTCTCCCTGGAATCTGTTCTGGCTCCACCCCAACTCCCATCTGGCCCCTCCTCCATCTCCCCTTTGGAGCCCATACCCCTCGCCTGCTTAAAATACCCCAGCGACTCCTCAGTTCCACCTGGTAGCCGCAGCACCAGGGTTTTCCATAGTGTCAGTCACCAGTGCTGAGCGACTGAAATCAGCCAGTATTGTTTCCCAGGAACACAGACCTGATCGGAGCCTGTGCTCAGAGAGTAGCCAGAGGACAGACTAAACTATGGATGGAGTATGATTTCACAAAACTTTTGTCTCAGCGTTAGGTGCACTGATTCACGATTAAGTGTATTTCTCACCGTGGGTCCCAAAAGTTTGTTAAACCCTGAACGGCACAGTCCTGCCTCTTCTAAATCCCACGTACAGACTGGATACATGATGCTAATATCAGCTCTTCCCCGGGGCCCGCGCCAAGTGGTTTTTACCTCCTCTGGCTCTCAGACTCCCCACCACCCAGTGGACAGATGGTAAGACCGAGGCTCAGACAGGAGAGAGCTCATGCCTGAGGTCGCTGGGCTGGGAAAGAGAGAAGCAGCGCTTCAGCCCCAGCCAACCTCCCTCCCACGCCTACCCGGTCGCCCACTTGCCCTGCCCCTCCCAACTTGCTCCGCACCTGCGCAGAGCGCTCGGGCGTGCCAGCCTGTCCTCAAAGCGCTCAGACGCAAGCTGCCTCGTGGATCCTCCAACACTGCAGCCAGCAGGATCGTATGAACTCCCATTTAGCAGGTTGGAAAACTGAGGCTAGAAAGCATTTCTGAGAATCCACCATTCTACCGCCCTTTTTCCCACCGCCCTCTTTGAAAGGCAGGAGAGAGAAATGGCTAAAGATGTGTCTTTTACCACCCGAGTTCAAATTCCAGGCTTCCCAACAAACGTTGTGGCTGTATGATCCCGGGCAAACCCTCTGAGCCTCAGTTTCCTGTTCTGCAACAGGATTAATAATAGTACCTACGCCGAAGGCCATGTTGAAGACTTAAATAGGTTGGGTTACATGCAAAAGTATTAGGTCAGTGGCCACAGCCCTTTGTTGGAAATCTTACCAGCAACCTGTGTAATTGAATTACTATTTGCCCCCTCTTGGTCGCAGAGAGGGGGAGGCCCTTTCTTGAGTTCATACAGCTAGAAGGTGGGAGGGTCAGAATCTGGATGCAGGTCTGCCTGGGCTTGTCACCTCCAAGTCACAGTAGCCCTTTGGAATGGTAGTTTCAACAGCAGCAGCAGCACCGTTTTCCAAGTTAAGGAATGCAAGGTCCAGAGAGGGTAAGGACATGCCCAAGTCACACAGCATGTAAATGGCAGAGCCAGGTTTTGAACCCAGGCTTGTATGTGTGTCCAGATGCAGGCTGACTTTTTTGTCCCATGAGCCCCCCCATAAAGCTCTGAGGAGCAGGAGCAAAGCGCAAGTTGGCGGTTGCCCTTGTCCCAGCTCAATCCGGCTGTGTTGTGTCCCTGACTCCAGCCCCTGCCCAGCCTCGGATGGCGGCTCCCCTGAAGGCTCTGGGATGAGGGTACTGGGGTGGCACGGCTGGTGGTGGAGGGTGCAGCAGCTCCCTCCACCTGCCTCTGATTGGGGCCCTGCAGTCCCCCAGGATTTGGTGCTTGGAAAGCTGACGTTGAGTTGCTATGGCAATGGGTTTGGGGCGGTTGCCATAGTAGCAGAACTAGCCTGGGTTTAAAAATATCTGGGAGGAGGTTTGTGTTTGTGTGTGAGTGTGAGTGCATGACCGACCGTGCTGTTGTGCGTCCAAACTCCAGGGCTGGGGTGGGGAGGTGGAGCTGGGGCTGCAGGCGTGACTTGGGGGTAGGGGCTCAGCAGCACACAGGACTGCATGTGTGTTGTGCAGGTTGCTGAGCAACTTCTGATGTCTCATATACCATGTGCATTAGACTCCGTGGGCCATGTATCTGAATGTGTGCAATTACCCAATGCGTACGGAAGACACAGTCGAGTCTGTGTGTCAGTCTATATATCACATGCCGGTAACATATATGCCTTATGTAACATGGGTTGTGCTCGTGTTGTGGCTGTGATCGTGTATGTGTAACTTCTCAGCGTGTGTGTGGCCCAGTGAGGAGTTGTTTGGCTCTGAGTATGTGCACCTGGGAAACGCTCGGATGGTAGACGTGCCTGCGTCTGTTCGTGTGTGAGAGCTTCCTCATGCCTTTGGGTCTGCATAACTGAACGTGCATTATGCATTATTGATGAGCGTGTGTGTGCGTGTGTGCCTATCCCCCGTGAGTCATCTTCATACATCAGAGTATGCCTGTGTGGAACTGTTGAGTGTGTACCTGTGTATCTGCAAGAGGGTCTGTGTGACTGGGGAGGGGGGCTTCACTCCCATCTTCATGGATGTTGGGGTATGTGCTTATGTGTTGTGAGGATATATGACTCAAAGGGTCTAAGGTGTGGATCTCGGCCTGACCCCGGTATCTCCCTGCATCCTTCTTCCCTCTTCTCCATCTCCATGGCAACCAGCTCCTCAGCTCCCTCCAGGAAGATGGAGGGGGAGGATCCAGACAGCAGTGGACCACAACCCCCTACCATCCCCCTGGGCTCTGGGGACAATGGGGGGAGGGGACAGATGGGCAGCCACCCCACCCACCCCAGGCCATCTGCTACCCTCCCCATCCTGGGGACCAAGGGAGGGGCAGCAGTGGGACGAAGCAGAGGGAGGGGCCCCCCAGCTGCCACCGTTACCTCCATCCAGGCCTCCTCTGAGCCTAATCTTGCCTCTGGCTGACCTTGGAAGGAAAGAATCCTTGGAGACCAGGAAACCAAGGAGAAGAAAATTCACGTATTGGGGAATATTGAATATTAGTAATGATCAATTCCAAGGAGAGACCCCAGACTTCCAGTGACTTTAGGCTCTTAAATTAAGCTTGTCCTGCATTCAAATCCCAGTTTTCCTTCTGTCTACCTGTGTGCCCTGGGACGAGCCACACTCCACATTCCATGGGCCTCCACTTTGTCATAGGAAAATGTGTTTTTCTCTATGACCTGGATAGTAATACTTTACAAGGTCCAATCCTGCTCTCTGTTGTATCCTAGCATCTGGGACAGTGCCTGACACTTAGTATGTGCTTATTGAATTTAATGCCAGTTGGGTGCTGGGCTCAGAGCTACATGCTTTCACTCATGTGTTCATTGAATTCATCCCTTGACACTTTGCAGTAACCCTGTGTTAATTCTTCAAGGAATGGATGAAAGACTTGAGGAGGGACTTCCCACTTGTCAATTTAGAGACGTGTGACGAGGGATTTCTTATCTTGACCAAGTAATGTCAAGTCACTGATGCTAAGTTTCCTCATCTGTAAAATGGGGATAGGAGTACCTCACTGAGTTGGTTGCTCCAGGAATTAAGTGTGCTAACGTTTGAGAAGCTCTTTCTTAGAACATAGTAAGTGCTCAATAAACGTTCTTTACAGGTGAAGGGTGGGAAACATGCGCTTGAAAGCTCAGGGTCTTTACTGTAGCCTGGGGCAGCTGGGTTCCACAGGCAGCTGTGAGAAGGGGCGTGGCCAACCTGTAGGGGCGTGGTCTGACTTCAAGGAAAACCAATGGGACGGGGGTGGGCGTGGTCCTAACCGACATGGGCGTGGCCTCGCGCGTGTGGGCGGGGCCAGGCCGCGGTGGGAGCCTCCGGGAAGAAGATGCTCGGGCCAGCAGCCACAGCCAGCCCCGCCGCCGCTACCTCCCGTGCCCGCCGCCCCTCGAGTCCCTACTAGCGCCCGCCTCCGCCTCCCACCTCCGGCCCCCCGCCCCGAGCAGGGTCTGGGGGGCTCGGCCCTCTGCCCGGGGTGGCAAACAAGGGGGTCCCGTCCCTCCAGTGGCGTGCCCAGTCCCGGAGCTCCCTGATCTTGAGAGAGACCCCACCCCTCAGTTTTCTCCGGACCCCATCAGAGAGACCCCCTTGGCCCTCCCACACTGCTTACAACCGCTCTCTCACCTCTGTCAGCCCCCCAGAACCAGCTCCCTCCCTCCTTCCCTCTCCGGGGGTTCCCCCTCCCCCTCCCTTAGCCACCGCCCCCTCCCCCTCCCACATCCCCTTCCCTCCCCCTCCCCCGCCCCCTCCCCCGCCCCCCCCACCATGAGGATGATGGCCGCCGGCGCGGTGCACGGCCTCTTCACGGCCTCCGCGGCCCCGCAGCCGCCGCCGCCCCCGCCGCCGCCGCCGCAGCCCCAGCCTCCCCAGCAGCCGTCGCCGCCGCCACAGCAGCCGCCGCCGCCGCCGCCGCAGCCGCCGCAGCAGCAGCAGCCGCCGCCCCAGGCCCCCCCCATGGAGCCCGAGGCCCCGGATTCTCGCAAGAGGCCCCTCGAAACGCCCCCCGAGGTGGTCTGCACCAAGCGCAGCAACACAGGAGGTGAGAAACGGCTGCGCTCGGGTTGGAGGAGCGGCAGAGGCCTCGCCTTTCTCCATCCTCCTCTCTCCCCAGTTGGCAGGTGCAAGGGCTCTGGGGAGGGCAAGGGCGCCCCTCCCTAGACCCGGAACCCAGAGGGGAGTTTGGCAGGGTCCGGACCCCCTCCCCTTCTGGCCAAAGCCCGGGGCTGGGAGCTTTGTCTGCGAGGAGAGGGCTTGGGGGGGAGGGGGTGGTAAGTGTCCTTGGGGGGGCGCAAAGGCTGGGGGGCGTGGGTCTCTCTGAGCCGGTGTCTGTGTCCTTGAGGGGTGTGTGATGTGACCCTTACAGGGCAAGGGTGTTCCCCGACTGGCGTGTCCTGGCGGGGGGGAGGGGAAGGAGTAGAGGAGGCCTGTGGACCCGGAGCTTCCCAGCGTCCCTCCCTGGGGATGTCCTGAGGAAGGGTTGTCCCGGAGGGAGGCAGGTGTGGGCCGTGGGCAGAATTGTGCGTGGGACAAGCTGGGTGGGTGTGTTGGGTGAGATGGAGGAAAGGGTAGGTGTGTAAAGCTAGGTGGGAGAAGTGTGTGGCTGGGACAGGTGTGTGTGTGTGTGTGTGTGTGTGTGTGTGTGTGTGTGTTTGAATGTGCTTGTGGGCCCTGTGAGGCCTGGATGTGTGACATTAGGGATCATGGGTTTGACGGGAAAAGAGGGTGTGTGTGTGTGTGTGTAAGAGAAGGGGAGAGATGAGAGGAGCTGAGATCCATGTTGGAGACCCTTGAAAGGGTGGGGATGTGTAACAAGGGAAAGTGTGTGCTCCCAAAGGGGCTGTGGCGAGTGTGACACAGGAGTGAGAGGATGTGTGTGACACGCAAGGGGGTGTGTGGGGGACACCGAATGGGCCAACTCTGGGCGTGAGCCATGAGAGTCTGTGTGGATCCGGGGAAGGCAGTTCAGTGTGTGTGACACAGGCGTGTCCGGGGTGGGGTGGGACCCGGGAAAGCTAGCGAAGGTATAGGACAAGAAAATGGTGTGGGTGTGACTCCACAGAGGCTGTGGCTGAGTGTGACACATGGAGGTGTGCAACAGTGACATCAGAGGGGGTGTGTGCGGCAAGGGGAGGTGGGTGTATGACAAGGGAGAGGTTGGGGCTCTGTGGGTGAGACGCACGAGGGTGTGTGACAGGGAACATGTGCGGATGACACCCAAGTGTGTGTATTTGTAAGAAGGAGAGAGGTGGGTGTGTGAAATGGTTGAGTGTGTGACACCAGTAAGGTGGGGATGGTGGTGTGTGTGTATGTCGAGGGCGTGAGTGTGTGTGATGGCTGAATGTTTGACCCCAACGAAGGTGTGTGTGTGAGGGAGAGAGACAAGGGGGGCCCTCACTGTGTGTGTGTGACCTGGGGAGGGCTGTGTCCCGGAGAATAAAAGACAGGCTGGGAGCGTTAGGCGTTTGTCTCAGGGACCAAGCAGGTAGGGTTTGCCCGGGTCCCCAGCCCATCAGCGCCCTGGAAGGAAGGAGGCCCCAGAGCAGACAAGCCCCTCCCGGCGGTCACCTTGGCCAAAATCTCTGCTTCCTCTGGCCTTTTCCTCCGGATGGGAGCGGGATGGCCTCAGGCAGAATGCACCCTTCCCACGCTGCCAGGCGCTGTAGTGGGCCCGGTGGGGACCTCCCACATCCGCCCCTCACATGAGCACAGTCGAGGCTCTTCCTCCCATCCCAAGACTCCCCTCATCCCTGCCCAGGTGGGACAGGAATCGGGGACCCCCTGGCCGTCTATGAGGGTGTCCAGCAGAAATTGGAGGAAAAGGAAGTTGGGGGAGGGGTTGGGAGCGAGTTTCCTGTCCTTCTTCCTGCTCCCCCACCCCCAGCACACACACGAATGTGGCCCCACTGACTTCCTTCCCGTCCCACTGCCATTCCCAGTCCTCGGGAGGCTCAGGGACCCAGGTGGTCCCGGAGCCCAGCCCGCAGTCCAGCCCCGCCCCCACCGGTGGCGGGGCGGCGCATCCATTCCTCTCTTAAAGGGGCTGAGATGCTCAAGATCGGATCACTCAGAACAGCACAACCTATCAATAGTGATGCTGCCAAAGACTGTCAGGTCCAAGTACTTGGCACCTACTCTGAGCCAGACTCTGAGACGTGGGTTCATTTCCCAACAAATCCCTCCAGGGAGATGATCTGAGCTGCTTTTTCAGATGAATAAAACTGAGGCTCAGGAAAATGAAGCCACTTGCCCAAAGTCACACAGCTGGTCCCTGGCGCGGCTGGGATCTAGTCAGCCTTGGGTGCCGGGTTCCAGAGCTCATGTGCTTAACTCTTGGCAGCCAGGAAACTAGGATGAGCCCTTAGAGACCGGCTCCTCCAGCCTCTGCCGCCTTGCCTCCCTTCCCGTTGACCCATGGGTAAACTGAGGCCCGGAAACGCAAAGGGGCAACCCTCCATTTAGAGAATCACTCAGGGGTTGGGCTGGGCAAGGGTCCGGGATTTTCATCTGCAACGTGAGGGCTGCTTCTGGTAACACTTTCATGGCTTCCAGAGGCTGGATCGGGCCCGCCCTTTTCTGCACCTCCGTGTGACCACCTGCCAAACTGGGATATAACAATAACCGCAACGATAATAATAACAAAAGCAATACGTGCAGTATTTCATTTCATTCTTCCAACATTCTATGATGGGATAATAATAATAAATTACAATAATGGCTAATATTGATGGCCTACAGTGGGCCGAGAATAATTCTGGCAAACACTTCGTAGGGACCAATCATTGAATTCCTACGATCCTGTTATGTCCTCCGTCTACAGACGGCAAACTGAGGCACAGAGAGGTTAAGTAATTTGCCCGAAGTCAGTCAGCTAGTAAGAGGCAGAGCCATGATGCGAACTCGGGAGGCCGACTCCACTGGGTGGGTGGACACTGTAGTGAACCCCGTTTTCAGGTGAAGAAACAGAGTCAGGGGGATGAGGCACTCCTCCGGGGTGTCACAGCCCGCCACTCCTGCCAACCTGGGATATAACAATAACCACAACGATAATACTAACAAAAGCAACCAATTGTTATTGGTTCTTGAGGGCTGAGAGAGGAGATGGTGGCTGTAAAACTGACTGGCAGTGTCACTGGGAGGGACATGGGGCACTAAGAACAGGAGCCATGGGGTGAGGAGTTGGATGGAAGCTGCCCTTAGGAAAAAACCAATGACTCCAGTCTCATGGGACAATGACAGAGAGTGGCCCCCTTGAGTACAGATGATAACACCGAAGGTCTCACTAGAATGGACCCCGTACTTCTGACTGTATTACCACCTCTGTCACCCCCATATAAAAAAAGAAACTTACACACACACACACCTCACACCCCACACCCTAAGCGTAGCACAGTAGCCAGGTCCTGCTCCCAACACCCCCCACTTTTTAACACAAGGACAACAGCACCGGGTTAAGAGCCCCACAGTGAGATTTTCCAGGGTCCAGCTCATCACTGTCTCGTGCTCAGCGTGGGCCCCCAGGCAAGTTGTTTCCCTGCCCTAAAGCCTCAGTCTCCTCATCTGAGAAATGGGCACTATAAGGTCTCCCACTGCCTCTCTGGGCCGTCATGTGGGTTCAACAAGCTTGCATGTGTGAAGTCCATCGCATGAGGCCTGGCAGATGAGAAGCACTGAATAAACAATAGCTGTCATTTATCCTCGTCATCATCATCATCTTCATCGCCACCGAGAATGTCATAGTGCTGTTTCACCCCTGAGTGGGGGAATCGCCCCGAGGAAGTCATACTCCATCCTCCTTTCTCTCACCCACAGACAGTGTCACAACACAAAGAGAGCATCACACTTTCCGGCATGTCATCCCCTCGGGGGCACGCTCCAGGAGTAGTACATCGCTCGCACTAACGGGCAACACCATCATTCATAGAAAGACATTGCACACTTGGCATCCCACACCCTCGGCGGTACCAGCCCGCACGTCACCCCCCATCTCTGGTCTGTCACCAACAGCTCCCTTCCAGGCCTCTTCCACGACATCACCGCCACCCCCAGCCTCCTCAGACCTCCATGGACATGCGACACTTCCGCCCCTGACCCCCAGACAAGAGCGGGTACCATGAGTGCAGCACCCCAACTCTGCACCCCCCCGACGTACTGTCACTGCAAGCACCTCTACAGCATACATCCCTTTCGTCCTACCTCGGTCATTGTTGAACTCCCTTCCAGATCAAAGCCACCTTTCAGGGTAAACCCTCTGACAGTAAAAAGCGCCGCTTTTGGGTGGGTAAACATTATTCAGAGAGAGGGTAGGGGAGTTTGGGTTGCTTTTTGGAATCTTTCAGGAGCACTTCTGGGAAGGGTGGGCATATAGGAAGTAGGGGAAAGAGACTCATAAAGACTAAAAGAGGAGAGACTGCCTCTTCCCAAGGCGGACATGGTTGCAGCTGCAGCCACAGGGTCACAGATTGATCAGGAGAGGAAGTTGGCATTTTTAGTTCTTCAGTCCCTGTCATGAGTATAGGGCGCTGCCCAGACCCCCCAAGGAGAGAGCTGAAAGCGGAAGGCTGGGGTGGGTGGTAAGTTCCGACATCTAGATTCTGCCTCAGTAGAAGGAAAAACTCTTCCCAGGCAGAGTCTTGAATGTTCACACAGGGTGAGATGGGCGACGCTTGGGGGCTGCAGGTTCAGCCTGGGTCACATGTCTGTCCTTGCTGCAAGGCAGCCTGGGAAATAGAAGCCTGGCTCCTTCCCAGGGGAAGTGGGACTCACAGTAGAAAGAGTCCCCAAATAGGAAGGGCATGCAAACTCTGAAGAGAACCAGGCTGATGGCCACCATGGGGGTGGCTGGGACCTACAGTTCAGAGCTAGAACAGGTAGGGGGGGTGGTCTCAGCTGGCCCCTCTGCACAGGAGGCCGGCTGGAGGGTGGGGCTCCATGAGTCCAATACAGAGACCACCCACAGCCACGAGGTGGTTTACGGGGGTCCACAGACAAACTTTTTTTAACCACTGTATGTTTATATGAATGCACTTTTGTGGGGGGAAACAATATAACCAGCCCCTCAAACTCCGATTATTAGTAATGATTGTTTAATATCCTCTTTAAATCACTGCATTTAAATGTGACAAGTGAGTGGATTTAAAGTGAAGGGTCCGCCTATCTGGTTCCTGGATGTATCTGCAACGTGTAGAACAGTGGGTGCCCAGGAAGGGAAGGAAGAGGTAGAGAAGGAGGAAGGAAGTCATGGTACAAAGGGACAGAAAGGCAAAATTCAAGAAGGTGGCATGAAGAAGAAGAGTTACAGAGACACTGAGGCAGGAGATGGGGGGGGAGCAGCGTCTCACTTCAACCAGTGAGAGGACGTTCCTCGTCCCAGAAGCAGGGAAAAGCAGGGCATCCCCCCCCCCAGTGGGCAAGGAGATGGAAGAAGTGGGGTCTCCCCTCCTTTTTGTATTAACCAGCAAAACCGCAAACCTTACAGTCTCCTTTCCCCACTCATAGAGCACTGACTGTGTACCAGGCACTGTGACAAGGACTTTGCCTGTATTCATGAAGTGGGTGATGACGATGACGAGGCTGATGCTGATATCTAACATTCCTCAAGCGCTCTAGGTGTCCGAGACCTTCCTGAGTACTTCACAGTTTGTCATTCAATTACTGACAATAACCCTCCGAGGTAGCATGATCATGCCCCCACTTTACAGATGAGAAAACTGAGGCCCAAACTGGTGACGTCTCTTGCCCAGGCTTCCGGGACTTCTGGCAAAACCTGGGAAGTGTGGGAAGGGGCCCAGGAAATGGGGTGGGGATGTGTCTAGTTTTCTGCAGAGCAGTCTCTTCCGTCCTCGCTGGAGAGATGGAGTGGAGTCGGAGAAGGAAAGAGAAGCCCTAAGAGCCCTGAGTGAGAGGGGCTGCGTCTTCCTGTTACTGAACCTTGTTTCTGAGCCTCCCGGAGTTAGAGAACCAGCCCCCACCTCTGCGCTGGGTTTAGGAGCAGGGCAGGCAGGGGGCCGTCCCTAGGAGCCCAGGGAAGAAAGTGAATTGGGGGCAGTGTCAGGGTGATTGATGGGAAGGCACCCTGGTGGGTGGGGCTAATTACCTAACAGGCTTAATGGTCTGATTAGGCAAGTTTAAGAGGATTGCCTTGGGCTCAGGGAAACCCTTAATTCTGAGGCCCCTCCCCAGGCAGGCACGGCCACATCCAACCCTCACCCCCGCCCCCGACCCCCATCGTAACACCTCGGGGAACCCAGAACCTGCCGTCTTAGGGGACCAGGTGGAGACGGGCAGGACTCCCAGCCCCTGCCCTGCCCCCCCGCTATTACTAGCACAGTTTCTCTTCTGCCTGCCCCGTATGCCGGCGTTTTATGGGAGAACACTGAAAATAGGTTTCCTCCGCTTAAAAGAAAACAGTTGAAAACCACTGGGGGTGGTTGAAGACCTTAAGCTTTGGAAACGGAGTGACCTGGCTCCCCCCGCCCCCATTTTTTCCCCAAGTGTTTATTGCACGCCTACTACTGCTGGGCACTGGGACACAAAGCGGAGCTCTAGTGACACGACCCACAATGCGCTTCTGTGACACGTGGCTCTGAATGCACGAAACAGGGAAATCCATGCCCTCCTCAGAGCTCAAGGAGAGCTTCCAAGAATAAGAGGCAATTGAGTGGGAATCTAAAGGACAAGACGCATTCACTGGGAGGCATGGATGGGGGAGTTCCAGGCACAGGGAAGGTGCAAAGGCCCTGAGATGGAACGGAGGAAGAGACGTTAGTATGTCTAGTGCCCCTGGAGAAAGATGGGGACCTGAAGCTGGAAAGGTGGGCAAATCACCAAGGGACTTACATGGAAAAGGCTCCAGAATTTGTACCCTGGAAGGACTTAGGGACAACAGTTTGGTGAGAAGGTAGAGGGCCGAGCCCTTGCCTTGAGCCTGCATTAACAAAGTGCTTTACATAGGACCGAGAAAACTGGCCCATTGCAAAGAATGGCCAAAGCCCCACAAATACTCTTGGCCCCACCTGGCCACCTCAGGTCTTGAGACCGACTGTCCTTGAACACCTTGGTCTTTGGCCACCAGCCGCCAGAGAGAGTGTTAAGCAGAGGAGGGCCAAGACTGAAGCATAATTGCATCTGAATCTCAGCCAAGCACCTAACTGTCTCCGTGCCCCTGGGCTGGTGCCTTTCCTTCTCTGAGTCCCTCTGTGCCTCAGTTTCCTCTTTTGTGAACATGGAGTTCATTCTACCAACCTCACGGGTAGGTCGTGAGGAATGGAAGAGAGCAGGCTTGCCTAGCGCTGTCAGGTCCGCAGTGAGTGCTGAGAACGTCTCCGGAACCCGGCCCTCCTCCGCCCTCACCTCTCTCTGCTTCCACGAGCCGGACCACCATCATCTCCTGCCTAGACCATTGCAGCCAGCTCTTCACCGGGCTCCCAGCTCTTCCACCCTGTGCTTCGCACAGTCTGCTCCCCTCCTGAGTGCCAGAGGGATCTCTTTTTTTTTAAGATTATATTGATATTTTAGAGAGAGCGGAAGGGACACAACCCCAACCAGAGGGGACCTGGCCCCGCAACCCTGACCAGGATTCAAACTGGTGGCCTTTTGGCTTGAAGGCCAGTCCTCAACCCACTGAGCCACACCAGCCAGGGCATCAGAGGGATCTTCTTGAAACCTAAGTCAGACCACATCCCTCCTCTGCTCAGATCCCTCTGTGGCTCCCATCTTCCTTGGAGTAGAACCCAGTGACCTCACTGTGAACCACAAGCCTGAACACCCACCACTACCACCGCCTCTCTGAGCCCTCATCTCCTGTTCTCTCACTTAGCACCAGCCACACAGCCACGTCCTTCTCCCTGGAACAACCCAGGTGTGACCCCACCCCAGGGCCTTCGTACTTGCTCTTCCGCATAGCCACGTGGTTTTGGTCCCTGGTTCACAGCCGGGAGACGGTATATCCTAACGGTTCAGAGCGTGGACTCTGGAGCCAAGTCGGCTTCAAATCTCAGCCCTGCTGCCTAGTTGCTGTGTGAACTGAGACAATTTCTTCATCTTTGCTTCCTGTTCGTAGAATGGGACTTTTTAAGTACCTCCCTCATTGCATCAGTGTGAAAACCCAAAGGACTGGTATTTGTAAGTACGTGGGAGAGAGTCCAGCCCATATTAAGTGCTGTAGAGTGTTTGGTGAACAAAGAAAGCCACGTTCTCCGGGAGGGCCTTCCTGGCCACCCATCCGACAGTGCAGCCCCTGCCCTCCTCCTCATTCTTCCTGCCTTTCTTCGTTTTCCTGGTACTTAGTCCTGTCGGACACAGACCATACTGTCGGTCTCCCCTTTCTAGGAGAATGTAGCTGTACAAGCTCTCAGCTGAGGCACCAAAACTCTTTTGCCCTTTATTTTACGCGCAGAGTCAGGGAGCTTTGTCTGTTTTCCTCATGGCTGTTTTGCTAGAATAGCGCCAAGCACATAGCCAGTGATAAGCAACTTTGTGGAATGAATGAATGAATGAATGAATGAATGAATGAATGAATGAATGACTGTTGTTATTTTCCTTACTGCTATCCTCATGGCCATCCCTCCTGTATGTTACTGTGATCCAAGTGGGCATCAGGGGGTTTCCTAGGGCACCCCGTGGTGGCACCTGAAGAAGGGAAGGGGTACTCTCTAAAGGTGAAGACCCCTCCCTCCACCACCTCCCTCTACCCTGACTCTCTCCCCCCACCATGTGCCCCCGCAGAGGAAGGTGAATACTTCCTGAAGGTGCTGATCCCTAGCTACGCAGCGGGCTCCATCATTGGCAAGGGCGGCCAGACCATCGTGCAGCTACAGAAGGAGACAGGAGCCACCATCAAGCTCTCCAAGTCCAAAGACTTCTACCCGGGTAAGCCCCTTCCCCGGACTTTGCCCTAGGCCTCCTGTCCCGCCCACCTAGGCCCCGATGAGGGGGCGGGGCTGCCCCAGGGACAGTAAGAGTGTTGGAGGGATCTCTCCTTCCCCTAAGGCTGGAGAACAGAGCTGCCCTCAGCCCCTGGGGCCAGGCCGGAGCAGATGGGGGTGGGGGCAGGGCAAGACAATAGCCCTGCTGCATATTCATAATCTCATTTGCATGATGTGCCGGCAGATGTGCCCCTTCCCACACACCTGCCCCTTTGGGTCAGTTGGAGGAGCTTGCAGGAGAGGCAGGGAGGCAGGTGTTAGGGTGTTCCTTGGGGCTCGTGGGGGCCAGCCAGCCATGTCACACACACCCCCACACTTTCCCTTTGGATTTCTCTGTCACCCCAATCTGAGTCTCACTGGTTTTCTGTCTGTGTCATTCTTTACATGTGTCTCTCTCATTCTGTCTCCGGCTTTCCCACTTTTTGTTCCCTTAGCCTCCATCCCCATCGGCCCCTCCATCCCCATCGGCCCCTCCATCCCCATCGGCCCCTCTCCGCCTCCAGCTCTTCTCTCAGCTTCCATGTCTCTGCCTGTACCTTCCCAGTCTCTGGTTCTGTCGGGATACCCCGCACGTCTTGTTCTTTCATCCATCTCTGCTTCTCCCTCTCCCTCCCTGTCTTCCCATCTTTTTTGTTCCATTCACCTCTCACATTCTCTCCTTTTTGCCTTGTCTTGCTGTCTTCACTTTCTGTTCAGCCACCCATCCCACCAGTGCCCAGTAGCGCCTTCCATGGGTCATTCTCTGCTGGCTGCCCCTCCTTTCTTTCCGCCTCTGCTTACCCATCTCCTGTACATTTCTCTCCTCCTAAACCTCAGCTCCTTCGTGTGTTGTTTTGTTTCGATTTTGTCTCTCCCTAAACTCAGACTTTTTCCCACCTGTCCTCCATCTCTGTCTCCCTCTCCGCCACCATGTGTCCTTCGAGTCCCCTCCACTCTCTCTGATCCCCCCCTCAGTATCTCTCACCCCTGCACATCCCCCTCCCAAGACCAGTGTCTGAGCTTCGGCATCTGGGAGGCCCGGGAAGGCCCCTGGAATTATTGCATCTCTGGCCCAGCACTGGTTCTCGTACATCCTTAATCCCCTTGGATTTTTTTAGGTCAAACACCAGAGCTGGAGTTTAGGGTCAGGACACATTCATATTCTCTCTCTCTCTCTGTCATTCTCTCTTTCTCTCCTCCCCCCTCTCTCTCTTTCTCCACCCTCCACTCCACCCACTTCCCATCTCAGTAAGCAGCTTTGGCAAGAGGTTTAGAGAACAGTCTCGGGAACCAAGCAAACCTCTCTTTTCCCTTCTGCTCTGGCCCAGTTTTCCCCGTACCCTTCCAGCCTGTAAGATACGGATAAGACCTCGGCTTGGGACATTCAACCGAGGACACTTGGATCACATTCTGTGATAGGAGACACATCATCCCCTCCCAGCTCGGTGACACACCCCGCAGACCAGGCGGCAGCTGGGAACCCCAGAGGATGGGGCAGTCATAGACTCTCCTGGGACACACACAGTTCAAACAAACAACATAAGCCAGCATCTCTCCCCAGCCCTCAGACGTGTGACCAGCCTCCCTCCCCGCTCCAAATCATGTGGCGTGTGCCAGCTCCCGGCTCAGAGACACAGGACACAGCCCACTCTGTCCCAGTCCTGTCCCTAGGACTTCCCAGGACCCACAGGAGCACGACAATTAAGATGCTACTGCTCAAAACATATAATTTTCCTCTGCTTCTGGCTGACACCCTTTCATTCATTCATTCATTCAACACACATTCTCTCAGCAGCTCCTCTCTGCCACCCTGTGCTGGACAGAGGTAGGAACACAGCAGTGACTGAGATGCCCCAGCCACGCCCTCTCAAATCTCACACCCCAGCAGGGAAGACATGCCCAACACAAGTGACAGTCCAGAGTGGTCACAGCAAGATGGGGAAGCCCAGGGGATAGTGGGAGCCCAGATGGGGCACTGGACTCAGCCTGGGGAGGTCACGGAGGACTTCCTGGAGGAGGAGCCCAGAACCATAAGTAAAAGTGAGCCAGGTAAAGAGCAGTGAGGGGTGTCCCAGGAAGATGAAGTACCGTGTTCAAGGATTGGGGGGAGGGCGGTTTACTCGGTGTGGCTGAAGCCTAGAGAACAGGCAAGAGATGGAAAGGATCCTCTAGGCCCAGCAGGGTCACACACAAACACAGACAGCACACACTGCACTTGTGTGTCAACTACAAAACCTACCTGGCCCCTCCAGGGAGGGCTCCCACTCCTCATTACGGGAAACCCCAAGCCCCAGATTCAATCCTTTCAGGTTTCTGAGACCCAGAAAGAGACAGGTCGCTGCCCAAAGCCACAATGATTCCTGTGCACTCACCCAGACACCCTGTGGTTCTAAACTCCTTCTGAATTTGAGCATCACCTGAAGCCCTGGACTCTACCCTCAGGAGGAAAGCACAGACACACACACACACATACTTTTCGGAAAAAAATAAAATAAAAAGTACTGATTTATAATGTTTGCCCCAAAGTGCAAAATCCTAAGTGACTCTTACTAAACTCATACCTATTATTTTTCACTATCAAAAATGCAAAAGCAGCTCTGGCTGGTGTAGCTCGGTGGATTGAGCGTGGGCCTGCGAACCGAGGGACCGCGGTTCGATTCCCAGTCAGGGCACATGCCTGGGTTGCAGGCCAGTTCCTAGCGGGGGACCCACGAGAGGCAACCATACATTGATATTTCTCTCCCTCTCTCCTTCCCTTCCCCTCTAAAGATAAATAAATAAAATCTTTTTTAAAAACTGTAATTTAAAAAAAATGCAAAAGCAAAACTGCAGTCATGTTCTGCCTCCCTCTCCATCCCCCCCACACACACACATGCTTCCCACTTCCCAAATGTAGGACAGGGTGGTTCAGTGGTTAAAAGCTCAGACTCTGAAGCCAGACACCTGGGTTCAAAACCTTTTGATCTTTTACTACTGGCTCAGTGAACCTGAACAAACCCCAAGGCTTCTCTGGACCTCAGTGTCCTCAGTAGTAAGTCAGGAATAATAATACCGCCTGCCTTACAAATTAAAGTAAGCAAGTATATATATAAAGTGCTTAGAATGGTGCCTGGTGCTTGCTGTTATGTAAGCACCAGCTGTTATCATTGGACATTCTTTCAGAGTTTAGCTGAGCCCCACAAAACCCCTCTGGACCCCGGTTAAGAACTACGAGGGGCTGGGAGGTCACAGACTCTCTGAGCTGGAAGGAAACATCTCAGTGATAGAGAGCCTGACCGCTTCATCCAGGCTGTCCCTGGGGCCACCCCGAACCACCCCCCAGTCCCCACCCTGACCCACACCCTTTCCTATTTACACCCAGACGGAGGCAGCCTGAGAGCTGACTCACCCTTGGCTCAGACCAAGCCATTGTTCTGGGGTGAAGGGGAGTAAGAGTTAGGAACAGTGGCCCAAAGGAGATGGAGGATGTCAACTACATGAGTGACCCAAGACAGTGACCCCCACACACTGTCATGCCGGGCTGAGAGATGGCAAGTGAGAGGTCAGAGTAGTAGCAACCAGCACTCTGCCTTAGAATGCCCCTAAGACACTGCACACTCAACCCAGACCCATGGGACGCGCAGGGACTCAGGGCCTGGCACACACTCAAGTCCTTTTATGGAACCGGGGAGCTGACTGGTCCTACAGACAGAGTCCCACCCAAGGAGAGACACACACACGCCCCACACAGCAAACCTGGCCAGCTCACCCAGGCACTCAAATTCTCGGGCCCTCAGAGTGGAGTCTTCTTTGTCTGGCTGTGCCTCATACCCTCGACACACACACAAACACGTCAGTCCTCCAAACCGTCTTACATCCTGACACCTGGATGCAAGAAAGAGGTGCCTGCTGCTCTCTTATGTTCACGTGCATCAGTCACAGTCTTGTGCGTATCCCATACACACACTCATATACATGCGTATCACACACCAGTAATCAAAACAGTCTTTTGAACACCTAGGGTATTCAAAAGCTGACTCTCTCCCTCACACACCTGTATACACAGACACACACACACACACAGTCCTACAGTTTCAAAGTGATATACGTTCATCATACAGCCTCAATGTCGCTTCGTGAGATTCTTTGTTTCTTCCTCTCAAACTGTCATGGTAAACTTAGCCTCGAACATCACAGTGACACTCATAGTCTTTCTCACCTGCAAGAGTCCACACAATCCTCTTTCCTGGAATCACTGTGTCATGCAGTCTGTTTCTATGCCATCTCTCCTGCTCTTTCTCTTATACCCGCGTACACGGATACAGACCATTTAACCAGTCCTGCCCAAGTGTACGCTACGCACACACACGTGCACACACATACCACCCACCCAGACAGACTCACGAATAGCCTCGTACTGTAGCTCACAGTGCCACCCAGAGTATCTCTCCCACACACTTATCCCCACACCACCCAGAGTTAGCTTCTCTTCTCCCCACTGCCCCCCGCCCCGGCAGACTCAGACACACACAGTGGTGATGCTTAGGTCAGAGCTGCAGCCAATATCTGGAGGATCTCCAGCAAAGACACCCAGTCCTCTAGTGCCCACTCTTCCACGACTTGCCTTTGACCCCCTCAGCTCTCTCCTGGGTCCACACCCCTGCCCTCCCCCACCCTCAGCCCTCCATCTGGTGGGTCCAGGCGGGCACTCAGGCCTCTCTTCTGGCTCCCCCATCCCCCAGCCCTTCCCCATCCTCTCCAAAAGCCCAGAGGCCCTCGCTGCAGGCTTTCAGGGGTTGCCATGGTAACGGGGCCTCATCCCTCATCCCCTTGGGGGTGGGCTGAGGACCCGGCCAGCCAGACCGATAAGGGGGTTCCAGTTACTGTGGCAACCGTCGCAGGCCTGAGCTCTCCCGCTTCTAGAAGGGGGGAGTGAGTGAATGGTTGCCAAAGCAACGAGGAGCCAGCAAGGACTGGGAAGAGGCAGCTGAGCCCTGCCTCCCCTGCCCAGGGCTGCTGTGGGCATCGCCAAGCCATCATTCTTCCGTCCCCTGGGGTTGTATTGGTGGGCAGGCAATGAAGTCGAGATTATGAAACAGGGATTCCATTCACTCTCCCAGCTACCCACCATGACCTGGGGAGCCCATGCCAGCTTGCCCAGGCTTATTGTGTGACCACTCCCTGGACCTCCATTTTCTCTTTCCATTAAATGGGGCCTGTCTCTTCCTTGCCCACCAGGAACCACAGAAAGAGTATGCCTGGTACAAGGCACAGCAGAGGCCTTGAATGCTGTGCACAGCTTTATTGCCGAGAAGGTCCGAGAAATCCCACAAGCAATGACCAAACCTGAGGTGGTCAACATCCTTCAACCCCAAACCACGATGAACCCCGACAGAGCCAAGCAGGTCAGCAGGGACAGATGGGTTTTCTGTAAAGCTGGTGAGGTTCCGGAAAGACATCACTGGATTGCTTGGGGAGTTCAATGGGATAATGTCGATGAAATGTTTATCAATCAAATACATCGTAGTGGTATCACTATTACTAGGGAGCCCACCTAGGGACCCCAGACCTCGTGATTAAGCCTCTGGGAGGCTTATCCCTCCTTCCTGGGACTCTTAGCATCCTCTTCCCTCCTCCACCCCGCCCCATTGTCTCTCAATAGCAACCTGCCTCCCACTTCCTGTCCTCACCGGAAGTGACCTCAGCGACAGCCCATCCGCATCCCGAACAGCTTAGCCTCTCTTCGTCCCTCTCTCCCTCAATTACTGTAGGGGAATAGCCACCATTTTGGAGAAATGATGTTTTGTTAGTAAGAGAGGAGGCGGGTCCCTCTCCTACACAGTCCTCTAGAAAAGCTGGAAGGAGGAAGGCAACACCTCGGTTGCCTCAGTTACAGGGAAGCGGTGGCGGAGGGGCGTGGCAGGGAGCGGGCCAATAGCTTGCCGAGCCTCCTCCGTTGCCATGACCACGGTGGCGCCGGGCAGGTGGGCTGACGGCTCGGTCCCTGGCCGCAGGATCCTGAGGGTACGGGCTAAGGTGAAGGGAAACGCCGGCTGGCCGCGCACTCTCCCGTTTTCTCTCCTCTGTCCTGCTCCCACATTCTTGCACTCGTGATGCAAAGGAGTGAGAAGCCCGGGGCGGGAGGACAGACCACCTGAGGGGGTTCCTTAACGTCCTCCTACAAGCAAAGACAAAAGAGAGGGCCTCGGTAAAAAGGAATCTGGAATTCTTGGGAATTCTTGTTGCCTTGAGCTGGGGGAGACCATGGACTGAGTCCCCCCTCCCCCAGCCCATAGGAAAGCCTTGGAAGAACGTTGCCCAGCAGATCGTCCCAAAAAGGACTGGGCTTGGGGCTTGGGGCGTGGCCGCTGTCCTTGGTGCTGAAGCGGCGCCGCTCCTTACCCCTGCCAGGCCTCTCCCTCCAGACAGGCCACAGTTTACAAGGAAGCCAGGGTATTGTCTCTTCCATCCACCTTGGTCACTGCCACAAGGGACCCTGGGTTCATCAAGACTTTGTACATGTTGCAGGAAAGATGGACTCAGCACCCGCTGTGCCTGAACCTCTCACCTCAACCCCTAACGCCCAGGAACTCTGAGATAGTGGAGTCGAAGGGCTATAGAACCAGGATTTTTCCTCCGCCTTATTACTCCAGGGGTCCAGAGAGTGAGGGAGATAATGACTGAAGAAGGCTCAGGCCCCGGAGTGAGATGTTGAGTTGAATCTTATTCTGATACCTCTCACCTGTGTGATCTTGAACAAGGGTCTTGATTTTGCCATGTCTCGTTTTCTCATCTAGAATGTGGGCTTTATTGTGGTACCGGCTTAAGGGTGGGAGTTAGTGCTCACTGGTGTTCGAGAAGCACTTAGCATGTCTGCCTAACACATAGAAAGTTCTCAAAAAACATTAGTAGTTGTTGTTATGGGGGTTTCGAGTCAGGAAACAAGTCTGTCGATTCTTTTTGCCTTGGACTGGCTGTGTTACTCTGGGTCTTTCCTTCTATAAGCCTCAGTGTGGAAGCTGGGCCAAGCCTGGGATTATAAATTGAAATGCCTTCGGGATTCAGAAAGGGAACATGAAGGACTGAGGGCTGTGGTTTTATCATAGAGATATAATGCCTCCCCTCACCGGGGGCAGCTGCTGACTCAAGTACACTTGATACATGCCCTTGGGGAATGTGGACATAGTGCTGTCACCGCTTTCATATTTTTAAGAGGCCAGAAATATTTGAAAGCAACTGCTTTTTAAAGGTCAGCTTCGATTTTAAAACATTACATGGTTATGGGCCAGCTGTGGCCTAGGGACTGCCAGTTTGCCACCAGACTTACTCGACTGATGACTCTCAACTCCAGCTGGTGTCTGAGTTTATCCAAGTAGCTTACTATATATTCCCCACTCTGAATCAGAATTTCTGGGGCTAAGGCCTGGGAATCTGAGTCTGGACTCTAGCCTGGAATCAGGTCCCAGCTCCAGCGTTCACGATCTGTGTGACCTTGAGTAAGTTACTAAACCCCCATAGATCCATTTCCCAATCTACAAAAAGTGATAATAATAGTGCATCCTTTGTAAGGTTGTTGCAAAGATTAAGTAAGTTACTATATGAAAGTGTAGAAAAGTGCCTGGCACGTGGCAAGCACCGTTAGCTGCTGCTGTTGCTGCTACTGTGGTCATTGCTATTGTTGCGGTTGTTCCTATTAGTTTAACATCTCTGACTTGAAAATCACTGGGAGAGATGGTCTCTAAGGTCCTTCTGGCTCTAACATGCCTACCGTCCGATGGGTCTGTGATGCCAGGATTCTAGGGCTATATTATTCTGAGATTCTATTGGTCTAACATCCTGAAACTACAGGATTTTATGGAACAGCCCTTGAGGATCTCTCTAAGATGCTGCGGTTCTCCTCTCTGGGCCTCGCATGAAGGCAGCTTCTGTTTTCTGAGGGCTTCCTGTGTGCCAGGCACTGGGTGGTCACTTTAGTCATTGACTGTTCCCCATTGCTGTATGGAGTAGCTGTGGCTGTGTCAGTGTGGGAGATGAGGGAACTGAAAGGCAGAGAGGGGAAAGCGTTTGCTTTCACTATTTCTAGGTGATCAGTTTCTTGGGTGAAGCGATCCCTTCCTTCCCCCATTGCTCTGAAATGCTGTATCCCATACCAAAACCTCTCTGCTCTCGAGTCTGGCTTAGTTCATTCTTTTGTGCTCTACCCTTGGCTTCCGGACTTCTTATTTTCTGATGAGTTGTTTTGAAACAACAGTTGTATTGAGATATAATTCACCTACTGTAAAGTTCACCATTGAAAGTATGTGACTCAGTGGGTTTAGTGTGTCCACAAAGGTGTGCACTGACCACCACTACATGATTCCGACACATTTTCCCCACCCCCAAAACAAACCCCGCCGCACCCATTAACAGTCACTTTCCATTCCCTCAGGCCCCCCCTCCAAGCCCCTTCCCCTCACTGATTATTTTGATGTCTATGGACTTGCCTATTCATGTAAATTAAATGATATTTATGTGGGTCTAGCTTAAAAACATAATGGTTTTAAGATTCATGCAAAGTTTAACATGTATCAAAACTTCATTCAGCCCTGGCTGGTGTAGCTCAGTGGATTGAGCGAGCACAGGCCTGCGAACCAGAGGATCGAAGTTCAATTCCCAGTCAGGGCACATGCCTGGGTTGCAGGCCAGTTCCCTGCAGGCCAGTTCCCAGCAGGGGATGCACGAAAGGCAACCATACATTGATGCTTCTCTCCCTCTCTCCTTCCCTTCCCCTCTAAAAAGATAAATAAATAATTTTTTAATTATAAAAAAACCTCATTCATTTTTATGGACAAATTACATTACATTGTATGAATATACCACAGTGTGTCTACTCATCAACTGATAGAAAGTTGGATTGTGCCTTTTTTGCTATTATAAATAGAGTTGTTAATAACTGACATGTGGCCATATGTTTTCAGTTCTCTTGGGTTATACCTAAGGGTGAAGTTACTGGATCGCAGGATAAATCTGTTTAACCTTTTAAAACTCTGCCAGACTGTTTTCCAAAGTGGCCATGAGCCAGATGTGAGATTTAAATCCAGGTCTGTCTGTCTATGGGTAACAATGACAATGATCTTTTTTTCTGAGATCTACTATGGGTTCATATTAATTGCACACTCACGTGACGCCCTGCGCTTGGCACATAGGACGTGTTCAGCAAATGTTGTTTGTTGGAATGAATGCACAGTGATACAGCCACAGGGCCAAGCAGAAACATGGCTGAGGGGAGGTATCAAGTGCATCCCAGCAGTGGTAGGCTCTGTGAGTCACCTGAAGGGCAGCCACACCCAGTTCTGGCTAAGTGTGGCCATGCTTGAATTCCAAGCATGATCTCAGTTGGGCCACGGGCGTCATTCGGAGGAGGTGTGACTGTCCCCATTTTACAGATGAGAAAACTGAGTCTCAAAGAGGTTAAAACCCTTGCCTAACCTCAGTAATGGAACCAGGATTTGAACCTGAGAAGGTGTCTCCAGAGTTCGTGGCGATTTTTCTGGGGTGTGTGTACACAGGCTGCAGACTGATGGCCTGGCTCCTATACAGTGGTTCTTAGACATTTTTTAAGAGGTTGCCAACATTTAAAACCTCGTATGCTTCACATATGGAAAACCAGAATGTCCTGTTACTCTAGAAAACTTAGATAGGGCTGAGTTTGATAACCCAAATGCACAACATCCTAACACACACAGACACACACACCACACCACCACCAGATGACACGCACCTGGTTTCCTCCACCCAGTTTCACTCCTGCCTGGTCCTGTGGGCATACCACCATTCATTCTTTCCTCCACCCATTCATTCATTCACCCCCACCCTTTTGTGGACTGTGTACCGGGCTGTCCTCTACACACTGAGAGCCCAGAAGTAAACAGTACACAAAACCTCTACCCCTGTGGATCTTAAATTAAATTCTTTCAACAGAATACAGTAAATCTTCTATCAGAAACAGAAAATAAGTAAATAAGTAAAATATACAGGGAGGCTTGACTTGGGGTGATGAACACACAATATATGCAGATGATATATTATAGAGTTGTACCCCTGAAACCTGTATAATTTATTAACCAATGTCACCTTAATAAATTCAACAAAAAAGAAAAACTGGTTAGATGAAAAATAAATAAGTAAATTATGTAAGATGTCAGAGAGTGCAACGTGCTATGAAGAAAAATCAAACAGAGAAGAGAGAAAGGGATTATTGAGGTGTCTATTTTTTTATTGTTGTTCCATTACAGTTGTCCCGATTTTACCGCATTGCTCTCCTTTCCTGCCCACTCCTGGCTCCCACAGTCAATCAGGTGTCTATATATTTTTTCTCCTGACTTTTTGTTTTTTAAATGTTTGAAGGACAACCGTGATCAATCTGGCTCAGTGGATTGGGCATCAACCTGCAAACCAAAAGGTCACTGGCTCGATTCCTAGTCAGGGCACGTGCCTAGGATGTGGGCCAGGTCCCCCCTGGTTGGGGTCATGGAAGAGGCAACAGATCAGAGTTTCTCCCTCCCTTCTCCTCTCTCTAAAAATAAATAAAATCTTTTTCACAAATGTTTATAAAACAGCACAATGAACTCCCTGTACACTGCACTTGAGATCACCAGTTGTTACATTTGCTTTATAGCTATACACACACAGAGCTTGTTTTGTTTTGTTTTGTTTTATTTGTTTGTCTGTTGCTGATCAATTTGAACGTAAATTGTAAACCTCATGACTCTTCACCCCTAAATACTTCAGCATATATCTCTCTCAAGAATAAGGACACTCTCCTATATTATTATAGTACTATTATTATGTCTACAAAATTAATACTGATTCCATACCATTATTTGACCAAAAGTTTTATATTTTCATTGTCCAAACTATCTTTCTTTAAAGATTTTATTTATTTATCTTTAGAGGGGAAGGGAAGGAGAGAGGGAGAGAAACATCAATGTATGGTTGCCTCTTGTGCATTCCCTGCTGGGAACTGGCCTGCAACCCAGGCATGCGCCCTGACTGGGAATTGAACCTCAATCCTTTGGTTCACAGGCCCGGGCTCAACCCACTGAGCTACACCAGCCAGGGCCCAAACTATCTTTTATAGCTACAGAGTGCACATTCTTTTTTTCTTTTGGGGGCCAAAACCCAGAATCAAAAGAGTATGTATTTTTCTATCCAAGATTCAGTGTTTGTTCAATGCATTTGGTGTAGCAATACCTGACTAGTCTCTTTTGATCTAGAATATAGCCTAGGTTAGATTTCTGACGGTAGAGGCAGCAGCATTGCTGGTTGGCTATTGAGTGAGAGGGAAGGAGAGGACGCCTAGTCTTGGGCCTGAGTGATGGAAGGGTGCATTCTCTGTGTACTGAAATGAGGAAGGTCGTGGCAGAAACGCATCTGAGGGGAGAGATGTGAAGTTCCATTTTGGCCTTTACGTTTGGGGCACCCTTTCAACATCAATCTAAAGCCGTGAGGTTAGAAACTGTGAGGTTAGCCGTTGCATGAGTCTTTTTCTTAAGGTTTAATTTATTTATTTTTATAGAGTGGTAGGGAGGGAAAAAGAGAAGGAGAAAAACATCCATGTGTGGTTGCCTCTCATGCGCCCCCTGCTGGGAACTGGCCTGCAACCCAGGCATGTGCCTTGACTGGGAATCGAACCTGTGACCCTTTGATTCAGCACTCAACCACTGAGCTACACCAGCCAGGGCTGGATATGAGTCTTGATGTATCTGTGCTGGGGACATAAAATAGGCAAATAAACAGGTTTTGATAATTGGGTGGTCAGAGAAGTCCTCTCTGAGGGGGTGCCTTTGTGCAAAGACCTGAAGGAAGGGAGGGGTGAGCCTCCGTTTCTGGGGAAGAGTGTTCCAAGTGAGGGCACAGCAGGTGCAAAGGCCCTGAGTCCGGCTGAGCACGGGAAGTCAGAGGAACAGCAGGGAGTCTGGCGTGTCTGTAGTGCGGTCAGCAAGGGAGCAGAGTTGGAGTCATATCAACAGGGATCAGAGCCCGTG
The DNA here is from genome assembly GCF_021234435.1 of Artibeus jamaicensis. Lineage (NCBI taxonomy): Eukaryota > Metazoa > Chordata > Mammalia > Chiroptera > Phyllostomidae > Artibeus > Artibeus jamaicensis. The sequence continues at coordinate 1,491,050 of NW_026521297.1, forward strand.
GAGCGCTGAGCGGTTCTCAGCCTTGTGGGGCCCAATGCCTTCTTTCTCCTGCAAATATTCCCCATGCCCACTGTACTCTCTGCAATTACATGTAAAATATGACACACAACAGGATCTGTAAGGTTTTTTAAAGTGTTATTCCGATATAATTCACTTACATGGAATTCACCCGTTAAAGATACAGATCAGTGGTTTTATTCTATGGAGCTGTGTGTGCTTCACCTTGATCAATTTTAGAACATTTCACTTCTTCAAAAAGGAATCTTGACCCTCTTAGCTCTCACCCCTCAGTCGCCCCCCCAGCTCACCTCCCCCAGTTCTAAGCCACCATTCATCTGCTTTCTGTCTCTATACATTTCCTTGCTCCGAACATTCCCGTAAGTGGAATCATACAGTATGTGGTCCTTTGTGGCCCGTGTGTTCATACAGCACGTGTTCTGGGTTCATCCGTGCTGAAGCGTGTATCAGTACTCCATTCGTTTAAATTGGCTGCCAAATAATGTTCTGTTCTAAGGATGAATGTTTTATTTATCCCATTAGATTTATTTATTATTTTTAAGATTTTAATTATTTATCTTTAGAGGGGAAAGGAAGGAGAGAAGGAGAGAAATATCAATGTGTGGTTGCCTCTTGAGCTTCCCCTGCTGGGAACTAGCCTGCAACCCAGGCATGTGCCCTGACTGGGAATCGAACCGCGATTGTCTGGTTCGCAGGCCCGCGCTCAATCCACTGAGCTATGCCAGCCAGGGCCCATTAGATTTTTTTTTTTAATAAAGGAGAAATGAAAGTAAGGTGATTTGTTATAAAAATGAGATGAATTTTAATCTGCAGATGTTCAGCCACGACCACAGTAGCAAAAAATAATGAACCAGTCGGCTGCTCCTCCCTGACATAGCCAGAGTGAGCCAGTGACGAACCCAGAGGGTGGTACTGGAAACTGAAATGACACAGGTAGCATTAATGCCGATGTCATGGTTTTCAGAAATGACAAAAGACTCTTGGTAAAACTCAGAACAAAACAAAATACAGCCTTCCCTTGATTTACCGAGAGTTGCTTTCCTGGAAATCTCAGTAGATCCTCAAACCGCGCGTGCGCAAAAACAAAAAACAAAAAAAGGCACTTCCATTTACCATGGGCTCAGATTTATAAACAGACTTTTTACAGCATGAATGTCCAGCAGGACATTCAGAAGTCACAGAGGGCCTCGGCTGGTTCGTTGTAAGGAACTGATTCTCACATCATGGGTGCGCACATCCTTGGCCCTGCCCATGAATGCCCATATCTGCCCCGCGCTAGCCCTTGTGACAACCGAAGCTGTTCCCACAAAGTTCCCAAATACACCCCAGCGTCTGGCTTGGGGGTGGAGAGGAGAGGCGGAGGTGACAGCTTCCGGGGCCACAGTTCTGAGGGCACGTGGGCAGGGTGGAGAAGAAGGAATGTATGCGTAGGACATTTAATGTTGAAAGATCCCCACTGGGGTTTAGATTGGTTGATTTTGTGGCTGCGCACGCAGGATGGGCTGCTTTGCTTTTCTACCTAGAACAGGGGGCCCGTGTGTTTGAGTGAGGTTTAGCTATCTTGAAAGATCAGACGATCGGTATTAGATTGCTCAGGCCTGCCATAACGCAGCACCACAAACTTGACTGCTTACACAACAGAAATTTACTTACAAGTCTGGAATCAAGGGGTTGGCAGGGCTGGGTTCCTCTGAAGAGGCCCCTCTCCTTTGTAGGCTGTAGGCGGCTGCCTTTGTCTGCCTTCTTCCTGTGTCTTCAATCTGTTTCTGTGTCCTATTCTCTTCCTTATAAGGAGATCGGTCTTATGGGATTGGTGTTCCCCCCTTCCCCCCCCCACTTCTTTCTTACCCCCCACTTAGTCTTTCTTATTTCTTTTAGAGAGAAGAAGGGAGGGAGAAAGAGAGGGACAGCAACATCAATGGGTGCTTGTCTCTCCCTTACTGGGGGCCTGACCCACAACCCAGGCATGTGCCCTGACTGGGAATCGAACCAGCGACCCTTTGATTTGCAGGCCGGCTCTCAACCTCTGAGCCACACAAGCCAGGGCTGACCTCACTTAGTCTTAATCACCTCTTTCTAGGCCTATCTCCAAATACAGTCACTGAGATACTGAGGGTCAGGACTTCACATATGAATGGGGGGTGTGAGGAGAAACAATTAGGCCCATTACAAGGAAGAGGTTAAGCAGGCGACCCTGTCCTGGGGTGGGGAGCACAACAGGGCAGAAATCCAGGAGGCTGAATGTCAGCTCCTTCACTCTCTGGGTGACCTGGGGACAAGTCCCTTTACCTCCTAGGTCTCAAGTGACTCATCTGTAAAGTGAGGCTAATGATATCTCTTCTGGGACTCAGAAGACTTCACGATACAGAAGGGCCCGGGCATTGTCAGCAAAGCCAGCCATTAAGGCTTTGAGGTGCTGGATGGAAGGGAGGTTCCAGGGGTCCCAGGGTCATGACACAGGGTGGCTGAGAGGCTACTGAGGGGACTTGGTGTACTAGCTGCTTTTTAACCAACTAATATGGGAAAATTCTAATGTTTTCGTTTTTTTTTAAGATTTTGTTTTATTTTTAGAGAGGGAAAGGGAGGGAGAAAGAGAGGAAGAGAAACAACCATGTGTGGTTGCCACTTGAGCGCCCCCTACTGGAGACCTGGCCCCTGACTGGGAATCAAACGCACGACCCTTTGGTTTGCAGTCTGGGGCCCAATTCGTTGAGCCACACCAGCCAGGGTGGAAAATTCTGTTATTTTAAACAACCATACGACCAGTGGGACCATACTGGTCCATACTGGTCCTACAACCAGTAGGACCATACTGGTCATATCAAGGGGGTCCGATTTGGGACACTTGGCAGCAGGGGCGGGAATGACACTGAGGTCACTGTTCAGGCCCCGACTGCCCCGCTAACCATCCTCCCCTCGCTGCCCACGCAGGCCAAGCTGATCGTCCCCAACAGCACGGCGGGCCTGATCATCGGCAAAGGGGGCGCAACGGTGAAAGCTGTGATGGAACAGTCGGGGGCCTGGGTGCAGCTGTCCCAGAAGCCAGAGGGCATCAACCTGCAGGAGCGCGTGGTGACAGTCAGCGGCGAGCCCGAGCAGGTGCACAAGGCCGTGAGCGCCATCGTGCAGAAGGTACAGGAAGACCCCCAGAGCAGCAGCTGCCTCAACATCAGCTACGCCAACGTGGCTGGCCCCGTGGCCAACTCCAACCCCACCGGCTCACCCTACGCCAGCCCTGCGGACGTGCTGCCTGCCGCGGCCGCCGCCTCCGCCGCCGCCGCCTCCGGCCTGCTGGGCCCTGCGGGGCTGGCGGGCGTGGGCGCCTTTCCCGCCGCGCTGCCTGCCTTCTCAGGCACCGACCTGCTGGCCATCAGCACGGCGCTTAACACGCTGGCCAGTTACGGCTACAACACCAACTCCCTTGGCCTGGGCCTCAACTCGGCCGCAGCCTCTGGGGTGCTGGCCGCCGTGGCCGCGGGTGCCAACCCCGCCGCCGCCGCCGCCGCCAACCTCCTGGCATCGTACGCCGGCGAGGCGGGGGCCGGGCCGGCCGGAGGGGCTGCGCCACCTCCACCCCCGCCGCCCGGAGCCCTGGGGTCCTTTGCATTGGCCGCCGCCGCCAATGGCTACCTCGGGGCCGGGGCAGGCGGTGGGGCCGGCGGAGGGGGCGGCCCGCTGGTGGCCGCTGCGGCCGCGGCCGGGGCGGCCGGCGGCTTCCTGACGGCCGAGAAGTTGGCAGCTGAGAGTGCCAAGGAGCTGGTGGAGATTGCCGTGCCTGAGAACCTGGTGGGAGCCATCCTGGGCAAGGGGGGCAAGACGTTGGTGGAGTACCAGGAGCTGACAGGCGCCCGGATCCAGATCTCCAAGAAGGGCGAGTTCCTGCCAGGCACGCGGAACCGGCGGGTCACCATCACGGGCAGCCCCGCGGCCACGCAAGCCGCTCAATACCTCATCAGCCAGCGGGTCACCTACGAGCAGGGAGTGAGGGCCTCAAACCCCCAGAAAGTGGGATGAGGCCTGTGGTGTACGCTCCCTCCCTTCTCCCTGTCCCTCCTCTTCCTCCTCTTCTTCCTCCTCCTCCTCCTCCTCCTCCCCCCCAACTCTTGACCTCAGCTCGGTGTGGTCCTGCTCTTCCTGGGATGGGGGCTGGGGTAGGTCTGACGCACCCCCTCCCTGCGGTAGTCATAGGCAGGATTGTGAGACGGCCGGGGACGGAGCCCGGAAGCTCCCTCCCTGGCCCTGAATTGACCCCTCCTTCCTCCTTCCCTACGCTTGGCTGGGCCTGACTGTCCTCTCCCAGGGCCCAGGTCTGTGTGATATCTGTATATATTGCATTTTGTTGATTTTAATAGAAAACAAAGCGTTATTTTCTCTTTCTTTCCCTCCTTTTTTTTTTTTCCAGTAAGGACTTTTTCCTCCCCTTTCTAAGTTTTTGTTTCCATATGGGAGGAGGGGAGGGAGCCTCTGGGTCACCTAGAATGAGGGGCCTCCCCCAAATAACACCCCACCTCTCTTGCTTGCAGTTCCAGGGCAAGGGATGTAATGGGAGGAGAGGTAGCAGGAGCCTGAGCTGACATGGGGCGCTGGGAGCAGGGACCCCAGAGTTCCCGGACTGCCTCAGCTACTCTCTCCCCCCACTACAGTCGCCCCCTCCCCTATAGGTGGGACTTTTAACGCTTTTGTTGTCAGGTTGTGTGGGGAGGGGTGAGGGTGCTCTGCTGCTGGGAATGAGGCCCGCTCTCGGACTGGGCCAATCCAGTGGGCAAGCCTCTTGTGAAAGGCTGGAGCAACCGCCTGTGGCATCTCCTGTGGCTTTTCCTGAAGGAATGGGAATGATGTGATGTAACGTTGTGATGTCACTGAACAAGTACTTTCTGGGGCGCTTCTGGCGTTCCTTATGATGTCACAGGAAGTAGTTCCCCAGAGGCCACTTCCTGTGATGATAGGAGAGACAGGTACTTCCTCTGATGTCTCAGCGAGCCTTCCTGGAAGCTCATTTTGATGATACCACGGGGGTATCACCACTTCCTGTGGTGTTTCCGGGGTACTTCCTGTGATGTCATTGGATGAAGCATGCACTTCCTGTATTGGGCCATGGCCAGTTACTGACCCTCTTTCTCCGCCCCTCCCACCCCTCTTTGGTGGGTCTTGGCCTGGGGGGTCTTCCTAGGAGGAGAAGGAGGGGCGGGGCTTGGATCTAATCTGAAGGACTCAAAGGAAAAAGACCCGGCATTGGGGCATTGTCGGGGTCATCTCCACCCGAACACACCAAGGCTGTGAACCCCCCTGGCAGGGAGGGGTGGGAGATGGAGCTGGTGGAAACTGTTAAAGACCCCCATCCCCACCCTGCCTCTTGTGTGCATGCTTGTGTCTGCGTGGCTTTGTTTCATTGAGTCTGGTAAGCCCAGCGTGTGGTGGCTCTGTCAGGCCCACGTGGTCCCTTGCTGAGTTCAGTGAGCCACGGTAGGGCCCCTGGGCCAGAATGCTTTGCGTGGTCTAATGGACTAGATTGGCTTGTGGTTTCCAGCGAGCTGAAGCACTTTGGTGGTGTCTGACGAATCAGAATGTTTTGGTGCGCTCACCATGGGCCCTGAGGAGCTAGAATGTTCTGATGGAATCTGCCAAGCCAGGCAATCCTGAGAGTTGGTTTGGGAGTGGCTCCTGAGCGCTGAGGCTGTGGTCAGCTCGCTGGCCTGGGTCGGGGGCTGAAACCTAGGGCCTGACCATCCACGCTATGGATTTAGGATAGCTGAGACCCGCCTCCACTCCCATCCCCTCCCCTTCCCCCTCAGAGACCACCTCCATTTCCTCCCATTCAAAGCAGGGCCCCAAGTGCCCTGGTTCCATCATCAGCATCTCTGGGGGAGGGGCACCCCATGCCCACCCTCTCCCCCATTCGCCCCCTCCTAGGTCTTCCAGATCCTTCTCCATGGCTTGGGGTGGGGGGTGGGGGGAATCCGGCCTCCTCATCTCTCTCCCAAAAAGGGGGGAAGAAAAGCCAGAGACGAGTCCCACCTCTAAAGCCTGGGAGGCCCCTGCCCCTGTCTAGAGAGCCGCCCCCAAATCAAAATGTGAAAATCCCTAGAAAGCAATAGCCTTCAAGGTACCTTGCACTGAATTTCCCACCCCTGCCCTTCCACCTGTTGGGAGGCTGTAGCTCGGGCACTAGGGTGACTTTTTCCATGCCCTCTCCATCTCCAGGGTGGGGGGCAGGCCCCACCTTCCCACTCCCTCCCTCCCATCGCTGCTGCCCCCAACCGCCCCTAATCTCCAGACTGAACCCAGATGGAGATCTGAGTGCCAAAACAATTCTTGATGTAATTTTGTACATTATCTTCTGCAGTTGGGGGCTCCTGAGATTGGAGGTGGAGGTGGCCCTGTGGGCCTTTGCTCCTTCCTGCCTGTCAAAAAGACCTTACAGTATTTCACAGTATCTTCACCCACGTGTGGGTGTGGCAGTATCTAGCTGGAATATCCCCCCTACTACTCCCACCCCCAGGCCCCCAAAAGGAGGGGAAGCAGCCAGGGAGAGGGAGAGTAAGGTCTGGGAGTGGGGAGGTGGGGTTTGAATGTGCTCATTTGCATATCATTTGCATTCTCAGCTGCCCTCTGCTTGTCAGATGCTTTCTGTTACTCATTCATCCAGTAATCCTCTCACACAGACACATCTCTGGAGGCTGGGCCTCCTGAAAAGTGTTCCCTTGGGGTATCTGTGTGACAGTCCCCTCCCTGTTCACATTTCTCGGGGATCCCCTACCCCACCAGCCAGGGTTATCGGAAAGGTAGCTTGCTAGCTCAGTGAGCTAGTTCTCTCACCATGCTGGGGAGTACCTACCTTGCCCCATTTCACCCTGGGAAAGTTACCATCTTCCCTATCTCTCGAAAGTCCCTTCTGCAATCTGACCTCAGTCTTTCGTGCTGCAGTTTGTCCAGAGGAGACGCAGACGTGGGGTCAGAGATGGGGGTCGTTGAAAAACCCATCGCCTCTTTTTTCCCTGTGAGCCAGTCAGGTCTCAGAGACTCTGAGCGGCCTCCTTGCACCCTGCTCTTCGGCACCCATTAGGTGCTTAATAAGTGTTTGCTGCATTGAATCGTCGTCTCCCTGTTCCTTTCCATTTGCCCTCCAGCCCCCAGCTCTTCCCCTCAGCGTTTCCCTCTCTTTCTCTGGCCCCCTCTGGCATTCTGCTTCCTCTCTCTGTGGCTCCCAGTGTCCCCTGTCTTGTCTCTATCTTCGTCTATGTTGGTCTTCTCCCTCTCCTCTCAACTCCACCCCCATTTCCCCATCAATTAAAAACAAAAAAAGTGCCAAACTTCCTTGGAACTGAGCCGCTCTGGGGGAAGGGAACCTCAGACAGGGGGGTAGGACACGGGACCATTTCTCTTTGAGGAGGCCCCTAAGGCGCTGAAAAAGTCTGTGAACATTTAGCTCAATTGGGTCCCCTTCCTTACCCCTCCCACCCTGAGTTTTTCTTAAGAATCTTTGTAAGAAAAAAAAAAAAAACAGGAAAAAAAAAAACCTCCCCTTCCTCTAACCCCTAACCCTTTGGATCCCCCAAGTTCCACCAGCCAGGGAGAACCCCACTTGCCTCCTTGGGGCAAATCTGTAGAAACTGGGGTGGAAGAGGGAGACAAGCTCAGCTCCTCCTCTGCTGACCCAAGGGGTGGTGCCAGCTGGATTCCCTAGAAGGACCTCAAAGCACTTAGGAGAAGGGGTTCAATGTGCCAAATTCACCTCCTTCATCCCCCATCTGGGGGTGAGGGGGGGCTCTGAGCCAACCTGCCCCAGCCACCTTCTGACCTGTCCCAGCCACCCTCTACACAGGCAAGGGGGCTTCGCTGCAATAATTATTAGTGTTGAGAAGGCGAAGATCGTGCCAACCGTATTTGCCCTAACACCTGCCCTGGGCTAGTAGGTGAGAATTACAAGTATCACACCTGGAATTTAAAGAGTCGATTTCTAGACGGTTGGGGACCTATACTTGGAACAATACGGTACCACTCTCCTCTGAGTGGTATTGTTTTTTTTTTCCCCCTTCTTAATTCCCAAACTCCTTGATATGCCCTCGCTGTGTTTCTCCTGCCTAGTCCTCCACCCCACGCCCTCCTTATTTTGTTTCTCGTGGTGGTCTACTGTTTGGGAAGTGAGAGGATTCCCCTACCTTGATTTATTGCTCTTTCAAGACCAGGATTGGCGGTTGTGAGACGGAGCGGTGGGGAAAGCATTCGCCGAGAGTGGTGATGAGAAGGGCAGTTTGGGCGTCCAGGCTGCTGATGGGGTGCACCCCTATCGCGTCCGCCAGGCAGGCCTTCGCCGTCCGCCACGCGCCTGCCCCGCCGTCTGGAACCCCGCTCGGCTGTCGCGAAAGCCTGGACTGGATGTCACGATGGGGAGAACGGGATCGCGATGCCCGCGTTAGGGCGCTGCGGGCCAGGGACCCAGGCCTACGGGGAGTCGCGACAGCCAGCGCTGCTCTGGCGATCCCTGCCCACCTGTCAGCCGCCTGGACGCCACGGGGGAGGGGCCTTTTCTCCCGCGTTTCGCTGCTCGTGCGCGTAAGGTCGGTCTCTGTGCTGGGTGGCAGGGAGGAAGCTGGGGACGTCTCTGTGGGGGTCGGGGCAGTGAAGGCTGCTGGTTTTTAACCCCTTCTCAGCCAGTCCAGGATACTCTTGTCTCCCAGAGATAATTGGGGGGACCGCCTAATCCCCCTCCCCTACCTTCTCTTCCCCCCTCCCCCACCCCCAAAACCACCAACCTCTCATTTTCTAAGTGACTCCATCACCACCGGCCACCGGGACCTGCGGCCTCATTGCTCCCGCCCGCCCCACTCGACAGTCAGACTCGCTCATCGAACTTTTTGATTAACCCTTTCTGTGTTCATCCCACGGAAAACTGTGTGTCCGGCGTGGGGGAGGGGGGGCGAGGGGCACTAGCTACCTTCCCTCCATCTCCCCGCACCACCCATGCCTCCCCACCCGCTCCCCATCCCATGCCCCACCCCACCCCTCATCCCCAGGGGTCCTCCCCGCCCTGGGGATAGAGACCCCGTATTGATATCTGTCTGGCTTTGTCCCTTTCAAAGTCGGGGCCAGGGGGCGTGGCCTCTCCCCAGGCGGAGAGCTCACCCTGGCTCCACTCCTTTCTGTGCCCCCCCACTCCCCACCCCTTCATTGTAAATAATCACTTTTGTACTGGGTTTGAGCCAGGGGACGTGGGGAGTCATTTTTTTTCTTTGTGTTGGCATCTCAGGCCACTGGAGGCATGGCCCACATCCTGGTGTGATTTGGGAAAATCCCAAGGTGTGTCCCCTCACCTGCCCCCCCCCCAATGCTAAGGATGTCCGGATTATCAGTATTAGCCCTAGAGGGATGGGATGCACGGATCCCTTGGCTGGGAGCAGGGAAAGGTGTGGAAAGGTGTAGTGTGACGTGAGGACTCAGTTTTCCCCGTCTATGAAATGGGTTCGTCCTCCAGGTTCCCCGAGGAGCCTCAGCGAGATAATGGTGGAATCAGAGAGGAGTTGGAATCTCTCTTTCCCCTGCTCTGTTTGGGTCAGACAGGGTAGGAGGAGGGTGGGGGTGGGGGAGGGCTGGAGAACGGATTGCTAAATCCTTATTAGGATCTTAAGCTAGCCTCTCTCCCAGCCTTGTTCTCTCCCTTGGAAAAGGAGGGGACTGGAGAACTTTGAAGGTCCCTTGGGTATCCCCAGTCCTTAGATTAAAGGCCCAAGCCCAGGGCTGGCCCCTGCCTGCTACCCCGTCCCCAGATTCCGTTTCTTGGGCCCAGACCGTCCACCACGTGGCCATGCTTCCAGTGTCTCCATTCAACCCCCTCTAACTGATTCCTTCCATCCTCTGCAACCAGAGACGCGGCCCGCCTCCTCCCCACCACCTCCAGAAGCTCCTGGCTGGGGCCCACTGCCCTCTCCTCTCCCCCTCCCCCCATTGCCATGCCTGGGCCACGCCCACCGCACCCACCCACCCCCAGTGTCCGTCGTGTGACCTAGTGCACCATGTATTAGCTTCCATGGCCCCCACCCCGGCCCCCACCACACCCCCTTCCCCCACCCCCTCTCCCTCGGCGACTTCACCTTTTTTTGCCGCGATAAACGCCATCTCAGCATCTGTGTCTAATGTTGTCTTTTTTGCTTGACATCACACACTCCTTAACCCATCCCCTTCCCTCTCCCTCCTCCCACACCTCCACCCTCATCCTAAATTCTCTCCCCCTTTTCCCCAGGGCTCCGGGCATCCAGGGGAGGAGGGTGGGGGGACCTCTGACGGTGGGCCAAGGAGGGGCGGGGCAGACTGTTCTCCCTGGACTGGGTGAGCTCCCGGAGCGAGTGTGTCTGAGGGTCACGGGTGCTCCGGGCTTAGTTTGCTGGGCCTCAACGGCCAAGCAGGAGGGCAGACATCACCGCCACCACGCCCACAGCACGTCCTGGGCACCACAGTCCCGCAAACACGTGCCCACACACACAGCATTGCAAATTCACGACCCCAAGCAGAGTCTGGACAGCCTAGGGTTAAGGTTTGGGAGTCTGTGGAGATTCAGGTTCAAATCCCAGTGCTACTATGTAACCCTGGGACTTTGCCCCTCTGGGGCTCCATATCCCCATCTGGGAAATGGAGATTTTTTAAACTGTTATTTCTATGGCTCATGCTAGGATTTAAAGCACCACTTACTTAAATATTACTGAGCACCTGTTATGGGCAAGGCACTGTCCTAGGTGCTGGGGATAAAGCAATTAACAGGACAGACTCTAATGTCTCTGCTCATTCTACTGGAATCTGGAAACGCTTCCTTAGCACAGAACCTGGCACGTGGAACTAAAAGCACCTCAGAGGTTGCAAACCTTCGGCCAGCGGGCATGTCTGCCGCGCATATAATGTTGTTTGGCCTCTAGTGTTTGTGTGAATTTGATGCCAGCATTTAAACATTGGGAGACTTCTAAAAATGTGGCTTTTGAGCCCCTCTTGAGAAATCAGACGTAGCGCCTCTGGGTGGGGATAGCCACCTGGCCATGACTGGCTGAGCAGGGCAGCCGCTGCCCAGCATCCAGGGCAGGGGGGTTGAGTTACATGCCTGGCCCCTGGACGAACTTGAATTTGCAGCCCCTGTGGTAAGTGTTTAATACTAATCTCCTTGCATGTCTGGAAGTGTCAGAGATGGGGCTGGGCAAGGGGCGATGTGGCCAGCAGGAGATAGGACAATAGTCAGGGATGGAGGGACAAGAGAGACACGTTCAGGGGGAGGCCAGATGCGCTGGTTCTGAGGCGACCAGGGCACCTTGCTGCTGCTTTCTGGATCTCAGTCTCCATGTCTGGAAAACATGCATTAAAGCTGTACTTACCTTCTGGAATATTCCAGAAGGACACCATGAGCAAATCGCCCCCTCAGTACCTGACATAGAGGAAATCCTCAGCGGATAGTGGTCACTAGAGAGAAGTTCCCAGCTCAAAAACTAACAATAACATGATCCGAGAGAATGACAAACCAAGGGGCGGGGAGGGAAAAAGGAGGACAGGCTAGGACAAAGCAAGAGACAGAGACGGGGATAAAGACAAGGAGGGAAGACATGGAAAGAAGTCCTCACCTGCTTGGGGTGTGTTTTTTCATCCATTCACTCATTCATTCGTTCATTCAACAGGCATTTATCGAGCACCTACTATGTTCTCAAGCCCAGGGACGTAGCAATAACCATGACAAGTCAGTCACTGGTCTCGTGTTAACAGCCTGTGAAGCACACCCCCAACTCAGCACATAGTAGGTGCTCAGCAATGTATCATAACTTGCTCCACAGGCACCTCTGGTCCTGGCCTGTGGCCTTCAAGTATTGCCTGGTAGTCAGAAATAGCACCAAGTCAGGCTGTTACTCATGAAAAGTAGAAGAATTTTCCAGCAGGAAGCTGAGAACTGGGGAGGGATTTGGGGGAGAGGGTGGGGTTCAGTCTCTGTTCTGCTGTGTGACTTTGGAAAACTCCCAGGACCGACCTCTCTGGCCCAGGAGCAGGAAAGGAGAGGACATGAGGTCAGGACACAGGTGAGTACTGGGGGATCCCTAACTCAAAGCTTCCAAACCTTTTCTGGTGGCAGGGGTGGGGGTGGGGGCGGGGGAGAATTGCAGAGGTGCCTGGTTTCCGTGAGAAGAGAGATGGAGAAAGAAGACAGAAGAGGTTCCTGGCGGAGAAACATGTCCTAGAGACCGGGCTGGGCTGGGAGGCTGGAGGAGGGAGGGGGGCGAGTTGGGGGTGTGGGGGCCTCAGGGATGGTTCTGAGAAGCGTTTGCACAGTGGAGCGAGGTCATTAAGAGAACAGGGAAGGCAGAAGTGGACTGGCAGAGCAAAAGAAAGACAAGCGCAAACAAAAACTCCAGAAAAGGCCAAAAGAGAACACAGATGGGGAGAGGGTGGCCAGACTCAGCAAATAAAAATACAGCATGTCCGGTGAGATTTGCATTTCAGATTTTTTAAAAATGACTATAATTTTCTTATTTAAGATTTTATTTATTTATTTTTAGAGCAAGGGGAAGGGAGGGAGAAAGAGAGGGAGAGACACATCGATGTGAGAGAGAAACATCAATCAGTTGCCTCTCGAACGCGCCCCCACAGCCCGAACCAGGACAGAACTTGCAACCCAGGCATGTGCCCTGCCTGATGGGAGTTGAACCAGCAACCTGTCTCTTCACAGGATGAAGCCCAACCAACTGAGCCACACCTGTCAGGGCAACATGAGTATAATGATCCCAAGTCTGAGTATGTTCCATGCAATATTGGGGCCGTACTTACTAAACTACCTGAAATTCAAAAGGAACTAGTTATCCTGTATTTCATCGGGCGACCCTAGATGGAAGATAGAGATCTGAGGGGCCAGGTCCCCCCAGTCCGTGGTCTGGTACCCTGACCGGGGCATGCCTTGCTCACTGCCCCCCTCTCTCTGCCCCTGGGTCTCCTCCTTTCTCTGCCCTCCCTCTCCCCAGCTCTCTGTCCCTGAGACCCCTCTCTTGGTCACTCAGCCTTCCTCTCTTAGAGGCCCTGTCTCTGTTCCCTCCCCTCCTTTGCCCCTCGGTCTTCCTGAGGGGTCTGCCTCAGACATCAGAAGTGGTGGGGTCACCCTTCTCACCCCTTCCCAAGTCATCTAGTGGGGTCTGGGACTCCTTCAGAGACAAGGTCTGTGAGGCAAGTGGCAGAGAGTTTGGCGAGTGCATTCAGGGACTCTACACCCCTCTTGGGTCAGGCTGTGGGAAGCTTGGGGCTGGGGAAAAGAGACATCCCGCCAGAACGCTCCACCAGAGGGCGGGGGGCCTCTCCAGCGTCCCGTCCCTCCGTCCTCCTGCCTCCACCTGCGATGCCGGCTGGAGTCTCGCCTCTAAAGCGCCCCTCCAGCACCGCCACTCCAGCAATCTGGGAGGTCTCTGTCACTGTTTCCGTCCCCTTGCCCTTGCCCTTGCCTCTGCCGCCGTTCCTCGCTGCCTCAGTTTGCCTTCAGTATTCCTCTGGGTTTCTGTCTCACATCTTTCTTCCTTTTTTTTTGTTTGTTTGTTTGTTTGTTTTTCCAGTTTCGTCCCACTGTATGCCTCAGTTGGTGCTGTCTCTCCTTGGGACGGGATATCCGGGTGCCTCTCCCAAGAGCTTTTCCTGTCGCTGCCCGAGTCTGCATCTCTTTCCCCCTGTCTGTGTACCCATTATTGCTCAGTGGCAGCCAACAGAATCCACTCGGGCCAGCGAAAGGAGAAAGGGACTTATTGAGGGGCACAGAGCCTGCCGGAAGACGCTGGCTGTAGGCTGAGCCTCCAGGGCACTCCCAAATCCACCGCCCACGAAAGGCCACCCAGGAACTGCCGCTCCCCTGCGCGATCAGGAGGCCGGCCGCAGGTTCGGTGACCACCCCGGCTCGCTGGGATCCGCAGAGGCCGCAGGGCGGCAGCCTCTCTGCCCACTTAATTAGAAATTCAAGCTTCCCGCGGAGGCACCCGATTGGTGGAACCTGAATCTTCTGAACCGCCCCCTTCCCGCCACAAGGCACTCTGGGAATTGTAGTTTTAGCTTCCCGACCGCCGCAGTTAGCGCGCTAGGAGTGCGAAATAGATGCAAAGTGGAATAAATATTGCAGGGCCCCATTTTTCTCCCCATGATCGCACTCACTCTCTCATTGCCCATTTCTTTCCTTTTTATAATTTTTTATTACAGTTGACATTCAGTTTTACATATACAATTTCAATTACAGTGAATATTCAATATTATATCAGTCTCAGGTGTATGTACAGCACAGTGGTTAGACATTTATTTAAGTTATCTGTCGTTAAGTCTAGTACCCACCTGGCACCATACACAGTTATTACGATATTAGCGACTAGATTCTCTATGCTATACGTTTAACTTCCTATGTTCATGTATTTCTCGCTTTCACTGCTCCTTGTCTCTGCCTGGTTTTTTGCCCCCTTTTCACCGTCCGGTTTTACTTCAATACTTCATCTCTATGGCCATCTCTAGTCCTCCTTCTTCATCGCTGGCTGCTCAGCGCCGTTCCCCATAGTCTCCCTGCTTCACCCTCACCCCTATCCCCAGGTCCAGCTCCAACATGGAGGGTGCTCTCCCTCTCGGCCTTCACCCCATTTTCAGCTGAACCAGAGGCTCAGAGCTGTAAGGGAGCGGAAGGTATGGGAGCCCCTGATTCCCTGGACAAGAAAGGGAGAGGACCCAGACTTTGGTGTCTCTCAGCTGCTCTCTCTCCCTACAGGTGGGAAAAGCCAGCCCCTCCAGGTAGGGAAGAGTTTGAGGAGTTCCTGATTGGAGCTGGAGTGGCTACTGGGGCTTGGGGACAGAGCCGGGCCCACTGTCAGCCATATATTGACAACCAGCTCTCCTAGAAGCTGTGACTACCTCCACCCCCTCCCTCTTCACTGCTCTTCCCCACACCTAGTGATCTTGAAACTGCAGGGAAATGGAGCTCCGTCCTCCTGAGGAAGCATGTAGTCATTCCAAAAATACTATGCATCTCCTGATTCATTGCCCCGCACTGTTCTAGACACTCGGGAACAAAAGCAATGACAAATTTCCCTATCCTTAAGAACTCGCACTCTCCTGAGGAAAACAGGCAATAAACAAGATGAATGGGTAAATTATACAGTACACCAGATGATAATACATGTCATGAAGAAAAATGAGAGAGAGAGAGGAGATAGTGCTGGAAGAGAGAGGCATCATAATTTTCAATAAGATGAACGGAAAGGCTGGAAATGTGGCGTGTCAGTAAAGACCCGCAGGAGAGGCGGGGGTGAGAATGAAGATATCCGGGGAAGGGGCGTTTCAGGCAGAGAAAAC
Organism: Artibeus jamaicensis; assembly: GCF_021234435.1. Taxonomy (NCBI): domain Eukaryota; kingdom Metazoa; phylum Chordata; class Mammalia; order Chiroptera; family Phyllostomidae; genus Artibeus; species Artibeus jamaicensis. The sequence goes on from NW_026521297.1 coordinate 1,506,389, forward strand.
AGCAGGTGAGAAGGCCCTGGGGGAGAATGTGCCTGGAATATACGTGCAGTAGCAAGAAAGCAAGGGTGGCTGGAGCAGAGCAAGCAAGGGGAGGGTGCAAAGAAATTGGGTCTGAGAGGAGACAGAGGGGGCCCTTTAACTGGAGGTCTTGGGGGCCTCTGTGGGCTTTGACTTTTACACCTTGTGAGATGGAAGCCACGGGAGGCTTCTGAGCAGAGGGATGTGAGCTGACTCGGATTCTAACCGAGTCACTCTGGTTGTTGTGTGGGGAGTGGTCTGTCGGGGGGCGGGGGCTAGGAGCAGGGAGAAGAGCAGGGAGCCCAGTGAGGGGGATGGCTGGCTGCAGGGGTCCAGGAAGAAGGCAGCGCCGCTGTGGAGATGGAGAGGAGTCACTGGTTATGGATGGAATTTGAAGGCAGCCTTGATGGCATTTCCGAGCAGACTGGATATGGAGCATGAAGGACGAAGAAGAATCAAGGATGACTTCTAGTTACCTTCAAGCTCTTAGGACTGGAGGTTGGTTCCAGTTAGAAATTAATCAGGCTACAGCTAAGATTAAGGATTGGTAGCAATCACTATCACCAGAGTTTCGTTTGGGGTTGAAGAAAGGGTTAGAATTCGGGTAAAGGTGACAAGTAGCGTTGGTGTTTGGGTTCCGATCATGATTAAGGTTGGATTACATAAAATAAAGGTAATGATTAGCCATTGAGTTAAGACTCTGGCTATAGCTAGAATCATAGTCAAGGCTGGCTAAAATCGGGGGTGTGTTTGGATCTAGGGGTGGATTGGGGTTCTCTCTGGGATCAAGGTCGAGGTGAATCAATTTCTGGTCAGGACCAGGGTTAAGATTTAAGATTAGAGTATACCATGATCATCAGATCTGGGGTGCTAGACTTGAACTGGTAGGAGGTGGTGCGAAACCTGGTGGGAGAAGGCGTGGCTAGAGTGGATGGGCAGGAGGCGTGGCGTTCCCTGGACCAATCCAGACCTGAAACTGACGGAGGCGTGGCTTTATGGCTGTGATGGAAAAACTAAGGCGGGGCGTGGTTGTAGTGTTGTGGGCGTGGCTAAGGAACGCAGCCGTCTAGTCCTGAGGGTAGCTGATGCTCTTTACGCCTGGGCTTGGAGGGATGTGGAGCGGGCCCAGGTTCGCACCCGGCCGGGTCGCACGGGGGTCAGAGAAAGGAAGCTGGTTCTCACAGGGCTAGGAGAGAGGATGCTCAGTGGTAATCTTGTAACTAGTCTTGGAAGCGGAATATCAGGAAAGTATCGAGGCGGCTCCTCCAACTGCTCTCAGGGAAAAATGCATGGCAAACATAGTAACCCACAGTGAAGCTGAGGTAGAATCAGCCAGGACACGCTGTGGAATGACACAGCTAATCGAATAGGCCGCTCGTGATGAACCCCCACCAGAGGCTGGGCTCTAAGCCTGGCACTCGACACGCACTATCTCCATGAATCCTCAAAAGGCCCTGTGAGGTAGAAACTGATGATCTCAGTTACACAGACAAGGAAAAAGAGGCCCAGAGATGGTCAGTCACTTGCCCAAATTTACTTGCAGCTGGTGGGACGTAAGCTGAAAGTCATGTGCCCTCCTTCCCCAGCCCATGTACTGACTGACTGAGCCTCAAATACTCCCACGAACCCCAGACACAGACAAAAGGTAACAAGCAACAAATACACAGGTGCGTTCGCTGACTGAATGACCCTCTCCCTACGCCAGCTTTGCCAGCTGTGGGACCCCCCAACCCAGTCCACCCCCCAAGACTGGGGTTCTCACCTGAACTAACAGTAACAGCCTCTGCTTTTTTTTTTTTCAACCAACCTCTGGGCCTGAGACCTCTGGGAAGACCTAGGATGAAGCGTAGGGGGTCATCGACCCCTGAGATAAAGATTAACTTGAAGAGAGTCAGGCCTAAGGGTTGAAAGCAGGGACTCCCGGGCGTTACCCTTCCTTTGTCCCTGGCTACCTATGTGTTCGTGGGGAAAGGCAGTTATCCTCGCCGTCTCCCAGCGCATAATGGGGATCATCAAGTTCCTTCCTCTTTGGGGCCCTGCGAGGACTGAGTTGTCTGATAATAAAGCACTGAGAACAGCTCTCACTGGTGTGGCCCAAGCGGTTGGGCGGTGTCCTTCAGTCGGAAGCCTGGATTTCCAGCCAGGTTCCCAGTAGGGGGCGTGCGAGAGGCAGCCAATCCATGTTTCTCTCCCTCTCTTCCTCCCTTCCCCTCTTTCTAAAAATAAATCAATAAAACCTTTAGAAAAAAAAACACATCTCTTAAAACAGAGCCTGTCACAGACTAAGTGCTCTGCGGGTGCTAGTCATTACGACTAGTTGCCTCAGTTTACCTGCCTGAGGGGCGTGGCGTGGACAGCTGAACTTGAGTACCCAGTGAACCCCATGAAACCGCCCACAAAAAAAGGCATGTGTCCGTACAGTTTTCATCAGATTCTCCAGTGGGACCCCCAAAAGGTGAGAGAGGCACAGATAAAGACAGAGACAAAAAGGTGTCTCCAAAGCAAAGGATCTCGGATCACATCACTCTCCGCTAAGGCATGCCCTGCCTCCGCCCCTGCCTTCCCCTGTCAAACCCACGCACCACGTGCTCCGTCTGCAAAGTCTCTGGCCTGAACCCCGGAGGACCAGGGCTCAGTCTCACCTGCATTCCCAATCCCTGCTCATCAAATACACCAAATCTGGTCTTGCTTCAGGGACCTTTGGCATTTGCTGTTACCCTTCTTTCCGATTCAAAACATCTCTAACCACAGGGGTGCTCTCTAACATCCTCCCTGAAATAGCCACACCCCCACCTCCCCCCTCTCTGGCGCCTCTTTAGGGAACACTGTTGTTTTTACAGTCTTCACAGCACTTAACACTATTCATTCATTCATTTCAACATGTCCTTTTTAAAAAAGACTTTGTTTATTTTCAGAGAGAGGGGACGGGGAGAGAAGCATCAGTGTGTGGGTCCCTCTCGAGGGCCCCCTACTGGGGACCTGGCCCACAACCCAGACTAGTGCCCCGACTGGGAATGGAACCAATGACCCTTTGGTTCCTAGGCTGGTACTCAGTCCACTGAGCCACACCAGCCAGGGCCACCTCAGAATGTCTTCATTGAGAGTATTGCCGTGTGCTGTTCTGGGCAAAGACATGAACAGACAAGACAATGCCCCTACCTACTCAGGGCTCGCATTCTGAACCTCGTAACTATTTGTTAATTTACTGGTCTGTTGTCTTCCTCCCCCACCCCACTCCCAACTGAAATGTTTGCTCCTGAGAGGCAAGAGCATTTCTGGCACACTCTGATGTACATTCTGGACATCTCATCCTGCTCTGCAGTATTTAAAGGCTGTACAGTGGCCCACAGGGTGCTGTGTTATATCTTACCTCCTCCCACTCTCCCTCCTAATCTACCTGAGCCACAGCGTTCCTTCAACACGCCAGTCTCACTCTGACCCCAGGGCCTTTGCACTGGCTGTTGTCTCTGTCTGAGACACTCTCCTCCCACATATCTACAAGGCTCCCTCTCTTATCTCCTTCAAGACTTCTGAAATGCCACCTCCTGCAAGAAGCCTTCCCTGACCACTTTCTATCTCCATACCTCCTTTATTTTTTCTCCACAGCAAACAGCCATACCTGCTGTGTATTGTTTATTTTATCTGCTATTTGTCTAAAATTCCAGCTCCACAACAGGGACTTTTTTTTTTTTTTTATGTTTTGAGCATTACAGTATCTTCAGCACCTAGAACAGTGCCAGACATGTTGGATATCCAGTAAGTATCTGTTGAATGAATGAGCAAATATTCTTCCATCACTCTGTGCCCCACAACCTCCATCCCTCTGCCTAGCACCCTCCAGGAAATCTTCGGTGAGGGAATAAAATTAAAAATACTGGCTAAAACTCACTATGTACCTATTCTAATGACGCTACCTATGTCGTCAGCTGTCATCCCAGAACAGCCCCACAGCAGGGAGTCTGCCATGTTCCTCCTTTTTGTGAAAAGGAGGAAAACAGAAGCCCCGCTAGGTGATGTAGCTCAAAGCCACACAGCCGCCAGTGGCAGTGCCAGGACCGCACCCAGGCGCTCCGGCTGCCGCGGCCACGCCCCCAGCCACCGTGCTCAGTATCTCACGTTGTTCTCGTTTTCTGTCTTCCGTTTCTGCCGCCTCTCCTGGAACCTGTCTCCTGCCATCGCTGTAAATGTGCGTCCCTTTCTTTCTCTCTGCAGACCTGAATTTGAATCCAGGCTAACTGGGTGACATGAATGACCGATGTCCCCTCTCCGGGCTCCAGTTTCCTGTTCTGTAAAATAGGGGTATCGGAAGTCCCTTTGACAGGGTTGTCAGGTTTCATGAGATTGCACAGGCCAGCACCCCATAAGGGGAGACTGCAGGGACAAGGATCTTGAACTCGGTCTGGGGAGGGGGCGTGGCCTCTCTCTCCCCTGTCCTGGTGTCTGCACAGTGTGTCCCTCAGTCCCTCCGGGAGTCCTAGTCACCTCTGTATGTTTCTCTTCCCCTCTTCCTCAAGATTTCTCCCCTCCTGCCCTTTCCCACTCCTCTCAAGGACCTCCAAGAGGTGTTTCCTGCCAGACACCAGGCTCCAGGGAAATTCACGAGTAAACAAGGCGGCGATGGAGTCTGGATGGAGTCTGGCTGCAGATCGTGGTCTGGCCCCGGGGTGGGTGCAGAAGTGGTGATCAAGTAAACACCCCAGGCTGATGAATTTCTCATCAGTATCACCTTTGACTCTCCCTTAGTGCACTGCAGCAAACACACCTTGAAAAGGTCGTCAGAACAGGGACCTCCTATAATTACTGACCCAATAAAACACCATGGGGGAGGGGGAGGAGAAGCACAGCCCTAGCCTCAATAATAGAGCCCTAGGGGGAAAAAATGGGGGAAAGAGAAAGAATACAAAAAAAAAAAAAGGCCGGCAAGCAGCAGAATCTAAGTCTCCCCACATAGATGTGATGGTTAAGGGGAGATCTCAATTCCCAAACCTCAGAAGCCTCACCTCTCCTTAGCCATTCATTCTCACACATCCAGCAGATGCCACAGCCGCAGAGAGCAGCACTGGGTCCCCAGGTCCAAGCCCTGCCTCTGGAGCTGAAAGTCTCAGCTCTGACTTTGTGGAAAGCACCCAACACAGAGACCCCCATGCCTGTTTTGGCTCCCGCCCCCAGGAACCTTGTTCTTCCACATGGCGGACCCCATCTCTTCTTCTGCCTTCAAGAAAGTCCATGCCCCTGGCCTTTTTGGCTCTGTCGGAGCGACGGCCCATAACTGAGGTGGTTGCGGGTTCCATTCAGCGCGCACACACCTAGGTTTCAGGTTCCATCTCAGATCCGGGCGGCGCCTGCGATCCCTGGTCCCGGCTCACAGGGAAGGCAGCCAGCAGATGCTTTTCTCCCGTCCGTGTTCCTCTCTCTCTTCCTCTCTCCCTTCCTATCTCAAAGCAATGGGGGACTGGGGGGGGAGTCCTGGGTGGCAGGTCCCATCCTCCGTCTGGACACCTATGACCCCCGGTCTGGGCCCGTACAGGAGAGAAGTGTCACATGGACACTTCTCTCTCCCCCTTTCTCTCTCTCAAAGCAATGAAAAAAAATACCCTCAGGTGAGGATTTAGAAAAAATAAAATACCCCTGTCCCTGGATGGCCTACAGGTCTCATCTGTCCTTCCTGTGAAGATCTGGGTGGCTTGTGCACCGCATCCTTCCTGACTCCCCACCTCACTGCGTCCCTACACCTGGCAAGGCCGGCTACGCTCCCCTGCTTTCTGCTGGCCACTCCTGCAGGATCTCACGAAGTGTCCTCGGGTCAGGGCCAGACAGCCCCGGGCTCGGCTCGGCTCCGGCCTCGGCTCGGCTCCGGCCTACCCCTCCCAGTCCATACAACCTTGGACAAGCTCCTCAACCTCTCTGAGCCCCCCCCTCCCCGTGGCTCATCTATAAAATGGGACTATTCATAGACTCCATAGGGTCTGGGGGAGGTTTTAAGGAGTGGACAGGGAGGGCTTACTTCAGCACGTGCTGACTCCGAGGAGACACTCGACAAACAAGTGCCCTTAAGATTCTCGCCTCAACTGTGCCTTAGTTACTAGAGCTAATGTTTAATGAGCGCACCCCATGGGGCGGGCTCTGTGCTATTTATGGCCACCCCCAAATCCGTGCTCTAGGGCAGGGGCTCACATCGTCCCCTCTTGACAGATGAGGAAACTGAGGCCAGCAGAAGTGAAGTTATAAAGCCCACGGCCCCTGGCAAGCAGGTGGCAGAGCCAGACTTGAACCCGGGACTGATCACTGAGATTTTACCCACGATGCTGCCCATCCCCTAAACTGCGGGGGTATTTTTCTGCTCCAGGCACCCCACTGCCTGACCCAGCGACCCCAATGTCATGCCGGAGAGACCTGACTGGCCTCTTTGGGGAGGTAGGCAGGCAGCAAACCTCACAGCCGGCCGTACAGCCTGAGTGTACTTTTATTTACAGGTTTTCAGAAAGTGCTCGGTCCACACACGAGTCTGGGACCTTGGCCAGGAACTGTGGCTTTAAGAGACTGAAGTGTGACATCAGCAATGGGGGTGTGTTGGACCAGTGGTCTGAAGGTCCCCTGGAGCTCTCTTGTGACGACATAGGCCAGAGGCAGAGAGAGACCCTTCCCTAGTCAGCGAGGACCAGGAGTGGACAGGCTGGGATGTAGTCGCCCATAAAACTTGGCGGACCCAGCCTGAAGGTCGGCGGGCTTCCTGAAGGAGGCTACGTTAGCGCTGAGCAAGTGCTAAAGATATAGGAACCACCCACGTGAGTCTGTGGGCGTTTATTTTTAAAGATTTATTTTTAGAGAGAGGGGAAAGGAGAGAGAAAGAAAGGGAAACATCGGTGTGCGGTGCCAGAGATGTCAACTGGTTGCCTCTCACATGCCCCAGACTAGGGACCAGGCCTGCAACCCAGGCTCATGTCCTGCCCAGGAATTGAACCGGTGAACCTTTGGCTGGCAAGCCAGCACTCAGTCCACCGAGCCACACCACCCAGCGCTAGTCTGTGGGCATTTAGAGCAAGTAAATACAACATGGCCTGGAGCATCAGGTCACCTCCACCCATCCATGCATCCTTCTAACACCCCCTGCTCTGCTCTCTGCTGAGCCCTGAGCTAGGCGATGCTGGGGACACATCAGTGACCAAGACAGCCCTGTCCCCGACCTTCCAGTGTGCCTTCTGTGTGTCCCCTGCTGGGAACTGGCCTGAAACCCAGGCATGTGCCCTGACTGGGAATCGAACCGCGATTGTCTGGTTCGCAGGCCCGTGCTCAATCCACTGAGCTACACCAGCCAGGGCTGGAAGCTTGTTCTTAACGGTGGGAAGCCTGGCTCCCACTTTATACAACATTTTGAAATGCCCCTCTGCCATTCTGAAATCAAACTCCTAAATAATGTGGCCCACCCACGCAAATGTTACTTTCAAAAATTTGTATCTTGTCCTGCCCTGGCTGGTGTGGCTCAGTGGGTTGGGCGTCATCCTGCAAACAAAAAGATCTCCAGTTCGATTCTCGGTCAGGGCACGTGCCCAGGTGGCGGACCAGGGCCCTGCTTTGGGGCGCGCGACAGGCAACTGGTCAACATTTCTCTCTCACATTGATGTCTCTCTCCCTCTCTCTAAAAATAAATAAATATGCCCTGGCTGGAGTGGCTCAATGGATTGAGCACCGGCCTGCAAACCAAATAGTCGCTGGTTCGATTCCTAGTCAGGGCACATGCCTGGGTTGCAGGCCAGGTCCCCAGTAGGGGGCGCATGAGAGGCAACCACCCATTGATATTTCTCTCCCTCTTTCTCCCTCCCTCCTCTCTCTCTAAAAATAAATATTTTTTATTATATTTTAAAATTTTTATTTAATTATTTTTTCAAGTACATTTTTTTGTCTTAAATAAGTATTTTTTAAATAAAATCTTTAAAAATTTTTATACCATGCCCTAACTGAACTAACTACAATGGGGAAACGTACAGTAAGTCAGTCATCTATTTTTCTGTATAAGTGCGCAGGCGCAGGCAGCTTCTCCGGGCAGATACTATCAGCTGCACGGAGACTCACCAGGAATGAGGTGGGAATACACCGCGTTGCTCGGACAACACAACCAGCATTGCCTGCAGTGACGTGGCTTCTAGAAATAGTGAGTAACCCTGGATGAAGTTTCCAGCAAAACTAAGTAAGAGTAGGCGGGCCACCAGGTGCAGTCAGTTGAATTCCGGGAAAGGTCCGTGCATCTCACAATATTGCAGGAGCACTCTGTGTGTATACGTAAAACACAGCGACGTTCTAGACCCAGCTGGTCACAAACGGGTTTTCCTCCCTACACGGGAGTCCGGTGAGTCCCTGGAAAGTTAAGTGGGGCTGGAGACGGATTTTGCTCGAGTGGCCTGTGGAGACATCTGGCGTCCCTGGCCCCTGGCCCCTAAAGCCAGTCACACCTCCAATCTCTGTGAGAAATCCAAATGTCCCTGCCATCTCCAAAACGCCCCCAGATCGAGATCCAGTCTCCCGGCACTCGGCCCCTGCACGCCAGGCTAGCCTCCTCTGGGGACCCTCACTGTGTTCTGGCCACCCAGCCCCGTCGCCGTCCCCAAACTTCAGGCCTCTGTATCTTGTGTTCCTCTTCATGGAAGGTTCTTCTCCGTGGTCCTAGCTCCCTGGTCACCCCCACCCCGCCCAGGCCAGCCTCTGTCAGAGCGCCGTGTCTGTGGTGATCAGGGGTCTACTGACTACTGTTGTCTCACTCGCTGGCTCTTCCCAGGATGGGCTGCTCACTCCTGAAACAGGCACAGGGTAGCCACGGTCACTGCCGAGTGTCTGGGGCCCGACATCAGGGGCCTCAATGACCGCGTTGGGAGGCCAAGGTCACGGGTGGAGGCAAACTTCCTTGAAGTGACATGGCCCAAAGTAAGGCTTTTGCTTGGTCCTGGAGGTCGGGAACAGTTGGAACAACCCACAGGGCTGAGGCGGGGCTTTCTCAGTGAGAGCACGCCAGCCAAGGTCGCCCGCTGCTCCCAAGGTCAATTCCCAGGGTTCCTGGCCCCAGGCCCTTTCCTGTCCCTCCCATGTGACCTTGAGTACATTTCGTAACTTCTCTGAACCTCAGAGCCTTCTCTGTAAATTGGAAATGATCGTGCCCACTTCCTTGAGTGGTTATGAGGTTCTGATCACGTTTATAGATAACGTTTACAAAGTACTGAACTCTTATGCCCTCAATAAATACTTGTTGAATAGTCACTCCTCGTTCTGGGTATAAGAAATTAGTTTTTAATTTTTTTAATTTATTGATTTTTTAGAGAGAGAATGGAAGGGAGAGAGAGAAAAATATATCAACTCATTGTTCCCCTTATTTATGCATTGAATGGTTGATTCAATCCGTGACTGGGGATCGAACCAGCAACCTTGGCATCTCAGGATGATGCTCTATCCAGCTGAGCCGCCCAGCCAGGGCAATTAGGTTTTAATTTAAGAAAGGAAAGGGAACTCTCTTCGGAGTCCCATAAACCTGGGTTCAAGCCCCAGCTCTGGCTGTGAGTCTCCAGGCCAACGAATTTCCCTCTCTCTCGGCTTCAAATGTTTGTCCATGAAACGAGATCATAACTGCGTCTCCCACGTGGAGTTTTTGTGAGGGTTAAATCAGTTCCTGTAGGTAAATGTGCAACATAGTGTCGGGCTACAGTCAGGGGCTGTTATTATTATTAAGATTGGCTCTGGAGTTTAGGGAGGGAGCAGAACCCCACCTTGCAATAAGGGAGGAGAAGGGCACGGGACATTCGCTTTGTTGACTGGATAGAGGAACTGAGGCCCAGGGAGGGGCAGGGCCTTTCCAGGGGCCACAGAGCAGCTGTGAGGCCGAGGCAGGGCTAGAGACCCAGAGAACGACCTCGTTCCGATCTTGGTGAGCTTGACTGAAGTCGGACAGGACTCGGGGTGGGCGGGGTGTGGGCCCTTTAAATCCTAAGCTCCACCTTTGCTTAGAAGGGTCTTTGGGGGAGTATAAAAGGGGTGCAGTTTCTGCTCCAGAAAACCACCAGCTGCTCCAGCCGCTGGCCCCCAGCCCTGGCCTCCCTGCAGTCCAGCACCACCCCCGCCTGGGCGCCATGCAGCTGCCCCCCTTCGACATGTGGAGGGACTACTTCAACCTGAGCCAGGTAGTGCTGGCCCTGATCCAGAGTCGGGGGCAAAGGCCAGAGACCCAAGGTATTGGGGAGTCGAGACCCGAGCCCCAGCTGGGGCAGGACCCCGGGCTGGGGGAGCTGGGGGCCAGCGGGGGCCCGGGCCCCTTGTGCAACTTCTGCAAGCACAATGGGGAGTCCCGCCATGTCTACTCCTCGCACCAGCTGAAGACCCCCGAGGGCGTGGTGGTCTGCCCCATCCTGCGGCACTACGTGTGTCCCCTGTGCGGGGCCACTGGCGGCCAGGCCCACACGCTCAAGTACTGCCCGCTCAATGGTGGCCACCAGTCTCTCTACCGCCGCAGTGGGCGAAACTCGGCCGGCCGCAAGGTCAAGCGCTGAGGACCCTCAGGTGCCTCCCTGCGCCCCTAACCCTCCTGGTTCAGCCCCTACTAAGTTCCTGGACCTTCCCCCAACTCACCTGGCTCTTTGGAACTTCTGGTCCCCAGAACTCCAGCCCTGATGGACCCTGAAACAGTGGTGGCTTTGGGGAAGCCAGGCCAGCCCAGCCCCTGGGACCCCCCTCAGCCTTCGGTGCTCTGGAAGTGTCTGTGGATTCTTGGTGGCGCAGGAACCCAGCTCCACGGGCCACACAGCCCTGTGGCTCCTGAACCACAGTTCATGGATCTTTGGTCCTTCCGGGGCCTGCTGGGGTCACCAGCCCTTTGACTTCCCTGCCCCTGGGCTCCTTCCTGGCGGAATTCTTGGAGCCTGGGGCCCACAGGAGCCTGCTCTGTGCTCCCGAGCCAGCCCTGGAACTGGCAAAGGGTGAACAAGACTGGCTTGGCCCTCCAGCGCCCAACTTCGAGATGAGACCAGCCTTGCCCACCTTCCTCAGCCACCTGCGGGCTCACCATTGCACCGTGAGCCACACGGATGGCCCCCTCCCTTCCAGCAGGAGCTGGGGGAGGGAGCGAACACCCCGCAGGGCGCGCTGTCTCCGCAGGGTGGGGAGCCTGCGCCAGAGCGGACACCCTCCGGCCCCCCGCGGTTGTGTTGCATGTTCATTTCCACCGCGCTCCGGGCCCCCATGCGCAACGCACCGGTGGGCCCTTTCACGCAGCAAGAGGACGGCTCTCCGCCACCCCCACCCACCCCACCCAAGCAGGAGAGCTTGGCGAAAGGTCGTCTTTTGCTCCCGTTTTTGGCGTTTTTCATCCTCCCAACACTGAAGTGAACAAAACTCCGACCGGAAAGGGGTTTCGGTGCCCGGATGGGAATGGCAACTGCCTAGCTTTAATTTTATTTTTTTCTTAAGGGGCGAAAAAGAGCCCCAGTCGGATTTTCAGTTGTATTTGGCTCAGGGCTGGGTCCCACGTCTCTCTGGTAAATAAAGAGCTTTTTTCTGGTTGTCTTTGAAATCCCTATGTCTGTTTGTCTTCTTCCCTTGCCCAACCGCCTGCCACCCAGCCCTTGCTGGGGACGGGAGGAGGTCTCGCGTTTACCCCAACACGTGGGAAGTGGGAGGCGGAGGTGGAGGGACCCTGCGTTCCTCTCAGGATGTGCCCCCCCCCCCCGTCATACAACCCCCAACACAGGTCCCCCGTGGAGTGGTCCTCCAGTCTCAGCACCCCCTTCAGCCCACAGGGCCCCCCCCCTGTACTTCTGGCTCCTTCCAGGGGGTCAGCCTCCCACCCTGCTAGACTCCAGGTGGTCCAGGACCAACTTCGGTCGTTCTTAAAACCCTGTTGGGGAGGTGATAAAAAGTGTGGTCCCCACCCAAAGGAAATGCATATGTGCGTAAAATGTAACATATATATAATATCAGGGCTCCCTTCACTCCGTTGTTCCACAAATATTTATTGAGCACCTGCTTTGTGACTGGTACCAGCCTAGACACTGGCGCCTGCAGCAGCAAGCAAAACATGCAAACGCCCAGACATTCTAGTGGGGAAGCGGGGGTGCTGACAATCAGTGAGCACCTGGCAGCCCTGGCCAGCGTGGTTTCACTGGCTGGCTGTCCTCTCACAAACCGAAAGGTCGTGGGTTCAACTCGTGGTGGGGGCACATGGGCACACACCTGGGTCGTGGGTGTGGTCCCCAGTGGGAATGCATATGGGGGGCCACCAATTGATGTTTCTCTCCCTCTCTTCCTCTCTCTCTAAATAATAATAGTAATAATGAAATGCCTCATGCTGGGAGGGGGTGCTGAGTGTTAGGAAGGAAAAGAAGGCAGGTGCAGGGATGGAGGGTGGAGGGGAGGCTGTAACACACACGTTGGTCAGGGAAGGGGGCTCTCCACAGAGGTGACATTTGAGCAGGGTCCAAACGAAGTGAAGGAAGCGGAGAGTACCTGGGGGAAGGGCATTCCAGTCAGAGAGGACAGCAAGTGCAAAGGCCCTGAGGTGGAACAGGAGCTGCTGTGTTTGCAGAACCAGCAGGAGGCCAGCGGAGCGAGAGGTAAGACTGCAGACGCCAGTGGGGTGGGGGGGGCGAGAACGGTGCAGACCGTGGGGAGCTTGGGACCCTTACTGTGCACTCTCTGCCTCGGAAACCCACCCGGGACTCCTCCCTGGCATGTACACTAGTTACACCTTGAACCAAGAACCCAGTTAGCACTCTGCTCACAGGTCCTTTTCCAAAAATGCAGCTCTGCCCATGACAGAGACCCCCAAGTCAAGCCAAACCATAGAAAAAAGGGGTGCCCTAGCCCCCAGAACTTTGGTGCACAGCTGTGGTGTGGAGCCCTGCGCAGGGTTCCCTGGGGGAAGCGGGTGGCCGGACCCTGCATCGGGCAGGAAGCTGACAGCCTCTCAGATGGGGTGACAGAGGGGAGCTTGCTAGTTTAGTAAAGGGACCCAAGTGCGGGTGGCAGTTAGGGAAAGCACCCAGTCTCCTCGATAGTTGCAGGAGTCAGGACAGGTGCAGGGGTGCACTTGAGACCTGGAGAGGTGAGGGTAGGAGATGCCAGGAAGTGCCTGGGGGCACAAGGTGAAGACCGGGAGGCTGCTGGACACCTGGGTCCCGGGGGGTTTGGAGGAGAGGGCCAGAGAAGAACACTTCGTAGTTACAGGGTTTTAGGTTGGTTTTTCTTTTTTTTTTTTTAATGAATTAAGCCATTTGTTTGACACTACAGGGGCTGAGGCCATCATGCACCCTGACCTTGACCTCACAGCTCTCCTGCTCCATACACCTCTGCCACCCACTCTGTCCCTGCAACCTTTTCCTGACTCCACCTAGCGCCCGCCCCCCTCAGCCTAAATGCTCACAGAGCCACAGCGCCCCTGCACACCCAGGGGAAGGGAGGCGCCTAGGCGACAACCAGGGGTCTGGCCAAGGTCCCAGTTGGGGACATGGGGTCAGTTAGGACATGGTGAATGTGAGGTGGTGTGTGGGTGCTATGGGTTGAATGCTGTCCTCACAAATATATGTCGAGTTCTCTCCCTCAGTGCTTCAGAGTGTGGCCTCATCCGGAGACGGCCCTAGTTAGACACCATTAGTTAAGGCTGAGACTGGAGTGATGCGGCCACAAGCCAACAAGGCCCGGGTGGCGGAAGCTGGGAGACGTCCTCCCCAGAGACTTGGGGAGACTACAGCACCGCCTACACCCGGATTTCCGATTTCCGCCTCCAGAAAACGTGTGAAGGAATGCAGTTCTGTTTTTCCTTTTTTAAAGAATCCTCACCTGATAACATGTGTATTGATTTTAGAGAGAGGTGGGGAGAGAGAAGGAAAGAAACATCAATTGGCTGCCTTCTTACAGGCCCTGACCGGGGATAGAGCCCGCAGCCTTACGGCGTATGGGGACAAAGCTCCAACCAACTGACGCACTGGCCAAGGGCAGCGTTTCCGTCGTTCTAAGCCGTGCAGTTTGTGCTGTAGTTACGGCAGCCCTCGGAATGAATACGCTGGGCGTCAAGAGGCTGTTGGCGCTGCAGGAGTCTGAGCTGAGGGGCCATCTGGGCTGGGGCCAGGCAGCTCTGGGCGGAGGTCTGTCCGTGCAGCTGTGCAGGCGTGAGCGGTGAGCGTGTTGAGACAGGTTGCGGGAGGGCTACTCAGACTCCAGCACCTCCCCCACCCGCTGCGGGTCCCTCCCAGGAATGAGAGACATGGGAGCTGGGGGATGGGGGGCGCTGGCAGCCTCCCGGGCTCCCAGCAGGCCGCCTAGGGGCAGAACGGGCCTGGAGGGCAGCCGTGGAGGCCTGCTCAGGCGCCTGGTGAGCCCCCTCTGTGCGTTCTGGAGCAGAGCAGAGCGGGCCTCCATATGCAAAGGAAGCAAAGGCTTCAGAGTGACCCCCTCCTGCCTCCCTGTTGCACCATTTGGAGGGGGAGGGGCAGTTCTGCACCCTCTTACCACAGGGGAAGAAAAACTAGACCCATTAAAGATCGCCCTGGAACCCCACAAAGCAACCACTGCACCCTGAATTGTTTAACCGCACCTCCCACTGTGGTCTCGGTGCCCACCATCTGGTGGGTCCCAGAAACCAAAGTTGCGCACCTGCCCGGGTTCAAGGGTCCTGGTGTGTTGCGACTATAGGTTAAAGCTGATTTCCAGTGTTGAACAGAATCTGGGCCATTCCAGAGAATTTTACACCATTGAGGGGGAAAGGGAGCTCGGTTAACTAAAGTCTCTTTGCTTTTAATCTGTATGGAGCATGTTGAGAGATCACTTTTAGGTTCAGCTTTGTGTTTCTTTATTTTTTTTTAAGCATTCATTCATTCATTTATAGACAGAGGGGAAGGGAAGGAGAAAGAAAAAGAGAGAAACATCAATGTGTGGTTGCCTCTCACATGGCCCCCCACTAGGGACCTGGCCTGCAACCCAGGCATGTGCCCTGACTGGGCATCAAACCCACAACCCTTTGGTTCACAGGCTGGCGCTCAATCCACTGAGCCACACCAGCCAGGGCTGTTTCTCTGTTTATGTGCCTTTCAATCTGTCCCTTTGATCTCCTTCCTTCTTTCTCTCCCTCCTCCCTCTTTGCCTCCCTTCTCTCGGAGGCATTCTGCCAAATGCAAACCTTTCTCCCAGACTCTACTCTCATCGTATACAACAGCCCAAAAAATACCCGCTGGGAATGTCTCATCGTGTCTGAAAGGGAAATCACATACTCATCAGGAAATCCTGCCAGCTCTACCCTGCGAATACAGCCAGACCGTGACCACCCCACTCCGGGGTGCTCCACCACCGTCTGCTCCCACCACCCACTCTCACCAGGAAAATGCAGTCACCTCCTCACTGGGTTCCCTGTTTCTGCTCTTGACCTCTCGCAGGGGTGTCCAGCCTTTTGGCGTCTCTGGGCCACACTGGAAGAAGAAGAGCTGTCTTGGGCCATGCGTTAAATACACAAACACTAACGAAAACTGATGAGCAAAAAGAAAAAAAAAAGGTTTTCAGTAAATTTACGTTGGGCTGCACTCCTAACCATTCTGGGCCCCATGCAGCCCACGGGGCTGTGAGTCGGACACTGCCTAGAGCATCCATTCCAGCCCCAACCAAAGCGATCCCATTAAAACACAAATCAGCTCATGCCCCTCCTTGGCACGCAGTCCTCCCATGGTCCCTGCCTCACTCAGAGTAAAGGCCAAGGTCCTTCCCATGGCCTCTCTCTGACCTCTTCTCCAACTCTCTTCTCCCCGTTCCCAGAATGCTTCAAGATACCCCTGCCTCAGGACCTTTGCACACACCCTGCCCCCTACTGGGATCAATCACTCTTGCCCCAAATTCCCACGAGGCTTGCTCCCTCACCTCCTGCAGTTCTTCTTCGGTCAAACATCACCAGGCCTTCCCCTTCTCCCAGTCCTGACCCCTCTTACCTGCTCCACCTTTCTTTCCACCTTAACACCTAACCGCCATCAAACGCGCTGCACGGTTTAGTCACTGATCGTGTCTGCAGTTGCCACGGTCCGTTTGACGTGTCAACATGGCAAGGCTACAGTCCCCGGCTATTCAAACACTGGTCCCCGTGTTGCCATGCAGGCATTTGGCAGATGCAATTAGAGTCAGTCCTCGGTTGCCCTGGCTGGTGGCTCAGATGGGTGGAGTGTCGTCCCCTTACACCAAAAAGCTGCCGATTCAGTTCCCAGCCAGGACTCGCACCGGGGTTGCGTCGGGCCAGGTGCCCTGTTGGGGGTGCCTACTGGAGTCAACCAATGGATGTTTCTCTCTCTCTCTCTCCTTTCCTCGCTCTCTAAAATCAATAAACGTTTCCTCGGGTGGGGATTTAAAAAGAAAGTTAATACACTGCACTTAGTTGGCACTGAGTAAGGGAGATTATCCCGGGTAATCTCGGTGCGCCTGACTCGGTGCTTGGAAAGCCTTAAAGGACAGAGCTGAGGTTTCCCCTCCCAGGTCCAGTTCCCTTCATTCTCTGTTGCATCCCAAAGTGAGAAATTGCCCGTCGTGATCTGACACACCACGTGCGTGCACACACACACACACACACACACGCCTCGGAAACCAAAGTTCAGAAAGAGTCATCTTAGTCGTAGTAACCAAGTGGCCCTGGCTGGTGTGACTCAGTAGACCGAGCGTGGGCTGCAAACCAAAGGGTCGCCAATTCGATTCCCAGTCAGGGCACATGCCTGGGTTGCAGACCAGGTCCCCAGTAGGGGGCGCACGAGAGGCAACCACACATGGATGTTTCCCTCTCTCCTTCTCTTCCCCTCTCTCTAAAAATGAATAAATAAAATCTTTAAAAAAAACAACCAAGCAATTATTACATGCCGGGAACTGTTCAAATACTTGATGGGTATTGACCCAGTTAATACTCACAAAGCTCCCATGAGGCAGATGTGAGGGTCGATGAATCCCCACATCCCAGAGAGGAGCGCCAAGGCCCAGGGAGGCTAAGCCGCCTGCTGCGGGTCACGTGGGAAAATCTGCAAGCAGACAGCCTGGCTCCAGAGGGGAGCGATTTCCACTAGGCTGTGATGTCTTGTAAAAACTTCTGAGAATAAACAACTGAAACAAGTTCCTCGAAGCATTACTTCCCTTACTACTTACAATGTATTCTGATCATTTCCTATTGTTTGTTTTATCCTCACTTGAGGATGTGTTTACTGATTTCAGAGAGAGAGGAAGAGGGAGAGAAACATTGACACAGAGAGAGAAACATCGGCTGGTTGCTTCCTGTACGGGCCGCAACCAGCGATCAAACCCACAACCCAGGCATGTGCCCTGACGGGGAATTGAACCTGCAACCTGTTGGTGTACGGGACAATGCTCCAACCCACTGAGCCACCCAGCCAGGGCACCTATTCTGTTTTGTTATTTTACTTTAATTTTTTTTCATTTCATTTCACTTCATTTTATTAGCAAATGCCAGTTTCAACCCACTAAATGTTTTTGTGAACCCACCGATGGGTCAGGACCCACAGTTTGGGAAAACGTGCCTTAGGATGCCTTCCCCAATTCACCTCTCTCCCAGGGACCTTGCCCTTGACCTTCTGCATCCTGCCTCAACACACCCACAACCTACCCAACTCCAGAGCCTCCCCTCTGCCCGTGACACGGCGACTCCAGCTTTCTCACAGCTCCGCACCTGACTTAGACCCGAATCGTCCCTCAGCCCAGACTCCTGTGGCACCAACAGCATCATGGATGCCCAGTGAGTTCATTTCTAAGGGCTGCCGTAGCAATTCTGCAAACTCGGTGGCTTGAAACGACTAAAATACATCCTCTCACACGCCCCCTCCTGGGGACCTGGCCTGCAACCCAGGCACGTGCCCTGACTGGGAATCGAACCGGTGACCCTTTGCTTCGAGGGCCGGCACTTAATCCACTGAGCTACACCAGCCAGGGCTCTCTTCTTCTTATGAGGACACCAGTCATGTTGGGTGAAGGGCCCACCCTACTCTAGGATGATGTCCTCTGTACTAATGACATCTCTTATTCCAAATAAAGTCTCATTCTGCAGTCCTGAGGGGTAGGACCTCAAATCTCTTTTTGGGGGGAGACACAATTCAACTCATGTCACCCACTGAGCACCTCACACTCACCATATCCTAAATGACCCTGTCCCCGCAACTGGGCCCCGGGCCAGAGAACTGGGTGCCACCTCCTCATCCCCCTTCCCGCCCACCAGCCTGAAAATCTCTGCACTCATTACAACCTGCCTTTCAGATGACTTCCGACTACTTTCCACCTTTCTTTGTTCGTTTTTAATCCTCACTCAAGGATCCATTTTATTAATTTGAGAGAGAGAGAGAGGAACATTGATTGGTTCCTGAGAGAGAGAGGAACATTGCCTCCCATACACAGCCCAGGTGGGGATTGAACCTGCAACCTAGGTATGTGCCCTGACTGGGAATTGAACCTGCAACCTTTTGGTGTACGGGACAATGCTCCAACCAGCTGAGCCACCTGGTCAGGGCAATTTCTACCTTTCCCACCATCCCTGTCCTGGGCCAGTATCCCCCACTCCCACCCCTTCTCTGCCCCAACTCTAGACTCCTCACCTGACTCTAGCCAACAGTCCTGCCCCCTCCTGGCCACCCTCCACATCACAGCCAGGGGACCTTTCCAAAGCACACATCAGACGCTTGCTTGCTGGCCCAGAACCCACTACCTGTAATATAGCATTCGAGCTCCTTAACGTTACCCATAAGACCTTGCAGGGGCTGCCCTGGACTGTTGGACCCTGTCCCCTCACGGGGCACACTGTGGGACCTCCTATAACCCAGCCCTGGTGAAAGTCATTGCCACCCAGTCGGTACCTGCACCCACTCAAAACAGTACGGCCAGAGACCAATGCGCAGCCGCAGCGACTCATCTCGTTTCAATGTCAGATCCAACAGCTTCCGGTGCTTGGTTCTTTCTATGCGTCTATCTTTCCCTGGCCCCTCACTCACGATTTCATGCCTTCTCCTCTCTCCGACCTCAGCACCGCCCCCTCGCCCGGAGCCTGCTTCCTACTGTACTGAGACGACCAGAGGAACCAGAGGAGAAAGTTCATGTTCCTGACACCCCGTCTCGCCGCCTGTCTGCCTCCAGGCCCATGCGCCCCCTCCTCCTGTTCACTGAGGCTGAACAGCCCACACCCCTCAGACGGCCCTCCACGTGGACCCTGGACCCCTCCCCCCACGCCTGCCCGAGGACATGGCTCCGGCAATTCTTCCCTTTCTCCTCTGCAGCACCCATCTCCCCTCTTCCAGATCATCCTCCTTGGGACGCGACAGACTGTTCCATCTGCCACCTGAAATGAGCCACATGGCTGTGGCAGGACTCTAAGCAGCTGGTGAAGTTCCTTGACGAGTGGAATACGGGAAATTGAGACAAAATAATGAAACAAGGCTAAACAATGTGAGCGATTTACAGCCAGCTAATGAATCACAAGGTGACTGACTCTTCCCCAAACAAGGACACTTAGAAGCAAATGGTTTGCACATTCCAGACTTCATGGGACAGACCAGCCTTGGTTCTGGTCCCTCTTCAGTCATGTTCTTTAAAAATAGCCCTGGCTGGTGTAGCTCAGTGGATTGAGCGTGGGCCTCTGAACCAAAGGGTTGCAGGTTCGATTTCCAGTCAGGGCACATGCCTGGGTTGCGGGCCAGGTCCCCAGTAGGGGGTGCATGAGGGGCAAGCACACATTGATGTTTCTTTCCCTCTCTTTCTCCCTCAGCTACCCTCTCTCTAAAAATAAAAATCTTTAAAAGTAAAAATAATACTAACCAGAAAATAACCCCTAACTGCTCTCTATATGCACATTTTTTAAAAGATTTTATTTACTTATCTACAGAGGGGAAGGGAAGGAGAGAGGGAGAGAAATATCAATGTATGGTTGCCTCTTGTGTGTCCCTTGCCGGGAACTGGCCCGCAACCCAGGCATGTGCCCTGACTGGGAATCGAACCTCCATACTCTGGTTCGCAGGCCCGCGCTCAATCCAGTGAGCTACACCAGCCAGGGCTATATATGCACATTTTGATGAATCAATTACATTGAAGGACACACCCGGAAGACTAATTGGATATCCTGTTAAGACCCTCCCCTGAGGCCTCTCCTAGGATTCTCTCTGCAAAAATAAAAAGCCTCCAGACAAAGGACCCTTGTGCACTCTCCTCCTGCCCACACCTTGTATCCCTGCTGCCTTTCTCCTAAGCTCCAAGGGTCTTCACAAGACTTGGAACCAGGGGAGCAGTGGGCAGCGGGTAGCTCATCCCGGGCCAACCCCCTGACCTTGTCTCCAAGGCCCCCTTTTCCTCTTCCTCTCTCCTGCTGCTTCTTCCACCTTAGGACCTTCCCTTGCTTCCCTGTCCCCAGCTTTGATCAACATCTCCAGATCACCTGGACTCGTGTTGTGAAATCTTTCCTATAATGAAATCAAGGACTTGCACCCTACCAGCTGGCCCCAGGCAGACCCGCTCAGGTAACATCAAGATCCCATCCCCCCCAATCAGATACCACCCCATTTCTGTGCTACAAAGCATCACCTACACTGCCACCCTCTCACTCTTTCTTGAACCCACCCAGTCAAGCTATTGCCCCCACCACACCACCAAAACGGCTCTTTTCAAGATCACAGGTGGCTTCTGTCTTGCTAGCTCCAGTGGTCAGTTCTCAGTCTTCATCAGACTTGGCCTCTAGGCTGTGCTGGGCATCGCTGACCCTTCCCTCCTCCTCCATTTGCACCGTTGCTTGGCCTACACTGCATCAGGCAGCGCCGGTGCTCCAGTAACCCCTCCCCACCCTCCTTTGCTGTCCCTAGTCTTCTACATGGAGTGCCCCAGTCTCAGGGCATGGACTTCTTTTGCCTTTAAGATTTTATTTATTTATCTTTAGAGAAAGGGGAAGGAAGGGAGAAAGGGAGGGAAAGAAACATCAGTGTGTGGTTGCCTCTCGAGAGCCCCCTACTGGGGACCTGGCCTGCAACCCAGGCATATGCCCTGACTGGGAATCAAACCAGTGACCTTTTGGTTCACAGGCCGGTGCTCCATCCACTGAGCTACACCAGCCAGGGCAGGACTAATTTTCTATATACACTTGCTCCCTTGTTAACCTCTTCCAGCCTTAGGGACTTACGTGTCATTTACACACTAACAACTCCGAAATTTCTATCTCAAAACTGAACCTCTCCCCTGAAGTCCAGACTCAAATACCCAACTGCCTACCTGCCCTTTGAACTTGGGTGACTAATGGGCATCTCAAGTTTAGGCCAACTGGAACTCCTGGTCCTCCGTCAGCCTTGCCCATCTTTGCTTCTAGCAGCTCCATTCTTCCTGTTACTCAGGCCAAAGACACTGTAGTCACCCCCGATTTCTGTCCTTCTCTCACTTCCTGTACCCAATGCCACTCCCTGGCTACCTCCTGGTTGGAGCCAGCATCACCTGAACCACTGCAGTGGTCTCCTCACTGGGCACCCCACCTCCAGCCTGGTTCCCTAAAGTCAGGGCCCCAGTGGAATCTTATTAAAACCAGAATCAAATAGAGTCCTTCAGCAGCGCAGAGTCCCCCCATGGTTCCCATCTCAGGAAGTCCTCACAGTGACCCACAACACCCTGCACCATCTGGTTCCACATCCTGCCCATCCCTGACTCCCTCCATCCCCTGGCCTCCTACACGTTCCTGGAAAACAATAGGCAAAGTCCGGCCCCTGGTTGGGCTTGCGTCCTCACCAGCTCCACCTCTCTATTCAAATGTCACCTTCTTGGGAAGCCTCCCACAGCCACCTTATATCATTTTTAAAAAGATTTATTTTATTTATTTATTTTTAGACAGAGGGGGAGGGAGAAAGGGAGAGAAACATCAGTGTGTGGTTGCCTCTCATGCACCTGCTACTGGGGACCTGGCCTGCAACCCAGGCATGTGCCCTGACTGGGAATTGAAACTGGTGACCCTCTGGTTTGCAGGCCACGTCAGTTCACTGAGTCACACTAACCAGGGCTACAGCCACCTTATTTTAAAATCACACACACACACACACACACCATAGTCCCCAACCCCTTTTCCTTCCATTTTTTAAATCACAGTTATCACCTTCTCACTTATGTGCCTGAATTATTTTAATTGTCTGATCCTCTCAAGTATTAAAAAGTGAGCTCCATGAGGGCTAGATTTGAGTCTTCTGTATTCACTGCACCTGGAACCGTGTAGGTGCTCAATTAAATATTTGTTGAATATATGAAGCACGGTTTGTTGAATGACCTTGAGGATTCTTGCATGATAGTAAACTACAAATTTCTTAGCCCAGCTCACCCAGGCCATGTTCTAGATTCATTCCTGCCTCCACTTAGTGGCTCGAAGTCATGCCCTCACCAGGATCACCCTCCCTACCCAAGAGGCTCTCACTCAGATCTCCCTCCCCCTGCCTCGCAGCTAAAGGTGTGGACAGGGGGGTCCCCAGTAAAGGTTGTAGGATTTATGTGTTGCCACAGTTACTGCTCCCACCTGGTGTGGAATATCCCCAGTGTGCCCCGCCCCTACAAGTAATCAGTGGTTAGCAAATCCCAAGCAGTCTCGTGCAGAGGCAGGCATAAGGGGGCGACAGCCCAATTTTCTTACGGCATCCGCCCCCCCCCCCATCGCGCCACGCAGTCGTCATGAAGCAAAGCGCATTCCTCCAGCGCCGCTTCCCTCCCCTTGCTCCAAGAAAAAAAGACACAGGCAGAGTAATCGCACTGGAGGGCTGAAAGTCTGTCCGAAAGGCGGGGATGCCGCTCGGTCCCAACGCTCTCAACCATCACCTCTCCTGCCTCCTCCAAGGACTGCTACGCCTGCGCGGGGGAAATAGACCTGGGTACCACGGCTAGAAGCGAGGAGCGCGCATGCGTGAGACAGGGTTCTGCGCCTGCGCCGCTATGGCATCTGGGTGCTGCGGCCCGCTGGCGGAGGCCGGGGGAAGGCATGAAACCCAGGCGGTAAGGGCGTTGGGGACCGACCGGCCCTAGGTGCGCCTGCGCCATGGCTCTCCCGGCCGCGGGAGGCGGGGTCCAGAGGTGGGGGGCCCCGAGAGAGGCGGGGGAGAGGGAAGAGGCCGCAGAAGCCCGAGCCCTGACCGACGGGCAGGCGGGGGCTGCGGCGGCGCCGGTGAGTGACCCGCGGCCGGACCCGGTCCCCTCCACCCGCGGGCCCCCGTGTCCTCTCCTGATCCCAGACCTCCCATTTCCCCGAGAGCTCCCCTGAATTTCTGGCAATCCCCAGAGCCCCTGCTATCCCTGCAGACCCTAATTCCTAACATTTCACCGTCCCAGCTCCCCCACCGCCTGGGAGTCCCCAACTCACCATTACGCCCGTGCGTCCCCTCTGAGGACCCCGTCTCTTAGCGGCATCACTGACGCCCCATTGGCCCGGAACCCCCGGAGCGCTCCTCTGCTCCGCGTCTCCCCCGCCTTGCTGCATCTCTCCTTTTGCATCTCTTGCCCCATCACCCCCACGCATCTTCAACCTGCGAGACACCCCCATTCGCCTTCCATTCCCCCTGTGCCCCCATTCTCCTCTATTTCCTGCAGACACCCCCTCTTCCGCGTTTCCTCCTTTCCCTCCACCCCTTCAGACCCTCCCCCAATTTCCAATAACTCCTCGGCTCGGCACTCTGCGCCGCACGGGCACGAGAGGATCACTCAACGATGTCAGTCATTATTAGGCACTTTGACTGTCCCCCACAGCCCATCGCCCCCCATCCGCCCGGGGACTTAGGAGCCAGTGTCGCAGCGGCCGGGGTGGGGCTGGCGGCGCAGGACGCGGAGCCCCCTCCAGCACAGTGTGCCCTGTGCCCGCAGCGCCGGCGCCCCCCATGCGCCAGGCAGCCGGCCGGCGGCGTCGGGGGGCGCCATGGCCTCGGCGGCGGCGGCGGCGGGCGAAGCGGAAGAGACCACCCGGCTGCGCAAGCCGCGCTTCTCCTTCGAAGAGAACCAGATCCTGATCCGGGAGGTGCGCGCCCACTACCCGCAGCTCTACGGCGCGCAGAGCCGTCGGGTGAGTGTGGCGGAGCGGCGGCGTGTGTGGGACGGCATCGCGGCCAAGATCAACGGCATCACCAGCTGGAAGCGCACTGGCCAGGAGGTGCAGAAGCGCTGGAACGACTTCAAGCGCCGCACCAAGGAGAAGCTGGCCCGCGTGCCGCACTCCACGCAGGGTGCTGGGGCTGCCGCCGAGGACGCCTTCTCCGCCGAGGAGGAGACCATTTTTGCCATCCTCGGGCCAGGGGTGGCGGGGCCAGGAGCTGGTGCAGGGGCCGAGCAGCCCCCCGCGGCCGCCTCCTCACAGCCGCCGGCCCCAAGCGCTTGCGCCCAACGCTATGTTCTGTCGGAGGACCGCAGGGAAGATCGGCGGGCAGGTGAGTTCCTTCACCATCACCTTAACAAGAGCCAACAGTCAGAGGGTCTTCTGTGTGTCTGGCACTGGTCCAAGCCCTTTACGTAGCTCGTCGAATTCTCACCACAACCCTGTGAGGTGGATGCAGTTACTATCCCAATTTTAAACCCAGGGAAACGGAGGCTCAGAACGGTGGGATGAGTTGCCTCGGGTCTCACAGCTAGTCAGTGCCTACCAGAGTCAGGACCTAGGAGGTCCTGGCCCCACATCCACCCCGGTGGCGGGGGGGGTCGTGGGCTCAGGCTGTATTCACTAATCGCCTTGTAGGGCAGTGACTCTGGAGGCAGCCTGGCCTCCAGGCACAACTTTGCCTCTCAGCTGTGTCATTTTGGCTCAATTACTGCCGATCCGTTTCTGCATCTGTCAAATGGGGATAAAAAGCAGTCCCCACGCAAAGGTTGCTGTGAAGATGAAATGAATTAATATGCACAAATTGCTTTGTATACGGCCTCCTGAACAGGCACTGTTAGATCGGGATACAGTCGCCAGTGCCGTGAGGTAGGGACCGTTTCACCATCTCACAGACCAAAGTCTCACAGAGGTTTGCAAACTTTCCTAAGGTCATGGCCTGAGTACAGGTGGTGTGGAGGGCTGAGTACAAGACTTCCCACTTAGCCTTGACCCTGGACCATTATTCCTTCTGCAGCTATTCCCCAGGCACCTGCCCTGTGCTGGGCAGTGTTGGGGACGCACTGAAGGTCAGACTTTGGACTTTATCTTGAGGGCATTGGGGAGTCATGAAAGTGTGTTAAGCAAGAGAGAGAGATACGATCAGCTGGGCCCTTGTTCTTAGGGTGAACCAGACCTCGATGTTTCTGTCTGTGACTGAGACACCACAGCCCTGCCCTCCAGGGGCTCCCCCTCCACTGGGAAAGAAAGATGCGCACATGGATGGTGATGACTCAGAGGGAGCAGCTGATCTGGTCTGGGAAGTCAAGGAGGGCTTCCTGAAGGAGGAGAGATTAGAGTTGAGAAACAGAGGAAGGAAGAAGAGCTGGGAAAGCGTTCCTGATAGGACTAGCATGTGCAGTGGCTGGAAAGCAAGAAAGCTGGACCGGTTGAGAAAACTGAAGTTTATTCACTGAGGAGAGGAGAGGAGGGGAGGGGAGGGAGAGTGGAAAACTTGGAGAAAGGAAATGTTTGGAGATAAGGTTTGAGACCAGACCCTGCAGGGTCTGTAGGCTGAGGTGAGGAGTGTGGCTGTTATACGTAAGTGCTAAGAGGAGACACTGTGAAGGGTTTTGAGAAAGGGAGGGGCGGGATCCAACACAGCAGTTCAGAACCACGTGACTCAGAGAGGTTCATTCACCCACCCAAGGTCACACAGCCAGGTAATAGTAGAGTTGAGACCAGAACAGAGCCCTGGCAGGATGCTCAGTTGGTTAGAGTGTCATTCAGATAAACCCCAGTTGCGGGTTCAGTCCCTAGTCAGGGCACACACAAGAATCAACCAATGAATGCACACATGAGTGGAACAAAAAAATCAGTGTCTCTCTCTCTCTCTCTCTCTCTCTCTCTCAAAGAAAAACAGAACCAAACTGGAACACAGGTTGTGTCCAACTCACAGTCCATTCGCTTAACTGTTGGGCTGGGTTGCCAGGCATTAACAACAATTCATATCCACTGAAAGTTCATGAGCACGCCAGAACGAGGTCACACGTGGCTTGTAAGTGGAAGTCAGACTTTGGACTTTATCTTGAGGGCATTTGGAGGTCATGAAAGTGTCTAAGCAAGAGAGACACGGTCACTTAGAACACGTGTTCTCAGAGGGACTCAAACCTCAGCGTTTCTGTGACAGGGCCCCGTGGAACTGCAGCGGACATGACAAATTCACTTTGTCACACCCTGTATTCTTTCAGTCACTCCACAGAGAGGGACTGAGCCCCTCCTCAGAGTCAGGCAGTGTTGTAAGATGCTGGGATCGCAGTGCGGAAAGACCATTTCCCTTCTCCTCTGAAGCTGACATTCTGATTACTAGAGATAGACCAGAAACAAGGAATCCAAGGCAGGTCATGTGCAGGAAGTGATAAGAACTAAGAAGAAGAAAGCATTAAGAGTATGTTAAGTGGTGGAAGGAGGGTGCACCAGGCAGAGTGTAGTAGCCGCTGCTTCTCTAAGGAGGTGAGATTTGAGCAGAGGCCTGGATAGAGGGATGGAGCCAAGCGGGCGGGCATTTGAGGAAAGAGCACTCCCTCCAGACAGAGGAAACAGCAGGTGCAAAGGCCCTGAGGCAGGAATGTGCTTAAAGCATCCTTGATTAGACTATCACACAGAATACCCGCTATGTAAAACTCATAAAAGAGGACTGAGCAGCCGGGGGCAGCCTCAGGTCTGCTTGTTGACTTTGGAGGGACCGTTTCTCTTTGAAAGAACAATGATAATAATGACACTGAGGATTTACTGTGTGTCAGGCACTAAGGCCTGTACCAGAGACGACTCAGTGACTGGCTCCCAGTAATGGTCCTCAGGAAGACGGTCTGTCATCGGGTCCCTTGGTCCCAGGCACTCACAAGCATCCCGAGGCTCAAAATTTATAAATAAATATGATTGTAACATGTGATGACCCCCCCATGACCCCGTGAGCCCTGTGGACGCGGAGATTGGGCCCCTTTTTGCTCCTTTGACTCGATAGGCAGGAAAGGCACATTTTCAAGTGACATCAATTCCCAGGCCCCTTTTGAGTGAGACTCGCCGCCCTCTGCCCACAGCCCCTGCCCAGGGAGTGATTCAAAGTGTGGGCTCGGGAGCCTGCCTGGGTTCAAGTCCCTCTTCGGCTACTCACCAGCTCGGTGACACCTCGCCGGGCCTCAGGCACCTTATCTGTGAGATGCGGTGACAGTGACAGCAGCCTGCCCCAGAGAATGTCTGAGAGGACTCTGGGAAGGAACACAGGAGCGCGTGGCGGCTTTGCCCAGGGCCGGGCCAGGAAAGTGCCCGACAACAGTCAGCTGTGGTCACTGTCTGTCTCCCGGCCTCCCCTCCCTCTCCCGCCTGCATGGCCCAGAGAGCCTGGACCGCCCCGGAATTCAGGGCTGCAGAGTGACAAAGAGAAGAGCAGGGGGCTCTGCTGTGACCTAGGACCAGGAAGCAGACTTCCCTGAGGATGGAATGCTGGAGGTGGCCAAGGGGTGGTGCAGGGCGTGGGGGCGGCCTGTGCACCGGCCCCGAGGCAAGGAGTCGCCCCGAGGAGACGCTGGGCTGTCCCCTGTGGGTGCTAGGGAGCTATGGGAGGGTTGCTACAAGGGCCCGGGGTCTGCCGGCCCCATCAGTGCTGCCTCCCTGAGGACCACGGTCCTTTCACTAAACCACAGATTTTGTGCTGGACGTTGTTCAAAGCACTGGGTAAAAAGCAGTGAACAAACCGAAGCCCTGCCTGGCGGAGCTGACATCAGGAGGGGACAGACAACATGCATGGAGCAGTCCTGTGCCAGGGGGAGGTCGGCGCGATAGATCAGGTGGGGCCCTGGCCAGGGGGCTCAGTTGCCTGGTTTGTCCTCGTCCCATACACCAAAAGGTTGCCAGTTCGATTCCTGGTCAGGGTGCATACGGGAGGCAACCAATTCATATTTCTCTCTCACATGGATGTGTCCTTTCCTCTCTCTCTAAAAAAATCGATAGCCCTGGCTGGTGTGGTTCAGTGGATTGAATGTCAGACTATGAGCCAAAAGGGTCACTGGTTCAATTCCCAGTCAGGGCACATGCCTGGGTTGCAGGCCAGGTCCCCAGTAGGGGGTGTGGGAGAGGCAGCCACAGACGTTTCTGTCTCCCTTCCTTTTTCTCTAAAAATAAATAAAATCTTTTAAAAAAACTTTAAAAACATATCCTTGGATGACGATTTTTTTTAAGTCAGGTAAGGTAAAGGACAGAGGTGGAAGCTATTTAGAAATATATTTTTTAAGATTTTTATTCATTTATCTTTAGAGGGGAAGGGAAGGGAAGAGGGAGAGAAATATCAATGTATGGTTGCCTCTCGTGCGCCCCCTGCTGGGAACTGGCCTGCAACCCAGGCATGTGCCCTGACTGGGAATCGAACCACAATCCTTTGGTTTGCAGGCCCGCGCTCAATCCACTGAGCTATGCCAGCCAGGGTGGGAAGCTATTTAAGACAGAGGCTGAAGGAAGGCCCTCCTAGGGAGGTGAGGCCAAAAGACACCAGGCAGGTGTCAGCAAAGTCTTTTCCAAGCCAAGTGAACAGCAAATGCAAAGGTCCTGAGGCAGGAGCACCTCAGTGTGTTTGTGGGCCAATAAGACCAAAATGGTGCAGCCAAGTGAATAAGATAACAGGGACAGAGCAGGGAGGGAGATGAGGTCAGGGAGGCAGTGGGGGCAGATGTGCTGAACCTTGGGGGTCTTTGAGGACTTTGCTTTTTCTGAGTGAGTTGAGAGCCGGAGGAAGGCTGAGCAGAGAAAGACAACAGCTGACTTGAACTGGTTAACACCTTCATTAAGCTAGAATTCCCATACTGTGTAACCCGCCCATTTCATGCATCCAATTCAGTGGCTTTTAGCACATTCACAGCCTGCAACCATCACGATAGTCCATTTCAGATCACTTTCATCACTCCAGAAAGAAACCCCCGCACCTCTTGGCCCTCACCCCCTCACCTTCCCCCGAATCTCCATTAAGCCCTAGGGAATCACTAATCCACTTTCCGTCTTTGTAGATTTACCTATTTTGGACATACCATATAAATGGATCATGTGATATGGAGTCCTCTGTGACTGGCTTCTTTCCCGTAGCGTAACTGGCATGCATTTTAGCTGGACCCTTGAGGCTCTCTTGGAGAACCAACTGTAAGGGACAGGGCCTTAGTCTGGGTGGGAGATGACAGTTGGACCAGGGTGGGGGTCTCGGAGGCAGACGGAAGCGGTTGGACGTTAGATTCGTTTGAAGGCTGAGCCCATGGTGTTTGTATGTGGATGGGGTCTTGGGAGAGAAAAAGAGTGAAAGTTTCCAGCCGGAGCCATTGGAAGGATGCAGCTGCCGTCAGCTGAGATGGGGGGGGGGGGGAGGCAGGTTTGGGGAGGACCAGGAGCTCCACTGTGGGCATGTGAGGCATTGTTAGACGAACACAGCTGGAGGGAGAGGCTCAGGCTGGGTCTGGAAGTCTGCGAGCCTCTGCAGGCTGATGGCGTTCAAGTTCATAAGCGTGAGTGAGGTCCCGGGTGAGAGGAGAGGAAGGACACCCAGCAAGCCTGGGGCGGAACTGGGACAGACCAGAGCTGAGGCTGAAATCCTGTCGTCCTGGCAGGAGACAGCCCCTCCTCCGGCCTCCAGAAGTGCCCCCTGCTGCTCCAGCCACCACATCTCTCTCCCCGGCCTTCTCTACCTCCCCAGGATCCGGCAAGGAGGCCTGAGAGGTATGGGTGGGACGGAGTATCCAGATGGTTCAGAGCCTTCTAGAATGCTGGCTCTGCCCGGCTCAGCTGGGCACCTCCAGGACCCTGTTCGCACTAAGGCTGCGTATAGGCCACCAGGTTCCTGTTAAATATACCGACTCTCTCCTCTGGCTACAAGAGCTTCTGCTGTAAGACGTGATTGAACTTAAGTTTTAAAACTGTGGCTCTGGGGCCCAGGTGGGCGGGAGGTGGAAAGGGGAAATGCAGACACCATCACAGGGTCCCGCACGCCTTACCTACATCTCTCTCTCCACAGATACGCCAGCCCACAGCAAGGGGGACTCCGGCAGCCCGGAACCCTGGGCCCGGCCCTCCTGCAACCCCCAGGAAGGGGGCTGCCCCCCGCCCAAGGAGCGTGAGTCTTCGCCCCCTCCGGCCCTGCAGACCGTCCAGCTGCCCCGTCTGGCTTTGTCTCCACCGCCCCCCGCCCCCCCACCTCCACCGCCCCCACCACCGCCACAGGTCCAAGCTGCACCCTCGCCCCCCAGTCCCCTGCCCCCTCCACCACCTCTGCCCACGCTCTCCGGCCCGGACCCCTCCCTGGACTTCCTGCGGGCACAGCAGGAGACTGCCAACGCCATCAGGGAGCTGGCTGGCACCCTGCGCCAGGGACTGACCAAACTCAGTGAGGCCCTGAGTGCCCTGCTGCCCCTTCTGCCTGGAACCCCAGTCGACGCTCTGCCCCCACCTCTGCCCCCACCCCCACCCCCCAGGCCTGTCCTGCCCCCACCCACCCCCAAGGTGGAGATCACCCCAGAGCCTGTGTCTGTGGTGGCCGCTGTCGTGGATCGGGCCATGGTGGCGGCCAGGGGGGTGATCATCGCCCCTAGAAGCGAGGAAGGGGCCCCCCGGCCCCCCACAGCCTCACTTCCTTCCCATGACTCCCCCCCACACAAAAGGAGGAAAGGTTTCCCCACACGGAAGAGGCGGGGGCGATGGAAATCTCCGTGAAATCTGCCACTGGGTTCCAGCTTGTCTCCGCTCTCTGCCGGCACCTCCGCTCCCAGCTTTGCCCAGCAGAGAAGGGCCATGCACCTTCCCTACGCCAGCTGCACCCTGGCTCCCTGCTGCGGGGGCGCGAGCACCCCACTCCCTCTACTAGTTAGTGCCTGATTCGAGGGGGGCCTCACTGATGGGCCCTCCAACCCTTTCTCCAGTACAGCGCTGTCTGCCTGGCTGCTTCCCTTGACCCTGACTTCTAAGCCATCAATCTGATGTTATTTATTACTGCCCTTGGTGGGCTGCAGAGGGAACCTCCAGGGTCTGCACATACCCCCTTCCCTAACCACTCCTGGTCTAGACTTGAAGAGAATTGAGCTGTGGAGGCCTCCCCACATCCCTAATCCAGACTCGGGAGGGAGTGGGGGTTGCGAGACAAATCAGAATGTGGACGACAATGAGGGAGAGGGGGCGAGTTCTCACTGGGGAGGTACAGGTTGGGCCTTCAGAAGCCTCCCATTGCAGTCTGACCTCTGGAGCTCAACGCCCTCCTTTCTCCTCAGTGGTGACAAGATAATCAATAAACTTATTTTTAATACAATTACTCAAGGCTCTGGCTGAGACAGGCCTGGGGTTCCAGCACCTACACCTGCCTCACCCCCTGTGAGCAGACGATACCCTCTTGAAGGTGGAGGGGGAGTTAGAGCTTTTTTTTTAAAGCCATCAAGGCCCATGTTCAAATCTCATTCCTACGTACTCATCCTTCAGGTACCACCGAAACTCCACCCTCCTCCAGGAAAACATGCTGGATTCTCTGCCGAGGCTAGGATGGGTCTGTGTCTTAGGTTCTCTGTGTCCTCTTGTTCTTGTTCTTCCTTTAAGGTAATGAACATCCCTTTATTTAAGGCATGTTTCCTCTGTAGTTCATTGAGGCCAGGGCTGGTTTTCTTACTCCTGAACATGCCGCAGGGCCTGGAGCAAAGGAGGTAACAGCCACCACCCTGGCCTCAGGCAGACCTGACCCAACCCCTGGTGTTGCCTCAGCCAAGTGTGTATCCATGGGACTCTGTTTTCCTCATCTGTAAAATGGGCATCTTTTTGATTTAGGAGCTTGTACCGCCTACCACTACATTCTATTTTACCTTGCAGGCCTCAGCTTAGATATTACCTCCTCAGGAAAGTGTGTCCTGACACCCCCTCCCCAAGCAGTTACTAAAAACTGCGGTTAAGTAGTAACTTGAATACATTTAAATTGAACATCTGCCACCCTCACCAGGCTGATCTCAGTCACTACTGCATCCTCAGCATTTCCCAAAGCTGAAGAGGAGTGGGATCTGAGATGATGGGCTGCTTTAAACCTTCATCCAAGCCCTGGCTGGTGTAGCTCAGTGGACTGAGCACAGGTCTATGAACCAGACAATCGAGGTTCGCTTCCCAGTCAGGGCACATGCCTGGGTTGCAGACCAGTTCCCTGCAGGCCAATTCCCAGCAGGGGATGCACAAAAGGCAACCATACATTGGGGGAACGCGGTCATCCATAGTGCATTTCTGGGCCAAGCACCCTGCTTAGCATTTATATGCATATCTGTACCTTAACCCAAACGGACCCAGTGAAAAGCAGTATCTACGGGTCATTTTTTTCCCAAATAGTTTAGAAACTTGCCTTGAACTTGTCCAGTGCCAAACCTGTCTGCCTGAAGCTGGCCTCCGGCCAGAACTCCTGACTCCCACTAGAGTTTACTAGAAAACGACCTAAAGGCAATTTTCAGTGATATTTTGATGGTCTTTTCAATGGTTCTAAACACACCTTGAACTTACATAGAAATACAGCCAGTACATAGAATCCATAATTGTGCACACCGCATTGCTTAGGAGGAGGCCAAAAGTGATCTTTTTCAAAGGATTCCCTTTAAGAAAAATAACACAGATGGGTAACAATCGGGGCTGCTGGGGCACGGCGGCAAACACAAGGCCCAAGAGCGGAATCTGGCCCTCCACCTTGTTTCTGTCTGGACAGCACCGAGCTCCTTGCCCCTAGTTAAGTAGTTACATTTATACAGTCCTAAAATTACATTCAGCCCTTTGAAGGCACGGGGGAGGCTGATGTGGCCCCTGTGCAAATGAGTTTGCACCCCTGTGCTAGGGTTTCAGTTGGATGAGGAAAGGGGTAGACAGCCCCTGATTAGTTTCAAAAACATATAGCTTCACATTCCTAACACAAGCCCAGGCTTAGGAAGAGGCTAATGTGAACTAGAACTTGGAGACCTGTCTTCCCGCTCTAGCCACCCCCCCACCCCCCACCCCCCCACCACGCAGACGGCCTAGCACTGTAACCAACCAGCAAGAAAAAAACATAGGGGTCCCCAGAGCCTGATGGGGCCTATCCGGTAGTAAGCATTCAAGGTTGTAGAAAGGTGGTCTGGCGCTTCTCTCCTCAGAAACTAGCCCCCCCACTATTGTGCGCCATATCTGGCCTCCTTCCTCCAAGTTAGGGAGCAGTAGGGTGCGAAGATCCCCTCAACTTCGTGCTCCGAAAACACGGAAAGAGCCCCCCAAAATTGACGACGGGGGGGGGTAGAACAGGCAGCAGGAATTGGGAAGGCCCCCCCCCCCCGCCAGACCTCCCAGACAGCGGAAGTGCGTCAGTTTGTCCGCCCCGCAGAGCATTTTGGGAATTGTAGTGAAGTTGAGGCGGGCGGAGAAATTGACAGTGTAACCCTTTGGAGACCAAAGCGCGCCTGCAGAGCCGCAAACAGAGTTGAAGGGCGCTTACAACTCCAGCAGATGAGGCAACTGAGGCAGAGACCTTCAGTCCTCCCTTTTTGTCCGGCCCGGGTCAGAGGCTGATACACAGGATTCTGGGAAAAGCAAAGTACCAAATGGACAACCCGCCCCCCCACCAGCAAATTGCCAACTTCCCCTCCCTTTCCCAGAAACCATCCAATCAGGGCCCCTCTGTCCGCCCCAGGAGCGCCAGCCTTCTTAACTGGTCATTGGCTTACCTTTGATGGGCGGAGAACTTAGTTTCAGAGAGGGCAAGACTTTCGCTTAAAGCTGCACAGCAAGTCGGAGCAGAAATTGGACGTCCGGAATCATGTCCGCCCTCTAGTTTATAAATTTTCGGTAGCACTAACCATTCGTATCACATCCTCCTTGCAACTCTAGTGCCCGAGCTCCTCCTGCCCTCGCTGAAGTCACTGCTCTTCTCGAGGAGTGGTAAGAATTGTGCGGTAGAGAAGCTGCGAGTTCCCTCCACCAACGCCAGCGGCCTGCGGTCCCCTTTAAGAACCGACCCCGGCGGGACTACATTTCCCAGAAGGCTTTGCCGTCACGTTATGTAACTTTCCCTGCGAAGCGGCCTCTGGGGCAGTAGGAGGTGGAGGCGGCGGTGGCCGTTGCAGTGGTGGCGGCGGGAGCGGCGGGAGCCCGAGGCGGCGGCGCCCGCGGCCCATCGCCGGCCCCGAGCTGTGCGCCTCGGCTCGGAGCCTGGACTGGGCGGGGGCGCCGACGTGCCTCTGCCTTCCTTTTCAAGGAGGCGGGAGTGAGGAAAAAGGCTTAGGGCCCAGGGGGCGGGGAAGGGGGGCCGGGCCTGGATCCGCGGGGAGGCCGAGCCGGAGGCCCGACCGCGGCTCGCGCTTTCCTGGAGACACAAATCGAACATCGACGGCGCGGATCGAACGTCGGCGGCGAGTGAAACTCGGGGGCCCTTCGCCGCGCGCGCGGGGGCCATGGCGTCGGTGCAGGCGTCCCGCCGCCAATGGTGCTACCTATGCGACCTGCCGAAGATGCCGTGGGCCATGGTGTGGGACTTCAGTGAGGCCGTGTGCCGCGGATGCGTGAACTTTGAGGGCGCGGATCGCATCGAGCTGCTCATCGATGCCGCCCGCCAGCTCAAACGCAGCCACGTGCTCCCCGAGGGCCGCTCACCGGGACCCCCGGCCCTCAAGCATCAGGCCACCAAGGATCTGGCTGCTGCTACTGCACAGGGGCCCCAGCTGCCTCCTCCTCAGGCACAGCCGCAGCCTTCGGGAACTGGCAGCGGCGTCTCGGGCCAGGACCGCTATGACAGGGCCACATCATCCGGCCGCCTCCCCCTGCCCTCACCTGCCCTGGAGTACACCCTGGGGTCCCGCCTGGCCAATGGGCTGAGCCGCGAGGACGCAGTGGTGGAGGGGGCTAGAAGGGCCCTGCTTGGCTCTATGCCTGGCTTGGTGCCCCCCGGGCTACTGGCAGCTGCAGTGTCTGGCCTGGGAAGCCGAGGTCTGACGCTGGCACCCGGCTTGAGTCCTGCCCGTCCGATCTTCAGCTCCGATTTCGAGAAGGAGAAGCAGCAGAGGAATGCAGACTGTCTGGCAGAACTGAATGAGGCCATGCGGGGCAGGGCAGAGGAGTGGCACGGGCGCCCCAAAGCAGTGCGGGAACAGCTGCTGGCGCTGTCCGCCTGCGCCCCCTTCAATGTTCGCTTCAAGAAGGATCACGGACTGGTGGGGCGGGTATTCGCCTTCGATGCTACTGCCCGCCCTCCAGGCTACGAGTTTGAGCTGAAGCTCTTCACCGAATATCCCTGTGGTTCTGGCAACGTGTACGCAGGAGTCCTGGCCGTGGCTCGCCAGATGTTTCATGATGCTCTGCGGGAGCCGGGCAAGGCACTGGCCTCATCAGGCTTCAAGTACCTCGAATACGAACGCCGACACGGCTCCGGGGAATGGCGCCAGCTGGGGGAGCTGCTAACCGATGGTGTCCGAAGCTTCCGTGAGCCAGCTCCCGCCGAGGCCCTGCCCCAGCAGTACCCAGAGCCAGCTCCCGCAGCTCTCTGTGGCCCACCCCCGAGGGCCCCATCCAGGAACCTGGCGCCCACGGCACGCCGTCGCAAAGCATCCCCTGAGCCTGAGGGTGAGGCAGCTGGGAAGATGACCACCGAGGAGCAGCAGCAGCAGCAGCAACGACACTGGGTAGCACCTGGTGGCCCATACGCTGCCGAGACCCCTGGTGTGCCCTCACCCATTGCTGCCCTGAAGAACGTGGCTGAAGCCCTGGGCCACTCCCCCAAGGACCCTGGTGGGGGAGGGGGCCCTGGCCGAGCAGGGGGTGCCAGCCCAGCAGCATCCACGGCCCAGCCTGCAGCCCAGCATCGCCTGGTGGCCCGCAATGGTGAGGCCGAAGTCAGCCCCACTGCCGGGGCAGAAGCTGTTAGCGGGGGTGGTGGCGGCACCGGGGCAACCCCTGGGGCCCCCCTGTGCTGTACCCTATGCCGGGAGCGGCTGGAAGACACCCACTTCGTCCAGTGCCCCTCAGTGCCCGGACACAAGTTCTGCTTTCCCTGCTCGCGAGAGTTCATCAAGGCACAGGGCCCTGCTGGTGAGGTGTACTGCCCCAGTGGAGACAAGTGCCCGCTGGTGGGCTCCTCTGTCCCCTGGGCTTTCATGCAGGGCGAGATCGCCACCATCCTTGCTGGAGACATCAAGGTTAAGAAAGAACGAGACCCCTAGACCACCACTGCTACCAGTCTACTGTCCCCTGCCCCCTTGTCACCCACCGCTGCTGCGGATAAATTATTCCCTCCCCGACCCATCCCAGTGCCACCCCACCTATGTACATATCCCCTCCCTCATCCCAGACGGGTCCCCTGGGGTAAACGCATTGAGGGTGGTGGGGAGAAAGCTCGTGGCTTGTGTGCAAGGGCGTGTTTGGGGTCCCTTGGCCCCTCCAGTTTCCCTCTCCCCTCCTTGGCTTGGCTTTGCTGCTGCTGGTAGTTGGGGGAGAGGTGCCTCCTTCCTCCTTGCGAAGGGACCTCCTGGAAATTCGCTCTTTATAAATGAAGCAAAAGCATTTTATTGCTCCCCTCCCCTGCCCCTTTTCCTCCTTCAATAAAGTTAAAGATGGGGTTTTTTTTTCTTCTTGGTCCCTTAGTTTGTGAGATGCTGCGCCCCCTCCAGGACCGAGCTGGTCCTGCAGGGAGAGGAGCTCGCGTTGTCTCCTCCAGGTGGCGCCCTTGACTCAGGCGAGCCCACCGGCGTCTACAAACTCCGGCCAAGGGTCCACCGGTCTAGCCTAGCCGCGAGCCCCTTTTTCAGGTGGCAGCACTGAGGCTCAGAGGGGATGGCTGTTGCATGGGAGCCATAGCCACGCTCAGGAATTAGGCTTCCTTTCTGGTCCACCCCCTATACCTCCCCAGAAGGTAGGAAGGAGTTGGCGCCCTTTGGGGGAGAGGTGGGGAAGGTGCATCAGGAGGCTTTCTAGTAGGGATGGGGAGTGAGTTCTGGCTGGGCAGAGTCAGAATTAAATACAACTTCTATAGGGGCTGCCCGAGGAAAGGAGATTTACTTCCGTGGGGTACACTAACAGGGTCCTTGGAAACCGGGGTGGTGGCTGCTTCGGGCCTCGTGGTGCAAGAGCGCCAGAGGCAGACACCTGGGAAGTGAACTGGGTTCCTCGGGTCCATGTGGGGAACCCAGCCTCAACGGTGGCCATCCTAGAACACCATGACTGGCAGGGTAAAAGGCCCTCCCCCCACCCCAACCTGCGGCTGCCTCTGATGTGCAAGGCCTTGTCCCGCACCTGTCCGGGTGGACTGATCATTAACCAGGACTTCCTGCTCGCTGATGTCATGGGGCGGGGCCTGAGCCGGCTGTGGCTGAGCAGGGGTTAAGGGGAGGGGCAGGCCCAGGAGCCCATCCCCCACCCCCGGGGACCCTGAAGTGGCTACTCGGGGGAGGCAAAATGCCTGGCCCAAAGGCCAGCAGTGGCCTGCGGTGGGGGGATGACAGTCGTGCCACGGCGCAGCACTGTCCTGCAGCCCAGACCCAAGGTTCCTCCAGATCTCGGGAGGCAGCCGGGTATCCTATTAGCTAAATCTGGAAGACCCCGCGCTTTCTGACCCGTCGTCTTGGTTACCCAGGTGTCCCACCCACACATCCCACAGACCCTTATATCATTAGGGACCCCGGCAGGGGTTTGTTCTCCCCATCTTGAGTTTTGTTGTTGTTGTTTAAATTGATTTTAGAGAGAGAAACATCGATTTGTTGTTCCACTTAATTATGCATTCATTGGCTGATTCTTGTGTGTGCCCTAACTGGGCGGGGATCGAACCTGCAACCTTGGCGAATGGGAAGAACACTCTAACCAACTGAGCTCCCCAGCCAGAGTCAACATCTTGAGTTTTTGAAACCCTAGTTCTTGGACTGAGGGTCCCCCGCCCCCCGCAGCCTTCAGGTCTCAGGTGTTCAGTCACCCCTGGCACTGCCAGCCTGGGCTCTGGGCAGGGCTGGGAAAGCCACCCCTGATTAAATACACTGGGCGATAAGCCTGGGACAAGGGAGTCGCCGAATGGTGTAACATGCCTGTTCACCCCTCCTGGGCAGTCTGGTGGTCGCCCCAGGCACAGCTCTGCAGCCCCAAGCACTGGGTCGCTCCCCCTCCCCCATCCTCAGGGCCAGAGGCCTTCAAATACAGGGCCCTCCGCCCCAGCGGGGGTTAAAGAGCTGTGGAGGACACCTGGTCCTTTAAGAACAGCTGGTGGGTGGGTGGGGGGCAGGGGAGTCATCCCCAGCCTGGCCCGGTGTGTGTATTCTAGATAGAGGTTGGGTTAACCATTAACAGAGCAGAAGACCTGACCTGTGTGGGTGTGAGGGGCTGGATCAGCCCCCCTCCCCCAATGCCAGGGTGGACCCAGAGTGAAAGGGGTTCTGGATCTCTTTGGGGGATCCATGAGGAGGGGACGAGGCTTCCAAAAAGAGAGAGAAAGACCCCAAAGAGACGGAAAGAGAGGTGGGGGACAGCAGAGGTGGGGAGGCAGATGCAGAGAGACCAGGTCCCTGAAAGAAAGAAATAGAGAGAGACAAGGAGAGCTCAGGGTACCCTCTGAAGTGAGGGGAATGAGGTAGAAACAGACAGAAGTTCAGAAAAGAGAAAGAAATCCCCAGATACGACAGAGATAGAAGGAGGGAGAGAGCAGACCGAGACTGGGAGAGGGGAATAAAGAGCAAAGGAGAGAGAGAGAAAAACTGGGGAATCAAAAAGGTACAGGTTGGAAGCAGAGAATCAGGACATTTTCAAACCTAAAACTTCTATGAGACAGAAGCAGAGAGCAGAGCACCGTGATGAAGGACAAGCTCCATCTGTCTTGGTCACTTGGTTCCCCCCAAAAAGGCCTGCTCAGTGCCTCTTCTTCCTCCTCCTCCAGGTCACAGTTCAAGGGACCCCTCCTCCAGGAAGCCCTCTTGGACACCCCAGTCTGTGTCAGGCGCTACTTCTGGGCTCTGACAGACCCTGCACGTTCTGAGTCATCACTGGGGACTGGACTGCCAGCCCCATCAAGGCAGGGCCGGGTGTCTCCGTCACCACTCTGTCCCCAGCAATGCCCCCCGAACAGGGCCAGTGTGAAGGCTGCATTAATGGTCTCCTTTCCTTCCATAAACATTTACGCAGCATCCACTGCGTGACGAGCACTGCGGTGAGTGCTGTGGACACAGCGGGGAGCCGACTGCGGCCCCTCCTCTCGCGCAGCTGACGCTCAGGTGAGAGGCACAGACAGTCCCGTAACATGCAACAGCTGTGGAGCAGGGCATCCTCAGAAGAAGAAGCAAAAGCCAGAGAAAGGGGATAGAGAGTGATGGAGGTCGCTGTTTAAAGAGGGGGGGGGGGGCTCACCGAGGAGACAACACTGGGAAGTGAAGGAGATCAGGGAGCAGGTCAGGAGAAACCCGGGAGAGCAGCGCGTGCAAAGGCCCTGAGGTGGGAGCCTGCTCGGCTTGTTCCAGGAGCAGCCACGTGGCCAGTGCGGCTCTGAGGTCAGAGAGACAGTGAGGGAGCAAGGGAGCCCTGCAGGTCATGGTGAGGACTGCAGATTTAGTTTCAAATGGGGTAGTTTCTTTCCGAAACCCAGAAAGAAGGGATGGAACATAGGAGGCAGAAATGGCAAAGCACCTCGCTGATCTGTGTGCCCAGGGCTGAGGAGACGACCTAGCACATCTGCTCGATGACAGTGTGTGCACGAGTGAACAAGACCCAGACGGACAGAGAAAAGGTCAGAACGGCATTAGAGGGACAGACAGGCTCCCAGGGACAGGCCGGGTAAGGACCCAGGGACGCCCAGGGACAGCAGACACAGTAGCCCGGCTGAGAAGTCCCGCTTCTTTCAGAGCCCTTCCCACCCGGAGAGCTTCCCTGAAGCTGGAAAAAAACCCCAGGCTCCCCTGCCCGCCTCACCCGTGGCGTGCCCACTCACACCTCAGGCGGAGGAAGCTGGCAGGCCGCACAGGAACCTTTTGTGCGGGGGGGGGGGGGGGGTGGAGGCGGGCGGGCAGCGGGGACGAAGGGAGAGGAGTGGCGGGCGGGCAGGCAGCGGGCAGCGGCTACACAAAGGCCCCAGTGTCTGCCCTCCTGCCCCCGGGTACAGATATAAATAATACGTATATATATCTATATATATCTATACACCCGTGGGCTGGGGGCGGGAGGCTGGGGGCCACACACTTCCCCAAGGGCCCAGGCATGGTCTTGTGGCCGAGGGCTGATCTCGTGGGGGCTGGGGGCCCTGAGACACACAGACATGGTGGCTGACACTGAGAGACCGGTGCTGAGAGGGACACGGGGACAGGAGGGAAAGAAACTTACGAAGTGCAAGAGAGAGAGAGAGAGGCAGGCAGAGTCCGCACTGGCGGAGACAGAGCAGGAAAACGGGAAATCAACCTTCCCTGAGAAAGGACTGAAAAGTAGGAGCCAGAGGGACCATGGCAGAAGATAGACAAGGGTCATTCTGGAGAAAGGCAAAGCCACAGAGAAACCCAGGAGAGAGGAAGTAAGGACAGAAACAGAGAGGCCAGCAGACGCCCAGAGAGGCACATGCAGAGAGAGAAGCAGACAGACAGACAGACAGGGCAGGGCCAAGACTGAGGCTTGGGGAGGCTGGTGACTGTGGGTGGGGGGAGACCAGGGCCAGTCTGCAGTTTGGGGGCACTGCCCGTGGGACTCCGGTCCAGCCCAGTGCAGGGCGGGCCGCGCTGCAGGGGCGGGGGTGCGGGAGGCGGCCCTGCCTCGGTTCCGGATCCTGGTGTTTACCTGGGGCAGGCCTCGCAAACAGGCGCCCGGCCTGGGCCGCGGAGGGCGGGATGGGACGGGCCCCACTCTGGCACCAGTGGGCCCGACACACCCACCTGTGGCCTGGGCGGTGAGTAACCCGGTGACACCTGGACAGATGGTGACACATTGAGGGGCAGACATGGTGACACACAGAGACAGATATAGGCAGACCCGAAGTGTCAGAGACATAAACAGACACACGAACCCGGTGACAAAGACACACTGTCACAGGCACAGGAACAGGCACACAAAAGACAATGGCAGGCAGAACTGTGACACCCCCCCCACACACAGGGGCCCAAACAGCAACAGCCACAGAGAGCCCGTGACCGACACAGAGACGAACAGGCACAAACACCATGCACTGACGTGGTGACTGGGGACACAGCACAGTTGACATGTCATAAGCCCACAAACATAAGGACACCAGGATACATGCATGACACCCAGTGACGCGCGCACACACACACACACACACACACACACACTCTTGAACTGCCCAGACCGCTGACTCCAGAGCAGGCTGTGGCGGGAGTGGGGGTGACGGTGGGGGCCTGGGGACACCAGAACCCTGGGCTGCTGTCACCCCTCCTGGGCTCTAGAGCAGCCCAGCGGTCCAGGGTTCCGACTCTTGGCTGGACTAGTGGGGTTCGCGTCCCCCTTTCCCTACTCACTCCTAGCCGCATGGTGAGGGGCAAACCACTGCACCCCTCCGTGCCTCAGCGTCCCCTATAATAAAATGGGGTGCAGGAGGGGTTCGGTTTACAACTTGTCAGGTGCTCACACGACGCCTGACATATGGTCAACCCCGGTAGCTGTTACTACTTTCATCCTTATCACCTCCTGCCTCCTGACACACATGGCCCTCGGCCCACAGCAGGGACACTGCTCTGGGCCCAGTTCCCCACCCACGGGCCCTTCCTCGGACGGTGTCACCTCAGGCCCACAGACTGTGTCCAGACCCATGTGCTCCCAGCCCAGGCTCCTCTGTGTCCCCGCGGCCATCCCTCCATCCCTGATCCCTGGCGTCCTCAAGTCTGTCCATGCGTCCCACGTCTGACCGTGGTACTTTTCCACGCTGGACACCAAGCCGGCTGTCCCTGGGGTGGGGGTCACACCTGCCCACGCCAGCCCAGCCGGTGGCCACTAGACACCCTGACGGACGGCCCCACCCTCCCCCCAGGACCCTACAACAACACCCGCCCCTCCGGCCACCTGAGGTCCCCACTGGGGCGGCCTGAGGCCCGAGCCCGGGGACAGGAAGCCCCAGGCCTGGCGGCCCTGAAAGCCTCTTTCAGCCTGGGCCTCCTCCCGCTGCCACCGACTCCTCCTGCGGAATAATATTTGGGCTGTTGGCCGGGTGGGGGGCGGGGGCCAGATCCGGAGGCCGCCTGGGAGAAGCCAGAAACCGCAGGGCTTCCTGCCTCGGGCCGGCCGCTCCGACTCGGGGAGAGACCCCCAGGCCCGGGGGAGGGGGGCGGGCGCCCGGGGAGACTGAGGGCCTTTCTCTCGGCCCCAGTTGTTTTTTCCAGGAACCGGGAGGAATTCCCCAGCCTGCCCAGGACAGCGAGGCTGGTGGGGACGGCTGACAGGGAGCCAGCACGGCAGGGGGCGGGGTGACACGCAGCCGGCGGGGCGGGCGCAGCGACAGAAATAGAGGGCCCGGCCAGTGCGAGGTGGCAGGTAGGGGTGGAAACTCAGGGAGCTGGGAGAGGGGGACCAGAGGAGGAGGAGGAGGAGGCCAGAGAATCTGGGAGTTGAGGGCACACGGACCCCGAAGGAAGCCCCCCAGAGAGTCCCCTAGAAGAGGAAGACCCAGAGAGAGGGAGGGACGCGGGCCAAGCCGTGCAAAGAATGAGAAAGGGAGCAAGGCAGACCGCATGAGAGACAGATGGAGAGAATGAATGAATGGTCTCAGGAAAAAAAAAAAAAAAATCAAGGGCCAGAGCCCTGGTAGGGTGGCTCCGTTGGTTAGAGCGTCATCCCAATACGCCACGTTGGGCGTATCCCCATGGGTTGTAGGTTCGATCCCCAGTCAGGGCACGTACAAAAATCCATCAAGGAATGTATGAAGGAGTGGGTGGGTGTGTGTTTGTGTCTCTCTCTCCTTTCTTCTCTCTCTAATATCAATCAATTAAAAAAAAGAACAAAAACAAGGGACAGAGACAAAGACAGAGAGAGAGTTAGGGACGGAGTGGTCAGAGAGGGCTGGCACTCAGGGACACAGAGAAAGATGGACACGGGACCTGGGAGAGACGTCGCGCTCACATGCGGGTGGATGAACAGGCGGCCTTTGGGCTTCGGTGACTGAGTGACTGAGGAGTGACAGGGAGCCAATGACCAACCAAGACAAAGGTGCCTGCCCACCTGCTCCAGACAGGCTGCGGGACCTCGGTCCGGTCCCTTCCCGTTCTGGGCCTGGGCTTCCGCTCAGTGGAACGAGGGGCGTGAGGTGCACAGCTGTGTTCCTGAGAGGGCCACGTCCTCACGACATCTGAGTGACAGACAGACAAACAGACTCCAAGCCTGGGGAGACACCTGGACGGACAGGCCCCCGGGCCCTGAAGGAGAACCCGGCTCTGGCCCCACACACCCTCCTACAAAGGTGACAGACACACGCCAGGGCCAGCCGAGCGCAGTGACAGGCACACGGGAGCACGAACAGCCTTTCTTTTCAATACACAGACAGGGGCTGACATGGAGATACACATGGAACATGCCATGACATGCATGCCCACCACATGGGCATCATCACGCACAGACTCCTGCAGGCCGCAGGTCTCCAGACATGCCAATGCACAGAAACCCAGGGGACACATGAGCGACACGGAAAAGACACACATG
The DNA here is from genome assembly GCF_021234435.1 of Artibeus jamaicensis. Taxonomy (NCBI): domain Eukaryota; kingdom Metazoa; phylum Chordata; class Mammalia; order Chiroptera; family Phyllostomidae; genus Artibeus; species Artibeus jamaicensis. The sequence goes on from NW_026521297.1 coordinate 1,550,106, forward strand.
CCAGAGTCTGCTTCCCCGGGCACCATGGGAAGCGCACACCCAGAGTGGGGACAGACTGCAGACCCACACGATGAGGGACAGAGACGATTGGCGCTGCCCCTGGGACCTCCCTCGCCAGGCGCAGTGAGGGTCGGGGGCGGGGCACACACACATGGACACGCACATGCAGACGCAGAAGCTCCAACACACATTCTTTTTCCAGGAACACCATGTCTGCCCCCTCTCCTCCTCCACAGCCGAACCCCAAATTGAGCAACCCCTGGGCTCCCCGAGCCTCAGAGCTGGGGGGTGTGCAGTGGGGGTGGGGTGATGGCCTTGGTCACTGCACAGCCACCTCCCCCTGCTGCCATGGCCCCACAGCTGCGGGGGCTGCTATCTGTGAGCAAACTGTCCTTCGGGTCAGGGACAGCAAAGAGCCAAAGGTCAGGTCGATGCCTCCCCCAGCCCCTCCCCCAGAGGCAGCCAGCTCTTGGGGGCAGGAAGGAGGGGGGCCAGGGACACAGCAATTCAGGGGTTCAAGTTCCACAGGGCCCCTCCACCAAGGACAAGAGACATTCTGTGTGAGGCAGAAACGGTGCCTTTAATGTTCAAACACAGCCAGCACCCCACTTCCCAGGCAAGAACCAGACTTCAGTAGAAATCACCCACCCCCAGCAGTCCTTCCTGGTCTCCCCTGGACCAGAGCGGGGCATGGGCTCCGGAGAAAACTGAGGCGCCTGCTCCTCTCCAACCCTCCCTCAGCTCACACCAAAGGGACAGTGATGGGACGGCCAGCCCTGCAGGGCCTGTGGCGACCGTTGCGGTGCACAACGGGACCGTGATTATTATGTCCACCAGCCAGCATGGTGGCCAGTTTAGCCCCCAGTGGATGAAAACAGATGTTGCGTGGGATGGTGGCCAAATCGGCACCTACCAGGCCGAGAAGTCCACCCCCAAAAAAGTGATCACAGACCCAACGGGCCAAAGAAGATGCAACTGAACCAGCATCACCATGGCAACCAAAGGGTCAGCGGAGAGGATGTCCATCGATGTCCCAAGGGCCAACCAGATGTCATCCCCGATGGCGGCCCCTCAGGAGCGCCCAGTGGGTCGACCAATTATATCCATCAACATGGCAGACTTCACAGTACCCGACGGACTGCCACGACGCCCACAGAAGCGGCAGTCACCACAGTAAGCAAGAGACCGGCCGAGATGTTGAACTGGCGGGGACGGTGCAGCGTCGCCACCGGGAGAACCGGGCCCCAGCAGCCCCAGGCGCCAGCTGCAGCCGCGGCCCTGCGCGCCGACCCCCGCTAGGAGGCGTTCAGCACAGAGCGGGAATACAAGCCCTGGTAGTAGACCCCGGGCTCCCCACCCTCTGCCCCGTAGCCCCCAAACCCCACGTCCAGCTTGGGAGGTGCTGGTGTCTGTTCCGACATCAGGTTGTTGATGGAGAAAGGGTGGTTGAAGTTGTAGGGGGCGTCCAGCTTCAGCTCCCCGGGCAGCTCCAGGCCAGTGAAGTAGGGTGTGGAGGAAGGCGGCGAGCCACAGTCCAGAGCCCCCACGTCCTCCCCACCCTGGGCCTCAGGCTCGGGCGGTGGGGGCTGCGGCTGCGGCTGCGGCGGAGAGGAGACCGTGGCAGCCGGGGCGGCGCTCGAGGCCGCAGACCCCGCACCGTTCCTGGGGGCGGAGGCCCCGCCGCCACCGCCGCCGCCTTTCTTCACCTTCTCCTCCAGCTTGAAGCGCTTCTGGCGGCGCAGGTAGCAGCCATTCTCAAACATGTTCCCTGAGCTGGGGTGCAGGGCCCAGTAGGAGCCCTTGCCTGGCTTGTCTGGGGAGCGCGCCACCTTGATGAAGCAGTCGTTGAAGGACAGCGAGTGGCGGATGGAGTTCTGCCAGCGCTGCTGGTTCTCCCGGTAGTAGGGGAAGAGCTCCATGATCCACTGGTAGATCTCGCTCAGCGTCAGCATCTTGCCCGGCGCCTGCTGGATGGCCATGGTGATGAGCGAGATGTAGGAATATGGCGGCTTGGCGTGCGCCAGGGACCGCCGGTACCCTTTGGGCATCTCTCTCCCATGCACCAGCCCCGGGCCCGGGCCCGGGCCCCCGTACCCTGAGCTGCTGCCTCCACCACTGCCGGCACCCAGGCCTGGGAAGGTGGGGCCCAGCGGTGCCGTGGGGGCTGGGGGCGCCAGGGGTCCTGAGGGCAGTGGGGAGGCAGGGAGCCCCCCAGGGGAGTAGGGCGAGCTCAGAGGGTTCAGGGTCATGTAGGAGTTGAGGGGGGCCATGGTGGGCACTGGGGTCACTGGAGAGTAAACCTGCATGGAGAGAAAGAGAGACGGAGAGGGGTCAGTGGGGCCCCACTCGCTGCTCAGCACAGGGTTGCTGGACCCCACTGTGTGTCTGTCTGTCTTGTGGCAACTGTGAGTCCCTTCCGTCCCTACTTTTCTGCGTTCAGCTCTGGAAGTCTCTCTCTCACCCCTCCTCCTGCACTGACCCCCACACTCCAATACACTGAAGCTCACGCTCGAAGCGGTTCTCAAAGTGTAGCCCTGGAGCGCCTCGGAGACCTTTTTCTGGAGTTTAGGTGTCCAGAGGTCAAGCTGCTTTCACTCGGCGCTAAGATATGACGAGCCTTCTTCACTCTCTTTCCCTGCCGAGTATACAGGGGAGGCGGCCCGAGGGCATGAGACAGGGGACCCCATACCAGGCGGAATGCAGACGCCGCTACAAGAATCCTTCTGTGCAACCCCACACTAAAGAGATTCGCGAAACTGTCTCGGTGCCTCTCCTCTCGCTCTGTGCTTTGAAATATTGTTACTTCAATAAAAATACTTTACACTAACACATCATTGCTATTTTAGAACTAATTAATACGTTAACATTTTTTCCTCAGTTTTTATTTCTTATAAGGTAACCATTAAGATAGCCATAACCCACACCAACAAAAACAACTTGGGGTTCTCAATATTTTCTTAAAGTGTTAAGAAGCCCTGGCTGGCATAGCTCAGTGGATTGAACTCGGGCCTGGGAACCAGAGGATATCAGTTCGATTCCTAGTCAGGGCATATGCCTGGGTTGCAGGCCAGTTCCCAGCAGGGGACACATAAGAGGCAACCATACATTGATATTTCTCCCTCTCTCCTTACCTTCCCCTCTAAAGATAAATAAAATCTTTTTTTAAAAAATGTTGCCCTGGCTGGTGTAGCTCAGTGGATTGAGCACGGGCCTGCGAATCAGACAATCACGGTTCGATTCCCAGTCAGGGCACATGCCAGGGTTGCAGGCAGGTTCCCTGCAGGCCAGTTCCCAGCAGGGGACGCACGAAAGGCAACCATACATTGATGTTTCTCTCCCTCTCTCCTTCCCTTCCCCTCTAAAGATAAATAAATAAAATCTTTAAAAAAAATGTTAAGGAGTCCTAAGACCCAAAAAATGGACACCTGCTGATTTATTGAATAAACTAATCTATACATGTACTCTCTCTCCATCTTTTAGGTTACAAAATAACCATCTTTAATAGGTCACAAATGTTTGACTATCGCCCTGACTGGGGTGGCTCAGCTGGCTGGGTGTCATCCCACAAAGTGAAAGGTCACAGGTTCGATTCCCAGTCAGGGCACATGCCTGAGTTTCTAGTTCAGTCCCTGGTTAAGGCGTGTACAAGAGGCAACTGATTGACTGATGCTTTTCTCTAACATCAGCGTTTCTCTCCCTCTTTCTCCTTCCCTTCCCCTCTCTCTAAAAATAAAATAAGTAAATCTTTAAAAAAATGTTTACCGGAAATCACATTTCAACCTCATCATCTGATCACTATATACAGGGTCCACTCAAGCAAGTAACACCTGCTTGAGTGTGCTTGGTAGGCTAATATGGGCACAATAATTTACAGTTTTGACTGAACAGTTCACCTAAAATGTCACGTGGTGTGCTTCAGTGTGATCTTGCTGTTACAGAATTACACGCTTACGATTTGGTAATAAAGAGGGGAGTTACTTGTGCCAGGCCCTGTCTATATCATCAAATCCAAGGCATCGCTGTTCATAAATTGCGATATTCAGTATCAGTAAGAATGGGGGTGGGGGAACCCACTGTGAATGACAATCCCTAAGCACCATTGGCTGTAAAGCCCGTTCCATTTTCGGAAACATTCGGAAGGGGAAAACCGTGCATCACGCGAGACGCTGCCTGTCTCAGTAACACTCTGTATAGTCTTCCTTCCATCCACTCGGCCACATTTCTTGGCCGCTTACTCCGTGCCAGGTGCCGCTCCCCGCACAGCCCGGAAAGGCCCCCTTTGGCCTTCAGGGCCGCACTACCGGGAGGCGCCACTGTGACCCCCACTCTACAGCTGAGCAAGCTGAGTCCCAGAGAGGTTGTCGGGGTCACACAGCAAGGAAGAGGGGCAGAACCGGGATTCTGAGGCCGGGCAGACCGGCTGCAGGCCGGGCTCTGGACCTCGCTGTGAAAGCCGTGACCAAGCCGACGGACGCCACGCCTGCCCTCACGCAGCGGGCCCGTCCAGCAGGAAGGGAATGAGAGGAGGAAAATATGAAGTGTGGCGAATGGAGATTTCTCTCCTGTGTGTATTTACCCCCTGCCACCCGCTGTCTCCATCCTCCCCCCCTGAGTCCTCCATCTGCCAGGCTGCCCTGCTCCCTGGCCCTGTCCCCGCTGGGGTCTCACGGCCTTGCGGGTGCTGCTCCAGCTCTGCGGGAGCCACCTTTGCTCTGAGCTGGTGGGTCGCGCCTCTGCCCCTGTCACTGTAACCGTGTGCAGGTCCCAATGTCCAGAGAGCAAAGGGAACTGCCAGGGTCACCCTGGACGTCAGGGACAGTTGGCAGCCAACTCGGGTCTGAGTTCCAGCCGGAAACTCTGTCCCCTCTCTGTCACGTGTCCATCCTGGGCCCGTTTGACTCTCCCTGTCTCCGTGTATGTCTGTCCAGCTCTCTCCCTGCCTCGTTCGCTCCACGCTCCTTCGCTCTCCCCCCCCCAAGGCTCTCTCTCTGCTCCCCACACTCCCGTCCCTCATCTCTCCCCATCTCTTTCCTCCCAAAGGTCTCCCCTCTGCCTTTCTCTGCTTGGGACACTCCCTAACTCCATCTGCCTCTCCCCCCACCCTCTCTCCCCCCTACTTCTCTGCCACCTCCCTTCCTCCTTCAGCACTTTCGTATCCAACTCTCTGCCTTCTTCCCTCAGCATCACCCTCTGTCCAGAAGCCTCACATTGAAATTGAAGCCACAGCCACTCCCCTCCCCCATCCACTGGTCTCCCCTAACCCCGTGGTCTGCTAGCTTTGCCCCCCCCAGAATAAGAGATAAGGGGAGAAGGTGAGAGATTTTTGAGATCTACACAGAGTTCCTAAATCCCTCTTCAATCCCCCTCCCACTTTCCCCATTCAGACCTTCTTGCATCAGTATATCACAGAGAAAGACAAATGGGGACCCCAAAACCCTCCTTTCCTGGCTACCTACCCACCCGGAAGTCCTCCCTGAAGTCTGACCTCCAGCACTCCAGCTGCCCTAATCCACCATAAGCTTTCCCACGCCCCAAGGCTGGGATGAACCCCCAGTGTCCGGGTCTGAGCCGGATTTCCCTACCAGGGCGGGGTTGAGATTGGGGGGAAAGCCCTCAGAGGACCTGCACCCCCCTCCACCCCAGGAGGCTGCAATTTCTCCCCTTTCATTTCCTTATTGTCTCTGGGGGAGGCGTGACGGGAGCAGGGGAAGGCGGTGTGAAGCCAGAAGCCCGGTTTCTTCTAGTCCCAGTCTCCACCCAGGACCTCAAGCGGCCCCCAACTCTCCAGGAAGCTTCAGGTTTTCCATCTCTAAAAAGGGGGGAGGAGTCGAACCAGCTGATGTGTGAGAAGTGGAGGCCAGCGGGGGCAATTTCCTTCCAGACAGGGAGCCAGCCTGGGGGAGTCGACATCACCCTAGCAAGAAGGCACACAGGGCTAGAAGCAGCATGGGGGCCCTCTCGGCTCTCAGTTGCTGAGCGAGTGCACATTTCTCTCCCCACTGTTCTGACTCAAGGGAAGGAGGTGGCTTTAGCTGAAGAGAAGGCTGGAGGGACCCTCAGACAGCATTTCCATCTCCAACGCCCCATAGATCAACTCTCCCAAAATAGGTTCCCGAGTGCTGCTCATCTCTAGACCGGCCCTCAATTTCTGACACAATTTCCACACAAATTGTCCTCCATCCTAGTCCCCACCACGATTTCCTCAAGATGTGCCCACCTAAATACTGATTTCTAGTTGGTTCCCGTAAATCCTGTTCCCAGACTCTGAACTCTCGGGGGGGTTCAGCTGGGATCCCCCCACTGTCTGGGAACCTTCACCTCCAACCTGGTCTCTGCCTTCCCACACGTCCGGCCACCGGGCTCCACCCTCTCCACGCTCCCAAACCCCTCCCTGGTCGGCCTGCCCCACCCCACGTGCACCTCACACCTCTACAGCCCCGGGACTGGCCCCTCCCAGGCACCGTGCCAAGCCTTGCAGGCCTGGGGATCCAGGAGTCTCACCCTATAGTGCAAACCCCAGACCCATACTCAGGTACGTGGGGGCCTCTGTAACCCCCAGATCTCAGTCTCCTTGGAGAACTCAGCCATTCCAGCCTCCCTCCCCCACCCCGAGCCGAGAGTCCCCTTCCAGGTTAGGAATTTAAGTGTCCAGATGCAAGGGAACCCTCAACTAGAACCCTGCTCTCCTTTCCACTTCACAATGTTGATTACAGAGAGAGCGAGCGAAGGAAGAGCCCTTGCAGCAAGAGGAATGCAAGTTAGACTTGGGAGAGGACTTTCTGTCTGCTGGAGTGAGGGAATTAAAGCTATACCCCGCCCCCCCTAATCCAGGGTGGTCTAGTAAGAAATGGGGCTGGTGAGGACATTAGCAATTACTGGAGATTTACTGGAAGAGGTGCGAAACCTGAAACCCAGCAGCCTCCCAAGTAGAATCCCTGCTGAGGGTCTCTAATAACAATTAAACCAGTGAAGTTCAGTAGGAAGGGGTAAGGGTAAGGCGTAGAGATGGGGGGTGGGGAATGGAAAATGACCCCTCTCCTGTTCTCCCGTCCCCAACTCTGCCCCCCTCTGGGCCCCCCTCTATCTGAACCCCAACTCTAACCCACCTGTTACTTCATACTCTCAAAAACCAAACTCCACCTCTTGTCCCTGGACACTAACCCTGATCTCTCTGACCTTATCTTAGACCCCAACTCTATCCCTGAACTCCAATTCTGATTTCTAGCCCGGAATTCCCATCTTTAACATTAGATTCTAACCCTGAGCTCCCACCGCACTTCCCTTCATGGTGACCTCCCACTCCCACCTCTTAGTTCCTGTAATTTCCCCCCCGATTTTGACCCGCTTCCTAATCCCTCAGCGCTGCCCCTGCCCTCCTATCCTGGAGGTCTGATTCCTGGCTTTGATTTGTTCATTTCGCTCTCTTTCATTTGGAGTCGCCAGCGTCGAACGTTGAAATTGTGTCCCGACCTTGCCTAAATTTTCCTGACTCCCATTTATCCCTTGCTCCGACTAACCTACGGAAACCGCGCTCCCTCACCTGGTCTCCGTGTCTCTAGTTCCTCTGCTCCTCAACTCTAGTTGGAACCCACCTTTGAGCCCACACCCCGATCCTTGACCCCATTTAAGCCCGCACCTTAATTCCTGTCCCCCACTTCCCGCTCCGCCATCCCCGCGGACACACCTCGCCCGCCTCCGGGTAGTAGCTCCACTCCGCCAGGTCATGAGCCTCCATCTTCACCGAGCCCAGCATCCCCCGGGCCTGCGCCCCCACCTGCCCCCGCTGCGGCCCGGGGGGGAACCAAGAGCTTCGGATCTCCCAGCCCGCACGGCCCGAGTTCCGACCGGCAACCGCCCGTCCGACTGCCCAGGGTCCCCGCCGTCCAGGGCGCCGCGGGAGGCGGCCAAGCTTTATAGCAGGGACACCCCCCCCACCCCTGTCGCTCCCGCCCTCCCGAGCTCCCCTCCCGCGCTCGGAGTGGGGCGCCCCCTGCGGGACTGCAAGGAGATAGACCTCAGGCGCCGGGAGCCGCAGCCCCGGGACAAGGAGAGCTGGACAGGTCTGAGGAGTGAGGGAGCAACTGGTGGGAGGCACTGCTGATTATAAAGGCCCTGAAGGCAGAACTCTGGAGCCCTTCTACCCCAGAGGTTTTCAACATCTCAACAGGAGAAAGCGAATAGCCAGAGCTCAGCATGACGGCCGCGGAGGAAAGCGGCCTCAGAGCGCGGTAAACTCCAGGGTTCCAGATATGCGGCTGTGAAACCGAGAAGAGACCCTCGCAATCACCTTCCCATTGGACGGACTGGTGGATTGAAGCTTCTGACAGCTGGAAATGCTCTGAACTGTGTAAATGGTCAGGACCAAAAGTGGAGGGGATTGGAGCCGCTATTCAGATCCCACTAGGGCACCAGACCACCTCCAAGACCTGGAAGCTTCACAACCCGGACTCTCCATTCTCTCTAACACCAGCCGTCCAGGGACTCAGAACCACTCTGAACTCCATTTCCCAGAATCCTCTGTGTTCCTTTCCTCGGCCCAGGGACTACACTTCCCAGAAGGCACGAGGTTCGAAGGCCGGAAACTAAGAGCCGCCCCGTGTAGTCTGGCGCGGCTTGAGGGTGGCGGGGGTGGGGTCAGCCTGCTGCTTGGACTACATTTCCCGGCGGCACCGCGTGTACGACGCGTGCGCTGTGTCCCGGCGGTAAGCGGAAGATGGCGGTGGCGGCGTCTGCGAAGAGGTGCTGCTAAGGGTGCACTACGCGACGGAGGCCGGAGCCACGGTGAGCGGGGGGTAGTGTGGGGGCCCGGGGACCAAGGGTGGAGGGGCCGTGCGGCGGCAGGGGCCCTAGCGGAGGGCTAGGGGCCCTTCGCAAAGAAGGAAGCAGTGACGTTTGGGACTCCAATTTCTTCCCCTGCTCAGGACGCTTCCGTGGTTCCCCAGTGCCCTGGGGCAAAGTTCCAACGTGGCCCCCAAAACGCATCCGCCCGGTCGGCCTCGGTTCTGCCTCTACTCAAGCCTCCCTTCGAATAGCCGCATTGGCCTTTCGGTTCCTCAAACTCGCCGCGCGCCTTCCGGCCTCCTGAATTTTGCACATGCTGCCCCCTATGCCCGCAACATCCTTTTACTCATTCTGCTTGGCTAATTCCCATTCATCTTTCGGGTCTCAGCACGAACGTCACTTCCTCTGCGCAGCCCTCCTTTCTTGCCTTCCTTCCCGAAATCCGCCTGTTCAACGCTCTCGTAGGTCACCGTCCCATTCCATTGTATCACGTGTGGTCTGATTTGGTTTTGGACCTTTATTTGTTTGGCTATTTGAGTAATCAAATACCGTGAGCTCCACGGGGACAGGGATGGGGTTTGTGTTGTCACTGCTGTGTTCCCAGCACAGCACCGGTCACACTGTACCCGCCCAGTTAATGTTTGTTAAAATGAATGAAAAGATACTCCTGGGGTCATTCTGCCTGTGAGGGGAGTCGTCATACTCCCAGGTGGGGGTGGGGCAGCGGTACTCCATGAGGAGTGCGCCTGGAAGGAAGGGAAATGATGGTTGTTGCTAACAGCAAAAGACTACAAACACCCCAAATGTTCTTTAATGGGGAGACTGGCAGAAAAAAACGGATTACATCCACATAATAAAATACTATGCAACTGTAAAAAAGGAACGAGGAAAATCCTTGTACACTTATGCGGAGAGTGGGCTCCAGCATATATTAAGTAAAAGCAAATGAAAAGGAACAGGGTGCCCTGGCTTGTGTGGCCTAGTGGGTTGAAGGCCAGCCTGCAACCCAGAAGGTTGCTAGTTCCCTCCCCCGCGCCCCCCTCAGGGCACAGGCAACTGATTGCTTCTGTCACACATCAGTGTTTCTTTTCTTCCCTTTCTCTCTTTCTAAAAGCAAATAAATAAAAAAGAACAGGAAGGGGGTGTTTACTATATACTTCATTTTCATAAAAGAAAGGGTAATGTGTATACATTTGAAAGAGAAGGTTAAATCAAAAAGTGGAAGAGGAAGGACACGGGGTAACATTTTGGTGGATCTGACTGTATTTTCCTTGTGAAAAGGGTGGGAAGGCTCATCATGAGAAGGTTTGTCCTGTTCTGATGGGGGACGGCAGTGTGCTGGTCGTTGGGAGCCCGTGCCCCTTGGCTTGCACGGACAGACTGAGGTGGAGAAGCAGTTCCTATCCGAGAGGCAATGCGCCCTGGGATGAGGGGGGATGCATTCTGCAACCGCACTGCTAGGTCTGTGTCTTGCAAACTTCAGTGCAAGAACTTTACCTCCCTCATCTGCAAGTGTCCTCAGCTATGAAGTGGAGATTAAAAATAATAACAGCCTCAGCCATGGCTGGTCATTACCAGCCAGGGCTGGTGTGGCTCAGTGGATTGAGCGCTGGTCTGTGAACCAAAAGGTCTCTGGTTCACAATTTGAGATTCTTAGTCAAGGCACATGCCTGGATTGCGGGCCAGGTCCCCAGTGAGGGGTGTGCAAGAGGGAGCTGATCCATGTTTCTCTCCATCTTTTTCTCCCTCCCTCCCTTCCCCTCTGCCTATAAATAAATAATAAGTAAATAAATAAATAAATAAATAAATAAACAAATTCTTAAAAAAAAAACTCTACCTGGAAGAGTTAGTGTTGTGATGTTAAAAATAAGTTAATGTGTATTAGAATAGTAACCAGCATGCATTCAATGTTCGATTAATAATGGAATTATTTTTCAAACATTTTAGAGCCAAAGGGGAGGGATACTAAGCCCAGTGATTGAGAAGCCCTTTGCAGTTCACCCAGCAGATAATTATCGAACACTTACTAGGTGCCAAGCACTGTTTTGTAGTAAGGAAATAATAAGTGAATGCTCACCTGCACAAGTCTCTGCCCTCACGGAGCTTACGAATAAATAGGTGCTTTGTTGATGATAACAATGCCACGGAGCAAAGCAAAGCAACACAGATGGGGCAGGAGAGGAAATTGACATTTGAAATAGGGCGGTGGGGGAAGACCTCACTGCCCAGATGTTTTAGTTGAAAGCTGAAGCCACTGGGGAGGGAGAGGGTTGTGCTACTTTCTGCAGGGGAGGAATAGTCCAGGCAGGAGGGAGAGAGCCACAAAGGTTCTGAGGAAGGGGCATGATTGGCGTATTCAGGGGACAGTGGGAGGCTGGAGCAGCCCAAGCAGAAAGTGGTGAGGGAGAGGAAAGCCAGATCATATAAGGTGAAGATGTTGGCTTTGAATCAAGCAAGATGTGGGGGTGACAGGTAGAAGGGAGACTAGGAAGGAGGCTATTGGCTGGTCATTCATTCAGCAGATACCTGTTGAATGACTAGCACACAGTATGTTTTCCTTTTAAAAGATGTTGGCCCCGGCTGGTGTGGCTCAGTGGATTGAGCACCAGCCTGCACACCACAGTCACTGGTTCCATTCCCAGTCAGGGCACAAGCCTGGGTTGTAGGCCAGGTCCCCAGCAAGGGGCACATGAGAGGCAGCCACACATTGATGTTTCTCTCCCTTCCCCTCTCTAAAATAAATAAATAAAATCTTTTTGAAAATTGAGTTAAAATGCATCTTTTTCATTTTCACCCTTCTCAAATTGTTATTTATAGTTTACACAGTACCTTCAAATCTTTCTTTTTTTTTTTTTTTTAATCCTCACTCAAGGACGTTTTTCATTGACTTGAGAGAGAGAGAGAGAAACATCCATGTGAGAGAGAAGTATTGATTGGTTGCCTCTCATACACACCTGACTGGGGATCTTACGCACCTGGACTGGGGAATAGAACCCGCAACCTACGCATGTGCCCTGTCTAGGAATTGAATCCACAGCCTTTGGTTACGGGACCACATTCCTACCAGCCGAGCCGCACTGGCCAGGGCTCCCTTGGGATCTTTTCCCGTGTGCATGAAAGTAGCAGCCGTATTATCTCGTCCTTGCTAGGTATGCTAACTCATCTGCTCCCAGGACAGGCCTGGGAGCTCAGCAATGTTACCACCCATGCTCCACAGAAGAGGAAACCGATTTGGGTCGTTCTGTGTGTCATGCAGAGACTCGACAAAAATGAATGGAATGGCACATTTTGTGTGATACAAGAGACTGTTGGGGACATCTTTTTATGATTAGGGTATACCAAGATCCCCCAAAGTGTTTTCTTTTTAAACAAAGATTTTATTTATTTTTTTTCAGACAGGGGAAGGGAGGGCAAGAGGGAAAGAAACGTCAGTGTGTGGTTGCCTGTTACACGCCCCCTACTGGGGACCAGGCCTGTAACCCAGGCGTGTGCCCTGCCTGGGAATCAAACCAGTGACCCTTTGGCTTGCGGGCCTGTGCTCAATCCACTGAGCCACAGCAGCCAGGGCCACCAAAGTGTTTTTTATCATTTCCTTTCTCTTCCATTTTTTGGTTTATCCTCTCAGGTATTTTTTTAAAAAAACAATTCTACGTAATTCCCTCAGTAAACTTTGTATTCCACTTTGCATGTTTTCACTTAATATATGCTGGAGCCCTCTGTTTATGAGTGTACAGAGATCTTCCTCATTCCTTTTTACAGTCGCATGGTATTTTATTGTGTGGATATATCATCGTTGTTCAGCCAGTCTCCTTAATTGAGACCACGTGGGTTGCTGATGGTTTTTTGCTGTTAGGAGTAGTTTTGCAGCAATATCCTTGTTTCACAGTCATGGCAGTGTGACTTTGGGGCAGATGCCCAAAAGTCTCCCCTCCCCACCTTACCCCACGTCTTTTTAAATACAACTCCATAGTATTCCAGGAAATGGCGGAAACATAATTGTTTTATCTTTAAAGGTTTTATTTATTTATTCGTAGAGAGAGGGGAAGGAAGGGAGAAAGAAAGGGAGAGAAACATCAATGTGTGAACGAACCATCGATCAGTTGCCTCTTGCACGTGTACTGACCAGGACCTGGCCCCAACTCAGGCCTGTGCCCTGACTGGGAATCAAACCGGTGGCCTTCTGCTTTGCGGACGATGCCCAGCCAAGTGCACGACCCCGGTCAGGGCGAAACGTGCTTTCTTTATCCAGGCCCTTTCTGATGAATTGAGTGCTTACCGTGCGCAGGGTTCAGCAGCGGGCGCTCTTCCGGGCCCTGCTGTAGGAAGCTGCCTCTGGGTGTACAGCCCGGGGGCGGGGCTGGGGGACTGAGACCAGCACGGCCGGCCGCTGCTTTGCATTCCCTCCTGCCGTCCTTCAGCAGAAGGTTACGGTCAGCCTGCTCCGTGTACAGTGCTGGGGCAGAGGCTTGGTACTGCCTCCGGCCTGAGACCCAGTCTCCCCCAAACTACAGTCCTGGGGTCCACGTACAGTCCGAGACAGACCCTGGAGCAGGAGGGCCTTCCGGAGACCCGGCAGGGACCGGACAGACTGGTGAGGAGGGGCGAGCCTGTGTGGGTGCCGAGGTGAAGGTCCGGCCCATCTTTTTCTTCCCCAGGGAATACTGGACAAGCAGCCATGGCGGGCAGCAGTGGGGACAGCGTCACTCGCCGGAGTGTGGCGTCACAGTTTTTCACACAAGAGGAGGGGCTGGGCATCGACGTCATGACCACCTCGGAGAGGGTGAGTGTGGGGAGACAGGCTCCTCATGGGGCGGCGCAGCCCCGGGCGCCGAGGGGGCTGGGCCAGCACCACACCTGCCTGTCCCCTCCTTCCAGGTGGTGGACCTCCTGAACCAGGCAGCGCTGATCACCAGTGATTCGAAGATCACGGTGCTCAAACAGGTGAGGGGGCGGGGCTGGGAAAGGAGACACTGGTAATAGCACTGTGTCCCTGACTTCAGTGCTGCGGGCGAGCTGCTCGGGGCTGTGCAGGCGGCCTCACGTCCGGTCCTCTCCAAAGCCCCCTGAGGCTGGTGACTTCATCTCCAACTCATGTGGAAAGAAGCAGTCTCAGAGCTTAAACAATTAGCCCGGGGTCACTCTGCTCAGAGCTGGCTAAACTAGGACTTGAAAACTGGATTCCAAGTCCAAAGCTGGTGCTCTTCATCCTGCATTTCCTCCCTGCCTGGGTCCTGTCCAGTGGGCAGGAGAGGCAGGTCATGTGACGGGGAGGACTCAGAGTGAGCCGGGCTGGGGCGGAGGAGTCCAGGCAGCAGCCCCTGGCCCAGCCTAAGGGTGGGGAGTCAGGGAGGGCTTTCTGGAAGAGGGAACATCTGAACCGAGACCTGGAGGATAAGGAGAGAAACTGGCCACAAAGGGGAGAGACTTAGGAAGGGGACATGGGAAACTTGCGGGGGTGGGGGCAGCGTAGTTGTGGTTCAGAACTGGCGACAGGTGGACTTCAGAGGGTGGGGAGGATCAGGTCGCCTGGTCCCGTTCTGAACCCCAGTTCTGCTGCTTGCTTAGCGTGTGGCCTCGGAGCACCCGGCTCCACCTCCGCAGTAGAGCGGGGTGCCGGTGGGCCGCCCTCGTGGCAGGGGCAGGCGGCGTGGGCTGTGCGGACCACCGAACAGCAGCACCTTGGGTCCCAGGAGCCGGGCCTGTGCCGGCACCGGGCTTCTCAGAATGTCTGTGGGGGGTGCTTATTCCAAAGAGCCCGGCAAGGACGAGGACCTCAGGGACGGGCTCTCGCTGTCACCGGTGGCTGTGGCAGTGTGGGTGGGGCGTCGAAGCAGGAGGGGCGGACAGGTGGACGAGCCCCAGGAAGGCAGGGCCCGCAGCACTGCCCTCTTCTCTTCAGCCCCGTGTGTCTCGTGCTTCACTGTCCACCAGGACGTGCGCCTGGCAGGATCTTATTTTTTTCTTCTAAAAAATTAAAAGTTTTTATTTATTTAGTTTTAGAAAGAAGGGAAGGAAGGGAGAAAGAGAGGGAGAGAAACACCAACGTGTGATTGCATCTCTCCCACGCCCCCTACTGGGGACCTGGTCCATAACCCAGGCATGTGCCCTGACTGGGAATCGAACCAGTGACCCTTTGCTTCGAAGTCCGGTGCTCAGTCCGCTCAGCCACACCATCCAGGTGGTAGGATTTTCTTACTGGAGCCTCACAACAGCCGCAGGAGTTGGTGTTTAAGATCCACATTCACAGAAGAGACTCAGGGAAGCCGCTTGCCAGGCCATGATCGGGAGCGGCAGAGACAGGGTCGGAGCTGAGCGTGTCTGCAGCCTGCTCCTGTCCCCTGCACGCTTCTGTCTGCACCGACTGGACCCTGGTTTGACCTGTGTGCTCCTCCTCCCCATCCCCACACCCCTTCCAGGTCCAGGAGCTGATCATCAACAAAGATCCCACGCTGCTGGACAACTTCCTGGACGTGAGTGACCGCTGGTAGAGGGGCGCGGGGTGGGGGGATCTGGCGCAGTCCTGACCGGCCTTCTTCTGATGTTGGTAGGAGATCATCGCCTTCCAAGTGGATAAGTCGATTGAAGTGCGCAAATTCGTCATCGGCTTCATCGAGGAGGCATGGTACGGGCGGTGCGGTGCCGGGCCCTGCGAGCGCCCCGGTGTTACTCTCCTGCTTGTGTAATGGAAGCGAAATTCACAGAACATGAACTGTTTCTCAGTGAACAGCTCAGTGGCATTTGACATTCACGATCTAGTTCCCAATCATGTTCATCCCCCACCCAAGGAAACGCTGTGCCCATTCCTTGCTTCCTCTCACACGCGGCCGCCAGAGTGACCCTCCCAGAGTTAAAGCCGACCTTGGCCGTTCCCGCTCTCAGACCTTCCCAGCCCACTGTCTCACTTAGCTCAGAAGCCACACTCCACCTTGCTTTCTCTCCTGCCGGCGGCCTCTGCCACCTTCCCTCATGTTCCCTGGTGCCTCTGTCGTTCCTCAAAAAATGCTGTTCTGCTCTGTGGCCTCTCCGCTGGCCAGTGCCTCAGTTTCTCCAGTCTTCTTCAGCAAGCCCTTCCCGGCTGTGCTGGCACAGCCCCGCCCTCGGCACCCCACCGGCACTCTGCTCCGGAGTGCTCCCGGGATCCCCTCGGTGCTCCCCCACAAAAGCGTCAGCTCCATGGGGCAGGACCCCTGTGTATTGCAGACCGCCCTGTCCCAGTGTCTAGCACGGTGTAGGCACGTAGGAGGGGCTGGCTGTGCATTTGTCAAACGAGACTTTAACCAGAGTGGTACCCATGTGGAACGCTCACTCTACCTCATGCCCTGTTAAGTCCTGTCTTCTGAAAGCCTGTAAGCTTCACAGTAGCCTTCAGGGTGGAGACCGTTGTTCTCCTTTTATGGAAAGGGACACTGAGGCTCAGAAGGTTCAGGCGACTTGCTCAGCCCGAGTCATTTCTCCGTGAAACGTTCACTGGATGCTTGATAATTGGGAGGTACTAAGGTAGCTCTTACTTCGTGAAACTTCTAGTTGCTGGGTGCTGTACCAAATGCTTTACCCACTTTGTTATTTGATCCTCAAAAAACTCCCCAAAACTCTGCATTAGCTGTTTGGCCCATTTAACCAAAGATAAAACTGTGACTCAGAGGGAGGAAGTGAGTTTCTTGAGGTCACAGAGTCAGTACGGGGTAGAGCTGGGACTGTAACCCTCTGTCACACCAGCCGCCCAGTTCTCAGTCTCCACCTGTTACTGGAAGGACTCGTGCTAAGTTTTCTGAGTTGCAAAATTAAAAACCAACAAAACTATTTCTTCAGCCGATACATGTTACGTGCCTACTGCACGCCAGTCGTTTGTGTCTGGCTGCGGGAATTTGCCAGGAGCAAAGGTGGATTTTGTTCCTGCTTTTCAGTAGCTGACAGTTGAGGGTTTTTGTTGTTTTTTTTTACTAATTAACTCAATATTCAAATTTAAGTTGCATCGCGCTGTGAAAATGATGTTCGTATTCTGAGCTCTGAGTGTAGCCTTGTTGAATTTCTTACCTTTACTGAAGGCTTTTCATTCTTCCAACGAAAAACGAGACTCTCCAGTGCTCAGATTGAAGGGGTCCCCTCTCTGAGGGCGCTCAGACTTAGGTCAACAAACTAGTAAACAAACTCAGTGGTTACGTAAAGCAAAGCATTTTAAAGCAGTAATGGCTGGTGTCAGACGCTTCCTACAGTGTTCAAAGCAGGTCACTGTGCATTGCTGCAATTTTCACAATCAGGTGTGAGGTAGGCACTCTTGCAAATGAGATGAGTTTGGTTGCCCAGGTTCATCCAGTTGTCTGGCCCTGTTGCCCCTCCCAGGAAGAGCAGGGCCCCAGGAGGGCAAGCTGGGGGCCTTGCGTGAGCAGCCTAGACAGAGGGTTCAAGGGCAGTCGTGTCCGAAGGTGCCAGGCATCGCTCTCGGCTCCCGGCTGTGCCGGCAAACCAGACGGGCACTCCTAGACCTGCCTGCTTCCATCCCGGTCTCCTGACCCTCCTGGGGCCCAGGTCCCTTTCACCCGCCGAGGACTGCCTTGACCTTACCCTTTTCCCTCTGTCCCCCAGCAAGCGAGACATTGAGTTATTGCTGAAACTGATTGCGAACCTCAACATGCTCTTGAGGGACGAGAATGTCAATGTGGTCAAGAGGGCCATCCTCACCATGACCCAGCTCTACAAGGTGGCCCTGCAGGTGAGCGTCCCGCCCCCATAGGTCTCACGTACAGACTCGTCTGTTAGCGTTCAAAACCAGGGTCAGATTGAATTCTTTATGAGCCAGGCGCACCGTTGATCTTTGGGAGCAGACAGCAAAGGGGCCCCATGGTCAGGGGTCACCGCTGACCCGCACTTGGCCCATTGATCCGTTTGTTGGTGCATTCAGCAGACACTCCCCGGGTAGCTCCTCTGTGACCGAGCGGGGCCAGTCCTGCCCTGGACACACCCTGATCCATCCACGAGCCACAGGGACAGTGGCGTGGGGCTGTCCCTTATGCTAACGCAGAGATGATCCCTTTCCGTCTGTGCTGCCTCGGGTGGTCCTCACTGAGCTCCTTCGTCCAGCTTAAGACCTGAGCCTCCCTTTCTCCGGGTTGTCCCCAGCTGTGAACCTCATGAGGGTAGGGCCAGGCCTGTCCTGGTCACCACTGGGTCCTATTCCCAGTGTGACCCAGCACAGGGCTGGGGACAGAGTCGGGACGTAGTAAATGTCTCCAAAGCGAAATTTCACCATCACTTAGGACCCTGTGGGCGGTGGTGGAGTTGGCAACTAATGTCTTGTCCCCATGTCTTTCTCTGTCCACCCCTCCCGGCCCGCTCACAGTGGATGGTGAAGTCGCGGGTCATCAGCGAGCTGCAGGAGGCCTGCTGGGACATGGTGTCTGCCATGGCCGGGGACATCATTCTGATGCTGGACTCCGACAACGACGGTGTCCGCACCCACGCCATCAAGTTTGTGGAGGCCTTCATTGTCACCCTGTCGCCCCGCATGGCCGACTCGGAGGTGCCCCGGCGCCACGAGCAGGATATCAGCCTGGACCGCGTCCCCCGAGACCACCCCTACATCCAATACAGTGAGCGCTCCGGGAGCTGGTGCCGTTTGTCCATCCCTGCACGGGCCCCTCCCTCCTCCCCCGTCCCTTGTGTCTCAGTTTTCAGTCTCTGGAGACAAGACAGTGTAAAACAGTGGTCACATCCCCGGAGACAAAACTCAAGCCCATGCCACAGCTCTTAACGTACCACGTACTTGTCCTGCGAGAACTTGGGCAGGTTACGTCCCTCTGAACTTCACTTTCATTTTGTCAAGTGGAGGTGATAGTGACCTTCCGGGCTTGTAGTGAGGTTCTGGGAGGATGGCAGCGTGCAGCGAACGCCAATAAACGTGGTGCGTGCCTGCTGGCAAAGTGTCAAGCAAGAAATAACGGAGGGGTTTAAAGGGGAAATCGCGCCCCCCATCCTGCTTCTAGAGATGAGTGCTGCTGAGAATATTGTTTCCTTCCAGGTGTTTCTCTGCCCAGACAGACATTTGCCCGAGTATATTCACAGACTGTACGTGTGATGACCTTTTCATTTACAAAGACAGGACTGTGCCCTCTGTTTTCAGCTGAGAGGCATCAGAGTGTAGTGGTGGCTCATGTTCGAATCTCTGCTCCATCGCTGGGCAGGCAGCCTCCTCTGTTCCTTCACTGGTGTTTGGGGGCCGTTACCTGCCGTAGGATGTGGGGAGTCCACATGGCTGGCAAGTCAGCATTCCATGACCTCCAGCTGTTGTCCCTGCTGGTTGACAGCCTTTTTCATTCGATGGCATTATCTTAAACTATATATTTCCTTGTGAAAACCATGGTCATCTTGTTACACGATGTTCCATAGTGTGCTGACATCCCATTTTATTTTTTTATTCACTGTATCGAGTCATGCGGCATCCGGGGTGTTTTGGGGAAGGAGGGTACCCAGCACAGTTGGGGAGGGTTAGCTTCTGGGGACTGGATCGCGGAGAGCAGGGGTGCGCCGGGCCCTCTGTGCGTGCAAATGCACAGACACACACTCAGTTTACATCGACGTAGTCACGCATTCACATTCCGATGGTTGGATGTTGAGAGTATTTCTAGTCGATCACTGTTGCAAGCCCATGCTATGAGCAGTCTCGTCACTGCATTTTTCTGTCATTAATAGTCTCCTACAGCCCATCAGCACTAAATGGCCTGTTTTTCAGCCATTCACATACAGGGTCTCTCTTTTTTTGGCCCCAAAGTTGGCTCTCTCCAGACTCCTGAGAGAAAGGCTCCTGCTGACTTGTCCTCTTCCTTCACTGCCCCATTAGATGTGCTGTGGGAGGAGGGCAAGGCAGCCTTGGAGCAGCTCCTCAAGTTCATGGTGCACCCCGCCATCTCTTCCATCAACCTGACGACAGCGCTGGGCTCCCTGGCCAACATCGCCCGCCAGAGGCCCATGTTCATGTCCGAGGTGATTCAGGCCTACGAAACCCTGCACGGTAGGTTGGTCCCCCTCCACGAGCCTGCCGGTCTGCCCTTCACTGGGGAAACGTGAGCCGTAGGTTGTAGGCCCCTGAGAGATCCGTTACTAATCTAGTCAGTTGTGGACTCTGGATTAGACAGAAGTCTTTCAGTTGCAGGCAACAGAAGCCTGGTTCAAAGCTGGCTTTAATGGTGAGGAACTTGTGGGTGAAACGGTGTATGTCTGTGAAGTTCCTTAAAGTGTTTCAGCCTCCCTCTGCTCACGCCACAAAGCAGGGGGGATACATGTGCCAAATGAAGCAAAATGTCGATGGGTCCGTGGTGATTCATTGTGCGTTCTCGCTACTTTTGTGCCTGTGTCAGAACTGGAAAGGTGAGTTGAGGTGTGAGTGCAGGTCACAGATCTCTCTCCATCTTTCACCTCTGATTTTCTCCATGTGGGACTCGTTCTGTGTCCCCTCCCTTGCGGTAGCAAAGATGGCCCCCACTACCCCCAGGCTTCCATTCTGTTCACTCGGCAACCTCACAGAGAGTGTCTCCTTCCCCATCATTCCAGCAGAAGTCCACTGGCTGATGCTCATTGTTTCTGATTGGCCGAGAAGAGATTTCAGGCCTATCTGAGAACCAATCGCAGTAGCTAAGGGCTCTTACTGGCCTGAGACCTTGCCCCCTGGGACTGAGAATGGATCCAGGGTGGTTCCCCCAAAGGAGAATGGGAGTGTTGTTGGCTGAGGAAGGAGACAAGGACGCCGGGCAGGCAGAGTTACAGGCTCCCTCTTCGGCTCTGGAGCAGGGAAGGCCCGCTCATCAAGGTGACTGTTAGGCATTCGAAAGTCGTTCTGGGGGCAGGGGCCAACACTGAACTGCCCTAGCGATTCAGTGGGGATGCTGTGGAGGGGAAGGCGGTGATTATAGTCACCCCCAGGGGAGGCGTATCGGTTTCCAGACCAGAGATGGAGGGCGATGAGACTGTGTTTAATGAAAGGAAGGGTAAGTTTCCCCTTTGCATTAAGGTTGACCGGTACTGACGGCACTGTCTCGAGGGTTTTAAGCATAAGCTGGTACAGCGGGGAGGGCGACCTGTTAGATTCGAGAGTGAAGGAACTTTCCTGGGAGACAGGTGTCTGCGACCACTGCCGGGGCGCGGGAAGTGACCCGCGGGCCCCACGAGCTCTGTCCACAGCAGAACGCTCCCGTTCCTTCCCTCAGCCAACTTGCCCCCGACACTGGCCAAGTCTCAGGTGAGCAGCGTCCGCAAGAACCTCAAGTTGCACCTGCTGAGTGTGCTGAAGCACCCGGCCTCTCTGGAGTTCCAGGCCCAGATCACCACGCTGCTGGTGGACCTGGGCACGCCGCAGACCGAGATCGCCCGCAACATGCCCAACAGCAAGGACGCCCGCAAGCGGCCCCGCGACGACGCGGACTCCTCGCTCAAGAAGATGAAGTTGGGTGAGGCCTGGTGGGAGGGGGTGACCGGGACGGGCCTCATTCATTGACATGCTCAGCCTCTGACATTCAGCCGTAAGCTGCGTTTACATTCACGTTATAATTTACGTTGTGTAAATAGGACGACATAATAAACGATGTCAAGTTAGAATTACTAGAGTGTAGAATGTACTTAAAAGTAACTGAATTATTTAAATTATACTGAAAGGAGCAAGATAAAAATAGTCGCCCTCTTGCCCCTCTTCCCGAAGGTAACCACTGCCCACGTATTAACACTTAGCCTCCTGTGTGTCAATTTCTCCTTTCTTTGATTTCATGTGAGTGGGTTTTTTCCTTTTGAAGTAATTCTTCAATGGTTGCGTTATTTATCAGTGATATCACTCTTGGCAAGCTTCCTGACTCCAAACACTTTTTTTAAATCACTCGTCTGTGTTTGTAGATCATGTATGAAAGAATCTTTTTTTTTCTTTAATTTAAAAAAATAAGGAATTAATTTTGATATAAGGAGTAAGGAAGGGATTTTTTTCCCTCCATAATCACACAAAACAAAAAGTGTTATGTACCTTAATTTGCTGAGTGATCATTTTGGAGCTCTTTCTGTATCTGCACGTAGAAATCTACCTAATCCTTTTATTTAAAGATTTTATTTATTTATTTTAAAGGGGAAGAGAGGGAGAGAAATACCAGTGTGTGGTTGCTTCTCACGTGGCCACACTGACCCACAACCCAGGCGTGTGCTCCGACTGGGAATCGAACCAGTGACCTTTTGGTTTGCAGCCTGCGCTCAATCCACTGCACTACGCCAGGCAGGGCTTAGCTGTCACGTTTCTTTAGTCTCCCTAGTCAATTCCTCAGCCTTCCTCTGTTTCACAACCTTAACATGGTGCAGAGCCCAGGGCAGCTGGCGGGTCACGTGTCCCTCTGTGTGGGTCTGCCTGCTCTTGCCTCCTGAGTGCATCTGGTGTGCACTTGGGCAGGAAGGAGCCTGCAGAAGTGATGCCTCAGCCCCTGCACGGCATCCAGAGGCACATGGCGTCGGTTTGTCCCGTTTTGGTGAGGAGAACTAGATCCCTCGGTTTCTCTGGTGTAAAAGTACCCTTCTTCGCCCTCCCTGGTGTAGCTCAGTGGATTGAGTGCTGGCCTGCAAACCAAAAGGTCACCAGTTCGATTCCTGGTCACGGCACATGCCTGGGTTGTGGGCCAGGTCTCCGGTAGCGAGTGCGTGAGAGGCAATATCTCTCATGCGTTGATGTTTCCCTCCCTTCCTCCCCCACTTTCTAAAAATAAATAACTTTTCTAAGTTCCCTTTGTACATAATATGCTGAGGGAGGCACTATGTGAAATACTGTTTTTCTTCAAACTTTGACCCAGTCGTTTTGGCATCTATTGATGATTGTTGCCCACATGTTTTATTGCTGTAATGGTTGGTTTTGACAAGATTTTTTTTCTAGATTGATTAGTTGGCATTTTGCTGTTAGGAAGAGTTTTTCATTTTTTCCCATCTCCCCGCTTTATTATCAATGGGATGTGTTATGTCTTATTTATTTTCTGGATCATGATCCACTACTGTTGTCTTTTTTTAAAGATTTTATTTACTTAATTTTAGAGGGGGTGAGGGAGAAACGGAGAAAAATATCAATGTGTGGTTGTCTCTCATGCACCCCCCAGTGGGAACCTGGCCTGCAACCCAGGCCTGTGCCCTGACTGGGAATCGAACCACGACTGTGTGGTTCGCAGGCCCGCACTCAATCCACTGAGCTGCACCAGCCAGGGCATGTTGTCGTTCATTTTGTTCCCCTTAATGTACAGGAACAAAATATTATTCCTGTTCATTATTGCCTTAATATTGAGCTTTTGAGTTGGCTGCTATGTCCCTGTAATGTGGCTCCTAAGTGTGTTTGAGCAGTTCTTATTTTTGACATAAGATAGTCCAGGTTCATCTCGTACATATTTTCCTTACCCTAGCCTTGGATTCCACCATTTCTCTAAGGAGCCCCGGTTTCTTTTAAGTAGGGGATAATTTCAGAAATCAGATCTGACCACTGAACGTGCTCGTTGCCACTGGGCGCGTTTGAATTCTTGACGACCGGTGCCGACATTTTTCCCAGAAGGCTGCACTGGGGTTCACACACTCCACTCTCCCCAGCCCTGGACGAGGTGTGAGCACTCTGGGCACACACCGTGTCACAGGCCTGTCTGCTCTCGTGCGTGTGCTGCTGTTCCACGTTTGTCAGCCGTGGGCACTTCTGAGACGTGCCCATTCTGTTGGTCTGTCTGCTCTTCTGTAACGGGATTGCGTATGCCCCTGGTTCATGCAGCGTGGCAGACTTTTTCAAAAGACCGCATGACATTTCATCTTGTGTCTGCCATGAATTACTTAAATCGTCGCCCTAGTGAACATTTCGGCTTTTTCCATTTTTATACATACGGCTTCAAGGAACATGATTGTTTATAAAAGCTTCTTCGCTGAGGTTCAGACACTTGGCTCTTTTCCCCGTGAACTCTGGCTGCTGTGCTCGCACTCAGCCGGCCTGCTCAGCACGGGCTGATGGGGACCGTGTCCCACCCCTCTGCGCAGGCGGCGCCGCAGGGAGTTCTCTGCACACCACACCTAGGTGCAGCTCTAAGTTGGTAACCGGTGGGTAACCAGAAGTGGAATTGCTCTGTTGAAGAAGTGTGCACATTTAAAATTCTACCTGCTAGGCCGTGGCTGGCGTGGCTCAGTGTGTTGAGTGCTGGCCTGCGAACCAAAGGGTCTCTGGTTTTGATTCCCAGTCGGGGCACAGGCCTGGGTTGCAGGCCAGGTCCCCGGTTGGGGGCGCATGAGAGGTAACCACACCTTGATGTTTCCCTCTCTATCTCCATCCCTTTCCCTCTCTAAAGATAAATAAACAAAATCTTTAAAAATACATACAATTTGGACCTTCTAGCAAATTGCCCTTCCAAAGGGCTGTACCGGTTGACATTTCTGTGCTCTGCACCTCACACCTTTATTAACAGCCAGGACTACGAGCCTGGCTTTTTCCCTTTTGTCGATCACAGAGGCAGACATGCTCTGACTAGGTTGTTTCTGCATTTCTGTGGACCTTGTGGAGCTGAGCGCTATTTCAAAGATAGCGGTTTTTAAACAGTAAACCTCTGAAAATTATTAGTTAACCTTTGCATCTCCTTGGAGGTTAGTGTGATCAGCTGGACCGCTGTGGCTTTACTCCCACTTCCCAGGTCAGAACTGAGGCCTAGAGAGAGGCAGTTGGTCCCCAGGGGCGTACAGCCCGGGCCCCCGTCCACTGCACCGCTCTCGATGGCCGCCGGGCCCCCTGTGCGGAGGGGGGCCTGCTGCTGCCTCTCCACGGGCAGCGTCTCGTCTCCTTCCCTCTCCCAGAGCCCAACCTGGGGGAAGATGACGAGGACAAGGACTTGGAGCCGGGCCCGTCGGGGACCTCAAAGGCCTCAGCCCAGATCTCGGGCCAGTCGGACACGGACATCACAGCCGAGTTTTTGCAGCCTCTGCTGACGCCCGACAACGTGGCCAATCTGGTGAGCAGGGGTAGGGCCCGTCCCCGCGGGGCCGGGAGGGGCGTCCGTCGTCCCTCTCCTGCTTCCGTTCCACGCTCTTCACCTCCGCTGTTCGCCCCAGGCCCGAAGCACCTCTCTGTTCTCAGTGGAGAAGGGGTGGGCCGCGGGGCCCGGCTGCCCTTGACTGGACCTCTCTGATCTGTACTCCAGCCGGGGGTCATTTGCTAGCATCCCTTACAGTCCCGCTTAGGGGGTCAGGGTTCCCACCCAAACCCTCTCGCTCTCTCTCTCTCTCTGCTGTCCTTTGAAGGGGGCAGGAGGTCTGCCACCCGGTGAGCGATTCCACGGCCTGTGTGCTGGGTGGTGTGGGGTTCGCACTGGGGGGCGGGATGGCCCTCATTTTCCTCCGATTCTCAGATACCCCGCTCCGCAGAGAGAACTGCCGGTTTGGGTGGATTGGGGTGGACGGGTCTCACGTCAGCCCTCCAACCGCAGCAGCGCCCGAACCTTCCTCTCGGGCGCTCTGCCCACCCGGGCGGCAGTCACCCTCAGCCTTCCCTCCCCTCAGCCTGGAGGATGCCCAGGCTTTGGTTGTTGTGTGAATGGAGGGGAATGTCGTGAGGGCGGTGAGGAGGCGTTTTCTGTCCAGCTCAGCTCTCTCCACTGAGCCCTGGGCCTGGTACGCAGCCGCCTCCTGCATCTTTCCCTCCTGGACGTTCCGCAGGCGCCTCACACTCCACACATCAGCACCAAACTCATGAAATTTCTCTCTATGATCCTCTAAGGCCTGTGCCCACTCCTGAGTTCTTGGCACACCAGCTTCCTAGTTTCCAAGCCAGAAACCCGGATGTTAAGCCCTTTGACCTGCCCCCCAGTCCTCCCCCCCTTTTCCTTCTACATCATGCACCAACCACGTGGCATCTCGACTCGTTCTCTCTTGGCTATTCCCCGGGCTCTGAGCCCCGTGAGAGCAGGCCCGAGTCTGTCTAAGTCATGGCCACATCCCCCCTGGGCTGGGCGTGGAGCCTTACTCGGTGAGCAAGGAGGGGCTGCTCTTCCCGGACACCCCACAGGTCCTCATCAGCATGGTGTACCTGCCGGAGACCATGCCTGCCTCCTTCCAAGCCATCTACACCCCGGTGGAGTCCGCGGGCACCGAAGCCCAGATCAAGCACCTGGCCCGGCTCATGGCCACGCAGATGACGGCCGCAGGACTGGGGCCCGGTGAGTGTCACAGGGAGCTAACCCAGACCTGAGGTTGGCACGGTGCCCCCTGGGCTCGCCTTCCTGGAGGAGCCCCTCCTCGTGGTGGTGCGGATGAAAATCACGTGAGACTCAAATGTGAATCGTCTGTAAGCACAGATCCCACAGTAGGTCTTCTGAGTGCTCAGTATGTCAGGCCCTGGGCTTGGAGATCCAACAGACCTGGGTCTGAGGTCTGAGTTGGACTAGACTGTCCCATCCAACCAATAGCGGTGTGACTTTGGCCAAGGTCCTTAACCTCTCTGAGCCTCGGGTGTGTCCCCGTTTTAGCGGTGCTACGGAGGTGCAAACTTTGTGCTGGGAAACACACGACCCTTAATGCACACCTTGGTGAAGTGTCACAAAGTGAGCACACCAGTGCGACGACCACCCGGAGGAGGGTAGAGTGAGGAGAGAGACGTTTCTGCTGCTCCTCAAAGTTCCGTCCGCTCCCTCCGGTCAGCACTCACACGTCCCGCCCGCAGAGATCGACGCTGTTCCAATTCCTGTCTCTGTAGATCAGGGTTCCTCCTAGTCCCAAACTCCATAGAAATGGGATCGTGGAGAGTCTGGCTTCATCTGCTCAGCAGAAGTTTTTGAGATTCCTCCACGTGGTCCTGGGAGCCAGTGGTTTATCTCTTCTTGCTCAGCATGATTCCCTTAGGTGACCAGGCCACCGTTGGTTTATCCACCCCCGTGCAGACAGACCCATGGTGGCTTCCGGTCTCGGGCCGTGGTGGACAAGCCTCAGAGAACACCGGCGTGCGTGTTCCGATGCACGTGTGCCCTCATTTGTCTCCAGTCTGTGCCAGCAGTGGGCTTGCTGGGTCACGTGTTAGGGTGTGGCCGTTGCCACGGATGCCGCGCAGTAAGATGCTCCTTCTGGCAGCGAGGAATGTTTCTGCTTGGCGCCCGGCTGTGGCCTCGCACAGTGATGAAAGGCCTACCTGTGCAAGGAACGCATTTTGCAGATTTAGATGAGTTTTGTGTGTACGAGGCTTAGAGGAACCTGGACGCAGCAGGTTCCTGGGTGGGCGAGACGTGCTGGAGCCCGTTTGCTGCCCCCTCAGGTGTGGAGCAGACCAAGCAGTCCAAGGAGGAGCCCAAGGAGGAGAAGGTGGCGAAGCCCGAGAGCGTCCTGATCAAGCGACGCCTGTCGGTCCAGGGCCAGGCCATCTCGGTGGTGGGCTCCCTGAGCGCCATGTCCACGCTGGAGGAGGAGGCCCCCCAGGCCAAGAGAAGGCCAGAGCCCATCATCCCTGTCACACAGCCCCGGTGAGTCCGCCCGCGGGTGCTGGGATGAGACGGGGCCTGCGTGTGGTGTGTGTGTGTGTGTGTGTGTGCAACAGAGACAGGTGGGTCGGGACGAGGGTCCTCCTGACTCCAGAGTCAGCGCTGTAATCACCGAGCCTCAATTGTTTCTTTTCCATGAAAACCTCCCCCAGTGGCCCCAGTGTGTAAAATTGGGGCGATAGTGTCTGCCTCTAAGGATCAACAGAGAATGAGCTTGAGTTGGGTGACCTGTAGGTAATTAACTCTCGGGCTTGAGAGTGACCGTGGTCCTCAACGTGCCCTAAGTGCTGCTGGTCGTGACTGTTACTGTTATTACCTCCCTCATGGACCCCAGGTCCCGCCGGCCCCACCCAGAGGCCAGTCAGGGCTTGTTCCCAGGGCCTCGCCCGGCTGCTCCCCCACCCCCAGGCCCTCTGTCCCCTCTTGCTGTTCCCTGGACAGCCGGCAGGTCCCCACTGGAGGGCGTCTGCCCTTCCTCTGCTCTCTGCGGGGGATTTGTGCACCTCGTCCTTCGTCTGCATTCAGACCCCCCCCCTCCCCCGAGACGCCCTTCACAGAAACGAGACAGCGTCCTGTTCCTGCTCATCGCTCTGCGCTCTGCCGTGCCTCGGGGCCACGGGGAGTTGGAGAGGCCGTGGGGGGGTCTCTGTACGGCCCACAGAGGTCACCGGGTGAGCCTCAGCTCCAGAAAGAGTGTCCGAGTCTGTCCTTGTCCGTCTCTCCCACACAGGCTGGCGGGCGCCGGCGGGCGCAAGAAAATCTTCCGTCTGAGCGACGTCCTGAAGCCCCTGACCGACGCGCAGGTGGAGGCCATGAAGCTGGGCGCCGTGAAGCGGATCCTGCGGGCTGAGAAGGCGGTGGCCTGCAGCGGGGCGGCCCAGGTGCGCCCCGACCCCCTGTCCACCCTTCCAGCCCCTCCCCCCAGAGCCTGGCTCCAGTTCCCGGCTCGGCCACTCTCCGGCTGCAGGGCCTCGAGCCTCGGGTCTGGCGCCAGCTGCTTCTCCCGACCTCGCTCGTGTCCTCCCCGGAAGGTGGAGGCACCGGCAGCAGCTCCACGCAGGCGGTGCAGGGAGGAGACGCGTGGGCACAGGCGCGCCTGCCGCAGGACTGAGGGCCGCTGTCGTCTTCCTTGCGGGTCGACCTTCTTCTTACTCTTGCTCTTTGTTGAGTCAGACACACCTGGCTTAAGTCCCGATGCTGTCTCCTGCTGGCATTGTAACCTCTTTTGGGTGACTGTGTTCCCATCGTTTGAAGTCTGTTTTTAACTAAGCACATAGTATACGGACGTACTGTGCTACAGGCCTATTTCCAGGCCCCAGGGGTATCTGTGTCCCATTCTCCTCCTTAGAGGAGACTGATGTACAAAGTAGGGAGCCCTTCAGGGTCTTTCTCGGTGTGTATGTGAGCACTGCTCCTAGAAAGTCTTCCTTTTATTGTGATGATTGGTTTTCCTTTCTCCATTTTTCTCCCCCACACACAGGCCACGCGAGGCATAAAGTTCTTCAGTTTGCCTTCCTCACTTAGCACTGGGTCTGCCCTGGGGTCCTCTGACCTGGGCAGGAGTTCGAAGGCACGCTCGTGGGGGCCCGGGGCCGCCCACCCCGTGCTGACCCACGCGTCCCCTCCCAGCAGGCACGCGTCAAGATCCTGGCCAGCCTGGTGACGCAGTTCGACTCGGGCCTGAAGGCGGAGGTCCTGGCCTTCATCCTGGAGGATGTGCGGGCCCGCCTGGACCTGGCCTTTGCCTGGCTCTACCAGGAGTACAACGCCTACCTGGCAGCCGGGGCCTCGGGCGCCCTGGACAAGTACGAGGACTGCCTCATCCGCCTGCTGTCCGGCCTGCAGGAGAAGCCTGACCAGAAGGATGGGTAAGGGGACGGCCCTGCCCCTGCCGGCCCCCGGGAGCCGCCCTCTTGCGTCCTGCCTTTCCTCCCTGGTCCCTGACCGCCTCCCTCTTTCTCACCACCTGTCAGCCTTCGGGTGCCCATCCGGTGTCACCCCTCTCTCCCCACTGGCTGGTGGCCGGGACAGCAGCCCAGCGTGGGCTGTGGGTCACACCCCGGGGCCTGGCCTGCTCTGCTGTGGGCTCTCTGACCGCCCGGGCCCCTCCCCTCCCCTCTGGGCCTCCGTTCTCTTGTCTGTAAATGACAGCGCCTGCCCCTCAGGCATGTCCTGGGCATCGACTTCTCTCCCCGCACCTCTCGCCTGAGTGCGTTCTGTACCTTCCTGTCCGTTCTCAGCCTCCAGCGACGCTGTGCGTTCTGCACACTGCAGCCAGCTGACGGGTTCTCATGTGAATGCCGTCTGGCTGCTTCCCCTCGAAAAACCGCCCTTGCTTCTCCGTTGCTCTTGGGATCAGCTGCAGGCTCCTTCCCCTGCCCTGAGACCCTGTGGAATCCAGAACCTACCTCCTTAGCCTCCCTTGTTGCCCCCAAACTTTAGGTGACCACACTGGCCTTCTGTCTTCTGTTCCTTGAATGTGTCAAGTTCAGGGCCTGGTACTTAAACTGTTCTCTGTCTCCCTGGAATTCCCCCGCCCCACTGCGTGGCTGGCCCCTCACCCGCCAGCACCGACTCAAACGGCCGCCACATTTGAAATAGCACCTCCCCCGTCCTTCCCTCCCGTTGTGTATGAAATGAGTGGGGTCCCCACTGACAAAGGGTAGAAGCTGAGCTTCACAGAGGTGAAGTCTCTGCCCAGGTCAGCCAGCTGGCCCCGTTTGGCTGCTGCTCTCTTCCCCGCCAAGCTCCGTAACCAGGCTTGAGCGAGCTGGGGGCCGGTGGCCTCTTTGCAGCTGTTCCCTGTCCCTCTGTCTGGCAGGATCTTCACCAAGGTGGTGCTGGAGGCGCCACTGATCACGGAGAGTGCCCTGGAGGTGATTCGCAAGTACTGCGAGGACGAGGTGAGGCCGGTGCCCGGGTCCCGGAGCCCGCGTGGGGGCTGCGGGGCACTCAGCCCAGACCTCGTGGGAGGGGCTCTGGGGGGCGCAGTGCGGACCCGAGCCAGGCAGGGGAGCCACCCCAAAGCCTCGCTCCAGACGGCTCCAGCTCTGGCCCCCCGTCCTGCCGCAGAGTCGCACCTACCTGGGCATGTCCACTCTTCGAGACCTCATCTTCAAGCGCCCGTCCCGCCAGTTCCAGTACCTGCATGTCCTGCTGGACCTCAGCTCCCACGAGAAGGACAAGGTGACCCCCCACCCTTCGTGCCCGGCTGCACACAGCCCTTCCGCTATCCCGAGTAGCCAGCCTGGCCTCAGTCACGCGCCCCGGAAGTTGCCTTTCTGGCTGCAGCACTGTTGGGGTGGTGGTGGTTTTTCCATGTGCGACGTCACAGTGCTGCTTAGACTGTGCGCATGTGTATGCACCCCCCCCCTCCCCAGGAAGGGCAGTCCCGTTCTCGCTCTGCTCCACCCGTGCTGGTGAGCCCCTCCTAAAGGCTGGCGCTGTGCAGGGTGGGGGCGCTGCGCAGGAGAGGAGCAGCACGCATGGCTGGGCGCCCTGGCCCGTGTGATGGGCGGGTGGGAGTCGGTGTAAGGAGGGCTTCCGGAGGAGGGGGTGTGTGAGCCAAGATCTGGAATGTGAGTGGATTCGTGTGCTAGGCGGAGGGAGCAGCGTGCGATGGGGCGGGCCCTGGGCCCATCCCTGCTGCAGCCTCTCACCCACTCCCTCCGGGCGCTGAGGCCGTTCACTCAGCAGACCCTCCCGCACGCTCTGGCTCCACCCTGTGGTGCTGTCGGGGACAGAGCAGTGTCCAAAACCAGTCCGTCTGTTCTCATGACTCCCCGCAGGGCATGTCTGAGTGAGACAGGACACGGCCAGGGAGGCTGCCGTCGCTCTGGAGGGACTAAGGACAGCTCCATTTGATTGGGGCATGGCAAGCAGGGCAGGAGGAGTCACCCCGAGGTCACTTGGACCCTGAGTGGCTGACGGGCCTTGGGCACAAGCGCCTCAGCTGGGCCTGGCCTCTCTCGAGCCTGGGCTTGTGCGCACGGTGCTGCCAAGTGCAGGGCAGCCATCTCCCGCTCCAGCGTCTCGCCATCACTCTTCCCAGGTGCGTTCCCAGGCCCTGCTGTTCATCAAGCGCATGTACGAGAAGGAACAGCTGCGAGAGTACGTGGAGAAGTTTGCCCTGAACTACCTGCAGCTGCTGGTCCACCCCAACCCGCCGTCCGTGCTGTTTGGGGCCGACAAGGACACAGGTTTGGTGCAGATTCATCAGACGTGTATTGAGCACGTGCCCGGTCCTAGGCTCTGGGCCGGGCCCTGGGCACAGCTGGATCAAGGCCGAGCCTGCCCAGCCTGCTAGGGAAGCTCACGGCCACATATTAATAACTGGAAGCAGCAGGCCTGGGGTGGTGAACCTAAGGGGCTTCGGGAGCCCCGAGGGCACCTGACCCAGCCTGAGGCGTCAGGGAGCAGGTGTTGGAGGAGGGGGCAATGCTGAGAGCTGGGGGACAAGGAGAGCTGGCAGGTGACAGGGCTCTGGGGAGGGCCAGCAGGGTCACTGCAGGCCTCTTCCCCCAGAATTGGGGGGGGGGCTGGGTTCCAAGGAACGGGCTGTTCAGTTGGAAGGTTCGGGCTGTGGAGGGGAGCACAGGCGCCCGGTGCGGCCCCAATGCGGGGGACTGGAGGGTGAGATGGTGTGCAAAGGAGAGCTGGGCAGCAGCCTTTTAGCAAAGGAGCCGCACATGCAGAGGCTCCCACGTGGGGGTCTGTCAGAAGTGGGGCGTGGCCTGAGCCTTCCGGGGTAGGAGTCACGCCCCCATGTCCTGGCAGGTAGAGCAGGTTGAGGAACCAGCCAGGAGTTTATCCCGAGGGCGCAGGGTGATGGGGGGGGGGGCTCTGAGTGGGGGACAGGGGCGGGGTCAGAACTGCACTTCAGAGAGACCTGGCTGCCCTGTGGGAATTCCCAACAGAGGCTTTTATGGAACAGTGTTGGTCCCACCCCATTTCCCTGATGACTGGTTTACTGCCCTTGGCTTCCGGGCCCAGCTCCCTCCTGTGCTAGTCCAAGAAGGGACAGACACCAGGGGTGGGAAGCGGTTGGGAGGGGCGAGGGGCCAGCCTGATCCATCCCCTGCCCTACCAGAGGTGGCAGCGCCCTGGACCGACGAGACGGTGAAGCAGTGTCTGTACCTCTACCTGGCCCTCCTGCCTCAGAACCACAAGCTGATCCACGAGCTGGCAGCTGTGTACACTGAGGCCATCGCGGACATCAAGCGGACGGTGCTGAGGGTCATTGAACAGCCGGTGAGGACCCTGAGCTCACCAGGCCCTGCCCACCGTGGGCGGGGCTGAGCTCCGACTGCAGCCCCGCCCCTGGTATCCGCACATGCGCGGAGCTAAGCCGCGAGGCCCGACTCGCTACGCTTGGCTGCTCCGTAGCCTTGGGTCCCACGTGGTCACCCGCTGCTGAGAAAACAACAGGGGGCCCTGTGGTCAAGAGTGTGGCACTGGACAGGCCTGGGTGCGGGCTCTGCCTCTCCCCCTGTCACTGCGAACCTGCGCTCCTGTGAAAATGTCCCCCGAGCTTGTGGTCAGGGCTCCGTGTAAGCGTCTGTCGCTGGCTCGTTCTGTAACTGGCCTTTCCCAGCCTCTGCAGCCACAGGGTCGCCCACCCGAGAGCGACCCTGCACACAGGTCTAGTCTACACTCAGTTGCAGACTAGGCCTGAAATGCAGAATGTCTGTCCTGCCCGTTGCAGCTGCATTGGAAACCACTTTTTCCTGTCTCTGCCTCTGAATTTTTTTTTATTGTGGGTAATTCCCAACATAATTAAAAGGAAAGTATGGTATCTTAAATTCCCACCTACCTGCGACCCCCAGAACCGACCGCGTCCTTCCCTGTAACGTGGGGGTAACAGGCTCCTTATGAGGAGGAAGCAGATTCCGCTCCCCACCCGGAAGGTGGGCCCACTGGACTGTGAGCTCCTCCAAGACGAAGACTGGCCGGGTCCACGTGCGGTTGTAAATGTCGGGCAGAGGAAGGTGCCCTCTGCTCTGTGCTGAGCGCTCACAGAGGCAGGCTGTACGGGCAGCCACAGGCCCAGCCCTGCTCAGAACAACTGGCCAGGCTGGCCCCTGACCTCCATCGAAGGGGGCGGGTAGGGGTCCTGATGCCTTCAGGAGCCAGAAAAGTGCCTCATCGAGAAATCAAAGGACAAGCTGGGAGCTGAAGTTCAGGTTAAGTAGAGACAACACAGAGAAAAGACACGGCCTGCTGGGTAGCAGGCTGGTGCTGGCGAAGGCTCCAGAGCTGCATCGTGTGAGACTGGGCGGAAGAGACCCAGACGCTGCTGCTCCAACCCTCCCCACCTTCCCCAGCTCCGGACGCGGCCACCAGCTCCTCCCCCCCCCGGTTTTATTGAGATGAAATTGACATCGAACACTGTATTCGTTTAAGGTGTACGACATAATGATTTAACCTGCTTATACTGCAAAATGATGGCAGCAATATAGATTTAGTTAGCATTCATCTGATCAGACTTCCGGTTCTAGCAATGAGAACTTTTAAGGTCTGCTGTCACCAGTCCTTACCCCAGAGCCCCAGCACCTCCTCCCCTCGCCAGCCGCCCTGCCCTTGACCCTGGGGTTTCCCTGAACTTGCGCCCCGGGCCCCTCGGTCCTGCCCACATGGCCCAGCGCCCCCGCCCCCCCCTCAGGCCCTCCCTGTCCTCCCTCTCTGCCTCTAGATCCGAGGAATGGGCATGAACTCTCCAGAGCTGCTCCTCCTGGTGGAAAACTGTCCCAAGGGGGCAGAGACGCTGGTCACGAGATGTCTGCACAGCCTCACAGATAAAGGTGCCCCCCCCCCCGGGACCCCCCACCTGTCACCCTGTTCCTCCAGCTGCCTGCCCAGGACCTGGGCGTTCAAACTGCCGGGTCTCCAGAGGGGCGGGCCTCTTCTGGGTCTCTCCGGTCCTTGGTCTCTCCACCTAGAACACTGGCTGGCTGAGGAGGCCTGCACTGAAATGCAGTGTCCTCCCCTCCTCTCCCACGTGCCCACCCTCCCGCCTCCACTCCCAACACCGGGCCTCCTCCATCCACCCGCAGTCCCGCCCTCCCCGGAGCTGGTGAAGCGGGTCCGGGACTTGTACCACAAGCGGCTGCCAGACGTCCGCTTCCTCATCCCCGTGCTCAACGGGCTGGAGAAGGTACGGACCCGGATGCCCAGAGGCCCCCACTGACAAGGACGCGGCTGGTGGGGACCCGTGTCAGAGGCTTTGGACACATTCCTGGGCTTGGCAGACCCGGGCTCACCGTCCGCTCAGCCTCGGCCACTTCTGTGACCCCAGGCAGGCTGCTCCCCTCTCCGAGCCTGCTTCTCCTGCCCGGAGACCTAATGAAGCCACACAGGCAGATGTGCCCACAGCAGGCAGGGAGCCCCCCCCACCCCCAGTGGGCTGGGGGGCCTTGAGTGCGCCTCCATCTCCTTGTTTATGAAGAGGGGAATACGAGACCCCCCCCATTTGCAGGGGAGTCAGTGCACTGGCCTGGGGCGTGTGACCTGGACAGGGAGAAATGGGGCTGGGGCTACAGGCCTGTGAACCGGGGGAAAGCTCAGCCCCAAGGGACCGGAGGGAGGGAGAGACTCCGGAGGCTGAAGTTCTCTTGCCCGCCTGCCCACTGTAGAAAGAAGTGATCCAGGCCCTGCCCAAGCTCATCAAACTCAACCCCATTGTGGTGAAAGAGGTTTTCAACCGCCTGCTGGGCACCCAGCACGGTAGGTGGCAGGTGCCTCGTTCCCCTCCCCCGGCTCCTGTGCCTCAGCCCCTCTGGGAGGCCCGTCCGGTGGTCGGGCAGGAGGAAGGGGCCCCGGAAGTGAGGTGTGGAATGCTGGGGGGGTCCGGGGCCACCTTTAAGGAGAAACAGGCTCATGCACCTCCCTGGGGCTACGACTCACTCAGCAGTGTCCAGCCACTGACCCCCCCACTCGCAGGCCGCCTGCTCTGGCATGTGGATGGTGCCTCCCTCCGCAGTGGGGGCACGGGCGCGCGGCCGGGGGCTGACCCTCGGTTCCAGCGTCTTCCTTCTGGGACTCCGCTGCCCTCGGTCCCCCTCAGGCACTCAAGCTATGGGGGGGGGGTGCTTTTTTTTTTATAATGGTCAAAAAGAAACATACCGAAGTTTGAACCTAGAAAAAAAAGCCAGCCCAGTGGCTGAAACTAAAGTTGTTGGAGGCCGTTCCACACACAGCTTGGTAACACACGAGTACCTGGGACCCCAAAGCGGCACATGCAGAGTGCTGTCTCCCCCAGCCACCGGGGCTGCAGGCCCACCTCCTGTCCCCGGCCCGGCCAGGCCAGGCCAGCAGAGCCCACGTGTGGCTTCGCTGTGCTGGACGCGCCGTGAGCTCATCCTGGCCCTGCTTCCATGGGTGCGAGGCCCGGTGGGGAGGGACAGAAAGGGTCAGACCAGTCAGGTGCTGCCCAGAGAGGGGGCGGAGGAGAGGGAGAAGCTTCCGAAGGCCCTCCATGTTCTCAGTCTCTCTCTCTGCCTACTCTAGCCCTTGGTCCCCCAGTCCTGTCGAAGCAGAGGGCGCCTCGACTCCCTTCATTGCTCCCCCAGTCTGGAGGACTCCGTCCTCTCAGGCTTCCATGCTGTCTTCTTCCCCCACCCCCCACCCCCCACTGCAGGTGAAGGGAACTCGGCCTTGTCCCCCCTGAACCCCGGAGAGCTTCTGATTGCATTACACAACATCGACTCGTCCAAGTGCGACATGAAGTCCATCATCAAAGGTGAGGCACCCCCACCCCCCCTTCAGTGGCCTGGCCTCCACGGACCCAGGAAGAACCTCAGCCCCCCACATGCCCCCTCTGGAATCTGCAGTCTGAGACTGCCACCCACCCTCCTCCCTCCCTCCCTGACTTCCTCTAAGAAAACAGTGCACAGACTGTGTGCTGGCAGAGTCATCCTCAAGAAAGTGGGGGAGCCCCTCCCTGCCCAGCTTCAGGAGCCCAGCAGCAGAGCCCACCGCCCGGTGCGTGCAGTGGGCCGGGCAGAGGGTGCCAGGCCGGGCAGGCCAGGAGGAGACGCCGGTCCGTCCGGGCTCCAGCTGGGACCGGAGAGCGGGCTGGGGCAGTGGTGCGGGTGACACACTGACAGGCTCACCACCATCGGCAGTGTTGTGACAGCAGCTGTCACTGTGTACGGTGCGCTCACCGGGGCCTCCCAGGCCTGCCCGCCGGTCGCCCCGCCCGGTGAGTATTCGGCTTCTGCTCTGTAGACGAGCAAATGGAGGTTCCAGGGAGGCTCAGTGACTGGCCCGGAGCCACATGGGACCGCAGCGGTAGCGGAAGGCACAGGCTCCCAGTCCGGCCGGTCCTGCCGGTCCCACTCGTGGGATGCCCTGTCCCTTCTCTCTCCTCAGCAGCCCCACCCCTCTCCCCACAAGGAGGTTTCTGGTCTGGAGCCATGCTTTCCCACGGGGGTGGTGGCAGACGCCCTCACTGTCACTTGCTTTACTCAGCACAGCTGTCCTTTGATTCCTCCTGTCCCCTTTAAGAGGGTTGGGGGCTCCCCGCCTTGACCCTTTAGCTTCCTGTCCAGCTTGGAATAACCTTCAGTGATCCACGGCCAGGCCTTGCCCTGCAGGTTTTCTCTGCAACTTTTGGGGGCCCAGAGGGGAGCTTTTGAACATTTACGGCCCACAGTGGAAGTGAGGAGGAGCCGAGGCCTCTGGTGGCTCCCCCACCCCCCAGGCGGGGAGCACCGTGGGCCGAAGGTGCCTGGGGTTGAAGAGAAGCTAGTTGGGCTTTTGGGAAACCGTGAGGCTACAAAACCTTGTCCACGGGCCCTCAGACTGGGTTCAGCCCCTCACGAAAAGGTCAGGCAGCGTGGAGTCCAGGGACAGTCTTTTTTTTTTTTTTAAAGATTTATTTATTTTTAGAGAAAGGAAAAGGGAGACCGAGAGGAAGAGAATCATCAGTGTGTGGTTGTCTTTCACACGCCCCCTACTGGGGACCTGTGCCCTGACTGGGAATGGAACCGGTGACCCTTTGATTCTTGAGCCAGCACTCAGTCCACTGAGCCACGCCAGCCGGGGCTCCGGGGCAGTCCTTTCACACTCCCTGGCTCCTTTGATGGTCTCAGGAAAGTCATGGGCTCATTCTCAGTGATGATGCGCTCACACGGTTTTGCACAAAACCCGAGAGGATTCACAGACCCCACCACCCCACTGAGCCCATTCGAGGACCCAGACTTAGTGCCTGACCTTACCTGGCGGGAGCAGTACCCCAGGAGGAAAGGGGCCTCGCTGCAGGTGACACCCGGCGGCCAGGAGCCAGCCCCGCCCCCTGGAAATGTCAGCCAGGCCCAGCCTGGCCTTGAGCGCCCCGCCTGCTTCCACATCCCAGGCCCACACGCGGCCTCCGTGCTGCTGCACTCCCGACCAGCCGAGGGTCCCAAGCACCCGGTCCCGTCAGTTCCCAGGGCACTTTCTCCACTCAGGCCCTTGGCACTCCACTTGACCATGAGCTCCAGACCCAAAGTCCCCTCCTGTGTTGTGTAGCAGCGGAATCCCCGGTAGCTGATAGTATGAGCAGTAATTTCTGGCGCCCGCTGCCCCTGAAGCCACCCTTTCCGTGGTGAGTTTTTCTGTAACTAGACCTGTCCTCCAGTCCAGCAGTCCAGTTCAGCCCTGGGCAGGGCTGCGCCAGGGACACAGCAGGAACAGAGGCAGCCCTGTCCCTGTCCCTCCTCAAATAGCAGCAACCCGGAGTAAGCCAGGGCAGGAAAGGGGAGCCCAATCTGCCCTGGTGAGGGGCATCAGGGAGGGCTTCCTGGAGGGGAGGGACACCTGAGCTGAGGCCGCAGTGGGAAGTAGGGGTGAGGCAGAGGAAGAGACAGTCACAGAGAGGAAGAACACTTAAACAGGCCAAGAGAGACACCTGCATGGCTCGTAATCCTTGAGAAAACTGTGCCTGGGCCCCGCCCACATGGGATCTCCACGTAGTTTGGCCACAGTGGGAGTTTGGACTTGATCTCTTGAGGGCCTCTGGGAGGTGCAGGGTCAGCTTGAGCTTCCCAAAAACTCTTCAGCCTGCTGTCTGGGGGGTGGATAGAGGGCTGAGGGGGAGGGCGGGGGAGGGGATTGACGCCAGAGGCTGTTGGGCAGGAGCCAGGGACCACCCGGGAGGGGGTGGGGAGCTCCCTCAGGGTCTGGCAGGTGGGCTCTGGCACTCTCCTCACCTGCACTCCTGCCCCTTTGGCCCCGACACCCACCCTCCTCCCAGCCTCTCTGCCTGCATTGCCTTCACCCCTCCCTTTTCCCTACGGGAGCACCCCCATTTCTTACTGGTGCCCATCCCTGTTCTGCTTTAACTTCTCGAGGTTTGGGGGCCTTTCTTCTGGCTCAATAAAGACTTCCTGGCCGACAGACTCACGTGACCAGTGGTGTTTGGGGAAGAGGGTCGTCAGAGGCAGTTCGTGGGGTCCCCCCACTGGCACAGTGGCTTGGAGCACTGCCTCTCCCGCTGATTTTGGGGTGCCACAGCCCACTCCTGAGGGAGCGGTTCCCAAGGCCTCCGCAGGCGTCTGCATTGTGCCGGCCCTCGGGGCCCCGCTGCCAAGCCAGGAGCGCACGTG
Organism: Artibeus jamaicensis; assembly: GCF_021234435.1. Lineage (NCBI taxonomy): Eukaryota > Metazoa > Chordata > Mammalia > Chiroptera > Phyllostomidae > Artibeus > Artibeus jamaicensis. Next base: position 1,588,957 of record NW_026521297.1, read on the forward strand.
CACCCAGGCTTCCTCCGCTCACCCTTCCCTTCCTTACTGCTCTCTGGGTTGTGTCCCCTCCCCACCCCAGTAGCACAGGCCCTCAGGCCCTGGTCAGGATTGGGCGTAGGCAGTCCCCTGGCCAGCCTGCTGGTGGGTGGCCCTCGCTGTTGTCCACTGTAGGGGTGGGGGGCCTATGGAATTCAAAGCCACCTTCCCTGCAGATCTGGGGGTGCCATGCTGTACAGATCAAACCAGAACGGGTCCCAGCTGTTGGCAGAGTGTCTTCTGCACCTCAGCCCTTCAAGGGTTGTCCCCAAAGAGGAAGGGGACACAGTCTGCCCGCTGTGTCCAGCGAGGGGCTTCCAGGAGCTGGCTGTGTCTTTTCCCTTGCGCAAACCCCCAGGCTTTGCAAGGACCAAGCCAGTCTGCCCTCAGAGAGAGACCTTCTGCCAGGTGGGGGAAGTCATCTGTTTTGCCCGGAGCTTCGCCAAGGCCAGGCTGGGTCTGGTCTCCCGCACTTGGGCAGAGAGCAGGGCTGGGGCTCTCTTAGGGCGGTGGACCTCCCGCCCCTGGGGAGCAGCTGGGCAAAGAGGACAGGCCCACTCTCCGCCTCCTCGCAGCCACCAACCTGTGCTTTGCGGAGCGGAACGTGTACACGTCGGAGGTGCTGGCCGTGGTGATGCAGCAGCTGATGGAGCAGAGCCCCCTGCCCATGCTGCTCATGAGGACCGTCATCCAGTCCCTGACCATGTACCCCCGCCTGGGGGGCTTCGTCATGAACATCCTGTCCCGCCTCATCATGAAGCAGGTAACCGGCCCCTGACCATCTAGGCCCTGGGCAGTGGGCCGAGGGCAGCAGGACACTGCAGACAGACCGGAGGCAGAGCCCCGGCTTCTCTAGGCTGCCTGCCTCCCACCCCCTCAAGGGAGCCAGGACAGGGCGGGCAAGCTGCGTCCAGGCTGGCCTGCCCCGTGCCCTGCCCTTGGCCGGGACAAAGCAGCCCTCCAGGGGTCCTAATTCAGCCCCGAGGTGGCGGTGGCGACAAGATGAGGGAGGGAGGTTAGGTGGTAGGAGCAGGCGGGAGACTTGAGGAGTGCACTTCCTGGGGGAGGCACGGCTGCCCCCGGCCCCCACCACTGTGCTCGCAGGCACGAAGCCGCCTAGAGCTGAAAGGTGGTCGGTTTTCCAGAGAAGCTAGAAATCTGCATTTTTAGGAACACCGTGATGAAACAAAAACCACGCCTCATCCACAGGCCCCCAGACTGGATTCAGCCCACAGGTTCCCACTTCTCTGAGCATCTGGCTTAGAGGGCAAATGCAGGTTCACACGTCCGGGTGTCTCCCCGGGTGTCTCCCGGGGACTCCTCTGTTTAGCAGGGCGGATGGCGCCCTCTGGAGGCTACTCTGAGAATGAAATGAGACCAGGCTCCCAACACGTAGCCTGGGCAGGACTGTGAAAGGGCCACTGTCAGTTTTCTCCTCCCCAAATTGGCCTCCTGTCCCAGCTGCTTGGGATCTGGACTCAAAGGTCAGAAGGTCCTCTGGAGGGAGGTCAGGGCTGTGTAGCCCAGAGGATTCTGTCAGATGGTGGGGATCCGAGCCCCGGCAAGGCCCCATCTTGGCAAGGTCCTTCTCCCAGTTTCCGGGGTGGCTTCTCACGTGCCCCCTCACGCCCGCCCCTCCCCGCCCATCCAGGTGTGGAAGTACCCCAAGGTGTGGGAGGGCTTCATCAAGTGCTGCCAGCGCACCAAGCCGCAGAGCTTCCAGGTCATCCTGCAGCTGCCACCCCAGCAGCTGGGCGCTGTCTTTGACAAGTGCCCAGAGCTCCGGGAGCCCCTGCTGGCCCATGTCCGCTCCTTCACCCCCCATCAGGTACCCCAAGGCGTGGGGTGGGTGGCCCCGTGGGTCCAGCCCTGGGGGCTGCTGGCTGGAGGTGGGCAGAGGGGAGCCCTGCAGTATCAGAATGTAAAGGGTTCTGGAGGGTCAGGGCCAACCAGGGACCGGGGGTGTCCAGGAGGGGGCTCTGGGTCGGAGCTCCCAGCAGCACCCGTCCTGCTCTCCCCGCAGCAAGCACACATCCCCAACTCCATCATGACCATCCTGGAGGCCAGCGGCAAGCAGGAGCCGGAGGCCAAGGAGCCTCCCGCAGGGCCCCTGGAAGAGGTGAGGGTCTCCGGCCCGGGCCTCCCACCCAGCCCAGCCGTCCGCGTGCCTTCAGCAGGCTCCTGCTGAAAGCTTGGGGCTGGGGGGGCGGGGGGCGACATACACACACAACACACACACGGGAGCCCTGTTCTCCCAGTGCCCGTCCTGCTCCCTGACTCAGGTGGCTCCTTTCCCACCGCCCTCTGAGAGCAGCCTGGGTCCTAACCCCCACCGGTCCCCGAGCTTCCGTGTGTCCTTCCCCACCCCCAGGACGACCTTGAGCCCCTGGCGCTGGCACCGGCCCCCGCCCCCCGGCCCCCTCAGGACCTCATCGGCCTACGGCTGGCCCAGGAGAAGGCCTTAAAGCGGCAGCTGGAAGAAGAACAGAAGCTGAAGCCTGGGGGCCTGGCAGCACCCCCCTCTTCCTCCTCATCCGCGTCCTCTGCCAGGCCAGGCCCCCCGCAGGCCGCCCCCCAGCCGGAGGAAGCCATGGATTTCCGGGAGGAGGGGCCTGAGTGTGAGACCCCCGCCATCTTCATCAGCATGGACGACGACTCGGGGCTGACCGAGGCCGCCCTGCTGGACTCCAGTCTTGAGGGGCCCCTACCGAAGGTAGGGAGGACGACCGCGGGGCGGCAGAGCACCAGGCCCCGGGGTGCAGTGCGTGTGTCGGGTGCCCACACTGGGGCGCCGGGGAGGGTTCGGCCCGAACGAAAGCTCGGAGGTGAGAGCGGCTCTCTTCGACCCGCTCCGTCTTCTGTCACCAGGAGGCAGCAGCGGGCGGGCTGACGTCGAAGGAGGAGAGGAGCCCCCAGACCCTCACCGCTGCTGGAGAAGACACTGTGAAGACCCCCAGCCCCACCGCTGCCGCCGTGGAGGAAGCCGGGGAGCCCGAGAGCAAGGGGAACAGCTGACGGGGCTTGGTGGGGAGGGGAGTGGGACTGGGGTTGGGGGCGGGGCGGGGCTTTGCCTTTAAAAAAAATTAAAAAAAAAAAACATCGCGGGTCTAGGGCGTGGGTGTAGTCTCAACGCTGCAGCGAGTCGGCCAAGGGACTGCGGGGAACCTAGTGAACGTGCCAAAGGGCCCTCCGATCACTGGCGGCCCCTGGGGCCTGGGGCTGCGCCTGCGCGGGCACCTGCTCTTTGGCCCCTCCGTCGGCTCGTGTCCTCCCCTGGTAACGGCCCGCCCCTCCTTAGAAACGGGCGGGCTGGCCTAGCGGCTGCTGGGCGAGTGCGGGCGGGCAACTGGTCCGCCTGGCTGCAGGCCTCCCTCCGAGAAGTCTCCTGCCGCTTTTGGACTATGGGGGACCCGCAGCACGACCCCGAGCCGTCCGAGAGGCGGAGAAGTTCCCAGGCCTCCGACCAGGGGCGCAGTCGGGAGCACTCTCTGTCCCAGGCCGCGGTGCCCCAGGAGATGCCCCAGGTGGCGTTTGACACCCAGGGCCTGAGCAGCGTTACTGAGATGCCCGAGAGCCGGTCCACCTTCCAGGGGTGGGCACAAGGGGCCGGCCTGAGCCAGTATGACAACTCGGCGCTGTCCCAGGGCGGCATACAGTACCCGTCCATGAGCGCAGGCTTCCCCTCGGACTTCCAGCGCCAAACTTATGTGGACGAAGGCAGGGTCCAGGCCACCCACAACGCCGACCTCATGCTGCAGCAGCTACAGCAGGGCCAAGGCAACCTCTTCCAGCAACTGGAGTCATCCTACCAGGATTCCCAGCCCGACTTCCTGGGCCAGTTCAACGCGTATCAGAGAGAAGACTCGCAGTTCCGCCGAGGGACCCAGCACGGGCCCTACACGAGGGATGACCCCGCCCTCCAATTGTCGACCTCTGAGCTGGGCTTCATGCCCTTCAATATGGAGGTGTACGAGCCGGAGCCCCGGGAGCTGGCCGTGCAAAACGCCAAGGCCTACCTGCAGCAGACCAGCGTCAGTTGCGACCTCAGCCTGTGAGAGGGGGCTCCGGAGGGGGGGAGGGGCGGGACCCTGCCTCAGGCTCCAAGGTCTCCTCAGACAGGGGGTCGGCCCTCAGGGAGAATCAGGGAGAATCGGCAGCTGCTCTGGAGACCTCTGACTCAGACTAGGAGTCAGAACAAACGCTAACAACTCACAAGTAAAACGGCATTGACTTAGCAGACACGTTAACCTCTAGTTCTCACGGCTGAGATCCGCACATCTGCTGTCCCCTTTTTACAGTGGGGGACCCAGAAATTAGGTCCCACATCCGAGCTAATAACACAGCGAGGGTGTGGCACAGCCCGGGTTCCAGCACCAGTGGGTTGGCTCTGTTCACTGCTAAGCTGTCCTGCTTGAGGAAGGCACGTGCCCAGGCCACTTGGCTGCAGGTGTCATACACCTCTCCGGCCACCCTCCACGTTCCAGTGGGAGAATGGACAGTAACTAGAACAAACAATAAGGTGATAAGAACTAAGGTGAAAACATAAGATGGGGGGGTATAGGGAGAGCATGTTTAAGAGCATGAGGTCAGGAAAGGCCTCTCTGAGAAAGTGACACTTAGTGACCTGGAGACAGTGAGGGAGAGCACCCTGCACGTATCAGGAGGACATGGGGGCCAGGGATAGGACGCAGCAAGTCTGAAGGCTTTGGGGCTCGCTCTGTTTGAGGGACAGTGAGGAAGCGGGTGTGACGAGAACCGAGGGAAGAGGAACAGGAGTGGGAGGAGGTGAGGGTGGAGGCCTGGCTGACGCACAAAGCTGACCCCGTCCCTGCCGTGTGCAGAGCCCGTCACAGTTCCCCAGTGCCCTCAGAGGAAGGCCCAGGCTCCTCGCAACAGCCTTCAAGGCCCTGTACCATTCAGCCTCTGCCTGCTCTCCAAACTTTATCCAGAACTGAGTCAAAACTAACCACTAGCACTTACTTCTTTGACAGTTCTCGGCCCTCTAGTTTCAAGTCCCCTTATTGAAAAGCCCTGGCCAAATTCTGACCTCTCCTTACCCTTCCCAATTCAATGATGTCCCTCTACCACCCCCAAGACTTGCCAAAGGGTTTCTACGCCGCAGATGGTTAGGTGCTTTGAAATCAGACCAACCTAGTTTTAAATCCCAGCTGTGCTACCAACTACTGTGTGACCTCACGCCCTCAGCTTTTTTTAGTTTCCTTATCTGGAGGGTGGGAATTGTAATTATTCTTTAGATGCATGACTGTGGTGAGAATTCAACTCTCAAGTGCCCAACACAGTGCCTGACTTGGCAAACAGAAACTGTACCATACTGTTATCACACCAGCCTCCTCCCCAACCACAACCCCCCTCGCTCACTCCTGCAGCCTCACTGACTTCCTTAGTGTTCCTCCCACGTGCCAGGCACACCCTCAGTTCAAGGCCTTGGTACATCATTCCCAACATACCATCTGCACACCATGACTGTTTGGCTTTTTTCTTTTCAGTACTTTTTCATGTCATATTGCATTGGCTGAGACCTCCAGTGCAATATTTAATAGAAATGAAAGCAGGCATCTGCAATCCTGATCTCATGGTGAAAAACAGTCTTTTGCCATTATGTTTGGTGTGTGTGCTGTAGGTTATTTGTGGCTACCCTTTATCAGATTACTTAACAATTGCCTTCTACTCCTAGTTTTCCAGGCTTTTAAAACTCATGAATGAGTGTTGACTTTTATCAAACAATTTCTCTGCACCTATTGAGGTGATCTGACATATGTCCTCTTTAACACACTGATATGAGGAATTACGGGTTTTTTTCTGTTTTTCCAGTGTCAGTCCAGTCCCTCATCCCTGTCATTAGCCCCGTTTTGTCATGGTGTGTCTTCCTTTTGAGCAACTGCTGGATGCCATTGGCTAATATTTTCCTCAGCATCTGTAATTCTGAATGAGATCAGCATGGAATTACAATTTTCCCCTCCCCTAGTTTCCTTGAGTTTTGGTATCAAGATTGTCATAGACTCAGGGTTTGTGCTCCTTCTGTTCCCTGTGACTGAAGCAGTCCCCCCAACATCTGCACCGTTCTCCCCTCACTTCATTCGGATCTCAGCTTCCTGTCACCGGGGTGAGGCCTTCCTGGCCTCCCTGTTGAAAATCGCAAACCGTCCCCTATCCCTGACATCCCCAGTCCCCACACCCCACTTTGTCGTCTCTATGGAAATGACGGCCCCCCTGGCACCCTATATATGGTGCCTATTTGGTGAATGTCTGTCTCCACCATCAGAATGTTAGCTCCACCCACCAGGGCAGAGACCTTGTCTCTTCTCTCCTGCGTCCCCAGCGCCAGGCCAGGGCCAGGCGCACAGCAACGAGCTGAGTGAGTTCTGTCCCCCACCTCCCAACTCCCTCGGGAGGCAGGTACGAGCACCTGGTGAACGTGCTGACCAAAATCCTGAACCAGCGGCCCCAGGATCCCTTGTCTATCCTGGAATCACTGAACCGCACGGCGCAGACGGAGTGGTTCCACCCCAAGCTGGACACGCTGCGGGATGACCCGGAGATGCAGCCCACCTACGAGATGGCGGAGAAGCAGAAGGCACTGTTCGTGCGGGGCGGCGGCGGTGAGGGTGAGCAGGAGGTAGAGGACGAACCGGTGAGTGAGCGCGCCAGTGGGGCGGGCGCAGGGGTGGGGCTGGGGGCGGGGAGCGGTCGCCCAGGCCTGGGCACAGCCGGTGCTGAGTCCTGGGAGTGAGGGAGCGCAGGGCCCAGGCCGGAAACACAGACTGTCTCGGTCTAGTCTGAGTGCCCAGCAGAGGGGGCCGGGACCCTGTCACGGAGAACCTCGAACGCCAGGCTAAAAGTTGTAGGCTTTCTCCTGAGGCCACTGGAGCGCCATGGAAGGGCTTGAAGCAGAGGAAAGGCTCGTGGGTCAGCTCCACCCTTTAGAAAGCTGACTCCAGTCCTGGCTGGAGCGCCTCGGTGGATTGAGTGCAGGCCTGTGAACCAAAGGGTCGCTGATTGGATTCTCAGGCAGAGCACATGCCTGGGTTGCAGGCCAGGCCCCTCATTTGGGGGCCTGTGAGAAGCAACCACACGTTGATGTTTCTCTCCATCTCTTTCTCCCTCCCTTCCATTCTCTAAATATAAATAAATAAAATATTTTTAAATAAATAAATAAATTTAAATCCTTAAAAAAAAAAAAGAAAGCTGACTCCAGCTGGCACGTAGAAGACATGGAGGTGTAGGCTCTTGTCTCCCACCAAACATTACTCCACCCCCACGAAAATAACAGCTTTGTACACGTTTTCTGGGAAACACTGCCCCCTGGTGTCGCTCACGCGAAACTGCCCCTTATCCCCTGACTTCCGTTTCCCCTTTTGTAAGCTGAGACCTGTGAAGAAACTCTTCCAACCGCGGCGACTCCGTGACTCGTTAACACCCTACTAGTTTCCAGAATTGGACGACTGCCCAAAATTCGCGTGAAATAGTCTTTCGCTCCTTCAAGAAACAAGGACTCCCTGTTTACCATAATTCTGACACCTCTGATGCCCTCTGAGTTCCTTTCAGACCTGAAGCGACCCTGCAAGGCAAGCTCCACCTGTTAATCTTCTTTGCAGAGGAAAGACTTAAGCTCAGAGGGCGGGAAGCAAGGGAGGGCTGGAGACAGGGCGCCAGGATCTTGACCCAAAGTGCGGATGCCTTGGTCTGTGCTCACTCTTGGGTTTCTGAGATTCTGGGGACAGTGGGGTGGCTTGGTGAGAGATCGCAGGAACGATGGCCTTCACAAAGAAATGCGCCCTTGACGGCAGAGTGCAGGCGGGAATACAAGTTTCAGGCACGAAGGACAGTTTTATCTGAGAACATGGTTTTAAGTTTCCAGATCAACAGTCTCTCTCTCTCTCCCCTAGGGAGGCCCCACCCCGTTAGAACTGCACCGTCCCACCCCCCACACCCCAGGTTGCTCTCCCATCTAAAGCAAGCCCCGGAAGTCCTTGCCTCTGTAGAACGCTTTGCCCCTTGAGGCTCCACCCCCTTAGGACTCCGAGTCTCATTGAAATTCAATCCCATGGGAGACTCCGCCCCCTCAAAACTTGGAGTGGGAGGGGTCTTAGCTATTGTTTATTTGTTTGTAGAGAGAGGGGAAGAAAGGGGGAGAGGAACATTGATGTGCGAGACAAACAATACCCATCGGTTGCCTCTTGCAGGTCCTCTGCTGGGAACCTGGCCCACAACCCGGGCACTTGCCCTGACTGGGAATCGAACCGGTGACCTTTAGGCTCACAGGGCGGCACTCAGTCCACTGAGCCACACCAGCCAGGGCTGGAGCTGGAGTTCTTAATGTGAGGTCTGCAGAAGGACAAAACTGTGGAGGCTTGTGGTCTGCACAAGAGAATCAAAGAAATTGGTGACTCAGCATCTTACATTTTTCTGTCTGACGGACGGAAGAAGGGCTCTCGTTCTCTCATTTTCCGTTTCTTCCAGATGGCTAGCCCTGACGCCACCCTGCTTAGAAATGCTACCTCTCCCACTGAGTTATGCCTGTGTAGGGCAACGTTTCTATATTCTGTAATCCGTGCCCTCGTTTATAATTTCAGACTAACTTTAGTATTATGACGCCATAGTCCAAACGCTAACACCTTACTACACTGGTTGGACAGTGCAGGCCCCTTTAAGGCAGGAAATAGATGATGTCGTTGAAATGGAGACAAGTGACTTAGACGAGCTAGAACTTTCTCTCACACCTGATAGGTGGCGGGCAGTCGAGGGTTGGCAAGGTGGCTCCGGCGGGGACACTGAGGGCTGTCTTCTCTCCTTCCCCCCTTTCCTACCCAAAAGAGGCAGTTTGCAGTGGGGGTGGGGGAAGTGGGGAGCAGCAGAGTCTGATCTGTCATTTGCGGACAGTTGTCCACTCTTGCTCCAACCAACAGTAGCCAGGAGAGCAGGGTAAGGTCATTTAAACATGGTCGGTGAGACCACCCCACCCCATTGCCATGTGGATGGGGGTGTCCCTAGGAGGAGGGTAACAGCCATTGGCTCAGAGGCCAGGCACACTCCCCCCGAGAGAGTTTCCTGTGCTCATTCCCTTACCTTCCCTCCTGTCTGCAAGATGGTGAGTCTCAGGGTTACATTTTGACTCTGCCCCTGACCCCCCCATATTGCTGAATTCAACATCGGTTGGACAAACAAGCTTCCTCAAGGTGTTTAAAGACTGAGGAAAACTGTTGGAATCACTTTCAAAATAGCCATTCTCTCCCTGACTGGTTTGGCTCAGTGGGTTGGGCCCTGACCTGTGAACCAAAAGGTCACCAGTTCCATTCCCAGCTGGGGGCGTGGGAGAAGCAACAATGGTTCTCTCATGTGTCGATGTTTCTCTCCCACCCTTTCCCCCTCCATTCCCCTCTCTCTAAAATTAAATAAATAAAATCTTAAAAAAAAGGAACCCTTCCCCTACTCTAGGGTTTTAGTCAGGGTGTGCCACGTGGAGCTGAGATAACAAACAGCCGCCCCACACCACACAGTGTGGTTCCCACGCCCACCACCTGTCCATCCAGGGTGGGCAAGAGGACTCTGCTCACCCGCCACCGGGGAACCCAGGGCGCTGGAGGTTCGGCTGCGACACAGGCGTCCGCAGCTGCGGAGGAGAAAAAAGATCCTAACAAACCCCATGTGGGTTCTTAGGGCTTCTGCCTGGGTGAGACACGGCCCCTTTCCCCGCCATTTCAAATGGTCAGAGCAGGTGTCCTGGCCACCGCTGCATTCGGCGGGGGTGGGAACCTGCAATCCTTCTTTGCGAAGGGACTTCCAACCTTTGTGAACAGTAGTATCCCCAGCAGGCACCGGGAGAGGAATCACCTGTCCGCTCTAACTCTGGGTTCGCAAAGGATGCTTTCTTTACCGCGAGAATGCAGTATACACCGTTAGGGAAGGCCTCCGTGTGTTTGTGGCCGAACCTTTTACATTTAGCTATTACAGTTCAAACGCCATCGTTCACTTTCACACTAACCCTCTGCTGTGGGTTGAATCGGGTCCCCCTCAAACTCACACGTTGACGCCCCGACCCCCAGTACCTCAGCCTGTGACCTGAAATGGGATCGCTGCAGGTGTAATCAGCTGTGCCGAGGTCCCACCCAAGCAGGGCGGGCCCCTAGTCCAGTGTGACCGGTGGCCTTATAAAGCTTAACTTTGGCTACTGACGCACACATGCACGCACGCACGCACACACGCACGTAGAAAACACCAGGTGAACATGAAAGCAGAGACCGAAGCAATGACCCTACAAACCAAGCAGAGCCAAAGATGCCAGCAAACCACCAGGGACAGGGAGGGAGGCAGGGAGCAGCCTCCCCCAGGCCTCAGAAGGCGCCTACGCTGCCCACGGCTTGCATCTGGCCTCCAGCGTTTGCGGCCACTTGGTTACAGCAGGCCCCTGCAAAGCGCGGCGCCACCTTTCTGGAATTTGCGTCACTCTTTGCGTACTATTTCAGCGCGCTGGAAACAGGACGCAAATAGTCCTTGGTGTGTCCAGCAAAAGTGAGCAATGAAATGTATTAGCTCTCGCATTTTCGCCTTCTTCAAGAAAATTGGCCAGTGACTCGACAACCGTGTAAAGCAGCTGAAGGAAAGGGGTCCACCTTGAACTTGTCAGGGTTTTACTTATTTATTTTTAGAGAGAGGGGAAGAGAGGAAGGAAGAGGGAGAGAAACATCGATGTGCAAGAGATACACTGATCGGTTGTCCGTTGCACGCCCCCCAAGTGGGGACCTGGCCTGCAACCCAGGCCTGTGCCCCGACTGGGAGTAGAACCAGTGACCTCTCTGTTCACAGGCTGGCACTCAATCCACTGAGCCACACCAGCCAGGGCACCTTGAACTTTTTATTACCTTGAGCTTTCAAGTGCTTGGTGGGAATCACTGTACTTTCCAGAAGCTGACCACAGACCTTAAATGAGGAACTCACCTCTTTGGTCTGATTTTTTCATCCTGACTTTAAGTGGGGCTTGTATGTCTTTGTTATATGTGTGTTTGTTTATTTGAATCCTCACCCAAGGACATGCTCAGTGATTTTAGAGAGAGGGGAAGGAAGGGGGGGAGAGGGGGAGAGAAAGAACCATGTGAGAGAGAAACATCAATCGGTTGCCTCTTGTACATGACCCGACTGGGGACTGAACCTGCAACCTAGGTAGGTGCCTGTCTGGGAACCAAACCCCCAACCTTTTGGTTTACAGGACAGAACTCCAACCAGCTGAGCCACGCCGGCCAAGGCTGTATGTTTTCTTGAACCACAAATAAGCCTCTTCCCCTGAGCTAAGTTAAGAGAACTGAATGGTTGTATGAGGCAAAACTATTTGGCTTGCGGTAATAGACACCCACGAGAGCTTGCTAAAATAAAAGGGAGTGTGGGGTTTATCATAAAGATAATAAGGCATTTCCCTTATTAGAACTGGGGCACTTACCTGAGCTGGGCTGTAGGAATGGCTGCACGCAAGCTCACCAGCTCTGATCCTGAGTTTCTTTGTTTCTCTCTGCAAACTGGCCTCCACCGTCTGGCTGTGCGGAGGGTCGGCCAAAGCACATTCATCTGTTTCACTTCCAGACACACCCAGACGTTGGCCCCTCTCTTGGTTTCCCTTTGCCACTGGAATGAATCACCACAAACTTTGTGGCTAAAGACAACTTTTTGCGGGCGCAACGGGAGGGAGCATTGTTGCCCCGCCTACCTATGCATTCATTGGTAGATTCTTGTATGCGCCGCGATGCCCAGTTGGCCTATGGGGACCAGGCTCTAACCAACTCCTCTACCCGGTCAGGGCAGGCACCTTGATGTGTTACTATCTTGCCGTTCTGCAGGTCAGAAGCTGAAACTGGGTTTCCCTGGGCTAAAATCAGGGCAAAGGCAAGGGCTGCCTTGCTAATGGAGGCTCAGGGGAGAATCTGTTTCCTGGACTCGTCCCCATTCCAGGGGCCGCCTGCATCCCTTCCTGGTCCATCTCCAGAGCCAGAGTGGGGCGGGGCGGGGGGCAGCCTCTTCAGGTCTCCCTCCCACTCCAGCCCCTGCTTCCACCATCACGTCTTCTCTGACAGGCCTGCCCGTGCTGTCTCAAGGCCAGCCGTTAGCCCGGGACACTCTCCCCATCTCCGGGGCCTCAGTGGCCTCACACCTGCAAGTCCCTTTCGCCGTGTAAGGTCGCATGTTCACAGGTCTCAGGATTAGGATGGGGACTCTTTTAGGGGGTTACTATTCTGCCTCGGACACGCCCTTTCTCTCCATCCTGTTTTCAAATTCAGGCAAGGGGGCAGGCGTTTCCCTGGCCCAGACCACAGGCCAAGGCCACGGGCAGGTTCGCTGACCTCAGGAGGAAGAACCTCATCAGTTTGTTCTCCAACATACCACACATCAGTGCCTGCACTGGCCCGGGGCTGGCACCCACTGGATTTCTTCAACTTTCATTTTATTTTTTAATGTTAGAGAGAGGGAAAGGGAGGGAAGAATAAGGAGAGGAATTCTGATGGGCTGCCTTCCACACACACCTCAGCTGGGGATCGAACCTGTGACCCAGACATGTGCCCTGACTGGGAATCAAACCAGCGACCTTTCAGTTTGTGGGATGACACCCAACCAACTGAGCCACCCAGGCCAGGGCACCTGCTGGATTTCTGGGCCCCAGCCCAGTGGCTCAGTAGATTAGAGCTTAGTCCCCATATGCCAAGGTTGCAGGTTCCATCCCTGGTCAGGGCACATAGAAGAATCAACCAATGAATGCATAGATAGGTAGAACAACAAATCAGTGTCTCTCTCTCTCTCTCTCTCTCAAATTAATAATAAAAATCTTTAAAGAATGTCCTGACTGGACTTCCGGCCAAGATGGAGGCGTAGGTGGAAACACTGTGCCTCCTCACACAACCAAGTTTAAAGACAACAAGTTTTAGTAACAAAAACACAGCCAAAACACAGAAAATTGAACTATATGGAAGTCCGACAACAACGAACCCTTCAGCCAAACCGGTAAGTGGGGCAGAGCCAGCAGCAGAGCAGGATCAGGCAGGAAAGATCCACTAGACCAACACGGGCGTGTGACCCAGGCACGCAGGAAGCCAAGGGCGGATCCCAGGAGTGGGGTTGAGACGGGCGGACCCATTGAAGGCACAAGGCGGCAGGCTGACCACAGTCACACATTCCTGAGCAGATAAACCAGTGAAGGAGCGAGCAGTGAGACAGACCGCGCAGGCCACAGCAGCGGGAAGAGGCAGAGGGGACCGCCATTGTCCCTCTCTGACCCCGCCCCCACAGACCACGTCACAAACCAGCGACCTGGGTGGCCCCGCCCTGGTGAACATCTAGGGCTTCGCTCAAATGTAACAGGCGCGAACAGACCAAACATGGCTCAAGAAGAACTCAGAGCCCCAGAGCCCATAAATCTAAGTGAACAAAAAATTGCCAACCTATCAGAGGCACAGTTCAAAACACTGGTGATCAGGATGCGCACAGAACTGGTTGCTTTTAGTCACAAATTAGAGGAACATATGAAGGCTAAACTAGTTGAAACAAAGGGAAATGCCCAGAAAAGAAATGGTGATGGAAAGGAAAATGGGACTCAAATCAAGGGAGTGGACCAGAAGGAAGGAAAAAAGGACCAAACAGAAAAGTATGAAGAAACAAGAATTCAAAAAAATGAGGAGAGGCTTAAGAACCTCCAGGACATCTTTAAACATTCCAACATCTGAATTATAGGAGTACCAGAAGGGGAAGAGGAACAGCAACAAGTGGAAAACTTATTCAAACAAATAATAAAGAATTTCCCCAATCTGGCAAAGAAAATGGAATTCCAGGAAATCCAGGAAGCTCAGAGAGTCCCAAAGAAGTTGGACCCAAGAAGGAACACACCAAGGCACATCATAATTACATTAGCCAAGGTTAAAATGAAGGAGAGAATCCTAGAAGCAGCAAGAGATAAGGGGACAGTCACCTACAAAGGAGTTCCCATCAGACTGTCAGCAGATTTCTCAAAAGAGACCTTACAGGCAAGAAGGGGCTGGAAAGAGGTATTCCAAGTCATGAAATCCAAAGACCTACATCCAAGATTGATCTATCCAGCAAAGTTTTCATTTAGAATGGAAGGGCAGATAAAGTGCTTTTCAGATAAGACCAAATTCAAGGAGTTCATCATCACCAAGCCCTTATTATATGAAATGTTAAAGGGACTTATCTAAGAAAAAGAAGATAAAAAATAGGAACAGCAAAAGGACAGCAAACGCAGTTATTAACAGCCACACCTAAAACAAAAGCAAACTAAGAGGACAGCTAGATCAGGAGCAGAACCATAGAAATGGAGATAACATGGAGGGTTAGTAACAGGGGAGTGGGAGGAGGAGAAGGGGGAGAAGGTACAGAAAATAAGTAGCATAGATGGTAGGTAGAAAATAGACAGGGTGGAGGGCAAGAATAGCATGGGAAATATAGAATCTAAAGAACTTGAGACACATGGTCATAAACTAAAGGGGGGAATGGGAGGAGGGGAGGGGGTGTGCAGGGTGGAGGGGAATGAAGGGGGGAAATAGGACAACTGTAATGGCATAATCAATAAAACATATTTAATAAAAAAGAATATTCTGACTGAATGAAAAAGTATTGGGACAACTGTGGCCACATGGATATGGTGTCAGCTAAGCCAAAACCTCCCTGTATTCTAGTTCTAGTCCCAGTCCTTGACTTGTTCTCACTGCCTTTCTGATCTCTCTCTCTCTCTTAGACTTCATGAACAAAGCAGACAGTGACAAAGGAGGCAGTGAGGGCAGGACTTATCATCCCCATCCCCAGCATCCTTAATTCCTGAGTTCGAGCCTGCCTCTTCCCTTAATTTGCTGTGTCATTTGTATCTCTTAAGAGTGTGTTTGGTTGCAAGCAACCGAAAGAGTGGTTAGAAGTGGGGAGGCAAGGCAGCTCCATGATGCCTTTGGGGACCAGGCGGATTCCACCTTTCAGCTCCACCACCATTAGAGTGTAAGCCATGGGTTGCCTCATGATCCCAAGATAGCTGCTTAGCTCCAGACCTCACATCCCACTCCAGGCAGGAACAAGGGGGAAAGGATACAGAAACAAAGGATTTCCTCTTAGTGTGATTCCTCCCCAAGGACTTGCCTTGCTTCTAACTGCCAGAAGGGTCGCAGGAGCAGGCGGGCTACCCAGTGCCTTAGCTCTCTGGACTCTAGAAGAGTTAGGCTAGGGAGCAGGGCTTCAGCCTTCCTCCCTCTGACCCCGCCTCCACCCACCCTCCGCAGTTGGAGACAGCCGTGCCCAACGTCATGGAGTCGGCCTTCTACTTCGAGCAGGCCGGCGTGGGCCTGAGCTCCGACGAGAGTTTCCGCATCTTCCTGGCCCTGAAGCAGCTGGTGGACCAGCAGCCCATCCACACCTGCCGCTTCTGGGGCAAAATCCTGGGGCTCAGACGCAGCTACCTGGTGGCGGAGGTGGAGTTCCGGGAGGGCGAGGAGGATGTGGAGGAGGAGGAGATGGTGGAGGACCTGACCGAGGGCGACGTCCTGGACATGCCCGGCGAGGAGGAGGGCGAGGAGGATGAAGAGAAGGTGGCCGACTTCCTCCCCAAGCGCCTGTGGAAGGCCCCGCCCGTCATCCCCAAGGAGGAGAGCCGCTTGGGCGCCAACAAGTACCTGTACTTCGTGTGCAACGAGCCGGGCCGGCCGTGGACCAGGCTGCCGCACGTCACCCCCAACCAGATTGTGCAGGCGCGCAAGATCAAGAAGTTCCTCACCGGCCACCTGGACGCGCCGGTTGTCAGCTACCCGCCCTTCCCGGGCAACGAGGCCAACTACCTGCGGGCCCAGATCGCGCGCATCTCGGCCGCCACGCACATCAGCCCCCTGGGCTTCTACCAGTTCAGCGAGGAGGAGGGCGACGAGGAGGAGGAGGGCGGCGCGGGGCGCGACTCGTTCGAGGAGAACCCCGACTTTGAGGGCATCTCGGTGCTGGAGCTGGTGGACTCCATGGCCAACTGGGTGCACCACACGCAGCACATCCTCCCGCAGGTGAGCGCGCGGACGCCGGCCCCCGCCGGTCGGGTCTGGGAACTGGCTGGCGCAGGTGTGACTCCCGGGAATGCCAAGTGTCTGCCGTCTGCTAGCCATTGTGCGTAACGTTCCTCCATTCCCTCATTCATCCATCCATTCCTCATTCACTCATTCCTCCATTCCTCATTCATTCATTCACTCACTCATTCACGTATTCCTCATTCATTCATTCACTCATTCACTCATCCATTCCTCATTCATTCCTTCACTCATTCATCCCTTCAAAGATGTTGGTGGACAGTTACTTGTCAGAATCCCTTGGGCCCAATACATCTTGGAATTCCGAGTCTTTCTGATTTAAAAATGTGACAGCGCATACCCCATGTCCTGCGTGCAACACCTCAGGCAGGGCTGGGGCTGCGGCCGGTACTCAAAGGCACGGTTGCTCCTGCTGCAGCAGCAAACAGAGGATTACGTAGACTTGTGGTCTCTTCCTCAAGGACGCATCCCCAGCACCTGGCGCAGCACCTGTTTATAGTAGATGCTCGTTAAATGTCTGATGGATGGATGGATGGATGCACAGATGGGGGCCACACAGCCAGCGGGAGGCATGAGTCCCCACCTCAATGCAGTGGCTCTCTCGGCCCATCCTCTGCCCTGACCTGTGTGACTAACCCAGTCCTCCCACCCATAACCTGGGTCCCTAAGGACAACCCCAGTGTCCTGCCTGGTCCCTTCACCTCTTCTCAGGGTACAGGCTGGCCTCTGTCCCCCAAAGGTGCCACCTGACCTTCCCCCCACCTGCAGGGCCGCTGCACTTGGGTGAACCCTATGCAGAAGAAGGAGGAGGAGGAGGAGCTGGGGGAGGAGGAAGAGAAGGCCGATGAGGGGATGGAGGAGGTGGAGCAGGAGATCGGGCCCCCGCTGCTGACCCCGCTCTCGGAAGACGCAGGTACTGGTCCTCCTCAGCTTGTACCACCAGCCTGGAAGGGGGTGGTGGGGTGCGGAGGATGAGGAAGGCAGGGCAGTGATGTTGAGAAGTCATCCCTCTGAGCCTCTAAACTATAAAACAGATATAATGACCGTGCCTCCTCATGGGGCTACGGGAAAGGTTCCACCTTGTGAGCTGCGTCTGGCTCATGGCAGTGCCCACCTGGTGGGATGCGCTCTTTTTTTTAAATTTTGAGAGAGAGGTAAGGAGGGGGTGGAGAGAGAGAGAGAGAGAAAGAGATGCGATGTGTTGGTTATTTAAGCATTCATTGTTTGATTCTTTTTTAAAAAATATTTTATTTATTTTTAGAGAGGAGAAGGGGGAGAAAGAGGGAGAGGAACATCAATGTGTGGTTGCCTCTCATGCGCCCCCTAGTGGGGACCTGGCCTGCAACCCAGGCATGTGCCCTGACTGGGAATCAAACTGGTTAACCTTTGTTTCAAAGGCCAGTGCTCAATCCACTGAGCCACGCCAGCCAGGACTGACTTTTTTTTAAGATTTTAATTATTTATTTTTAGAGATAGGGAAGGGGGAGAGGAAGAGGAGGAGAGAAACATCG
The DNA here is from genome assembly GCF_021234435.1 of Artibeus jamaicensis. NCBI lineage: Eukaryota > Metazoa > Chordata > Mammalia > Chiroptera > Phyllostomidae > Artibeus > Artibeus jamaicensis. The sequence goes on from NW_026521297.1 coordinate 1,606,556, forward strand.
ATGTGTGAGAAATATATTGATCTCTTGCACGCCCCCCATCAGGGACCTGGCCCACAACCCAGGCACACGTCCTGGCTGGAATTGAACCGGCGACCTTTTATTCACAGGCGCTCAAGCCCCTGAGCCACACCAGCCAGGGCTATTGGTTGATTCTTGTATATACATGCCCCGGCCAGGGATTGAACCTGCAACCTTGGTGTATGGGGACAACGCCCCAAACAATAGAGCCACCCGGCCAGGGCAGGATGTATTCTTTTGAGTCCAGCATAGGCTTAGGGAAAGAGAGAGAGAACTAGGAAGGCCTTGCCAGAAAAGGCAGGACTTGAGCTACATTTTGGAGCTACAGGGCGGGCGCACTTACCGGCTCTGTCCACCAGATGGCGTGACTATTTCTCACAGATTTTCCTTTTCTATCTCAATGATGAACCTGCTCTGTCTGGCGACTGTGATTCATAGTCCGGGTGGAATTTCATGTCACCCTTGGTACTTCAACCACATGCTTGGCAACTATTTTTCTCTCCTCCAGAAACGTTTCCTGAGGTTGGGACCTCAGGCACCTGGAGGAAGCAGGAAGGAGAAACTGAGAGTAGGCGAGTGGGCAGAGCTCGTATTTCTTTTATTTCTCTTTTAAGATTTTATTCATTTACCTTTAGAGGGGAAGGGAAGGAGAGAGGGAGAGAAACATCCATGTGTGGCTGCCTCTCGTGCGTCCCCTGCTGGGAACTGGCCTGCAACCCAGGCATGTGCCCTGAGTGGGAATCGAACCACAATCCCTTAGTTCGCAGGCCCGCGCTCAATCCACTGAGCTACAGCAGCCAGGGCCAGGGCCCGTATTTCAACCCTGATGTCTGTGAGCCCCGTGCCTGTGCCCTGCCCTCTGCCCCCTGGTCCAAACCAATGGCCAACCGCAGGGAGAATGGCAGTGGCTGTCCTGTCTGGGGCCCAGGACTTACCCCTGCCCTGGGAGGGAGGTGAGGTTAATGTCCCCCTCCCCGGGTGCAGGCATTGAGGCTCAGACAGGGGCATGGCTTTCCAGGGGCACGCAGCGAGAGGGTGGTCCAGAGCCAGAGCCATGAGTCCCCGCCGTTCCCTTTATGGCCCTTCTCAGTTTCCCTCATCCCCCCTCCCTCCCCTGTGCTGGGTTGGGCGGGGGGGGGGGAGCCAGCAGGAGAGCCTCCGACCTCCCTAAAGCCCTTCGCCCCCTCCCCCCGCAGAAATCATGCACATGTCACCCTGGACCGCCCGCCTGTCCTGCAGCCTCTGCCCACAGTACTCCGTGGCTATCGTGCGCTCCAACCTCTGGCCGGGGGCCTACGCCTACGCCACTGGCAAGTAGGTCTTTTCCCGGTCCTCGCAGGGACAACTCGCCAGGGTGGGCAGAGATTGGGAGGGGAGCCCCCTTCAGGAAACCCCCGGGGCTGAGCCCTTCACTCTTCTCTCATGGATTCCACTTGGCCTAAAGTGAGAAATCCCACACCAGAATGTAAGCCCCTGAGATAAGGGAATGAAGATCAGAGAGGGGAAGGAACCGACTCAGGGTAACACAGCATGTGCAGGATTTGAACCTGGTTCTCCGGCACCCTGGCCCAGGCCTTTTCTGTTGTATGGGTCCCAGAGCCTACAAGACTCAGGAGTCCCCTTTTGGGGGGGCCCAGACAGGGGGGGCGGCTAACTACTTCCCTGAGCCCCCCAGCCAGGTCTTCCAGTTTGAAGGGTCTTCTCTCTGTGGGCCAGAAATCTTCCTCAGCAGGATCCCCCATCAGTTCCCCCAAAAGATTTGCAGGCCGAAGTCACTTTTGCGTCTTCCCACCAGAAGCGACACACTCCACCAGCCTGTCTACCCCACTCACCAAGGCACATTCCTGCTTTTCTGATGGACCGCTAGAGGGCGCCATCTGCTGCTACAGGGCGGGCGCACTTACCGGCTCTGTCCACCAGATGGCGTGACTATTTCTCACAGATTTTCCTTTTCTATCTCAATGATGAACCTGCTCTGTCTGGCGACTGTGATTCATAGTCCAGGTGGAATTTCATGTCACCCTTGGTACTTCAACCACATGCTTGGCAACTATTTTTCTCTCCTCCAGAAGCAGGGAAGAGGCACGCTTGCTTTCGCCAACACCTATCTTCTGGCCACACCCTAATTTGTCAACACCCCTCTGAAAGCAAAAGATCCAAACTGGGAACCCCACTCACCTGTCCATCCTCTCCCCACCCCAACCTACACGTCCACCACCCAATCATTCATCCATCCACACATCCTTTCCGTTTATCTATCCTTTTTTTTTTTTTCATCATAAAAGACTTGAATGCCAACCAAATGCTGGGTACCAGGCCCTCTGTTGAATAGACAGGTGTGAGTCCTGCCCTGGGAGGGGGCAGAGGGAGCACGGGCATTAATTGTATAACACCTCTCACCACCCCTCACCCCCTCCAATATCCTGAAGTGATACCACTAAGGACAGTGGAGGGACCAATGACAGCTCCTATCTGTCCATCATGCCTTGAGGGGATCAAGGAAGGATTCCTGAGACCAGCAGCTTTGATCTGAAATGTCTGGGGAAAGAAAGAAGTAGTGGGGAGGGGAATAGGTGGAAGGACATTCTAGACCAGAGCTTCTCACACGCTGAGGCTGGGACTCGCGGGGGGAGGGGCCGAGCCCAAGATCCTGCCCTCTGGATGAGGCTGCTGGTTCCTTGACCGCAAGGACCAGGGTGGGCAGGGCTTGGGGGCTTCCGTGCGTTCGACAGCCCCCAGGAAGACCTGGAGGACAGCTATCCTCTCAGGAACAGCAAGGTCAAAGCCGACTGCTCCCGTGGCAAACTCTCCGTCCGTCTCCGTCCTGCTGTCTCTCTCCCTACTTCTCTCTGCCTCTTGCCCTGTCTCACAGTCCCCTGCCTAGTCCCCCACTTACTCCTCTTTCCTTTCTAGTTAAAAGTCTGCAGGAAGGTGAACTGGCCGGGACCCGACCCTTTCTGTCCTTGTTTGTTATCAGTCCCCTCCCTCTGGCAGGGGCGTCCAAACTTTCTTTTCTTTTTTTAAAGATTTTATTTATTTATCTTTAGAGGGGAAGGGAAGGAGAGAGGGAGAGAATATCAATGTATGGTTGCCTCTTGTGCGCCCCCTGCTGGGAATTGGCCTGCAACCCAGGCATGTGCCCTGACTGGAAATCAAACCGTGATCCTCTGGTTTACAGGCCAGCACTCAATCCACTGAGCTACACCAGCCAGGGCCAAAGTTTCTTTAAAAAGAAAAAAAAAAAAAAAGGTTTTATTTATTTATTTTAAAGAGATGAGAAGGGAAGAAGAAAGAGGGAGAGAAACACAATATGTGAAAGATACATCAATCAGTTGCTTCCTGTACGCCCCCAAATGGAGAGCTGGCCCTCAGTCCAGGCTTGTGCTCTGACTGGGAATCGAACCTGCGATATTTTGGTTTGTGGGCCAGTGCTCGATCCACTGAGCCACACCAGCCAGGGCAGGGGTGTCCAACCTTTTGGTGTCTCTGGGCCACACTGAAAGAAGAGTTGTCTTGGGATACACTTTAAATATACAACACTAATGAAAACTGATGAGCAAAAAAAAAATGTGAAGTCAATGTACGATTTTGTGCTGGGCCACATTCATAGCCATCCTGGGCCGCGTGTTGGACACCCCTGCTAAAGAGCAGGCCTGCCGCAGGGATTTCTGTCCATTTGTTCCCTGCTCGCTAGGTCCCCACATCTACACCAGTGCCGTCCAGCAAAAATAAAATACGAGCCACATAGGTCATTTTCCATTTTCTTTTAAGATAAATTATTGAGCCCTGGCTGGTGTAGCTCAGTGGATTGAGCTCGGGCCTGCAAACCAAAGGATCGCAGTTCGATTCCCAGTCAGGCACATGCTTGGGTTGCAGGCCAGTTCCCAGCAGGGGACGCACGAGAGGCAATCATACATCGATATTTCTCTCTCTCTTTTCCCCTTACCCTCTAAAGATAAATAAATAAAATCTGTAAAAATAAAGATATATTATTTATTTTTTTTTTAGAGAGGGGAAGGGAGAGAAACATCAATGTGTGGCTGCCTCTCGTGCTCCCCCTGCTGGAGACCTGGCCTGTAACCCAGGCACAAGCCCTAGACTGGGAGTTGAACCAGTGACCCCCTGGTTCGCAAGCTGGTGCTCAATCCACTGAGCCACAGCAACCAGGGATTCATTGATTGATTCTTGTATGTGTCCTGACCAGTGATCAAGCCCGCAATTTTGGTGTAAATGGGATGCTGCTCTAACGAACTGAGCTACCCAGCCAGGGCTGTTGTTTACGTTTAAATAAATAAAAATTAAAAAAAATCCACTCTGGCCAGCAATGGCAGCATACATATTCTCCAGTGCACATGGAAGACCTCAGAATGGACCATATGCTAGGCCATAAAACGAGGCTTAATAAATTGCAAAGGACTGGTCACACAAAAGAAGTCTTCCGACCACAGTGGAATGAAGTTACAAATCAGTAACAGAAGGAAATTCACAGACACGTAGAAATGAAGTAACACATGCCTAAATAACCAATGGGTCGCAGAACAAATCACAAGTGAAATTAGAAAAGTAAATAAAATGAGAAATTCAGTGTTTTGGGGCGCACTAACCACATTTCAAGTGCTCGGTAGCTACACGTGCGGTTGGACAGTGTAGCGCTGGACACGGCCTGGCACTTAGTAGGTGCACAGTAAGCCCTGCACGGACAGATGAGCAGAGCACCCTCATGGACACACATCACCCCACCGTGTGCAACTTCCTGTCACTCCGCGTCTGCGCCGACTCCCACCGTTAGGGAAGGTACGGGCTGGGGCCGTGGAGGGAAAACTTCCCAGTGTCTCACCGCCCATCGCAGGAAGTTCGAGAACATCTACATCGGCTGGGGCCACAAGTACAATCCGGAGAACTTTAACCCGCCCCTGCCGGCCCCCATTCAGCAAGAGTACCCCAGCGGCCCCGAGATCACGGAGATGAGCGACCCCACGGTGGAGGAGGAGCAGGCCCTCAAGGCTGCCCAGGAGCAGGCCCTGGTAGCTGCAGAGGAAGAGGAGGAGGATGAGGAAGAAGATGAGGATGAGGACCAGGAAGACTGAGGCCCCCTAGCCCCCTCCCCCAAGCAGGTGGATAGCAGGTGGTTCCTTCTGCCTAGTTATGGGCTGTGTATTCACTGTCGGTTTGCCTTCTGCCCCGGGGAGGGCAGGGGTAGAAAAAGGAAGGCAGCGGCTGTAAATAAAATGTTTCCATGGAATTACGGCCCAGTCACTTATTCATTCGCTCGCCAGTTTGTTGACGTGACCCCCACGTTGGGGCTCTTGGGCTCTGCTAGGAACACGGACGTTGCCCCGCAGAGATAGCCTCTCTCATCTGTTTCATTTATTCACTCATCTGGCTGTCACACAACTATTATAATGTCTCCTGCCGGCCCAGCCCTGTGCTGGGGACTCAGAGGTGACCAAGCAGCCTCTGCTGTGCTTTCCCAGGGCTCACACTCCACGGGGGTGACAGACGCACCCCCAGGCAATGAAAGCCCAGAGGGGGTAGCCCAGAGGCCTGACAGTGCCCCTCGGCTGATTCTTAAAAGGGTCAAGAGCAGAGTGGGAAGGTGCATTCCAAGCACAGGGAACAGTGCATGCAAAGGCTCAAGGGCAAGAGAGTGTGATGGGCTGGGGGAGTTTCCCAAACCTCATTTTTAATGTATGTTACTTTTTAAAAGATTTTACTTATTTGTATTTAAACAGAGGGGAAGGGCGGGGAAAAAGAAAGGGAGAGAAACATCAATGTGTGGTTGCCTCTCTCGCACCCCCTACTGGGGACCTGGCCTGCAATGAAGGCATGTGCCCTGACTGTGAATCCAACCATTGACCCTTTGGTTCTCAAGCCACGCAGTGCTCAATCAACTGAGCCACACCAGCCAGAGCTCAAATTTCACTTTTTTAAATTTTCTTAATCATTGATCAGGAATAAGTACTCTTTAGCTCAGACATTTATGTTTCATAGGTCAGGAACACAGGTCAGGGACAAACTTCCTCAGAATTCACCCCAAAGAAATCCTTTACATTCCAAGATCACTTTGCACTCTGAAAGATACCAGCCTTCCTCATGCTCTCAAAATCGTTCGTGGAATCCTAATTTCTGTAGAAATCTGCATATGCCATCTCTCTTGGTCCAACTGCAGCAAACGTATAGAAAGCCGCAACCCCCAGGAATACAAGCAGGACTCCAACAGTATGAAACTGCAGATGCTTAGCCAGAAGGCCGTGCATCTGAGGTTTTGTCAAAGCACCAGAAGACATGGTGGGTATAGTCTCCTCAACACCAACGCCCTTCCTGATGGAGCTTGATGTTTTTTGGGACAAGGTGTCAGGGGTTAGTAATGAGAGATGAGATTGGGAAGCATTTGGCAGAAACAGACCCCTCGGGGCTTACCTTTGCCCTGAGAGCACTGGGGAGCTATAGAGGGACTTAGAGCAGAGGAGGGAGGGCCTGATCATATTTGTGCTTTAGATATTCCTCTCTAGACCCAAAGTGGGGGAAAGACAGGAGTCTGGGAGCGAAGAGACAAGGCTGATTCAGGAGGACCCCGAGCAGGAGAGGAGGAGTGTGGGCTGTGGCTGTGCAGAGGAAGGGGCTGGAAAAGAGGACTTCAGGTGACGATGCAAACTTGGGGACAGGAAGCAGTGGGTGAAGGGAAATTGTAGGAATCTAGGCAGACATTCAGGTCTGCAGCCCGAACGAGGGGAGTAGGGGGTAGTCCTGGCCTGAAGAATGAGACACGGGAGAGGGGCAGGATTTGGAGGAAGATGTCCAGTTCATTGCAGCGATTGTCGATAGTGAGATGCCTCCGGCACATTCCGACGACAAATCTGGGAGGCTCCTCCTGGGGGACAGGAGGGCCTGTGCGGGGGCAGAGTGGCTTCAGCAGAAGTCTGGGGCACTGGCTATCTTTGGGGACTGTTGAGGCCAGGAGGAGATTTGGGGTTACTGGCAGATCATTAGAACACTGGGGAGGTCGTGGGGACCGGTGAAATTTTGGAATCAGATATACATTGGAGGTTCGTGGAAAGTATGGAGGTGTTTGAGGGGTTAGCATTAATCAGGAGTGGGTCAGATGAAGTAGTTGGTGTTTTATGGAGACACAGGGATCAGAGAGATTGGGGGGATCATCAGCAGTGTGGATGAATGGCTGGAGATGCTATGGCCAGTTGGGGAGATTAAGGTGTCAATGGGAAGCACTGGAAGTCATTAAGGTGTATGTTGGGAGTCTGTGGAGACATTGGGCTCACCTGGGATCGTCTGTGAGGTCACGAGGAGGCCAGGAAAGCAAAGAGGCTGCCTCCTTAGGGTTTCCCTGTTGCTAGGCAAACAGATCCCAGAACGCCGTTGCTAGGGACTTGTGCTTTTTAAAAACCACGCCTCTTTCTCATGCGGGCCCCGCCCCCGCAGCCAACCACACGTCAGTCTCAGGCACGAAGGCCGCGCCCACCTCGCCCCGCCCACAGTCCCAGACCGTTACCCGAGCGACAGCCGGGGCTCGTCCCGCCTCCCGACCCTATTGCCAATCGAAGGGACGTCGCCCGGGCGACGACCCCACCTTTTCCGGCGTGGGCCCTCGGCTTCCGTCAGGGGCCGGGCGGAGGGTGGCGGGCGGCGGGTGGCGGTAGGGCCGTGGCGGGGCCCGGGTGGGGGGGCGCCCAACATGGCGGCGGGCGGCGCGGAGGGCGGCTCGGGCCCCGGCACCTCCATGGGGGACTGCGCGGAGATCAAGTCGCAGTTCCGCACCCGCGAGGGCTTCTACAAGCTGCTCCCCGGAGACGGCGCCGCTCGCAGGTCGGGTCCGGCTTCCGCCCAGACCCCGGCACCGCCCCAGCCGCCGCAGCCCCCGCCCGGTTCTTCCTCCACCTCCAGCGCCGCGGGCCCCGCGTCCTCCCCGACACCCGCAGGCCCCGGGCCGGGGCCCGGGCCCGCGCTGCCTGCCGTGCGCCTCAGCCTGGTGCGCCTTGGGGAGCCCGACAACGCCGGGGCCGGGGAGCCGCCCGCCACACCCGCGGGTCTGGGGGCCGGAGGAGACCGCGTCTGCTTCAACTTGGGCCGGGAGCTCTATTTCTACCCGGGCTGCTGCCGCCGCGGGAGCCAACGGGTGAGCGGCTTGCATCGCGAGCGGCCTGGGTGCTGAAAGGATGAGGGTCCCTAAGGGATCCAGAGTGGCAGGAGGCCGGAAAGGATCTAGGGCCCTAGATGGGCATCCTAGACATGATGGACATCCCAGGGGAAAGGGTTCTTGGAGGTAATGCAGAGTTCTGCGAGGTGATGGCAAACCTTGGGGACATGCGGGATCCCCGGGGGTTGTGGGATGGCGAGTATTCTGGAGATGATGGAGACTCCAAGATGATGTAGATACTCCGGGCTTCTGGATGGCAGACATTCTGCAGGTGTTGGGGAATCCTGAGGTGATGCAGGACCTGGAGGTGTCAGGAGAGGGTCCTGAGACTTGAGCAGTCACACCTCACCTTTGGGTCAGGATCCTGGAAGTGGTGGAGGCTCAGAGGTAATAGGGATCCCAGAGAAAAATTAGGGTTCTGGAGGTAAATGAGAATCTCTGAGCTATGGGAGGTCTGAGGTGGTGAGAGCCCAGAGGGGACTTGCTCAGGTGTAATGGGTGTCTCTACAGTGATCTAGGTGCCAGAGGGGGTGAAGGTACCTAAATGTGGGGGACTATGAGATTTAATGGGTCCCTGAACTATGATGGGGGTTCTAAGAGTTGGGAACTCCAAAGTAAAGGGGTTCGTGAGATGGGCTTTAGAGGCCTGGGGATTTGGGTGACCCTGAGTTTGGGGGGACTTGGAATGTTGGGCTGCCAAGACCCAGGGAAGTTGGCTAAGGTTATGGGGCACAGCTGGAAAGGAATCAGCGCTCAGGGACTATGGGGACCCCAACCCTGATGCTGTGGGTAAGGGTGTCCCTGAAGTCAGAAAGGTCCAACTTTGAGGTGGCGTGTGGTCTTTTGCCAGGGGTCAAAGCATCCTTCCTGTCTGTTTTTCTCTCTGCTCTGTCTGAGATTTGGTTTCCTCTTCCCGGCTGTGGTTGCTCCCTCTCTCCCCACTGACCCACCTACCTACCCACTTCCCTCAAGGGTTTAACCCTGCTTCCTCTTAGTGGTTTCCCCCAACCTCAACACCCTTTTACTTCTTCAGTGGTAGAAGCCATTAACTCCTTCTCTCCCACCACTTAAGTCCATTGACCTCAACAAGCCGATTGACAAGCGGATCTATAAGGGCACCCAGCCCACCTGCCACGACTTCAACCAGTTCACTGCTGCCACAGAGACCATCTCCCTGCTGGTGGGGTTCTCAGCCGGCCAGGTGCAGTACCTGGATCTCATCAAGAAGGACACCAGCAAGCTATTCAATGAAGAGGTGAGGGGCCCCTTCCCTTCCCTCTCACCCACCCCCCATACACAATGGACTGCAGCCCCCCCCCCCCGCCCCGGGAGCTGTGCCCTCATTCTGAGAGGGGCAGGATGAGGGGGGAGGGAGGGGTGCATTGGCAGCTATGTGGGGTGGCTGGCAGATGGCGGTCAGTGTAGTGACAGTGACACCTGTGCCTACTGTGCCCAGGCCCTGCGCTTTGGTAGACACGTTACTCCTGGGGTTCTCATCAAGCAGTGGGTTCAGGATCAAGAAGCCCATTTTTCAGATTAGGCAACTGAGGCTAGTCACTGGTTCAGACTTGTTTGAAGTCAGAGCCCTTGGTCTTCAAATTCTGGGCCCTGAGAGCACTGGGTTCAAGTTCTTGCTGCACCACGTTTGCTCACCGTTTGGCTTTGGGAAGCTGACCGCTCCTCCATGAGCCTCAGTTTTCTTCCTCTGCAAAATGGATTTCCGTCCCTGGCTTACAGGGTTGTTGTAAAATCACGCAGGGAGATTCTCAGTCCTGGACAGACTTAGCACAATAGGAATGCCAGCAGGCGACCTTGTCTCGTAGGCAGGGACTCCCCATGTCCTCTGTCCAGAGGCACCTCGGTGTTCCAGCTACCCAGGTGCACGGATGGCAGAAGGGAGGGAGTGGGACAGTGAATGCGGTCAGAACGCACCCGCTCGCCCGTTCTCACAGTATTTACTGAGCATTCGTCCAGCGCCGGGCACGGTCTCATCCCTGGGGATGTCTCATCTCCGTGAACAGAACAGACAGAGCGGCCCGCCTTTGCGCAGCTTCCCTCTAGTTAGGGAAACACAGTTGTCAGAGAAGTGAGGTGTGCTGCACGGCAGAAGGCGCCGAGCGAGCGCTGGGGAGAAAAGCCAGCGGGGAAGAGCACAGGGGTGCTCGGTGAGGTGTGAGTGGCGTGGTCAGGAGGGGCCTCACTGTAGGGTGAAGGATGCATGAAGAGTTATCTGGGGGAGGACATTTTGAGTGGAGGGGACAGCGAGGACACGAGCCCCGAGGCAGGACCTGGCCAGAGCAGTTTTGGAGGGGTTGGGGTGGTAGGCGAGTTCTGGAAGTCTCTGGAGGGGCCGGGTCCTGTAGGGGCTGCAGGGCTGTGGGAGAGACTTGGGCGTTCAGAGCCTCTCTCCTCCAGGGTTCATCTGAGCCATGGGACATAGAAATGGTTCCATTTGATTATTTTCTCAATTCTCCCAAGAATGAGAAGCAACTCGGACACCTAGAAAGGAAGTGAATTCATTCCGATCAGTGAGGGCACAGTTCTCTCCGGAGCCGCGGTTAGGGAGGGCTGCCCTGGTGTGCGGAGGGCGAGGGCGCCAGGGGCTGACTCCCACTGTCACGGCGCCGTCTGGCAGCAGTGGAAGGGTGGCCATGCGCAGTGGTGGCCTGGTGACCAATTAGACCATCGCAGGACTGATGGCGGCTGGGACCAGGGTGGTTGGGGTGAGGGGTGAGCAGAGGTGAGGTTCTAGATTATTGAAGAATTGGACGTGAGTTGTGAGGAGAAAAGGAGCCAAGGTGAGCCTCAGGCAGGATGGAATGGCCATTCCCTTGTCCGGGAGACACCTCCCGTGTGCAGAGCTTTGTTTCCTGGGGCTGGAACAGCGCACCTGAGAGACAGCGATTTCTTCCTTGGGGAGGTGGGAGTCCTGTGACTCCGTCTGCGGCCTTGAGCTTGACGTGGTGAAGGTGGTGGGGGGCATTAGGCAGACAGAGGGCAGCTCTCCGGGAGGCAAGACTCCCTCGCCAGAGATGGCCATCAAGGCTCCGTGGGGCGCCCAAGGCTGCCTTACAAGCAGCCCTTCTCCGGCGCTGCCTAGAGTGGGGGGTTCCCCCCCTGGGAAGCCCGGGGGACCCAGGCTGTGGGGGAGGCCTGCTGTGGGCTGATTGCCTTCCCCCACCCCATCATCTCCCCTGGCAGCGGCTGATCGACAAGACCAAGGTGACGTATCTGAAGTGGCTGCCCGAGTCCGAGAGCCTGTTCCTGGCATCACACGCCAGCGGCCACCTGTACCTCTACAACGTCAGCCACCCGTGCGCCTCGGCGCCGCCCCAGTACAGCCTGCTGAAGCAGGGCGAGGGCTTCGCCGTCTACGCTGCCAAGAGCAAGGCGCCCCGCAACCCGCTGGCCAAGTGGGCGGTGGGCGAGGGGCCCCTCAACGAGTTTGCCTTCTCGCCGGATGGCCGGCACCTGGCCTGCGTCAGCCAGGACGGCTGCCTGCGCGTCTTCCACTTCGACTCCATGCTCCTGCGGGGGCTCATGAAGAGCTACTTCGGGGGCCTGCTCTGCGTGTGCTGGAGCCCCGACGGGCGCTACGTCGTGACAGGCGGTGAAGACGACCTGGTCACCGTGTGGTCCTTCACCGAGGGCCGCGTGGTGGCCCGCGGCCACGGCCACAAGTCCTGGGTCAACGCTGTGGCCTTCGACCCCTACACTACAAGGGCCGAGGAGGCGACAGCAGCCAGTGGGGACGGGGAACGGAGTGTCGAGGAGGAGGAGGAGCCCGAGGCCGCCGGCCCAGGCTCAAACGGGGGAGCCCCTCTCTCCCCGATGCCCAAGGCCGGCTCCATCACCTACCGCTTCGGCTCAGCCGGCCAGGACACGCAGTTCTGCCTGTGGGACCTCACCGAAGACGTGCTTTACCCACACCCACCCCTGGCCCGCACCCGCACGCTCCCCGGCACCCCCGGCACCACGCCACCGGCCACCAGCGGCTCTCGGGGTGGTGAGCCGGGCCCCGGGCCCCTGCCCCGCTCCCTGTCCCGCTCCAACAGCCTCCCACACCCGGCAGGCAGTGGCAAGGCCGGTGGCCCAGGCGCAGCGACGGAGCCGGGCACCCCATTCAGCATCGGCCGCTTTGCCACGCTCACACTGCAGGAGCGGCGGGACAGGGGGGCAGACAAGGAGCACAAGCGCTACCACAGCCTGGGCAACATCAGCCGCGGGGGCAGCGGGGGCGGCGGCAGTGGGGACAAGCCCAGTGGCCCCGTTCCCCGAAGTCGGCTGGACCCAGCCAAAGTGCTGGGGACGGCGTTGTGCCCGCGCATCCACGAGGTGCCCCTGCTCGAGCCCCTGGTGTGCAAGAAGATCGCCCAGGAGCGGCTGACGGTCCTCCTCTTCCTGGAGGACTGCATCATCACCGCCTGCCAGGAGGGCCTCATCTGCACCTGGGCCCGGCCCGGCAAGGCGGTGAGTCGGCCACAGGGGCCCACACGACCCGGGGTCCAGGAAGGGGCGGGTGTTGGAGGAGGGGTTTGTCACTGTCCCAGCCTCTAGCCCCGTGGGCTGAAGGGAACCAATGAATCATAGTGTCTCAGAACAAGCCCTCTCACACCCTGAGTGACCAGCTCTAGGACCCTTGGCTGCAGTCAGGTACAAGAGACAGCTGGGAGTGGGGGGCGCCATGGCCAGCTCTCAGCAGGGCAGACCATGGGCCCAGCACAGACAGGCCTAGCACTTGTGGACTGAAGTCAGAGCTGTGTTTCTAAGGAAATTTTTAGAGGGGAAGGGGGAGAGATACACAGAGAAACATCAATGTGCGGTTGCCTCTCGTCCGCCCCCTACTGGGGACCTGGCCCCCAACCCAGGCCTGTGCCCTGACTGGGAATTGAGCTGGCCGCCCTTTGGTTTGAAGGCCAGCGCCCAATCCACTGAGTCCCACCAGCCGGGGTGGAAATGTGATTTTTTCAACAGTGAAACTTTATTGATATCATGGGTGAAGGTCCACAGGTTGGACTGCGCCTTGGGCCTGGCTTCCAGTCTGGGCCTGCACTATTGGGATAGGAGCCCAGGGCTGGAGACAGACTGTGGAATCCACGGCGGGATTCATCCCTGAATTTCTTTCTGTATGCCTTTGGGCAGGTCCCTGTCCCCACAGGTCTCTGTCACCTCTTAGCACAGGGAGGCTTGAAGATGGGTGGTAGGGGGTTGATGCGCCCACCTCCTGGGTAGCCCTGGGTTCAGGAAGGCCCCCGCTGGGCGGAGCACAGGCCTGGCGCCTTGTAGCTTTGGAGCTGTGGGCTCCTGTCTCGGCTTCTTGGGACCAGGGTGGCGGGTCTGAGGGCTGAGGCTTGGTTCCTCTGAAGGAAGGTTTGGGGATCAGGGCATCTTGTATCCCTAGAACTTAGGGTGCAGTCTCAGAGACTCAGAAGTGGGGTGCTGGGATTTGGGGAGTCTGGAGAGTCCTCCAAGCGACCCCTCTGTCTCCCCTAGTTCACAGATGAGGAGACCGAGGCCCAGACAGGGGAAGGAAATTGGCCCAGGTCACCCAGCAAGTCAGTGGTAGAGGTAGGACTGTCCCCAAGTTCTTTACCCCCAGAATCTTCAGCACCCCCCCCAGAAGGGGACTCCAGTTTCCCTTCCCCCATCTCCACCCGTTCCCCATCCTCTGCTCAGGATCACCCGAGAACTTTAATTATTGTGTAGAAGGGCTGCCTGCCGGGACAGGGCAGCCAGCCCAGATGTAAGTTCCGGAGCCCAGAGCAGCAGCTTCTGCGGGTGGGTGTGGGGTCCGGGGTGGACCCAAGGGCGAGGCCATGGTGGCGGGAGCCCCAGCGGTCTCTGACTCCTCTGTCTCCCCTCATCTTCCCCAGGGCATCTCCTCCCAGCCAGGCAGCTCCCCAAGTGGCACAGTGGTGTGAAGCCGTGGACTCGGGTTCCTCACCCTCACCCCACCTCCTAGCCATGACCCTGCCGCTGACCTCACGGATCAACGTATTAACAAGACTAACCATGACGGATGGACTGCTCCGGTCCCCCGCCCTGCACAAATTTTGGGGGGCAGAGGGTCCCCCCCCCAGACTGGCCTAGCCCCTGGGGGCTTGTAGTGGCCCATGTGGCCTCAGCCTCGTCCCCACCCACTGCCAAGTACAGTGACCCCTTCTGCCGAAACATCAGTGTTAGCCTCATCCCCGTCCCCAGCATGCGACTGGTCACTGGGGCGGGGAGAAGCCCCCCACCCACAAGAGCCCCACCTCCGCAGTGTGCCCTTGGGTCTGTGGGCAGGGCGGGGCCACCTGCCCTTCCCCAACCCTGAACTCCAGTCCCCGCCCCCGCCCCCATTGCTGTTGTTTGTGCTTTTGAAGAGTGTTAAGTTATGGAAGCCCCTCAGGGCCCTCCCTGTCCCCAGCACCCTTATTTATACTAAAGTTCCCTGTTTTCACCGCGTCTCTGTTCCTTCCTGGGAGGCGTGGAGGGAGTGCGTGTGCTCGCGCCTTCACTGTGTGCTGCATCAATCCCTTTTAAGATTTTATTTTTAGAGAGGGGAAGGGAGGGAGAAGAGGGAGAGAAACATAAGTGTGTGCTTGCCTCTTGCACGCCCCCTACTGGGGGCCTGGCCCACAACCCAGGCGTGTGCCCTGACTGGGAATCAACCAGTGACCCTTTGGTGTACAGGCCGCCACTCAATGCACTGAGCCACACCAGCCAGGGCTCTTTTTTTTTTTTCTTTGTTTTCTTTAAATACGAGAAAGTTACAGAGGTAGTAGAAGTGAGCCAGCTGGGCTGTGTGGGCTCAGGAAACAAGTACAGAGGCAGAAGAAGGGCCCTCGGAGTTTAGGGATATACACTCAAAAAGAAGATTTGAACGGGCCCACATCAACCCACTTTAACCGGGGGGAGCCTGGCCCTGTCCCACCACCCCTCCCCCCCTTCCAATGGGGGGAGGAGGGACTTGCTCAGGGCACTGGCCCCCCAAACCCTGAGGGAGGAGAGCCACCAAGGTGCCCTCTTCAGACCCCTCAGTGGGAGTTCGCAGAATTACTTGAAAATGCCCAAACTGTCCGAATCCGACAGTACAGGGTGTCCCCAAAGGGGGATCCCCCAGGCAGGCCCGGAGTGGCCTTGGGCCTCCCGCTGCCCTGGGCCCGGCTTTCCCGGCTCAGCCACCCACCGCCATCCCGAGACCACGGTCTCCTCCGGGAGAACTGTCCGCCCTGGAAAGGACAATGAAATCCCTCCTGGCGGGCTCTCCTGCTCTGTCCTCCACCCCCCGAAATGTTTCTGTTTCTAATCCTGGCCTGGGCAGGAATGTGGCCGGGTGCCAGGGGCCAAGGAGCTATTTTGGGGCTCCTTTGCCTCCCTCAAGCTTTGGCCAGTGGGTCACCCCTGGTCTTGGCTGCTAAAGGCCTCCCTTCCCAAATCTCTCACCACCCCTTCCCCACCTCCTGCCAAAAAAAAAAAAAAAAATCAATGTAAAGCAGAGGGCCTGAGGGCTAAATTTAAACTGTCCCGAAGTCTGAGTCCGGGCTGAGTCACCCACAAAGCCGCCCTGCCTTCTGCTCCCCTTCCCGGGCCTCACCCCTTTCTCCTCCCCCCAGCTGCAGGGCTTGGAAGGCATGCTACCCGGTCACTCTGGACCTCGATTGGCCCCCTTCGGGGAATGGGAGGGCTCATCTTTGGCCTCCGTCACACCTGTAGTGTTCCTCTGTGCTCCGCCTTTTAATGGTGGGGGGGTGGCCGTTGAAAGGTTGAGATTCTCCACCCCCCCAATTGCACACTGACATGCTCTGGGGGGGCCTGGATTGTGAGGGGTTAAGGCTGGGAGGCAGGAGGGGCCCGGCCAAGGGGTGGGGAGAAGGGGAGGAGGCCTTCGCAGCCAGCAGAGAGAAGTGGCCAGAGAGGCTCAGGGGACAGCTAGGGACAGGCCGACATGCAGCCAGGGCCCCAGGGCCTGGACAGGGGCTGCCCGGCCCCGTGACCGGAGGACCCCGAGCCCCCGGCCCGGGGAGGGGGCCATGGTGCTGCCTGCCCGTCATGTCAGCCGAGGTGCGGCTGAGGCGGCTCCAGCGGCTGGTGCTGGACCCTGGCTTCCTGGGGCTGGAGCCCCTGCTCGACCTTCTCCTGGGCGTCCACCAGGAGCTGGGTGCCTCCGACCTGGCCCAGGACAAGTATGTGGCCGACTTCTTGCAGTGGGGTGAGTGCCAGCCTGCACGGGCTCCCCCAGACTGGGGCGTGGGGGCAGGGCAGAGGCAAGAAATGGAGTTGGGCACAGGGCTGACACTTGGGGAGCAGGATAGACACAGGGAGAGCTTCCCATTCAGGGGCCCAGAGCTTGGACCTAGGGTGACATGTCCCTACCCTTGTGCCGCTCTTACTGGGCAGAGTAGGGTCAGCAGAGGTCAGGGCCACCAGACTTGGACTCATGACTTGGGAGAGCTGGGGGAGGCTAAGCTGGGGACAGCCTTTCATGGTCCCCTGCCCTCCTCTCCCCAAGCCTGGGCCTAGGGACATGCTAGGAGCCCTATCTCCAAGGCCACCCCCACATACCAAAATGGGCCCCCTGGCCCTCTACCCTGGTGAGCACTGGGGCTAGTGTAAGGGACAGGATGGGGCAGCTGCCAGGGGTGTGGCCGACGGACAGGTGTTAGGCGCCAGCCTCTCCAGCTGCCCCAACAGGTGCCCAGGCACTGGGAGGGCTCCGTGACTCAGGCAGGACCTGGGGGACAACCAGCTCTGTAGACAAGTGCCACCCAGTACCCTCTCTACCCCCTGATGGAGGAGTCCCCCCATCCGTTTGGGTCCCTCTCAGTCTGCATGGGGGAGCCTCGACTCCCCGCCGGCTCCCCAGATCTGAATCCTACTTCATGGTCTCTACCCCACCACCCCACCCCGTGTCTCCTGCAAAGCCCCTCCTGCCCAGTCTTATCCAGAAACAGGTCCCAGCCTCCAGAGCAAAGATGCTTCAGCTGCAGCCGCCTGCCTCGGCTGTCCCCACTCTCTCCTGGCCCGGGACTCAGGCTCGCTCGGGTTTCTGTGTCTGTGCCACTCTGCCACTCTGTCCCTCCACTGGTCTGTCCTGCAGTGGCTTGCTCTTGGACCTTAGGTTTCCTCTGTCCCTCGGTGGTGTCCTCTTTCTGCTTCTCCTCTCCTTTTTTCCATGTGTCTCTCTTTGGGACCCTGGCCCCCCCCCCCCCCCCCCTCCCTCTGCCTCCCATTTTGCAGACGGGAAGCTGGAGGCCCAGGGCCAGGCCACTCAGCCTCTGGAAGAACCTCCTCAGATCCCCCCAGCCCCTAGCGACTCTCTTAGTCCCATGTTCTCAGAGGATGGAGTTTGGCCTGCAGGGTAAACTGAGACCTGAGGTGGGGGCAGGGGTCTGGCTCTCCGGTGAGGAGCACTCCTTTTGTGGCTGGAGCAGCATCCTGCCAGCGCCTCCCCTGCTGGCCTGGGCGGGGGAGGGGGGCCTGGGTTCCCGATGCCTTAAAAGGGCTCAATGCCTTGGCTCTCTCCTCCCTCCCCCATCCTGAGCCCTGGCTGCTTCTTCGCTGTCAGCCCACTCTTCCCGAACCCCGTGGGAGCCCCTCTCTCCCCTCCATAACTCACTGTATCCCCCCTCATTCCTACTCGGTCCCATCCCTTTCTCCTCCCTGCCCCAAGTCCCCGGTGCCTTGCACTCCCAGGGGGTTCTAGGTCTCACTGTCTGGTGTCCCTCAGTCTCCTGCCTCCTTCCCCTGCACCCCCCCAACACACACACATTCCTGAACTGCCCTGTGTAACACCCTTAGCTGTAGCACCTTGGGCAAATGACTCCACCTGTGGGAGCCTTGCGTTCCCATCTGTACATAAGGGGCAATAATAGCGCGCTCCTCCTGGAGTGGGGAGGACTAAGACAACACTTTTGAAACGGAGCCCCGGAGCCCAGGATACCGCTCCACTCCGGCCTCCTCCCGTCTTCAATTCCTTCTTCCGGCCCCGCCCCCAAGTCCAGTGTTTCCCTGTGTGGTTCCAGAGCCACCTGCCTCTGAACCTGGCGGGACTGGATGAGGCTGCACTTGCGGGCCCTTTTCCCCATCACCCCTAGTGGGGGCGGGGGTCCGAAGCCCAGGGAGCTCTAGAACTAGGCCCGTCCCTGTTCTCCGGGGCCTCCTCCATCCTGCTCCCACAAGAGTCCCTTGTCCCGAAAGGGGTTCCCGGGCGCTCTAACTCTCTGTAGGAGCGCAGGTTTGCATTCCCCGAACCACACACAGTGTTCACGTGGGGAAGCCCTTGGGAGGCAAATCGCCGTGAGGGGAGGGGCAGAGAGAGGGAGGGAGAGAGCGAGAGGACAGAACGAAGGGCAAGGAGAGGGAGACAGAAGGACGGTGGGTGGGGCTTCCTCCTCGTCTCTACTGTGAGTCCCAGTGACCCCCGGTTCTCACCGCCCCCCTGCGCCCCAGTGGAGCCCATCGCGGCGAGGCTTAAGGAGGCCCGGCTGCAGAGGGATGACTTCGAGATTCTGAAGGTGATCGGACGAGGGGCGTTCAGCGAGGTGAGCCCTGAGCCACAGCGGGGAGCCTTGGCTTTTGTTGCCTTGGGCGGGACAGAGGAGTTGGGGCGGGGCCGTAGAAATTGATGAATGAGTTGGGGACCTGAAACTAGGAGGTGGGGGCGGAGCTTAAGGCCAATGGGCGGGGCGTGGTGGGCGGGGCTTGGGAGTCCTGTCCGCGCTATCCGGGGTGTTTCTCGCCACCGCCCCACCTCGCCGGCACCCTGTTTCGGCCTTCAGGTAGCGGTGGTAAAGATGAAGCAGACGGGCCAGGTGTACGCCATGAAGATAATGAATAAGTGGGATATGTTGAAGAGAGGCGAGGTGAGAGACCCGGGACTGGATGCGCAGGGCCCTGAGGACCGTCCCCCCCAAACTCCCCCCAACCGCTTCAGCTCCTGGGGTGCCCCGCAGGTGTCCTGCTTCCGCGAAGAGAGGGATGTGTTGGTGAACGGGGACCGGCGCTGGATCACGCAGCTGCACTTCGCCTTCCAGGATGAGAACTACCTGGTGAGCCCGAGACCCGGTGACTCGAGTCACTTGGGGGCCTCTACCCCAAGACTATCAATTAACGAGGCGCGGGCAGCGAAAGGTTCTAAGGTGGGGGAGCTGCCTCGAAATGCCCGCGGGAGTCTGTGTGTGGTAGGAACCGGCCTCCTTTGCTGGGGTGGCAGGTGGTCCTTCAGGTTCTTCTCCCAGGCTGATTGGAGAGCGGAGGGCTCTACAAAGCTGCTGCCTTTGGGCGAGTCTTACGTGGGACCGGGGAGCTCTGTAGCGTCTGGGGAGCGGGGCACTGGGCAGGGGGTACCTGGGGGACTCCATTGTGGGCATTAGGTCTCTGGGTTCTCTTCTTACCTCTCTCGGGGTGGGGGGCGAGTCTCTGCCTAGTGTCATCTGGAAGAACTCGGGCTTTGGGGGAGGAGGAGAGAGGTCTCTGATAAGGCCTGGAAGATCTCGGGTGCTCCCTTGGGGCTGCCGCTGCGGGATCTCTGCCCAGGAACCGGGGCATCCCTGGGAGTCTTTGCCCAGGGCTGTCAGGGATAGGCAGGCACCTAGGGTGGTCACCAACCCCGGTGACACGCCCCCTCCCAGTACCTGGTCATGGAGTACTATGTGGGCGGGGACCTGCTGACGCTGCTGAGCAAGTTCGGGGAGCGGATCCCAGCCGAGATGGCGCGCTTCTACCTGGCCGAGATCGTCATGGCCATAGATTCGGTGCACCGACTGGGCTATGTGCACAGGTGGGCGCTGCAGGGGCTTAGGGGCGGGGACTGAGGGTGGGGTGTGGAGAGGGACAGCAAGAGTGGGGCCCCGAAGGATACCACAATGGTTGGACCCCAGAGGGGGCGAGGTCTGGAGAGGGACCTGGCTGTCTCCGGTCCACGGGAGACAGGCCTGGGGAGTTGTGTCCAGAACTGTAGAATCTGTAGAGGGGGTGCTATTCGGTGACAGGAGGCCTGAGGGCAAGGCCTGGAGGCTCTGGAACTGAAGAGCCCAGTCCCTAAGAGGGCGGGGTCCAAGCCTGGTGAGAGTATGAGAAGGAGGCTCACTTATTTCCCCTCCACTCCCTTCTTCCCGCTGTGCAGGGACATCAAACCGGACAACATCCTTCTGGACCGCTGTGGCCACATCCGCCTGGCCGACTTCGGCTCCTGCCTCAAGCTGCGGCCTGACGGGACGGTGAGCGGTGAGGGGTGGGGTCAGGTGCGGAGTGTGGGGGCGGGGCTGAGGCTCAGGGGCGGAGCTAGGGTGGAGGTTGGACTGGATTTGAGCGGGAAGAAGCACGTGACCCAGGCCTGCGAGTGGCTCTGGGTTACAACGGGCAGGGGGAGGGACTAACCACTCGAAGAGGCGGGGCCAGGGCTCGGAGGGGCGGGGCTTAGCCCGACTCTGGTTCTTTTGGCTCAGGTGCCGTCGCTGGTGGCTGTGGGCACCCCCGACTACTTGTCCCCGGAGATCTTGCAGGCCGTGGGCGGTGGGCCGGGGACTGGCAGCTACGGGCCCGAGTGTGACTGGTGGGCACTGGGCGTGTTCGCCTATGAAATGTTCTATGGGCAGACGCCATTCTATGCCGACTCCACAGCCGAGACCTATGGCAAGATCGTCCATTACAAGGTGAGCAGGGCCCCTGGGGTCCCTGATCAATCTGCACCTGCTCCCGGCATGACGTCCCTGCTTTCTCTCCCGCTCTGAACAGGAACACCTGACTATACCGCTGGCTGACGCCGGAGTCCCTGAGGAGGCTCGTGACCTCATCCAGCGACTGCTGTGTCCCCCGGAGACACGGCTGGGCAGGCATGGCGCGGGCGATTTCCAGAAACATCCTTTTTTCTTTGGCCTCAATTGGGATGGTCTCCGAGACAGCGTGCCTCCCTTCACTCCGGATTTTGAGGGTGCCACCGACACCTGCAACTTCGATGTGGTGGAAGACGGGCTCACTGCCATGGTGAGCGGGGGCGGGGTAGGTACTTGCGACTCCGTGCTCCCCGTTCCATAAAGCTCCAGTCAGGAGACCGTCCACGTCCTGGGCTCCTGCGATCATTTCGTCCCCTGAACAACTGCTCTGAGCAAGTGCTGGGATGCCAGCAGTGATCTAGACACACAGTCCTGTGGGGGACACATGTCCTGAGACAGTAAGACCCTGGAAGAGATCAGGGCTGAGATGAGGGAGCGCAGGGGGCAGGGCTTCCTGGAGGGCTGCCTGGAGGAGGGCACCATCTGAGCTAAGATCCGGAAGGATAAGGGGTGGAAGACAGGCAAGCACCGTAGAGAAATCTCCCTCCCTCCTGCATCTTTCTTTCAATTGTCACACAAGCCCTCCCGGAGAGCTTTTACTCAGACCGGGTGCCCCTAGGCTGGGCCCTCATTCACTTTCAGTCTGAAGGAGAATGTAAGGACAGTGTGGCACTAAGGGAAACAGCGGGACACAGTGAAAGATTAGGCCCTAAGTAAAGGGTGGGTTGGGGGCAGCACTGAAGCCAAGAGTGGGAAGGGGCGAGGGTCCGGCCCTGACAACCGAGGGTCACCTCCCGTCTGATTCTCTTGTACAGGAGACGCTGTCAGACATGCAGGAGGGTGCGCCGCTGGGGGTCCACCTGCCTTTCGTGGGCTACTCCTACTCCCGCATGGCCCTCAGGTAAGCCCCTGTGCCGTATCCGGGGAGCTCAGACCGCGGCGCTTTGAAATGTCAGATTCGATTGTAAAGCGTCCGAGCCATGGCCTGGGCCTGCCAGAATCTCCCGACCTTCCACTTTTAGGTTTCTCGTTCCCAGAGGCACGGGACCTGAGAATCTTAGAAAAGGAGCATTTTTAAATCAGTCTTACAATAACAAAAACTCTCTGAATCACTCACATAGCCATAAGGTATTCTTGAAACATTGACCCTATTGATAACACATTGCTCAACACCTAATTAGGAAACGAGGATAGGAAAAAGGAAGCCCACCATCAGCAAGGGTCCCTGGGTCGTGCGCGCGCACGCATCCATCTGACACTGGGAACACGCCGCATTCTAACGGGTGCTGTTGCCGGACAGTGTACCGCAGACACCGTTTCTTATCGTGAATGAACTGCAACCTGACCCTGCGCACATTCTCCTTACCAAGTGGGTCAGGACTGAGCCCGCCCTCTCCGTCCTAAGCCAGGCTGGATGAACAGCCACAGGCTGGTCTGGGTGCACGCCCAGAATTGTTAGGTCCCCAGGAGGTAGTTCCATGAGGGGGCTGCTGGATTGAGAGGGACATCCATCTTTTTTTTTTTTAAGATTTTTTTAATCCTTTTTTTTTTTTTTTTTTTTTTTAGATTTTATTTATTTTTAGATAGGGAAAGGGAGGGAGAGAGTTAGAGAAACATCAATGTGTGGTTGCCTCCCACATGGCCCCCACTGGGACCTGGCCTGCAACCCAGGCATGTGCCCTGACTGGGGATCGAACCAGCAACCTTTGGTTCCCAGCCCACGCTCAATCCATTGAGCTACACCAGCCAGGGCTTAAGATTTTATTTATTTATCTTTAGAGGGAAGGGAAGGAGAGAAATATCAATGTACGGTTGCCTCTTGTGCGTCCCCTCCTGGGAAATGGCCTGCAACCCAGGCATGTGCCCTGACTAGGAATCGAACCGTGATCCTCTGGTTCATAGGTCCGTGCTCAATTCACTGAGCTACACCAGCCAGGCATCTTTTTTTTTTTTAATTAATTAATTTATTTTTAGAGGGAGGGTAGGAGAGGGAGAGAAACATTGATATGTGAGAGAAACATCCATCAGTTGCCCCTTGCATGTCCCCAAGAGGGGACCTGGCCCGCAACCCAGGCACATGTGCTGACTGGGAATCAAACTGGTGACCTTTCACTTTGCAGGACGACACTCAACCAACTGAACCGTGGCAGTCAGGGCGGGACATCCACTTTTATTGCCATTTTGCATTCATAGGGAGGGTTTGTCCCCCTCCCAGTGGCTAATGTCCAGAGTCACAGTCTTGGGATCTATACCCCGTCTTATGACTCTACCTTTGGAGGTGGCCAGAGATGGGCAGTGTTCCCCTCATTGGGTCCCCATCACTGTCCTGAGGCCCTAAGGAGAGGAGCCTGCAAAGGTCACATAGAGGAGGAGCTGAGTGGACCCTAGAACATGGGTGTCTGTACCCCGAGTTCCCGCCGAAGGTGCAGAGGGCAGCTGCCAGGGGCCTGCAAGGATCAGGCGTTTTCCCTTCGGGGAGATGAGCCCGCCACACCAACCTAGAAGTTTGTCCCCTCACTCTGCCGCCTCCCCCTCAAGCCGTGGGGCCTTTGGATCTGGCTGCCCCAGGCCCACAGGCCAGGGAGCCCTGGCTCCCCCCCCAGCCCTCTCCATCTCCTCAGGGATGATGAGGTCCAGGGCCCCACGCTCATGGAACTGGAGGCCGAGCCGTTACCTGAGCCACCTGTGCAAGGGCCCAGCCTGGAGCCCATGGTGCCCCCATCAGAGGAAGCGGTGAGTGCTTGGAGCAGAGGGTCAGTCAGAGAAAAGGCAAAGGCCCCGGGGTAGGTACGTGCCATGGCACGCTGAGCCCTCTGGGAGCTACTCACAGAGACGTTCCTTCAGTCAGAAATGATCAGAGGGCACTGAGTGTGTCTGCAGGGGGCTCTCTGGGGAGGGGACGCCCTGCAGAAGAAGGACCATCCACAGGAGGGACAGTACCCACTGCTTAGCAGGGGAAACCTCCAGGGCAAAGGTCCTGAGCTGAGAACAAGCCGGGCTGTTGTTTTTCTTTTAAGTTTTATTCATTGATTTTAATGAGAGAAAAGGAGAGAGAGAAACATCAGTTTGTTGTTCCACTTATTTATGCATTCTTTGGTTGGTTCTTATATGTGCCCCAACTGGGGATCGAACCCACCACCTTGGCATGTTGGGATGCTGCTCTAACCAACTGAGCTACCCACCAGGGACCCAGCTGGTTTGTTCTTGACCTGTAAAAGGAGGGTACTGAGGCTGAACTGTTCCAGGAGAAGGGGGGGCGAAGAGTGAGGAGAGAGGAGGCCACAGAGGCCAGCCAAAATGAATGAAACAGGGCCTATTGGTGTAGCAGGACTTCTCAGAGGGCACTGAGGAGCTGGAGAAATTCTGAGCAAGGGAGAGACGTGGGCAAGTTGTGTTAGCATTTTAGTTCCCCTAAGGAGATGAGTGGAAATGGAACCTGCTGAAGGCTGGAGACCAGGGTGGGCGCTGGGTTAGGGAAGGAGGGTGCTTGGACCATTGCAGGAGCTGTGAGGTCTCCAGAAAGCTCTGGGGACAGTGAAGTACAGGACAAGCAAGGAGCCCAGGCCTGGAACCTATGCCTAGGTCTCGGGTGCTCCAGGAGCTACGGGCAGCCCTAAGCCCAGTCCGCTCCACGCAGGCTGAAGTGGCAGTTCCAGCAGCCATCCCAGCGGCTGTGGCAGAGGCGGAGGTGACCTTGCAGGAGCTCCAGGAGGCCCTGGAGGAGGAGATGCTCACCCGGCAGAGCCTGAGCCGGGAGCTGGAGGCCATCCGCACGGCCAACCAGAACTTCGCCAGGTAGGGGGCCGGGGCGCAGGGCCTGGCACTACCTTTGGCGGCCTCTCTCCGAGATCCCGAAGGGTTCACGGTCCTTACCTCCCCTCAGTCAACTCCGTGAGGCGGAGGCCAGGAACCGAGACCTGGAGGCGCACATCCAGCAGCTGCAAGAGCGGATGGAGGGGCTGCAGACGGAGGGAGGCGCCGGTGAGTCCCTCATTCACCTCCTTTCCCGAGGGCACCAGGGGAAGTGGGCCTGCGAGCCTGTGTGGACACCTAGGGGAGGGCGAGGGGCCCAGGCTGGGGCACACTGCGCCACCGCCCTCCTCCGTCACTCCACGCGCCCTACGCCTCTCTCTTCTCCTTCCAGCTGTCACAGGGGTCCCCAGTCCCCGGGCCACGGATCCACCTTCCCATGTAAGACCCCTCTTTTTCCCCTGCGTCAAGCCTGCTGCCCCCATCTTACCCTATCCCTTTGGGGTTCTAAGCAACAGAACTTTCCTTTCAACCCCACATCCACCAGATCTCCCACGATTCAGGCCTCTCACCAAATCCCACCCGGGAGCTCCTTCGAGTCCCTCCCCCACCTCAGCTCCCCCCCCCCCCCCCGCCGAGGTGGTTGGGCTCCGGATTGGGTCACCTGTCCCTTCTCTCTCCAGCTAGATGGCCCCCCGGCCGTGGCTCTGGGCCAGTGCCCACTGGTGGGGCCAGGCCCCATGCACCGCCGCCACCTGCTGCTCCCTGCCAGGGTACGTCCGGCTGCTCACACTCACCCGCCGCCGCGCCCCCGCCCCGCTCCACTCACCCCAAGCCGCCTTTGCTTAGCTGCGCCTCTGTGGGGCTCGGCCGCGGGGAGAGAAGGGTGCTCTGGCAGCCGATCAACACAGGCCGCTAGAAAGTTGCCAATGACGAGTTCGGACAAGACTAGAGGCTTGCGAGCTGACCAACCACAGCTGCTGGAGTAGTCCGGGTTGGGGTGGCGGGGCAGGGTGGGTGCAGGAAGGAATGTGGACCCACCCGTGAGCAGAGGCGGGGCGTCCCAGCAGCGAATCAGAACCCCCCCCCCCCCCGCGCTTTTGCCCACAGATCCCTAGGCTTGGCCTATCGGAGGCGTGTTCCCTGTTCCTGTTCACCGCTGCTCTGGTTGGTACCACCGCCCTGGGCTGCACTAGGTTGGTGGCCTGCGCAGGATGTCTCACTTCGGTCTGGTGCCGCCCAGGAGCCGCCTTCGCCCCCTGAACTTTAGAATCCCAGCCTGTCCTCCACTCAGGCCCCGTTTGAGGGTTGTGACCCAGGCATGGCCCAGAAGCCATTCCCACCGCCTCCTTGTTCACACCACTCCAAGCGTGGGTCTCCGCCTCAGCTCCGCCTTGTGATCCGGGCCCGCCCCCTGGCGGCCGGGGAGGGAGGAGCCGGGCCCAAGGCCGGAGTGTGGGACTAAAGGGAGGCTTACAACCAGGAGTGGTGCTGCTGCTGTTGGGGGTAATCTCGGACCACTTCCTCCGGCTTGGCTGAGGCCACGACGTGGATGGGCAAAATGCGATCTAGAAAAGGCAGCAGGGCAGAGTTCAGCCATCCGTTTTTCACCCTCCACGCACCCCACCCACATCGGCTCAGAAACCACAAATCCTTGTGCATGAGGCCCTGCTCCCCTGGCAACGTTCTCTGCAAGAGGAGAACGTGTAGCGAGAGCCCCGTCGCTCTCTAGGGAATCGTTCGCTTTTACCAGCCCTGCTTTTTCGGGGCCTCCCGCGCCCTTCTGAGCAGTTTGGGTATTTATTGACCTGACTTCTGACCCGCTGAAGGTTCCAGGACCCCAGCACCCTAATCCACGTTTTGGATGCACTGAAACCTTGACCTCCTTGGATATTTATTGTTTCTCCCCACCTAGGACCCCCACCCCCTATCCTCGCGAATAAAAGGCCCTCTTGTCTGCCCAAACCTCTGAGGTCCCAGTTGTTTGAGGTTTACGTTGCGGGAAAGAGGTTGTCTAGTGCTCCAATCAGAAAGAAAGGGGAGGTATCCAATGGCCTGGCGAGGAGCTACGCGAAGCGGACGAATCAGGGGTGTGGGTGGGGCTCGGGGGCATGGCCCCAGCACCCGGCCAATAGGAGGACGCAAACGGGTACATCTCCCTCCCCCCTCCCCCCACCCTGCCCTGCCCGCCCGCTACACACACACCACCAGACACCGCTTGTTGTCCAGCTGTGGCCCAGCTGTGCTACTGGATCCCCGGGAAGCAGGGGGCTGGGCCGGCCGCGCGCGCATCCATTCTCCTATTACTGCGCTTGCGCGGGCCACGCTCATCCGTTCCAGGGACTTACGCTCCAAGAAGTTACAGCAAACTTTTTAGCCTCTCCGCCCGCCCCTTCTCCATTCCAGACCCGCCTCCCTGTGGAGCCGGGAATTCCGAGGGGCGGAGCACAGGCAGAGATGGGGAGTGGGGGGGCCTCCAGAGGACCCTGGAGACGGAGGCGTGCAGAAGCTCAGTCTTGGGGCGGAGGTGGCTTCGCGCCCTTAGCCCTCCCGGACGGCCCGTTACCTTCTCCGTTGTCCCGATGGGGAAACTGAGGCCCTGAGCCAAAGGCACACGCGGGGGGAGGCAAAAAGAGCGGCCCGAAGCAGAGGGAAAACAAAGGGAGAATCACGGACTGCCGGGGAGGGGAACGCGCACACACAGACACTGGGAGAGAGACCCTACTTGGGCGCTTGGCCTGGCATTGAGGGGGAGACGCAGAGTCGTTAGGAGAAGATCGGGAAGCGCGAACGGCGTGGGGGGGGGGGTGTTGAGAGGGGGGACGGGCCGGGGAGGGGGCTGGGGAAAGCCCGAGGGAGGAGGAGAAGGAGGGAGGAACTTCCCAAAGTTGCAAAACATGGCTACCTTGCCTGCGGAGCCGAGCTCGGGGCCGGTGGCTGGGGGGGAGGCGGTGGCGGCGGCAGCGACCGAAGAGGAGGAGGAGGAAGCGCGCCAGCTCCTGCAGACTTTGCAGGCGGCCGAGGGTGAGGCGGCGGCGGCGGCCGGGGCCGGGGCGGGCGAAGCGGCGGCGGGAGCGGAGGGCCCGGTGTCCCCGGGCGTCCCCGGGTCGCCCCTCGAGGCCGCTGCCGAGCCGCCCACGGGCCTCCGCTTCTCGCCCGAGCAGGTGGCGTGCGTCTGTGAGGCGCTGCTACAGGCGGGCCACGCCGGCCGCTTGAGCCGCTTCCTGGGCGCACTGCCTCCGGCCGAGCGCCTACGTGGCAGCGACCCGGTGCTGCGCGCTCGGGCCTTGGTGGCCTTCCAGCGGGGCGAGTACGCCGAGCTCTACCGGCTGCTCGAGAGCCGTCCCTTCCCCGCCGCCCACCACGCCTTCCTGCAGGACCTCTACCTGCGCGCGCGCTACCACGAGGCCGAGCGGGCCCGCGGCCGCGCGCTGGGCGCAGTAGACAAGTACCGTCTGCGCAAGAAGTTCCCGCTGCCCAAGACCATCTGGGACGGAGAAGAGACCGTCTACTGCTTCAAGGAGCGCTCCCGCGCCGCGCTCAAGGCCTGCTATCGCGGCAACCGCTACCCCACACCGGACGAGAAGCGCCGCCTGGCCACGCTCACAGGCCTCTCGCTCACGCAGGTCAGCAACTGGTTCAAGAACCGGCGACAGCGCGACCGGACTGGGGGCGGTGGCGGCGCACCCTGCAAGAGGTGAGGGGACCCTGGCAATGCAGGCCCCGCTTTTCCGTGCTGCCCAACAGCCCCCTTCTCCCACATGCCCACTGCTGGAGCCAGCGCGCAGTCTTCAGACGCCTCCGGCTCGCACCCTCTGGCGCCCAAAGAGCGGGGTGGGGGGGAATAGTGCGGATGGAAGGGGCACACGCCCCGGCCCTCTCCCCGACATCGCTGCACCTCTCATGGAGGCTGGGAGGTCTCTTTCCTCTGCTTCTCTGGGGCTCCATCCCAGATCCCATCCGTGTGGGTGGCTAGACTGCGGCAGGGGGCAGCGAGAAAAGGGGCTGCGGGGAAAGGGGGAGGGGCCTTTGTCCACCCTACCCGGTGTGAGGGCTTCTTTCTGTCCGCAGCACAGCCGAGCCCTTCCCGGACCGTGGCTCTTTCTCACACCCCCTTCCCCGCCACCCCCCGCCTCGGGGCCCAAACAGCATGGTCCGTAGTCTGTCTTTGTTGTGAAACGTGAACCTTCCCCAGCTCCGGTTTCCCTGTAACCCAAGCCCTTCCCCTCCCACCCCACACGCCGGCCTCACTCCCTTCTCTGACGGCCTGGGAGGAGGGCACCGGGAGCTGAGCAGGCAGCTGCCTCCTCGATCTCCAAAGCCACTGGGCTGCTTTCTGCCTTGGCCCAGGAGACTCAGGGCAGCGTGGGTGCTCAGCTTCTGGGACACAGGGAGGAGGGCCTCCTCCTTCCGGGTTTGGCCAACTTTAGCTTTGATGCCAGTGGCTTGCAGAAGATCTGTCCCTGGGGTCCTTAGGTGGTCTCAGAGAGAAGGTTTCATAACCCCCAGAAACTGTTCCCAAAAGGCTGGGCTGGGAAAAGTGGGGAGGCGCCTGGAACCCTGCAGGCATCTGGCTGGCCAGTGGAGGAAGGCTGCGTTCAGGGCCACAACTTCAAATCCTTTCTCCCGGCAGCGAGTCTGATGGGAACCCCACTACCGAGGATGAGTCCAGCCGCAGTCCTGAGGACCTGGAGAGGGGGGTGGCCCCCGTGGCCACTGAGGCCCCTGCCCAGGGCTCCATATTCCTGGCTGGGGCCGCCCCTCCTGCGCCATGCCCTGCCTCTTCCTCCATCCTGGTGAACGGGAGCTTCCTGGCTGCCAGCAGCTCCTCAGCGGTGCTCCTCAACGGGAGCCCTGTCATCATCAACAGCCTGGCCCTGGGTGAAGCCTCCAGCCTGGGCCCCCTGCTGCTCGCAGGGGGTGGGGGCGCCCCGCCACCACAGCCTAGTCCCCCAGGCCCCAGTGAGGGCAAGACCTCCTTGGTCCTGGACCCTCAGACCGGGGAGGTTCGACTGGAGGAGGCCCAGCCTGAGGCCCCCGAAACCAAGGGGACCCAGGTGGCTGCTTTAGGGCCACCTGGAGAGGAGGTGCCCGGGCCTCTGCCCCAAGTGGTGCCTGGCCCCCCACCGGCCGCCACCTTCCCTCTGCCCCCAGGACCAGTGCCTTCGGTGGCTGCTCCGCAAGTGGTGCCGCTGTCCCCACCCCCTGGGTATCCCGCGGGCCTGGGCCCCACCTCCCCACTGTTGAACCTGCCCCAGGTGGTGCCCACCTCACAGGTGGTCACCCTGCCACAGGCCGTGGGGCCCCTTCAGCTGCTGGCAGCTGGGCCCGGCAGCCCGGTGAAGGTGGCAGCTGCTGCGGGCCCTGCTAACGTGCACCTGATAAACTCCGGGGTGGGCGTGACTGCCCTGCAGTTGCCTTCAGCCGCTGCCCCAGGTACCTACCCCTTCTGCCTCCCTCTGGCCTGGGTGAGGGGTGGTTATCTCAGGGACGGAGGGTGCTAAGAGTGGGCTTGGGGAATAGCTCTGTCCCTGGTATGTTCCAGACTCCCCCACCCCCCCCCCGTGCCAGGTAGTGCAGAAGCCACCCAGACTTGGTCCTGTTCTGAAGGGGCTCAGTTTGCTTCTAAATAACCCCCTTCCTCCCGCCCTCTAGCAGCTTAGTCGCCACCTCTGCTCCTGGCCAGCTGTAACCCTGTGCCTCGCCGTCTCCTTTCCCCACAGGAAACTTCCTCCTGGCCAACCCCGTGTCCGGCAGCCCCATCGTGACAGGTGTGGCCGTGCAGCAGGGCAAGATCATCCTCACCGCCACCTTCCCCACCAGCATGCTGGTCTCCCAGGTCCTGCCGCCTGCCCCCAGCCTGGCGCTGCCCCTGAAGCCAGACGCGGCCATCTCGGTGCCTGAAGGGGCCCTCCCCGTGGCCCCCAGCCCCGCTCTCCCAGAGGCCCACGCTCTCGGCACACTTTCTTCGCAGCAGCTGCCACAGCCACCACCTGCCCCTGCCGCTACCATTGCTGCCAGCCTGCCCTTCTCCCCAGACTCCTCCTGCCTCCTGGCCGGCTTCCCAGCGCCGCCCCCGGAGGGCCTGTTGCTGTCACCCGCAGCCGTGCCCATCTGGCCATCGGGACTGGAACTGACCACGGGTTCAGAGGGGCTGCTGGAAGCAGAGAAGGGGCTGGGGACACAGGCCCCCCACACTGTGCTGAGGCTCCCAGACCCCGACCCTGAGGGGCTGCTCCTGGGGGCCACGGCAGGGGGCGAGGTGGACGAGGGGCTGGAAGCTGAGACCAAGGTCCTCACCCAGCTACAGTCCGTGCCTGTGGAAGAGCCCTTGGAACTGTGACCCTGCCAGGCCTCAGCGCCTCTCCCAACAGTGGTGCTCGAGAGCCCGGACAGCTGGGAGTAGGGAATCCTTCAGAAACAGCGGTCGAGCTGAAGATTCCCCGCACGCTACACCCCAACGCGGCTGCTTAAACTCTCCAAGGCCTGGATGTGCTGGGCGGGGGTCCCCCCCTGTCCACTCTCTGTCCAGGACACTGTCCCTCTGGATGGAAAGCCTCCTCGGTTACGGCCTTCTCCTTGCTCCGCCCCCATGTACGTGGGGAGCTCTGGGGGTCCTGACTCAGGAGCTCTGCCTGCCCCCCTCTGCCCCCCCCCCGGACCTGGTACGAGCTGTGAGCTGAAAACCTTGCCAAGTGGCTGGATTTCCAAACCCCCCAAGCCCTCTCCTTATCACTCCCTAAAACACTATTAATAGCTCCAGTGACATCCAGAGTTCTCAGAACTGCTTGGAATCCGAGGGTGCAGGGCAGGCAGGCAGTCCCATGCCCAGAGGCTGACAGAGCCCCCCACACACCCGCCGCCACTTCTGAAGCACCATGCAGGTGTGGGGAGGCCTGGGCGAGGGTCCCCCATTAGCACCCCTGGACGACAGCCCTCCTCCTCACGGCCAGCCCCAGACCAAAGATCCCCACACCCACGGGGCAACCTTGACCCCTGTGTGTCTAGTTTGTATCCTAAATCTTTATTTTTCTAGGACATGTTAAGCCTCCATTTCAATTAAAATAAAGTTAACAGAACTAAAACCTCCAGGAGTGTGGGTTATTTCCCAAAACAACTTGCCCAAATTAAAGCCGCCACACAAAGCTCAAGATGAGGTCCTGGCTTTCTGATTCCTGAGCCTTGGGGGGTGGGGGTGGGGTGGAAGTGGAAGGGAGGGTGCAGGTTTCTTTCCAACTGGGGCCCCCCAGATCCAGGGTAGAAGGAGCGCCCTTCTCCAGGGCTGAGGGGGCACGAGACCAGGGCAGCTTGGTAGTGTCCCTTGCTGGTAGCAAGGGTTCCACTTTATTTTGTTGGCAACAATAAATAACCTATAAATAGAACTGGAGGGAGGAGTAGGATAAGGTGAGAACGAACAGGGTTGAAACCATTTCATCCTGGGGCGGGCCAAGGCAGGTCAGCAGGTGGGGGTGGGGGAGCCCCTTCTCGGGAACTTCACCTCCCTGCATTTCACCCAGGGCCTCCTTCCCGGGGAGAAAGGAGCTGTGGAAGGGCGGGTTCAGCTGCCCACGTGAAAACAAACACACAAAACTTCGGAATCAGAAAACCCTCCGCCTGCCAGCCGGAGCGAACTGGCCAAGGGGACCTCGCCGGCGGGCGTGAGGCCCAGGAGGGGCAACAGCCTCTCCCCGCACGCTCCCGGTTTCCGTCCAGCCGCGGAGCTGCGAGGCGGCGGGGA
Source organism: Artibeus jamaicensis (assembly GCF_021234435.1). Classification (NCBI taxonomy): domain Eukaryota; kingdom Metazoa; phylum Chordata; class Mammalia; order Chiroptera; family Phyllostomidae; genus Artibeus; species Artibeus jamaicensis. Next base: position 1,638,972 of record NW_026521297.1, read on the forward strand.
GGCGAGGCGAGGCGCCCTCTCATTCGCGGTGCGAAGGCGGCTGAGCGGCGGGCGCCGAGGCGGAGCGGGCCCTGTCCGCCAGCAGCTGGTAGAAGGGCTTGGGCACCCCCCAGTCCTCGTCACCGCTGCTGGAGCTCTCTTTCTTCACGATCCGGTTGTGCTGGCGGCTGAATCTCCGCGCCTTGATGCTGCGGGGGGGAGGGAGGGCTCAGTGGGGTGTTGCTCTGTCCCCAGGGTGGCCGGGGCTCTATTTGGTCCCACAGGGCGGGCGAGCCTCGGGGCCTCCGAGTCCGGGTCTCTATGAGGGGAGGCCCTGTGCTCCTGTTAAACACTCGCGCACACAGAGGCGCGTTTCAGGGCCCAACGGAGAAACATGCGGGTGGAAGCTCCGACCTTGGCGAAGATGAGGGGCTTTGGGGAAGGAGGGGAGAGGGGGAGGAGGCCGAGCGGAAGGGGAGACCCGGTTTCCTGCCCCGAGAAACTCCGGTGGCAGAGAGGGCGAAAGAAACTTAGGGCAGTGGGGTCCAAATCCCAAATTAGGGTACTGTCCTTCTAGGTTCCAAAGTGGAGCACCTCTCCACCTCCGTCACCCCCAGGAATGTCACGACAGTTTGCGACACCCAAGTCTCCCACCCCAGTGAACTCCCGGCCTCCTCCCCATCGCAGGACGGCCAGGGCTCTGAAGACCAGAGCCCCGAGGAGCCGCAGGCCCTCTGCCCTGGGCCCAGCCGCCAGGCCTTCTCACCAGTAAGGTTTCCGCTCCTGCTCCGTCATCTCCCGCCAGAGCTGGGCCAGTTCTTTGGTGGCAGCCGTGGATGCCGTCCCCGGGCAGGCCCTGGGACAGGAGGGAGGAGGTAAGAAGAGGCCTGTGGGGCAGCCAAGGCCAACGGTCGGCCTGACCACACCAGCCGCCCTTGCCCTCTCAGAACCTCGGCTTTGCGTGTGAGCACTCAGCTCTTCCCCGCCGTGTTACCTGGTGCCCGTGTTACACCCCTGGGAGCTGGGGTGTCAACGAGGGGGCTGGACTAAATGGTTGTTGGGAAGGGGACAGCTGTGTCCCCGGACCTGTAGGGGTCCTGTGTCCCAATATCAGTTCCCGATCTTCCTGTAAGGGCGCTAGCCCTTGTCCGCTGTGGCCTGGGGGGCCTCCCGTCTCATCCCATCCCCTGGCCCCCAATGACGAAGTGCAGCGTTGGTCTCCTGACCTACCAAGTCGGCCCCAAGAACCTTTTCTTGAAACCTCAGACAGGAGGGGCTGTGCTCCCACAAGGTTCCTAGTGTGGGAGCCAGGACACAAGCCCGGGCCTCCCGGAGGTGGCCTTGCCCTGCCCGGGCCCCACGGGCCGGGGAACGCAGCGCACCTGGAACACAGCGGCACTGAGAGAGGGGCCAGGACTCCAGGCCGAGCCCTCGGGCCAGCCGCACCTGAACCCCATCCACCTCCCTTTTTCAGGTTGCATGAGCCAATTAATATCCTTTTTTTCTCAAGTCAGAGGAGGTTTCCCTGCTTCCAGTTGACAGGCCCTGACCAATGCCACGGCCCCAGGTGAGATCAGGGGCAGGGCATGGCTGCCGAAGGGGCCACCCACCGGATATACTGCTTCCGGTTCATCCTGCAGAACATGATGAAGCCGTTGACACACTTTTTCTTCGTCTGAGCGGAGCAGGGGGCTTTCTTGTTCTTGGGCTTCACGGGGCCCCTGCCTGCCTGGCCCTTTCGGGCCTTCCTCCTGGCCGAGGGCAAGGTCGCGACCTGGCAGCTGGGAGTCCAGGTGTAGTCTCCGTCCTCATCGCTCATGGACTTGGGGCCCTCGGGGTCGGCCGGAGTGTCCTGGGTGGGGAGCAGAGACATGAGCGTGGGCGGGGCGGGCGGGACCCACCTCGACGGCCCTGCGCCCTCACCTGCTGCACCCACGCCACCTCCGAGTCCGTGTCGGTGACCGAGTCCTGGGAGCTGGAGCTGTCCTCACTCAGCGACGGGTGGTCCTGCGGCCCCACGCACTGGCACAGGCCGAGGGAGTCAGGAAGGCCCTGGGAGGCGAAGGAGACAGATGGAGGGGACGTGAGCAGAGCCGGTGGTGCCCTTCTGGCCCCCACGCTCGGCTTTCCTAGGACAGGAGCGTGAGAAGCAGCTCAGATTCAAGACAACCTCCTCCGAACACCCCTTGGATATCCAAACCGATGTTCCTGAGTTCCCGCAGGTGTCCGAGGGGGCTCTCTGTGTGGCTCGGGTCTCCTGCCTCCTGCTCTGGGGCCGTATCTCTCACAGCCTTGGAGCCGGGCAAGTCCTTACTTCCTGAAGCGTCTACAGAGCAGTAGACAGACTTACAGGGTGAGCCCCGTGCCCGGCGCTCACAGAGGGCCCCGCTCAGGGGGGGGCGTCTATTTTTCTTTCTTTGTTTTATTGTTGGCACTGCTGCAGACGTACCCATTTTCCCTACCTTTGCCCCCCTCCTCCCAGCCCCTGATTTCTTTTCCCTCAAGGGTATGTTTTTGTTCCTACTGCCCATTCAACTACTCACTGAGACAGAGCCCCCGGCCCCGCCCACTGGAGGGAGAAGGGCTTGGGGACCAGGGCGGGGCTGCCCCGCCGTCCAATGGACAGATGGTGGCTACAGAGGTGAGCCCTTCGGAGGCCCGGGAGGCGGGTCTTTCCAACCGAGGATTCCCGGGGTTGCTCTGCTGCTTTCTGTCCAGTGAGACCCCGTCTCAGAGCAGTTATAAAATTACATGGGGGTCTTTCATAGGCGCCTAGCAGCTTTTTAGCGCTCCTCCTTAGTGTCTAGTTCATTCCAAGTGCCCGGCACAGAGTGAGCCCCTGGTGGCCAGCGGTGGCCATCCAAAGGGTGAGCAGATGAACCTCTGGCAAAGCCCAGGGGTTGGAGGAGGGAACCGGGCGGGTGAGTGGTACGTATGGAGAGACAGGGGACTGTGTCCGGGGGGAGATGGGTGGGTGGGGAGATGCCTACCTCCTTCTGCGGAACCTGCAGCACGCAGTCAGAAGGTGAAGACACAGCATCTAAGAAAATTTCTTCAAAGAGAGCTGTCAGGGAGGGAGGCCAGAGGGTTTTTGTCGGAACCTCAGAAACGAGGGCCTGCGCTCACCCCGGGATGGAAATGCCTCCCTCAAGGCACCAGGCCTCTGTCCCGCCAGCCCGCTGGCTGGGTGCCACTCTCCAGGTTTCTGATCACCTGCCCCATGTCCAAATTAGCTCGCTCCCAGGCCGGCTCCCCTGGGCCACCTCCAACCTGGGCAGAGCTAGAGGGTCCCCACAGCAGGCTCCAGGAGCCTGCCTCCCCCCTCCCCACCTGGGGCCACTCCCCGCCTCGGCTGCAGGCTCTTTGCAGCAGGACCTGGATGGGACTCATCCCCGGTGCCCAGCTCCGCCCAGCACAGGGCTGCGCACCGGGCGGGCGTTGCCTTGTGTTTTCTGTCTGCCGCGCGTGCTCACCTTGGGTCAGGTAGAGGCTGCTGTCCTCCAGGGTCTCTGCCGGCAGCGCTTTTCCCGGGGAGCTGAAGAGGGAGGGACTGAGGCCTAGGATCTCGCTCAGGGGGCCCGTCACACTCTGGGTGTCAGTCTGAGGCGGCCCCAAAGCCAGCGGGCTCCCTGAAAAGAAAACATCAGGGTTGGGGCGGGGCGTGGCCTCTCCCCCAACTGGCGTTTGGGAGACGATGCCAGACACTGAGGAAAGACGCGACTGCTCATCGTGAGGGCTTGGTAGACATGACGAGGCACAAGGCCTGGCGTTATGTCAGGAATGGCAAAAAAAAAAAAAAAAAGCCAGTATCAGACTGAGCCAGATCCGCTAGACTGATTGTAGGTCACTGGAGCTCTGTGTTAATGATTCTGGCCCCGGTTCAGGTAGTTCGGTGCCTTGAGCACAGGCCTGCGAACCAAATGGTCGCAGGTTGGATTCCCAGGCAGGGCACATGCCTGGGTTGCAGGAGAGGCATCCGATCCATGCTTCTCTCCCTCCCTTTCTCCCTCTCTACCCGCCCCCCCCCCCGCTAAAAAATTAATTAATTAAATCCTAGAACAAAAAAGGAATGATATTCTGAGGTAGTGTCTGGGATCACCGGGATCGCCGGAGACAGTGGTGCTGGATTAGTCATGTCTGCCGTGGCAACAGACGGCTGGTGCCGTGTGTCTGCCATCCTGTGCTTAGCAGGTGGCCACGCCCTTTCCCGCTTTCCCCGCTTCCACTGAAACCCTGGAAGGTACCCGGAAGCCCCCACAGCAGCCTACAAAGTGCAGAGACAGAGTTTCAGTCACCTAGGGGGGTGCCCTCTGGGGTCCAGGCAGGAAGCCAAGGGTCAGCGCCTGCGGTCTCCTTGTCCACCTCCTCGCTGGACTCGTAGAAGGCCAGCTTCTGCCTGCAAGAGGTGGAATTCCCTGGGTGAGCTGCCCCACCAGGGCGGGGCTTCAGAGCAGAAAGCTTATCGGTTTGCGCTGCGGCCCTCACAGAGCCTCAAGGTTTGTGGGGACAGGCGCTGTCCTCGGGCACCGACAACATGGGGGTTCGGGGGGTCTGAGAGGTGGGCAGGGCAGCAGGGAGGATGGCGCTGAGCTGGGCCTGAAGGAGGGAGCAGACTTGCTGGGAAGAGGGATCCGAGGCGGGGAAGCCCAGAGCGGGTTCCTGTGGGTAGTGGGGAATATTTCGAGGTGTTCAGGACAAGATTCACGGGTGAGGGGCAGGAGAGGGTGAGGGACAGTGAGGTAAAGCCAGAGTAGTTTTCAATGCCGGTGGAGACACCAGGGCTCTGAGGGAGGGCTTTAAGCCACGAACTCACATGGTCAAGGTTTGTGTGACCAGTAAGAACGGCTTGGAAGGGGGAGATGGGAGGCGGGGAGGCCCGAGAGGCGCTGTGGCCCGTCTTTCCTTCAAGCTCACGACGCCTGCAGGAAGCCGGGCCCACAGCATTGCGTGCTCCGCAGACACGGGCCGTGGGTGTTCATTCGCCTTGTTTCTTACCACCCCTCAGCCATTCTAGACCAAACACCTTGACTCACAGCCTTGGGGTCCCCTTACCTGAGATACGACTGTGTTCCGTTGACCAAATAGGTCCTCTCGGCCCCTTGCTGGGCCCCGGAGGCAGAGTAGGGCCCATCATCCTGGGCGCTGTTTTTGCAGGAGCGGCCTAGGGAGGCAGTTCGGGGCGATCACTCCTGTGACCGGCACACAGTGTGGACGCACAGAGGCGGGGATGAAGGGGTGCCAGGGTCTGCCACAGCCTCTCGCCCCTGCCCCACCCCGGCCAACCCCTCCGGCTCTGGGACCCCTGCGAGAGGCTCAGGGGCAACCCAAATTACCACTGGGTTTCTGGAATCCCACTCCTTTATCAGAAGCTGTAAGGAAGACAAAACCCTGAAGTGGAATCATGTTGATGGAAATAGCAAACAAGTATGAAGAGTTTCCCGGGGCCAGCGCGTACTATTTGAGCATTTGACACGCTACTCAGTGATCCTCTCTGATGGAGCGCCATCATTACCCCCATTTTCCAGTTCAGTAAACTGAGGCGTTGAGCTATTAAGTAACTTGTCCAAAGTCACGCAACTAGCAGGGCTGGGAAGCCCTCCCTCCCCGGGTGGCTCAGGCACCTCCTCTGGGTCCCCAAGACTTTCTGGGGACTGAATGCCCCAAAAGCCTGATCGCTCTGGACTCCTTCACTGGACTGTGTCCCCCGGCAGCCGGCACGTGGCCTGGCAGAGAGGCAGCGCCCAGGGCGTAAGGGTGGAGTGAACAGAGGGACGGGGTAGGACGGCTCCAGGCCCTGTCGTCCAGTCGCCCACTCTGTCACCTGGCTCTCTGCCGAGGGAGCCCTGGCAGCTCTTGAACCCGGTGCAGAGACAGGGAGTCCCCCGGGCGGCCGTCTGGCTGCATCGAGTGACGTTTCCTGAGAAGGCCCTGCTCTTACCCCCAGTGCCGCCACCTGCAGCTCTCACACGAGGGCAGCACTGACCCTGACCCTGACCTGACCCGGCCTACACCCATGGCAGACCCTAAAGGGAAGAGACACTGGGAGAGAGGCCACGGCCGTGCGATGTGAGAGACCGTATCCCTCCTGTGCTTCCTTGAGGCTCCAGTACCAGCCACTAGGACTGTGCCCGGCTGTTGCGGATGCCCAGCAAGTGGCGAATAAACGGCTGGCGGAGTTCATGGTGAGGAAACACCAAGGGGAGACGTCCCCGGAGACCCCGTCCTTAGCCGCAGCCAGCAGTGCCAGCCAGGATCTGCTTCCGTCTCTGTCACCTTGAGGCCAGGACAAGGCAGCCTCGGGGCGCGTGTAGGAGTCAGCGCATCTTGGAGGAGCAGCCGTCCCCTCCGTGTTTCCTCCCTTCTGGTCTGCGGGTGCGGCCACCTGCTTCTTGGGCTTGTCCAGGGCCAGACAGCGACGAGGGTTCTGGGTCCGGGTCTGGCGTTCTGGGACAACAGAGAGACGGCATTAGATGGGGCTGGGGCCTGAGCGTCACCAGGGCTCAGGTGGCGGTCTCCTTTGCTCTGGGCCCAACCGCCTGTTTCAAAGCTGTGCCTGGCCTGGCCATTCATGGACTTCGCAGCCAAGCCAAGGTCCTCAGTCAGACAGCACCTCGTCCGACGCTGCCCTTCCCTGCCTCCAGTTAGAACAGCCTTGCAAGCTCTGAAAAATACTGGCGCCCCAGACCAGGGAAACCCGACGTTCTGGGTGCGAGCCTCGGGCATAGGCATTTTTTAAAGCGCCCTGGATGGCTGGGGTGTGCGGCCAGGGCTGGACATCACTGATTAGGTCCAACTCCCACTTTAAAGACGTGGAAACTGAGGCCCACAAAAGGGAAGGGATACGTAGGGGAGTTACAGCCCTGGACGCGGGCCTCCCACAACTGGGTCTTTTCTCCCTGATGGCCTGGCCCAGGGACAGGCCCCCGGCCCCGGAGGCCACACATGCTGATGGCAGCTTCCCTGCGCTGGGCGCGGACCACACGCCTCTCCTCTCGTGCATTGCTCGAGTGGGGTGTTCCCAGGCTTCTGACCCCTAAGACCCCCCCTGTGGCAGGTACTGCAATTTCCAGATGAGGAAGAGGAGGCTCAGAGGACAGTGACCACCCCGGGTCTTAGAGCTAATAGAGGAGGAGCCAGAAATTGAACCCAGGCACGCCGGCCTCTGAAGCCTCGCCAGGGGTTCAGGGTTGCTGACTTGGCCTCCTGGGAGTGTGGCGGCCCTGGGGAAGGAGCCCCGCTTCCATCTGGCCCCCACTTCCGGTCCTGCCTCCCCTGACACCTTGTACCTGCGGCTCGGGTCAGCTTCTTCTTCCGAGGTTTCTGACAGGCTCCCCTGACACAGCACTTACAAGAGTGTGGGGGGCTGGATGGGGTGCGGTGTCTGCGCCTCCCCGAGCCCGCGGTGGGGTTCCGACCCCGCCCTGCACGGGACGGAGAAGGAGACCGAGACCGGGTCAGAGGCCCTCGCCCCCATCCCCAGCCCTCCGTTCAGGACAGCCCCTCCCAACGGTGGCAGGGGTGGGAACGGCCTGCCACCGTCCCCAGGCTGACCTTACAAAGGTCGGAACTGGCGTCCCAAACGGAGACCAAAACTCTATGAGGTTCCGCAGTCAGGTGGCAAAAGGACTGGCAAACACTGGGGTTTCCCTGGGGCCATTCTGGGTCTTAGCCCAGAGAGAAGATGGACTCGGTGCTCCCCAAATGTACCCCCATACTCTGCACCCTGAGCCAGTCTTTCAAGACAGTGAGGGCTCTGCTCCGGCCCTGAGTCGCCCGGGGCCTCTCCCTCAGGCCCCTCAGTTCTCTCTCTCTAATGTCTCCCAGATGTTCCCGCTCTGTCCATACTCGGCTACGGGCCCGAATCACCCCTAAAAGTATCTCCACTGATCTCCCAGACTCCGGTTTCTCTCTTAATAACTGCCCTTCCACCCTAGATGTTAGAGAACTCTTTCTTTAAAAAAAAAAGAAGATCGATGGCTTGGCCCCGCCTGGAAGTCCTTCGTGGTTCTCACTTCATCTCCCTCCTCAGCCGGCACGCGAAGCCCCTCAGGGTCTCGCCTCTGCCCCAGCCGCCCCCCTTTCCGGCCTGTGTGTTTTTACGCCAGTAACGGCAGCACCCAGCACTTGCAGTACCGGGGAGACGGGCCCGAGTATCGGTCCCGTTTTGCAGACGAGGAAAGCGAAGCTCAGAGAGGGTCAGGTACCCAGACAAGTATCTGAGGACCTGGCTCACTGAGTGAGAGCCTGTGCACGTCATCTCCACGCTACATGGTCCCGGTGGCCACACCCTCCGCTTGCCTGTCCCCACACAGTCCACACGTGTCTTCTCCTGCCTGCACGCTCTCATCCGGGTTGTTTTACTTGCCAGGGCTCCTCCTTCTATTATCCCCAAAGGCCTCACTCCGAGACCCCTACCCCCTCCATCTTCCCAGACACCCTCCTCCGACTTGGACCGCTAAGTCTCGGAGGGTCCCTGACCAAAGGTCAATACTTAGAGGGGGCCCTGGGCAGTGCTGGCGGAACTCACTCACCCTCGACTTCGCCCTCCCCGTTGGCGGCGTGGAAGGTTAGCAGGGCCTGGGCCACATCGATGTTTCTCTGCAGGTGCTGGATGTAGTGCAGGACATGCAGCAGAATCTCCTTCTGCCCGCAAAGCAAAGGCCGGTCACGCACGGAAGTGGCGTGCACCGGGGCCAGGAGGGGCACTGCGCACCGGAGACAGGACGGCTCCGGGGCCCCGTCCCCCACCCCGGCGACCCCTCCACTGACGGACACGTTCCTGCGTCACCGTTTGGTTCTCACCGCGGCCCAGTGAGGCCAAGGAAACTGAGGCTCAGGGTGTGATGGGATTGCCAAGGTTACAGAGGGGAAGTGGCTGAGCCGTGCTCTACACCCACGTCAGCATCCGTCCTGGTCCACTTTCTCAGCATGTGCTGTTCAGCTTCCCACCCCCGGCCCTTTGCACATGCTGTGTTCTCCATCCGCAGTCTTCCTCTTCTTCCCACACGCTCCCTCACCTGGCATCTCCTTGGAACTTCAGCACAGTCTTCCCCCTTCCAGAAGCTTCCCTCCGTCCTGACCCCTCTCGCCCAGGCTGGGTCAGATGCCCCTCCTAGGCACTGCCGTAACACCCCAGGCCGGACTCCACCAAGGCACGCGACACACTGTTTTATAATGGTCTGTCTATACATAGTTCTCTCCTGCTGACCGTGGACTAGCTGAGGGTAGAGACGGTGGCTACTGGATTTCTGTGTCCCGAGCACACAGCATGGAGAGCCGCCTTAGCCAGTGACTGCTGGAGGTGCAGATCTTCCCCACAGCGCCAAGCGCGCAGCACCCGTCCAGCCACTAAATACCGACCGAGTTGGGAGCAGCTAAATAAGACGACTACCTACTCAGGGCCGGGTGTGTAGGGGTGACCTAGAAATACTGTGTTTTTTTTAATATACTTTCGTTTGCCTTTATGGAACTTACAATCTAGTGAGGGCAGCGGACCTTAACAAACTCATACATCAAACAAAGTTACTGGCTGTGTGATAAGTATACGAGTCAGAGAGAATAATAACACAGGATTCTGCAGTCACGGGTAGATGTCTGGAGAGGCCCCCTGGAAGCGGCGGCATTTACACGGAGACCTGAAGAATGAAAGGAGTTAGCCCGGTGCAGACGTGAGGGAAGAACACCAAGGAGGATTTTGGGGGATCCTGCTGGAACCCTGGAATAACAAGAAAACTGTTAGCAGTCAGAGTCCAAATCAGGGAATGTGGTCCCTCAAGGGGACTTACGTGAAACTGTCCCATACACTATAATACAGACGGTCACTGAAATGATTTGACCTGTGCCATGAGCGGCAGCTTCGACCTCACCATGGAGTACATGCGACAGAGACAAGACACGCTTCTTTGAGAAGCACCTGGATCCAATCTGCCCCTCACTGGCTGTGTACTGGGAGCAGGTGGTTCCACGTCTCTGAGCCTCGGTTTTCCCATCCGTGCAATGGGAATGAGGTCCTCATCCAGGCTCAGAGGATTATCGTTAGGAGTCACAAAGCAGAGGGTGTGAAATCGCCCATTGCAGAACCTGATACATCAGGTGCCTAAACGTGCTTCGCGGACGACAGTGGGAACACCTCCAGGTTCTCAAGGGACTGACTTTTTATATCCAGACCACGTTTTTTCCCAGTGTTATTTTTAAATATTTATTTCTTTTTAGAGAGAGGGGACAGGAGGGAGAGAGGGAGAGAAACAGGATGTGTGATCGGTTGCCTCTCTTGCGCCCCCTACTGGGGACCTCACTGGCAACCCAGGCAAGTGCCCTGACTGGGAATCGAACTGGCAACCCTTAGGTCCCCAGGATAGTGATCAATCCACGGACGCACAGGAACAAGGGTGTGATACGGTGTGTTTAGTTTAATATCTCCACCACCAGGCTTGGCACGTGGTAGGCACTCACTAAGCTGACGTCTCTGTAAACTATAAAGTAATATAAAATGTTATTTATTATAGCTAGGGTAAAGGTTTTATGCAGGAGGCAACCGGGCCTGATCTGAGATTTCAGGACAGAAGGTTCAGTAACTGAAACTTCAGGAAGGTTAGCTTGGGGGCTGCACCAAAGTTTCAAATACCAGCGATCGTCCAAGGGTCAGATGGACAAGTCTTGCAACTTCCCCGACAGAGAACATTCATTCATTCATTCATTCATTCGACACACGCCTCCTGAGCACTGAATGACAGAGCGGTTGAGGGCACAGGCCTGTGGAAAGAGACATCTGACTCTCTCTGCCATAAGCTGGCCATGTCCCTGGCCAATATGACCTTCGATGCTTCAGTTTTCTCAAACCAAAAAAAGGAACATCTGCACCTCAAAAACCTTGTGGGGAGGAGTAAATGACAAACTGTCTATAAACCGCTTGGCACCTCCAGCTCCCCGTCCCTTGGGAGCAACTGTTACTATTCTCTGCTCAGTGCTCGGCCCTGTGGGCACCGGGGATAAGGCTTTATCGGTTACCGTCTGTGCCAGCTCAGACCTCTTCACCTCACGGGGTCAGAGGTCAGAAAGCAGTTGCAGTGACATGCTGAAGGCTTTGGTGGTCAGAGGGAGAGGAAGCTGCCGCACCACAGGGGGCAGGGGGCACTTCGTCAGCCAGGGTGGTGAGCGGGATGCCACAGTCTAAGCCGTGTCCCGTCCCAAACGCGGGAGAGGCCGCAGGTAACAGCGCCGCCTGCCCGTAGCTTCACTGGGTGACGGACGGCGCAGGCCCCAGAGCCCCGAGGGGCTGCGACGATGCACTTCAGGCCGACGGGTCTAGTGGGGGTTGGGGGCTGATGGGAACTCAGGTTGTACGTGGCACAGAGGGTCCGGGACTGAACTAAGGGAGGGTGAAGGCGGGAAAGGAGGGGGATCCTTAAGACAGTGGAGAACCAGTGGTAAAATGAGTAGGCCGAGGCCTGGGCAGAATTTCACGAGGAGACGTGGTCATCTGGTCAGTGATAAAACTGTGCCTGACCCTGACCAGAATGTCATTCCTCCAGAGCAGGGACTGTGTCCTGGACATCTCTGCTCTCCCTGCCAAGAGCTTGTGGCAGCACCTCCGTACACCAAACACTCAAATGTCTGAGGACAGAGCACAAGATGCCTCAAATATTTTGGAGCACTGGGTGGTCTGTGTTATGCTACTCCCCCAAAATGTCTATGTCCCAGTCCCCGGATCCTATGATTACGATGCCTTATAAGACAAAGGGGAGCCCTGGCTGGTGTGGCTCCGTGGACTGAGCACTGGCCTGCGAACCAAAGGGTCACCAGTTCGATTCCCAGTCAGGGCCCATGGCTGGGAGGTGGGCCAGGTCCCCTGTAGGGGTCACACAAGAGGCAACCACACATTGATGTTTCTCTCCCTCTCTTTCTCCCTCCCTTCCCCTCTAAAAATAAATCAATAAAATATTTTTAAAATAAGACAAAGGGGACTTTGCAAACGTGACTGATGTGAATCAATAAGGATCCTCGGAGGGGGGATTGCTCTGGATTATCGGAGTGGGCCCGACGGCATCACCAGGGTCCCTTACAAGCGGGAGGCAGGAAGGGCAAAGGCAGAGAAGGCGAAGTGACAGTGGAAGCAGAGAGAGAAGGCGAGATCTGAAAATGCCACACTTCTGGCTTTGAAGGGGCCGTGAGCCGAGGGACACGGGTGACCTGCAGGAGCTGGCCCAGGAAACGGAAACAGACTCTCCCCTGGAGCCTCCCAGGAGAAGCAGCTCTGCTGACACCCGGACTTTAGACCAGTAACACTAACTGGGGAGTTCTGACCTCCAGAACAGTCGGAGAATAGATTTATGGTGTTTTAAACCACTGAAGTGGCGGTAATTTGTGACAGTAGCAACAAGAAACTGTTATAAGCACTTATGATTAAGAGATATTTAGGGAGGCCCTGGCTTGGTGTGGCTCAGTGGATTGAGCGTGGCCTGTGAACCAAAGGGTCGTGGGTTCGATTCCCAGTCAGGGCACATGTCTGGGTTGTGGGCTGGGTCCCCCGTGGAGGGCGCTGGAGAGGCAACCACACACTGAGGTTTCTCTCCCTCTCTTTCTCCCTCCCCTCCCCTCTCCAAAAACTAAATAAATAATAATAATCTTTAAAAATTAAAACAATTATTTGGGGGGGGCGTTTCAACCGGACTGGGGGTTGATGGAATGCACCGCACAGGGAGAAGGTCAGGGTTAAGGTCAGGGTTAAGGTCTGGCAAATCCCGGAACACCTGCTCCCATGAACCTCTCTGGAGGCGAGTGGCACATCCCAGCTGGGATGGGTAGGTCCTGTGCTCAAATCTCTATCTTCCTGACCAGATTCTGAGCTCCCAGAGGATGAGGACTGGGTCTCGAACTCCTTTGCTTCCCCTTGTTACAATCATAAAAGCTCTGACACCCAACAATCTTTCCATACCTGGCTGATGAAAGAATAAGTGAATGACTGAATGGGAGAGACTATACAGAAAGAAAACACCATGCCAAGCCTGCAGGATCTCCAAGTCTCGCGTTAAGTTGTCCCAAGTGGGGGTGAGATATTAGCTCGGCACGTTTATGGAGTAGCCAGTGGGGACGTGCAGGTCACTTTCTTTCTTTTTTTTTTTAAAGATTTTATTTATTTATCTTTTTTTAAAGATTTTATTTATTTATCTTTAGAGGGGAAGGGAAGGAGAGAGGGAGAGAAACATCAATGTATGGTTGTCTCTTGTGAGTCCCCTGATGGGAACTGGCCTGCAACCCAGGCATGTGCCCTGACTGGGAATCGAACCCCAATTGTGTGGTTCGCAGGCCCGCGCTCAATCCACTGAGCTACACCAGCCGGGGCCAGAGACACTTTCTTTATCTGCATCTACATCGTGGAGGTGACACCCACAGGTCACAAAACAGGGGGGGAAGTGAAATTTATTCAGGGCCTGCCACGGCTATGGTGTCATTTTGGCTTCACCACGACTCTCAGCAGGAGGCGTTATCTTTACTCATTTACAGCTGAGAAACCCGAAGCTTGAGAGGCTGGTTCACTGGAGTGACCTGCCCAGGATTCTGCAGTTGTGAAGCCCGGGGGCTCGAACCCATGGCTGGTGGACTCCCAGAGCAGTGACCTTAGCCTGGCTCCTTGCCTATTTTTCTCTGCCTCCTTTTCAGAACGCCGCAGTCTCGGGGTCACGGACTCCCGGGAATTCCCGTCCAGAGCGGGACCCTGCCCGCCGTGGTGCTGTTCCGGGAAGGGTCTGTCCCTGTTTCTTCGGACCAGGGAAATGAACCTGCTTACTGACATTTTAACATCCACCTCCCAAATCTACCTCCAGTCTTTCAGTCCACGTACCTTGGTGAGCTTCTTGCTACTGGTCCTCGGGGCCACAGGTAGCAGCAATGCCAACTCATGGAGTTTGCTGGTGTGGTTTTTCTTTTGCTTCCTGTTTGGGGACAAGAACTGATTTTGATGACGACATCCAAATGGAATTTGGCATCTGTCTCATTGTTCCCCATCTCAGGGACCACAGCCCTGGCACCCAAGACAAAGTCCTGGACATCACCTGGACAGTATCCCTTATCCTCCTGTCTAATCGGTCACCAAATCTTGCCCATTCCTTGTCTGGTCCCTTCCCTCCACCACCCCTGCTTTCAGCCATTTACTGACATCCCCATCTCCAGCTTCCCACCTGGCCTCTTCCCATCCCTCCTCTGTACTAGAATCTTTCTGAAACACGAACCTGAGCAGTTTGCTCATCCATGCAGTGGAAATGAGGACATTCACTCAGGCTCAGGGGGTTATCAATAGGGTTAAATAAATTAGAGTGTGTGAAATCGCCCAGCACAGAACCTGGTCTACTAGGTGCCTAATAAGTACTTCAACCTCTCCATGCCGTCCCATTAAGGATGGAGTTTAAATCCTCACTGTGGTTTGCAATGCCCCTCATGGCTTGGCCCAGCTGACCCTTCTCTCACTTCCTTTGGTTCTCTCCCACTGTCTGACCCTAACTGCACAGGCCAGGTGAGGCACCTGGGCTGTGGTCCCCCAACCCCCATGTTCATGAACTTCTCTGCTCCCTGTCCTGGGCTGAAAGCTGGGTTGTGGGGTAGGGGCTCTACTCTATCTCTAGCACCTAGAACAGGCTCTGGTGCATTGCAGGAACTCAGTGCCTGTTTGCTAAATGAATGAATGAAAAAAGGGCAGGAGAGTAGTTGACTCCTGGGCAGATGAGGAATTTCTGGGATCTAATGTTGAGGGCGGAGCATTAGACCAAGCACTGGGCTCCTCTAAGCACAGGACCCTGTGACGACATAGGTCACCTGCCCATAAAGTTGATCTTGATGGGGACACAGGCGAGGTATTCCTTGGTGTTATGGAAGCTTGTAATAGGTGACCTCATCAATGAGGTTTTCCCTGAGGAAGTAAACATGGGCAGAATCTGTTCTGAAGGATTAGTGGAAAGGTATAGGTGAGGAGTGAAAGAGAACATTTCAGATAGAGGGAGCAGGTGGAAAGGCCCTGGGGCACAAGGTGGAGAATTCAAAAGAAATAAAGCTGGAGTGTTTACCGCACAGAAAGCAGGGAGCCCTGTAGGGTTAGACAAGACTGGGGAAGGACATAGGGGCCAGGAGAGGCAGGGGCTTGCGGGCTCAAGGCACAAAGGACTTTTGCCTTTATCCTAAGACCGATGGGAAGCCGTTAAAGGGCTTTACACAGGGGATGTGCTATGAATACATAAAACTCCACATATTAGTTGATGGAATGAAGGAATGAAAGAAAAAATCACTAACTGGTCTCTGGCTACATCCTGGTAGACACCGTAACTTTGAGGGGCAAGGGTGTCGGGGTTCTACCCTTGGGGAAAAACAGGGTAGGCTGACCTCGAAAGTCCTGCCCAGCCCTGATACTTGTATTTTGCATACCACATTTCTTCTGTTCTGAAGGCGTCCCTGGGAGCCCCAACGAGAACCAGCACAGAAAGCAAGGAAGAAAATGCGCCAGGGCCTAGGCATTATTTGGCCCCATCTGAGAAAAGGGGTTTCACACCACCTGTAGCCCCCAGGTGTACGCTCTGGGTTTTGCATAGCAACTAGAGAGCCTCCTGTGCAACTTTTTCTCCCTCCAGAAAAAAAAAGAGTTTGGAGGGAACAAAAGGATGACTAAGAATGACAAATCCTGGCATTTCCTGGTCGCTGGTCCTGAATAGGTACGACCTGGGCTGTGCTCACAGGGGACTCTGGGAGCCACACACTCCTGCCCTTTTCCTTGCTGGGCGGTTCTGGGTTTAGCCAAGTTCTTTCCTCATCGTCTCTACTCTGCCCTCTGGGTCTGCAGGGAACTGGTCCAGCCACGTGGATCCTTTTTCTGTTTTTTTTTTCCTTAAAGTGGCAAGATGATTTCTGCCTCAGGGTCTTACTCTTCCCTCCACCTGAAATGCTCCTTTGCCCTGATGTTTGCATGGCTGGTTTCGTTTTCCTCATTCACTGATGATCTTAAATGGAACCTCTTCAGAGGGGCCCTTTCTGATGACTCAGTCGAAAGAAGCACATTTTTTGGTCCCATGCCATATCATTTATCAGCATCCGAAATCTTATTTATTATAAACTCCATAAGGAGAAATTGCTAATATCCCAAGCTGACTTATGCATTAGGCATAGTAAGTATGGTGCTTAGCACCTGTGATACCTTTAGGAACTCATAAAAATGTTCTAGTATTTTTAAAATCAGAAGAAGAAAGTGGATATCATCCTACTGGGATTATATTTGTCTTCATACCAATGTTGTCGTTAACTATAATTTTAATATGTTTTTAATGGAGGAAGGGGCCCAAGAAGGCCTACAGCCTATGAAAGTCATAACATGGCCCCGGCTATATCCGTAGCTCCTAGAATAATGCCTGGCACGTAGTAGGTGCTCAATAAAAAAATTGTTGACTTAACAACTACTCCTGTCTTGTGATGGCCTCTTAGGCTTTGAAATGACAAATGACTCCAATTCCTAGGTTTCTTCTTCTTTGAGCTACTAATCAGCCTACACACTCCCTGGTTCTTTTATTTCATGGAGGCCGAGAGGAGCCTGAACCAAGAGCCAGTCCAAATTTTTCATACAAGGTATGAGAAAAACAAGGCCTGGTCCCTAATTTGCTCTAATATACACAGAAACTTAAGAGTTTGAGCTGCCCCAAAGTGGAACAAACCAGGGAGTAATCCCAAGAGGCAGCATAATACCTGGCTGGAAGCCCCAGCTTTTAAGGCAGACGGACCTAGATGGAAATCCCACCTCCACCACTAGCTGTGTGCCTTTGACAACTGCCTTCATCTCTCTGACCCTGTTTTTAACTCAAATGCAGGTGGCCAGGAAGATTGACCTTGTCAGAAAGGTGTTTAACATATACCTGGAACACACGGAGTCCTCACAAAATATTGGTTCAACACAGAAGGAGACAGTCATTTGTCAGAATGACTTAGGGATAAGGAATATTAGAGAATGGGGTGGAGCTATTTATTGTGTGACTACGATTGATGAAACTGTTGTTTTGGGTTGACCAACATCCGATCCCCCTTTTTCTGGTAGTAGTTTTCCTTGGTGAACCACCCCTCCCCCGCTCCCAGTCCCTGTGGTTCAGAGAAGCTAATATCAACCTCCTCTTCCACTAGGGAGCACAGAAGCAAGAAGTCACACCGATTGGTTTAGGAGTGGGGTCGTAACCCAGGTCCAGCCAATCAGAGTCAATGGATTCTGGAATGAGGCTCAGTGCTGGGGTTGTCAAGTTAACAAGACAGGATTTGGAGCTGCTGGCCACCTTGCCCTTGCAAAGGGAGAACCTGCTTGAGAAAGAAGCCAGTAGGGCCATAGCTGAGCTGGGAAAGGTGGTTTCATGGCAACACAATTTAACCCCCACCCGAAACCAGCCAAGCCTGATGCCCCTGAATTTTTTGTTTAAAGAATCCAATAAATCCCCTCTTAGGCTTAAGCTAGTTTCAGCTAGGTTCTTGTTTCTTGCAACTAAGAGTCTTTCTTCATATAAGGATCTCATATCTAGAAGGCAGAAAAAGAGAACGTGTTGCTGGTCACCTCTGGGATTCCAGAAGGAATGGGCAGCAGGGCAGGCATTCTTCACCTTCTTCATAGTGCTCCTCCCGGGCACAGCACCTGAGTAGAGAATTTGAACAAAGCAGACACTTATGTTGGGGGTTAATGAATGAATGAAGAAATGAATGAACAGAAAGTCACTGGCGCAGATGGGGTGGGGAAGGCAGTAGGGATAAGATGACCTTTGGCTATTTCTTTCTTTATCTTGACATTAGAGTGAGAGAGAAAACATCCAACCCTCCCTCCGCTGTGAGAATCTCCTCTATAAGACTCCTGACACTTGCTAGGTGTTTGATGGATGAATGAATCCGTGAATAAAAGAGAAGGCAGGGAGAGCAACTAAGACACGCAGAACGCCAAAGCCTGCAAGGGCTCAGGGATGATCTTTGCCAACCACCTCAGACTTCTCTCATCTTGACAGTGGTGGTTATACTGTATTCCTTGTGGAGTCGTTGTTAGGATTAAAGCATCCCATGCAAACAAAAGGCTTAGCAAAGAGTCTGGCAAAAAAAAAAATGCTCAGGAAACATTATTATTATTATTATTATTCCACCAGAATGGCTGGAGCTATATGGAAGATTGGGGGTGGGGGGTGCTTACCTGTCACTGGAACGCAGGGAGCTGGCTTTGGGGCGTTCTGAGGAACACAAACATCTGCTGGAACCCCACATCTGCAAAGGAAGAAAAAGGAAGACATCAGGGACCCTTGGGACCCCAGGAGAAATGGGCAGCTTGACGGGCAGCCTTCATTTTCCCAGGGGTGCTCCTCTGAGCCCTAGAGGTCCCAAAATGGAGTCCCCAAGCCCCACAAATAAGGGCCCAGAGACCAAATCAAAACCCTCAAAACTCGACATTGAATCCCGCATGGTAAATTTGGGGTCTCTACATCACGATTCAGAGCTAAAACAAAAGAGCAAACTCCCAAACTTTGATTTCAGAATTTCAGTCTCAACAGGGAGATGTCACGCCCTGAAACAGACCAGGCTGAACACTGAGGCCTAAGCCCTTCAAACTGAGATATTAGGACACTGAGACTGTGGCTTAAATTCCCCAAGGAAGGAGCCAGAACCCAAAACGCAGCCCTTCCAAACCTCAAAACCCTAAACTCTGATACTGAGATACCATAGACCCCTCAACTGTCAATTTCTGATCCCCAAATGTCACCCTAGTCCTATTAAGATAACAGACCACAAACCTTAACACAGAGAACCCAAATCCTAAAGAAATCTCAGCCCTCAAAAGCAAACCTCAGCAACCCCAAAGTGACCTCAGAGCCTCAAATAAAGACCTCGAGACTCTCAAACTCTCACTTCAGACCCTCAAGTTGTAACCCCAACCCCAAAACAGAGTGGTCACGTATGAGTCCCACTCTGAGACCAGACTCTAAAATTGAAGCCCCATACTCTAGAGACTCCACACCCTTAAACTTAATTCTCAAGGTTCCAAACTGTGACTTCGGACCCTAAATCTCAAATCTTATACTCTACATTGAGATTCTAGACCCTAAATCTATTCTGAGGCCTCAAACCTTCCAAATCAGACCCCCAGATCCTCAAAATGATACACCAGAACTCAAAACTAAGGCTTTCAGATCTCAAAATTAGGGTCTCCAGATTCCAACAAGAAAGCCTCCAGTCACAAAACCCAAGACCTTCAGATTCTAAAACTAGCTATTAGCTATATCCAGACACAAATCCTGAGACACCCCCCCCCCCGATCTACCTTGAAACCCCTGATCCCCAACACTATTCAAACAGAGCCTTGCAGTATCTCAAGCTGGAGTCTGGATCCCTAAACCCAGACCCAGCCTCAAACCCTACCTCAGCTCTGCTGCCTCAGTCCTGCCTCACCCACAACCCTGCACCCGAGGCACGCTAGCCCCTACCCACTAAAGCCCCCAGAGGGAAGTCACCTCCGCCAAGTTCTGCTCCTGACTGGACCCAGGCTCCCCTCTGGCCCGTAGTGCCGGTTGGTTCCTCACCCCGGCTCCCCTCTGCCTCCAGCACGTGCCTCAGGTATGTGCAAAATGGCGTGAAGGCCCCCTTCTGGTTTAGCGCCACATGTGGGAGCTGGATCAAACTGCGACTCCTGTCGGTCCTGGAAAGCTGGCAGTGTGTGCGGGCCTTAGGCAGGCCTCGGTCACCACTGTCAGGTCTCGGGCGTGGCGCGGGCGCGAATGCTCTGGATGCTGCACGAGGCCTGAGGAGAAGAGCCAGACTTCACTCCTGAGGCCAGGCCACGCCCCCACCGGTCCCGCCAAGAGTGCTGGGCTGGAGACTGGAAACATGGAAGAGCAAGGCGCTAGTGGCCGGGCGCACGCGCGTCTGGCGAAGAGTCCTCTCTTCTAGCACAGCGCGACCTTGGCCTCGCACCTCCTGACAGCCTTTCCTGGAGGGCGCCAAAGTGCCGACCAATCAGCGCTCAGTCAGATGTCCACCTTTCCGGGGGTGGGGGGGACCCCGCCCCGCATGGTCACGCCCCATGATGGCTCCAGCGGTCTTGGATCTGCGGATCCTACTCAATAGCAGGCGGGGTCTCCCCAACTGCGAACTCTCCGGAAGAGAGATCTGGCCTGTCACCCTTCAGACCCTCAGGTGTCCCATTTCCATCCTTCCCCTTCCGCGCATATCTAACTGGGGCCCGTGGTTGCCAAGCACCGTGCTGCAAGTTGGGAATCTAGCCGCGATCTTCCCAGTGCAGTCTGGGAGGCTCACAGACCTTGAAAATCTAGTGAGGCAGGGGCTACATTAAAGTGCAATACATTGAGAAAGCATTCAAAGAAGAGGACCATTGGAACTGGTCCTTAGTAGCAGTTCCCCTCACGAAGATGAATGTGCCGTTATATAGCAAACTCTCCATTTTAGAAAGTCCAATTTCATGGCCCTTGAGGAGAGACTGGAAAATGAGTGAGGAGTAGAGGCCCCGGTGTCCAACATATTTCAGTACCAATCACTTTCTTGCTGTGTTGCCATGGAGAAGAGGCCCAATCTATTTCTGCCTTATTTATACACTTAGAATAATTCTTACTAGGATCGTCTTGCATATAATTAGCATGCAATATTTACTCGACACTTCTTTACACTATTCTGGGTGCTTGAACAAGACACACAAAGGTGTCTGTCGACATGGAGCTTCTAGTCTAACTACAATGCGGACAAGTTCCTAGTCATCGGGGTTTCTTCCCTCCTAAAGCTTAATTTTTTTCATTTGTTAATTAGGGGATGGTGGTAAGAAAACCCCGGGGGGGGGGGGATGGATGGAAAAGTGTTTGAGAAAATACAGGGCACTGTTAATTACTGTACTGATAAGTTTACGTACATCGATAAACCTGCCTTTTCCCAATTCTCCACCTCTCACAAACGTCCCTTTTGCAGTTTTCTCAATTCCCTTTCCAAGGGCCTGGGGCCAAAATGGAGGAGCTTGAACTCCATCTCCCAGCGCGCCAGGCGGGAGCGCTGTCTGCGCCTGCGCTGCCAAGCTCCATCTCTGCCTCCAGAGAATTAGTCATTCTTTTCTCCAGCCCGCCCCGTTGGCCTCCTCTCCCACCTCCAAGCTTGGCCGTGCTGCCTTCTGGGAGGTGTAGTCCGTAACCGCATGGACTCCAATTCCCAGCGGGCTTCGGGGCGGGAACCCGGAAGGGGAGGCTGGAGAGGAGCGAGTGGGGGGAAACCCGCGTAGCTGAGAGAGCTTCGGCGCGGGGAGATGGTGAGGACCGCAAGCGGGGGCCCGGGGGCGCTTAAGAGCCGAGGCGGGGGTTCGGAACCGGGTGACGTGAAGGGAGAGGTAGGGGCTAAAGAAGGAGCTGGATGAAGGGAGATCGTTTCGGGGAGGGGGTTAGGAGGAAAGGAGCGGAGGGAGTAGTAAAAGAATGGGGGCTGGGGATGGGTTTTGGAAGTGGGGAGGGAGTCGAGCTTTGGGACTGATTGTAAAGGAGCTGAGAGCTTTGGGAAGGGAGTCCCGAGTAGGGGAAGGGGCTAGGCGTCCAGGCAGAGGCCCTGATGGGGGCAGTTTTGAGGGAGTTAACCTGGGGGATATGGAAAGACATGGGTGGTCAGGGCTAGATGAATGACGGGGGCTGGAGGTTTCGAGGGGAGAGGTCAGCAGTGGATGGTGGGTGGGGGCCCCTGGATCGGATTGGGAACTGGAGAGCAAGTTGAGATAGTGGGAGAGAGAAATCAATGGTAGAGTGTTGTGTGGGTTAGGCTCCAGGACTAGGGGTGGGATGGGAGCGTGGGATTAGCGGCCTGGATTTAGCGATAGTTTTCCTAGCTCAGCCAGAGACTCCTGATAAACTGGACAGGCACAGAACTGTAAGATAATATGACCAGACGGGCCATCGAGACAACATTTTGCACTCTCATTTGTCCAGTGGGATTTGGGCAAGTGTAGTGGTTTATGTGTATGGTCAGCTCGGCATTCAGATCTCTCATTCTGCTACTCCTTTGTGACCTGTGCAAGGTTCCTCTCTGTGAAACAGTGCCCTTATCTGTATTGTGGGAACAACTTGTCACTGAGAAGAGGGGAGGGGCCATAAGATCTTTACCCTGACCAGCAGTAAATCCTCAGTCTGAGAGTTGTTGGTGAGAAGTTCCCCACCCCAGGAATGTGACTGGGTCGCAGGTGCTAATGGAGTCCCTCCTTTTCAGTTCAGCCCCAGGGGCGTTTTCTCAAAAACCTGACACTGACCTCGGCACACCCCAGGTCAGAACCCTGCAGGGGCTCCGGGCAGTCTATTGTTGAGGAAGTGCCTGACCCTGTTCTTAGTTGTTCGAGCGCCTTAACTCCTTTAATTCTGACAACACCCCTAAGGTGTAGGTGCTGTAACTATTTCCATTCTAGGGAAAGGAAGCAGAGGCACAGAGAAGTTAAGCAACTTTCCCAAGACCATTCAGCATTACACGGTAGAATCAGGGTTGCAGCCTAGACATCCCGGTCCAGAATCTGGCTTTTACTGCTGTAATTTAGTCCCCTCTCCTTGTCCTAAAGTACCATGTCCCGAGGAGACTCAGGAATGGGACAGAGTCTCAAGAACTGAAGCAGTCTGCAGTTGAGGTTTAGTTCTGCCATTTTCTTGCTGTGTGACTTTGGGCGAGTGTTTTGGCCTCTTCTCAACTATAGAATGGGATCAGCGACCCTAGGAAGGTTGCAACGAAGGTTCACAGGGGTAAGCAGGTAAAGTGCTTGGAATAAGTGCTCAGTACATGAGCTGTAATTAAAAGAAAGGAAAAAAAAAACCCATGAATGGGAAACACCCCTGAGAGAGAAGACAGAGAGGTACCCGTGAGCGGGACATCAGCCAGGCCCCTCCTTTCCTTTCTCTTCCAGGTCACCCCAACCCCCCCCCACCACATCCTGACTCTTCTGGTTCCCCATCCTCTACCCCTGGGCTCCCAAGGTGGCTCCCCAGGGGGGTGCTCAGAAACTCAATCTGTCCTCATTCCCATCTGTATCCACAGCCAAATGTAAATAATTCACTTGCCAATGCCCAGCCTGGCCCAACTCCAGGTATTTCAGTGAATAGGAAATATTTCTACAACTGTGTTTTCTTTTTTTCTCTAACCACCTCCCCCCCACCGCCCCCTCCCACTAGCCTCTTGGACATTAGGGCCTCACTGGACAGTTCGGCAACTTTGTAACGCATCGTGAAACAGTTCGGTCCTGCGTTTATCGCATAAACTCTTTGACTCTGATAGGAAAGCTTTGGTGTCAGATAGGTCCAGTTTCAAATCCCCATCGCTGCTGCTGTGTGTCCTTGGCTGAGTTGGGTTCCCACTCTGGGCCTCCGTTTTCTCATACGTAAAATGGGGCTACATTCCGACGGTGAGGGTCTTGTAAGGAGTTGGTGAGGTTAACATGTGAAGTGCCTAGGGCTTCCAAAGCCCTTAATAAGTGTGCCGTCTTTTAATGATTTTTATGCTCTCAAGAAAAATGTATTGAGCATGCACTCCGGAACCAGAACATCCTGATTTGAACCCTGGCTCTGTCACCCACCACCTGTGTGACTCTGGGCCTCAGTTTCCTCTTATGGAAAGTGTAAGTTTATTTCTCAAGGGGTCCACAGAGGTGTGAGAGCACCTACTGTGCGCCAGGGCCTGCCCTTGGGAGCTTCCTGTTGTCACAGCGCTGGTGGCACTTGTGCTCATTTGTCAGGTTTGGGTGATTCATTTTCAGCCCCTCATGCCAGCTTTGCCTGCTCGTCATTGTTTGCGTAGACTTTTTTTCACCCTTTGTCTCCGACGGTCAGTGAACTATCTGAATTCCTGTTGCGTTGGGGAGAAGTTGCCAATCTCTCCTTCATCCCTGTCCCCTTGTGTCACATCTGGGCACCCGGGGGCGATGCGATGCTTTCTTCCCCTCTTTATCTGTGTGTCTTAGAAAATACATCTGCTTTCCGAGTTATTTCGCGTTTTCTTAAAATCTTAAATGTATTTTCAGCCTGTGCTTGTCTGAAGCTTACTTATACAAAGTGATATTTTTACCATGTTTAATGGTGTATTTCTGGCAGCTGTGGTTAAAGCCATAGCGTTCCTAAAAGCACAGGTGTTGTAAAAAGACGGCTCAGCACCTGCTTTGTGATGCCACCCTGACCCCTTAAGATCGTAACTTCCCCCTTAATACTCCCAATCCCTCTTACTTGCTGTCTGTTCCTTGTAGCTCTCGCCATCTTGAAACTTACTATATGTTTATCACCTTCTCTCCAGTTTGTCAGCCCTGGGAGGACAAGGACTCCGTTCTCCTTTTCCTTGCATATCCCCAATGCTCGGAACAGTGTCTGGCACACAGTAATGGCTCTGCAAATATCTGTTCAATTAACAAGTGACGTCCAATAACCAACCATAGCAAAGGACTGGCCACGCTTTGGTTATTGTGCGGGACTAGGGTCAGAACATGAAACAGAGAGGGAAGAAGCCTTTGGCTTGGTCAGTGATTTCCAAACTTTTAGGTAGTCTTACTTTTTGTTAATAAATCACAGCACCTGCATAAGGAGTCTCGCCTTGAGGCCTAGTTGGCACTGAGCGCTCTCCTAGGTTGATCTCAGTGAGTCATCCGTCAGCCCAGGGGTGGGTGCTTTTATGACCTGCATTTTACAGTGGGGAAAACCGAGGCATGGAAGGCTAAGCATCCTGCCCCGAGCTCATGCCCCCAGAAGTGCGAGCACCAGGTGCTGGCAGGCCCTTTCTGGAGGCTTTCTGCCTCCTGGACCTCCTAGGTCCTGATGGTTTGGATTTACATGATCCCTACTGTTAGGGAGCTAGCTAATAGGAAGGAAAACTTGCCAGGGAGAGAGTCAGCAGACCCTGAGGCCGAAAAGCCAAGAGGAGGGTGCGGATGGATCAGGATTGCAGGCAGGGCTGCGGCGGGGTGGGGTGGGTCGGGGGTATGGAGAGGGTAAGGGACAGAAGGAACAGGAACACAGCCTTGGTGCCCTGCCACCGATTCCTGTGTGAGTGTGAGGAAGCATGTTCCCAGAGCATCTGGGGTGGGGGCGCCCCAAGGTGGGAGAAGGGCGTCACCTGCCTCAGTACGGGGGCGGGGGGGGGGTAAGACATTTATTTTTACCATTTCCTTTTATCTTTCTTTGGTTTGCCCAGTTGATGTTGTTTCCAACATCTTAAGTGTTTGCACTTAGCCCGTGAATTGTCTGCCTTTCTCCTTGTCTTTGTGCATTTTGGAGACTTCCCTAGACCTGGTCGTCAGCCGTCCCCCTACACTCTCCCTCTGCCTTCATCTGGGGTTCCTTTGGCCTCTTTTGGGGGGGCAAGATCATATTTCCCCAATCCGATCGCTGCTTTTTTCTTGGTTTGCTCCTTCATTTGGGGGAAGCAAGTCCTCCAGTAGCTTCCTGACAAAAGGTTCACGGACATGTAGTTGTTGTCAACTTGCACCTTTCACGGAAGGGTTTTAAGCAGGCGAGTGGTAGGGCCTGGTGTGTGTTTGGAAAGCTCTCCCTGGCCGGCATGGAGCTGGAAGGGCTGAGCTCTCCCAGCGAGCCAAGTGTGGAGGCTGGAGCAGCTGCGCCTTGCAGGAGCGGTCCCAGCTTTCCAGAAACCCACAGGGTGGGGAGGAGGTGCTGTCATTCAGCGGGGCCAGGTCCTGCAAGGGGAGGCCCCAGGAGGAAAAGGTCCCATGTAGCTTGGGAGGGCGCGAGGACACCTTCATCTTGGGGACAGGATTTCCACAGGTGGATTTGGTGGGAACCAGCTGTTTGGGTTTTTGGGGTTTTTTTTTCTTTCTTTAAGATTGTGTTTATTTAGTTTTAGAGAGAGGGGAGGGGACAGAGGAAGAGAGGGAGAGAAACACCCATCGGTTTCGTCTTGCACATGCCCCTACCACACACACCCCTACCACACATGCCCCTACCAAACACGCCCCTATCACACATGCCCCTACCGGGGACCTGGGACTGGGTCCCAACCCAGGCCCAGGCCTGTCGCCCAGGGCTGGAACCAGCTGTATTTTGGTTTTGTTTTTTTGTTTTTACGAGAGGCCCGACATAGATGATGTACTGAATGAACGGCGGTTTCAGAAGTTCGTTCATTAATTCCAACAGCTATGCATGGCACACCTACGAGGTGCTAAGGGCATTGTTTCTCGAACTTAACTTTGCATACCAGCGCCCTGGAGATCTTGCGGAATATCACGTCCTTACTCAGCAGGTGTGGTTGAATGCTGGAGCACTGACAGACACTCCCAGGGACCTTGCCCTGGCGCTTTAAGCAGCCAGGCGCCTGGTGCTGCTCTGAAGGCCGGGACACAGCAGTGACGAAAGCAGACAGAAGAACTGGCCCTGGGGGACCTTTCATTTTAGCGAGGGGGAGACTGACAACTTAACGAAGTTTATAGTATATTACATAGCAATGCGTGGGAAGGAGGAAATATAAATCAGGGCAGGGGAAGGAGAGAGTGTATGTCTAATGCGGGGTTGGGGGGGTGCTGCGGTTCTGAATGAAGGAAGGTCTCATGAAGGTGATTTGTGAGCCACACCTGGGGGACTAAGGGGGTGAGACCTCTGGGTTCCCAGGGAAGGGCCATCTGCGGGGTGGGGGGGCAGAGAGTGCAAAGGCCCTGAGGATTGAACAAGTTGATCCTCACCAAGTGCGCCATACGCACAGTAACTGTGCTCTGGAGACAGCCGAGCCCTTTGATTTAAAGCTCTGCCACAAAGCTACGTCCTAAGCCAATTCCTTAGCCATTCCGCCTCTCCATTTAACGTGAGATTAAAATAGTGAGATACGGGAATCGAATGAGTTAATGTTTACAGAGCACTCAAGCAAAGCTCGGCTCACAAGTGATAGTGGCTGTTGTCATTGTTTTCTCTCTAATTTATGCTTGTTGGTCATGACTGTTTATTTGGATTTCTGCCTCCTTTCCCATGAGCTCTTCCTGGTGACCTCAGTGCCATCTCTTTGTCCCGCGCACGCGACCCAGGGCCAGCGCGCAGGAGGACCTCTGATGTCGGACTAGGGATATAAAACGTGGTCTCTCCAGTTGTTGGGGGCCATTCCATCAAGGGTGTTCCTGGGTGGCTCAGGTCCTTGCTAATTTCACCCTTTCAACTCATCTTTATGGAGAGAGCTATGTTGAGGTTTCTCATGACAGTTATGGATGCGCCAAATTTTATCATGCTTTTTTTGCGGTATATATTTGGAGACCATAGTATTAGGAGCACTTACTGTTTTTATTCTGCAATTCAACTCTTACTGAAGACTATTCAGTGGCAGGAATACTCTGCGTATTACACTATGTTTTAGACATTCAATAAAGAATTCAAGCCCTGGCTGGTGTAGCTCAGTGCATTGAGCATGGGCCTGTGAAGCAGAGGGTTGCTGGTTCGATTCCTGGTCAGGGCATATGCCTGGGTTGCAGGCCAGGTCCCCAGTGGTGGACACATGAGAGGCAACCACACATTAATGTTTCTCTCCCACTCTTTCTCCTTCTCTTCCCCTCTCTCTAAAAATAAATAAAATTAAAAAAGAGAATTCATTAAAACTGATTTTCACAACACATTCATCAAAAAGAGCCCTAAAAGTTGTTGAAAGTGCATTCTAGCACCTGTCCAGAGTTTGTGTGGGGGTGTGTGTTCTGAGTTTTTAATTTACATCACCGACTGTCTATTTTTCTCTTATTTTACTATCAAGTTAATCTACACAGCTTTTTTAATTTGGATTTTTTAAAGACTTTATTTAGTTTTAGAGAGAGGGAAAGGGAGAGAGAAAGAGAGGGAGAGAAACATCAGTGTGTTGAGAGATGCATTGCTCAGTTGCCTCTCGTGAGCCCCCACCTGGGACCTAGCCTGCAACCCAGGCATGCGCCCTGACCGGAAATGGAACCAGCAACCTTTGGGATTGCAGACAGGTGCTCAATCCACAGAGCCACACCAGCCAGGGCAAGCAGGTTTTTTTAAAAGTCAAAACTATTCATTTCCACTCTGCAGCCAAATTATGACATGACGCTTATGTAAAGTTTCTACCTTCGCGGCACTTCTGTTGAGAACCTTTTTGTATAAGTAATGGGTAAGTTTGTTTTGTTACGACCTTGGTCCGTAATAATGTCTTTTGCATTTGTCACTTATATTTGTTTCAGTGGTAATGTCACTCCATTTGTCTCTTGGTTCGTGTTTGCTTGATCAGTCTCTTTCCCTCTTTTTACTCTCAGTCTTTCTGTGTTGTGATGTTTTATAATAAGTGGATCTTTGTGGAGCATTTTCTGAAAGCTGACCTACTGCAGGGCCTTGTCCCGGGCTCAGTGTGTGAGGAGTTCAAAAACTCTGCCCCAGTGACCCCTCCGGCTAGAACACAGACAGACCTGGGTGTGAAACAGAGGTCACCCTGCCAAGGCCTTGTGAAGTTAAGGACAGGGAGCTGCAGGGAAGGGAGCTTTGATTCATCCAGTCCCATGCTGGGCACCATGGGGATAGCAAGATGACCATAATAGCTCTGTCCTGTCCTTCTGTTCCCCAAGGGGTTTTCCAGTTCAGTGGAGGAGACTGACCCACCTTTAGGCAGTTATGATCCACAGTGGGAAGGGCTGGGACAAGGGAACCCCAGGGTCCCCCTGGGGGCAGGAGGGTAGTTTCCAGGAAGGGGGCTCAGGGGAGGCCTCTCTGTGAAACTTCCATTTCAGCAAAGAAAGAAAGGAAGGAAGGAATTGAGCTAATATGGAGATTTGGGGGGAAAGCATTCTGGTTAGCAGGAACAGCAAATGCAAAGGCCGTAGAAGGGAAGAGCTAGGTGACTCCGATAGCAAGGCCAGGGTGGGAGCCCAGCGCTTGGAGCCTTACCCAGCCTGGGGGGTTAGCGACTTGGAAGGAGAGGGTGGCTGAGCTGAGACCCCAGAGAATAAATATATAGTGAAACAAGAGGGTGCCGTAATCTGGAATCAGATTCCCCGGGTTCGCATCTTGCTCCAGTCACACCAGTTCTGTGTGACCTTGGCCTGGTGAGTCCACCTGTCCTGCCTCCGTTTCCTCATATGGTGTAGATGATACTATTGTCTACACTACTACTGCTACTGAGCCTCAGACAAGGCTGAGTATTCTAACTAATCTCTATGCCAGATTCAGGGCCAACGCTGGGGTCCCCTGGGGGTGGAGGAGTAGGGAGGGATGAGCCTGGATGAGGGAGGTACCTGGACGTTGTCGTGACATGTTTTGAATTGGGGAGGGACAGGGTCAGGTTTGTGCCTACCTTAAAGGGTCTTCTTTAAGAAGACCTTCCAGTGGTGATGTGTGGGATGGTTGGAAGCTGGAAGCAGGTAACGCTGGGGCGGGGTAGTCGGCAAGTAAATGATGTCTGGACAGGCGCCTGCAGTAGGGGCACCTCTGGGTGTCTCTTCAGTCAGCCTGGCATTGAAAGGGTCTGGACCAGCACTGTTCAATAGAAATACAATGCTAACCGTATGTGTAATTTAAAGTCTTCCGGTAGCCACATAAAAGAGGTCAAAAGAAAGATTGTTAATTCGAAGTATTTTACTTAACTACATTATATAAATGTTACCTGAATAGGTAGTCAATATTTAAAAGTCATTACTGAGGTGTTTCATATTCTTTTCTAGTACTGAGTCAGATTTGAGTGCCTCATTGGTAAGGCTGGACAGAGAGGCTCTTTCGGCCATACGGCCTGAGCCTTGAATGCCATGCCCCAGAGGCTTGGACTCAGTGCCGCGGTAGCCTTCGCAGCGTTCTGCTACTTGGTTGTCCAGTTCTCCCCCCCAGGAAATCTCGGCCCCCAAGGTTTCCAACCAAAGCTAGGCACTCTCAGATCTTTCTGCTTGCTTCCTTCCGCCCTGGAGTCCAGTCCCAAAGCGGCTTGGACCTTTAAATCTCAACTGGCAATCAGGGCTCCTGCTTTAAGGGAACGTCCTGTAATAAACATCGCCTTGAATGCGCTGGCCTCCGTCCTGGCCTGGTTCCTCCTTTTGGCAGGAAGTTGGGAGTTGTTCTATGCTCTCTTACACGCTGCTGTTTCCACACCTCCTTGTCACCTCTTGCCTACTCCTCCCTCTTTCGAAGTTGGGCCCCTCGGCCAAGGCCTTCCTTATATGGACATGACCCCAAACGGCAGCCGCTCATTGGCTGGGGGCGTCACGCGCGAGTCTGTCAACAAAGGGGCGGAGGGAAACGTCTTGCTCCCGCCCGCGTCGCAGCCAGAGGAAACGAGCGGGTGGGCGGGCCCTGTACCCTCTCCTGCGCCTGCGTGTGGTCGCCAAGGTCTCCTGCTGCGGGGGGCGGGGCTGGCGGGTGAGGGTGCCGTGGGGGCGTGTCAAACCTTTGAGGGTGGTCTGAGGGGGTTGGCGGATTCCAGGGCAGTTGCAAAATTTGGGGATTCCCTTTCCATGGAAACAATATTTTGGGCCTTGGGCAAGTGTCTGCGTGTGTTTGGGGGACGCTTCCCTTGGGCCTTGGGGTTTGGGTTTGGGTTTCTTTTGTAATGTGGTAGGTTCTGTGTTTTGTAGGGGTTCTCCTTTGTGGTTGGGGATATTCGGTGTGTATGATTTGGGGAGCTCACAGAGAGACTTAGAAGCAACATAGACTCCACGAGTACCAATTCTGGAGCCAGAATGCCTGGGCTTTCGCTTCTTCTGACTTCTTCCTACCTATCTGACTTCAACCTTTCAGTGCCTCATCTGGACACAGGGATGAACACACAGCCTGCTTCATAGGGACTGGGAGGGTCTGCAGGAACTGTTAGAACAGTACCTAATTAGCGACCATGCCGTAAGCATGTCCGCTATTAAAACATTTGTAGGGTTTCTTTGTGAGTGTTTGGGGGGGTTCTTCTGACGGAGACATACATGGTTTGAAATTGTACTAGGGAGCTTTTACATTTTAGTGAGTTCTTTTGCCATTTGAGACGCGTCTGTGTGATTAGGGAATACACGTAGAGATTTGAGCTGAGTATAGGATGTTGGGAAACTGGTTTTGGGGCATCTGGGAGTTTGGGAAATTGTGGTGTATGTTAGAGTTCTTAGTAGGCTTGGCTTTTGTGAAGGGTTCCTTGAGATTGGGGCTTTCTGTGCTGGAGGGGATATTTATAGGTTTGGAGGTCTAAAGTGGAATTTGGGAGTGTCTAAATATTTTGGGGGGCATTGATGTTCTGGAGGTGAGTAGGAACTGATTGGAGGATTCCAGGAAGTGGTCCATTTGGAGAGGGAGAACGCCTATAGGAAATGGCCTTCGTTATGTTGGTGTGCATTTCGGGGCATTCGCATGTATTGGTGGTTAGTAACCTCAAGCATCTGTAAGTTTTAGGGGCCATATGGTGATTTTTCTTTTAGCAAGGAACTGGAATTCCAGCAGAGGCTCTTAAGTATTTTAGTGGTAGATGGGATTAGGGCTAATGGGGGTAAGGATTTTTAGGATTAGGACTCTCTTTATGACTGGTGTCTGGGTGTTTGAAGCCTGTCTGGATTTTTAATGGAGACTACAGGACCACAGAATGATAAATTTCTAGTGGTGTTTGTGGAATTGCCTGTATTCAGGATGGTCTATACTTAATGGGTCAGCAAACTTTTTTCCATAAAGGGCTAGATAATGAATGTTGCAGGTTTTTGCAAGGCCGTACGATCTCCACTGAAACTACTCAGCTCTGCCATTGTAGCGTGAAAGCAGCCATAAACAACAAAGCGTGTTTCAATAAAACTTTATTTGCAAAGACAGGCAGTAGGCCACATTTGGCTCCAGGGCCACAGTTTGTTGACCTCTGGTCTGTAGACGCGTGGAAGGGCTGACTTGTGGAAGGAACTTTGGTTTCACTATGTCTGGACGCAGGTGGGCCAGGGACAGGTCGGGACTGAGGGACATGCTCCCTGCTGGCCCTGCAGTGGAAAATGGTCGTGTCTGACTCAGCAGCAGAGTTGTCTCCAGATTAGGTCATGCACAAAAACTGCTGCAAAATAAAGTGATCATTATTAAGGCAGCCTGAATTGCAGAGTCTGGAAAGCAAGTTTGAGGGCCTGGTCTTACGCTCTGCACCCTTCCCCACTCCGGGCCTCTGTGCAGCTCAGAGGGGAGGCTAGACTAGAACAGGCCTTCTTATCCCAGGGGTCTATGGATGTACTTAGAGGAACTACCTGCACGGTGTTGTGCAAGTGTATGTGTTTTTCTGGAGGACACACAACTCAAGAAATCCTGAAAGAGCCCCACAAAGAGAACAAAGCGAGGAGCCAGTTTCTTCAGGGCCTGTCTGGCTCTGGCCTCGGGTTTGCTTCCCCCGCCCAGCCTGTCTTGTTTCGTCTGCGGGCTGCAGTCGCCATAGCTGTGGGCAGGGCTGGGAATTCTTGTCTTTTCAGGAACTGGCTACTGTGGAGGAACAAACAGAAAAGGGAGGAGCCGTCTGTCTGTCGGTTGGTATTTTCACTGATTTTGAAGGGGCCCTGGCAGCAGGAGGTCCCCGGATCGGCACTGAAGGCAGGGGCAGTGGAGTAGGATCCGTAGGCGTGGAGCAAGCTGCCTGCTCCGTTCATACTCTGGGTGTTAAAAGAGCAGGTCCCGCTTCCTCTGCGACCCTTCCTTGGCTTGCCTGTGCAGTGGGGCAGGAGCAGAGTTCTTGGTGGTGTAATTTGGTTGGTTCCATCAGAGGAGGTTGAGGTTAGGGTGGTACTGGAAGGGCAGGCTTCCCCCAGCTCCCCAACCTTCTCTTTCCTGTCTCCAGGTGGCCCGTGGAGTCCCCTACCACCGTCCAGGTCCTGAGATGCAGTGACCCCTGCTTGTCTGCCACCATTCCCCAGAATGGACCGTGGCAGCCTCCTGCCCTTCCAGCTCTGGTGCCCCCGGCCCTTTGGCACCTATTCACAGAACCAGCCACGCCCGCCTTCCGCAGCCCTCAAGCCGTCGGCCTGCGCCGAGCCAGGCGGCAGGGCCGAGCCAGACCACGGGCCTGCCCACTCAGAGAACACACCTCCCGCCTTGGCCACGGAGGCCCCGGCCTCCCAGCCCACCCCGCTCCTCTCAGCCGCAGCTGCTGGCGATGAGGGTCGAGTCCTGCTGGACACGTGGTATGTTATCAAGCCTGGGAATACAAAGGAGAAGGTGGCCTTCTTTGTGGCCCACCAGTGCGGTGGCGGCAGTCGGGCCAGCTCCATGAAGGTCAAGGGGCACTGGGGCAGTGACAGCTCCAAGGCCAAGCGGAGGCGGCGCTGTCTCGAGCCTACGAAAGCTCCACCGGACCCAGGGGGCCGGGAGGGGCCTGCTGCTGCTCAGGGGACCCCAGCCTCAGCCGGGGAGGATGTGGACCTCCTCTCTGTGGCCGAGATGGTGGCCCTGGTGGAACAGCGGGCCGCTCTCGCCCTGCAGAACTACCCACACCCTGGCACCCCAGCTCCTATGGTCTTTGTGTCCGCAGAGCAGGGTGGGCCTGCCAAGGGCCTGGGGTCTGAACGGCGGTCTGGTGGCGGGGACTGCAGCCGTGTGGCCGAGGCAGTGGCCCACTTTGAGGCCCAACGGGACAACCCTCCAGCCAAGGGCCTGCGCAAGGAGGAGCGGCCTGGGCCAGGCCCCGGGGAGGTACGAATCGCCTTCCGTATCTCCAACGGCCGAGAGCCCCGGGCACCGGATGGCAGCTTGCCCAACGGGAGCGCCGGCCGACAGGGTTGCGCCTACCCCGGCAGCCCTGGCCCAGGGGCGCGAGCCAAGGACAAGATCACCTGCGACCTGTACCAGCTCATCAGTCCCTCTCGGGACGCCCTCCCCAGCAATGTGGAGTTCCTTCTGGCCAGGGCAGATGAAGCCAGTGAGGGGGAGACCCCAGCCCCTGCCAGGCCTGAGGACACCCCCCCAGCTCCCCCCCCACCCCCTGCCCGGGACTGCGGAGCATCGGGCTTCCACGTGGACGTGGTGGTGACGGGCGTGGTGGACGAATGCATCTTCTTCGGTAAGGACGGTACCAAGAATGTGAAGGAGGAGACAGTGTGCCTGACAGTGAGCCCCGAGGAGCCCCCTCCGCCTGGCCAGCTCTTCTTCCTCCAGTCCCGTGGGCCCGATGGGCCTCCAGAACCGCCCCCAGCTGACTCCCCGGCCACTGCACCAGGCCCGGACGATGCTGAGAGCACCGCGGACACCTCCCTGTGCCGCCTGTACCGGCACGTGTCCCACGACTTCCTCGAGATCCGCTTCAAGATCCAGAGGCTGCTGGAGCCTCGGCAGTACATGCTGCTGCTGCCCGAGCACGTGCTGGTCAAGATCTTCAGCTTTCTGCCCACCCGGGCCCTGGCGGCCCTCAAGTGCACCTGCCACCACTTCAAGGGCATCATCGAGGCATTCGGCGTGCGGGCCATAGACTCACGCTGGAGCCGAGACCCCCTCTACCGCGATGACCCTTGCAAGCAGTGCCGCAAGCGATACGAGAAGGGTGATGTGTCGCTCTGCCGCTGGCACCCTAAGCCCTACCACCACGACCTGCCTTACGGACGTTCCTACTGGATGTGCTGCCGCCGGGCCGACCGAGAGACGCCGGGCTGCCGCCTGGGTCTGCACGATAACAACTGGGTGCTGCCCTGCAATGGGCCCGGCGGGGGCCGGGCTGGCCGGGAGGAGGGGAGGTGAAGCCGGGGGCAGGGGGAGAGCCCACCAGCCCACCCCCTCCCCGTGGGAGCCGAGAGCCAGGACTGGGTCACCAGCCCATACCCCCGGTCCAGGCAGTATTGACCGCCCCCTCCAGGACTGATCCCTCCCAGGCACAGGGGGTGACCCAGGAAAGCACTCTGATTGACCCCTATGGGTTTTCTACTCTTGAGACCCAGGGCCGGGGGCCCTCGAGGAGGGTGTTTTTTTAATCAGCATCTCAAGTTTTTCTGCATTCAGCCCTAGCACCCATCCTGCCACTCTCTACACCCCAGGGACCCACCAGCAGGGAGCAGACGGCAGCTAATTTTGGTACTACTTAAGGGTTCCCCCATCCTGGCCCCGTCCTGCACCCTTCCCCAGTTCGCTGAGTTTTCTTTCCCAAGAGGCTGCAGCACCCAAGGCTGGCACCTCTCCTAAGCTACCGTGTGAAGGCTTCCCCTCTTCAGAAACTGGGGGGCGGGGAGCATCTGATCACAGATCAGACTGGGCATGTTTCTTGGCAGCCTGCCATTTCCAGATGTCTTCCCCATCAAAAAATAAAAATCACTGTTTTCTCTTTAAGTTAGTTACCGGTCTCTCCACTTCCCCCGAAGGGGAAGAGAAAAAAAGAGGAACTATAAAAATTTCTCCCCTCCCTTTATTTAAGCTACTGCCATACCCCCCCCCCAAAAAAAAAAAAAAAGCTGTGAAGCCCCTTGCCTCGCTCTTGACAGCGTGGGGGGCCTGTGGGCAGGGACCATGGGCTTGAATTTCCGGGTTGCTTTCCCTTCCGCTCCGGGTACTTGTTCGGACGTCGGGGTCTCCGCCCTGAGCGCCGTATTTCTTTAGGAGCCTCTGGTTCACTGAGACCTTTCTTTTTCAGGCGGTTTGATCTGGGGTGTTTCTGTTTGTTCTGTTTGGGTTTTTTGTTTCTGCTTTTTTTGTTGTTGTTGTTGTTCATTTTTCCATCCCTATGGTTCTGGAAGCTTCTAGCGTGTGGCATCTGACCAGTTTTGAATTGGTCCTTTCTATAA
The DNA here is from genome assembly GCF_021234435.1 of Artibeus jamaicensis. Lineage (NCBI taxonomy): Eukaryota > Metazoa > Chordata > Mammalia > Chiroptera > Phyllostomidae > Artibeus > Artibeus jamaicensis. The sequence continues at coordinate 1,674,607 of NW_026521297.1, forward strand.
AATCCGTATTTATAAGGCTGGGCCCCGACTGGTTTTATGCCGTTCAAGGAGGGGTTTGGGGCGGGGAGGGGGCCCTGGGTCTATACGTGGGGAGACAGAAGAGGCTGAGGGAAAAGGGTCCCGAGCGTGAAATTATTTTTGACTGTTCATCTGTGTCGGTTTGGACTCAAATCTCAAACTAGTAGTAGCTTAAACAAGAAGGTGTATTTCTTTAGCAATCCAGTGGCCCCGAAGTCACCAGGAACCCAGACTCCTAGCTCACCGCATCTTTCTTTGCCTGTGGCCCTCACGCTCCCGGCCCTGGGGAACTGTGGGCACTCCAGCCATCACCGTTTTTTTTGCAGGAAGGGAACGCCCCCCCCTCCTCCTGGGCGTCCTGCAGTGGAGAGGAGGCCCTCCAGTAACAGTGCATTCAACATCATTTCATTATAACCTTGATGAGATGGCACAGGAACTTAACTCTTGTTTATATCACTTAGCCTGTAGTAAAGTCGGTTTTGTTATACGTCACTTCGCTTCAAGTTGCTGAACCTATCAACAATGTTAAGTAAGGACTTACTCCTACTCAGTTCTCAGTGGTTGAACTTGGCCACGTGGAAGAGCCGCAGAGGAGACTGGGAAATGTAGTCTTTGAGCTGCATTATGCCCCCAGCATAAAAGATTCTTAATAAAAAAGATCCCTGAAATGATAGTTTTAAAATATCCACTTAATTGTTTACTAGATACAGAGGGATTAAGACATTTAAAAGCCTCAGGTATTAAAAGAAAAGGGAAAATGGGTATTGAGAGGCAGCTCACATTCTTTGATGATCTTATCAGGGAATCAAAATTTCCGGAGAGACTAGGATGGATCATAGTAGTTATTGAATGCTTAGATTTTAGAATCAAAGAGACCTGGGTTTGAATCTTGGCTTATTTTTCTGGTGCTTCAGTTTCCTGTGGAGGGAGGACCAGATTATTTGGAGTCTTGTGCTAAAAACAGGAAGTCAAAAAAACCCTTAAAAGCATTGAATAGCCAATAAAATAGTTAGGGACACACTAAGCTGAACATTTAAGTGAAAAGTCTATGGGGCCCTGAAGCCAATTTTGCTCTGAGGGCAGTTGCTGATGTGGACAAACTTGGGTTTCCTATCTAGCCGTACTGGGGCAGGCAGAAGTCAAGGCCAATGCCTGCCCAAGGTGGGAAACCTACTAGGAGCTGGGATCCCCGTCCCGAACTGAGGTTAGGATGACCCAGAAGATTGCAAAGATGTTCTAAATACCAAGGGCAGCACAAGACAAAAAGAAAAAAGCAGACCTGAACACTCATGTTCACAGACCAGCCCTTAGCTTGGGTTTGCATCAGCGATATTTCCAGCTGAGGTGTCTGACAGAAACATAAATCCTCCAGTAAAAGGAACTACCATCTAGAGTCCCCACAAATACTGTGCAGACAATGAGTGGTAAACAGTTAACTGAATACGCATGGAGATAAACCAGCAGGAGCCAGGGCCAGCAGAAACAGCGAAAGCATCTTCAGGTGGGTGGGACTGCACCGCAGATCAGAAGACAAGGGCTTGGAAATATCCGCAGGAACTCAGAACTGAATAATGGCCTAGCAGATAGGAAAGGAAAATGCCCACGTAGACCCGTATTGGGCCCTGTATAATGCTCACCTGTCACCCAGATTTTTGAGGGAAAAATAAGGCTGTGCATTGTACTTGGGTAGTGCTAATTCCCACGTATAATGAGAATCATACGTGGGAATTAGTACTACGATGTAGGTGCACGTTATACATAGGAGTACATTATACACAGCAAAATACGGTAATAACCAGAAGTTAAAAACTCAGTGGCTGAGCTAAACAGCAAATAAGACACAACTGATGATTTACTGAACCAGAGGTAAATCGGGAAAGTAGCAGAGACCAAAAAAAAAAAAAAGTTTGTAGAGGGAGTACAGTGAGAAAGTCTGGTATTTCATTGGCATTCTAGAATCAGAAGGGAGAACAGGGCAAAAATATTTAGAGATGATGGTTCCTTTACTCCTGGCGGGGAAAAGGGCAGTGAGCGCAGGGAGTCATGGGCAGGATAAATAAAGAGAAATGCACACCTAGACACTGCAGCGACAGTGTCCAGCTCTGTGCTTGTCAGCCACAGTTCCTCTGAAGCTCAGTTTCTTTTCATTAAAAAAATATATTTATTTTTAAAGAGGGGAAGGGAAGGAGAGAAACATGGACCATTTGCCTCTCACACTCCCCACAACTGAGGACCTGGCCCACAAACCAGGTTCATGCCCTGACTGGGAATGGAACCAGTGACCAATCAGTGACTGGGAATGGAACCGGTGACCAATCGGTGACTGGGAATGGAACAAGCGACCAATCAGTTTGCAGGCCGGCGCTCAACCCACTGAGCCATACCAGCCAGTGTGAAGCTCAGTTTCTTAATCTGAAAAATTAGAACACTGATGGTTCCTCAAAAGACTGACGTGATACATTGCATCCAGAGCACTCAACAAGCGTGTTTACTAAATACATCCACATAGTGGCCCCTTCATAGTATGAGGCTGAGGGACCCCAAATTCTGGGCACAAATGAGACTTAGGGAAAACACCTGACCAAGCAGCAGAAGCCATGTGTGAAAAGCTCAGAATCCTTGCTCCGGATTCACGAAAAACTGCATCAGGCCATTTGCTCAGGGCCGGGCATGCAGTACCATCAACCAGGGTGTCTTACGGGGCTGGGGATGCAGCCGTGTACACTGCTTCCCCTCTCAAACTTGGAGATGGTGTCCCGTCTACTTGTTCACGCTTGTGAGGCTAAGGGGACATGGCACATTTATTCTGTTAATCCTCACCCAAGGATATGTTTATTGATTTTTAGAGTAAGAGGAAGAGGGAGGGAAAGACATCAATCAGTTGCCTCGTTGTTGTTTGCCTCCAGACTGGGGATCAAACCTGCAGTCTGGGTCTGTGTCCCAACCAGGGATCCAACCTGCAACCGTTTGGTGTATGGAATGACGTTCCAACCAACTGAGCCACCCAGCCAGGGCGACAGGGTGCACTTTCAAGTACGTGGCACCATGCTTGCCACACAAGAAAGGAACGAACAGGAATCTCCATGGTGTGAGGCCCTCTGGCCAGTGTTTGCCCGGGCCCTTTCTGAACTCTGGACCTCTGCCAATCCCAACTCTAAGAGGCCATCTGTCCACACCCCTCCCCCAAGCCCACTCACACTGCACCCAGTAAAAAGTCTCGGGAGGAGTCACTGTTAACCACCTGTTGGTCCCACACAGGTGACTTGGAAGGGAGGTAGATCGCAGGGTTAGGGGCGCAGCCGTGTGTGAGAACCTGGGCTCGGTGTGAACAATGGTTCCTGAGTCTCCGACCCGACCCCCTCACCTGCAAAATGAGACCCGGAAGTACACCTACCGCAGGATTTGTGGGAGACTGAGTCGGAATGTATAATATAGAGGGCTCCTGGTGCCTGGCCTGTGGTGGGTACCCAACAAATGTCAGGGACTGTGGCAGAATGTGAAACGAGAACTTGCGGTTCATCCTCTCAGTCAGCATTCTCAGTTTCAGCCCACTGAGTTCTCGAATCTTCTCCAGCCCTGAGTTGCCTCAGGAGGCCAATGCTCACCTTGACTATTAATAACCCTCCATCCTGGCCCGGCATCCCTGCTACCCGCCAGGTCTCCCTCCAAGTCACAAAGGCCACAGGTACTGAGCCAGCGCAAGGCGCCCTTTCCAAGGACCCTCCGTGTCTTTGGAGGAGGTTTGCTAGGCAGCTGGGGACGCACCTCCCAGCTGCGAAGCAAAGGAGGGTCGGCATGTCCCAAACGTTGCTGCTTACAAGAGATCTCCCTGGGTGCTTGTTAGGGTCCCAGCCCCTCCCTCCAGTTCTGATTCGTTAGGTCTGGGCGGAACCCGGCAGTCTGCGTGTTTTCAAAAGTACCCTAGTTGAGTCTGAAGAGTAGGTAGCATTTGGAAATACTTCCTCAGGCCATCGCTGGAGCTGTAGTTAGAGCCACCATCTCGCACTCCTACACGCACAACTAACGGGGACAGCGTGGTTTGGGGCAACTATGTTGGGGCGACTCCTGGTCTGTCTTGTCCTTTCTATAAACATACTCAAGCAACTAAAGCCTAATATTTCCCAAAGTATCTTGTGACATACCTGTGGTTCTCTCCGGTGCTCCCAGCCAGGGGTTCCGTGGTGAACTATGTGGGGAAACACTGCATCGTCTTACGCTGGAAAACTCATATCATGCAATGTAGAAACTCGTTTAATGTGGTCTCACCCGGTTTCTTTGGTCTTTTTTCATGCAACACCTACTAGGCTAGTTCTGCAGAGTACATTTTGCATGAACACTAGTTCATTGCCCACTGGGTCTGCAGCATCCCAAGGACAGGCTCCCTGTTCTCTGTTCCTGCTTCCAGCACGTCCTCTGTGGGAGTTAGGTCTGGACCGACTAGTGCCATGGCCAGGCTGCCGTTCTGGAGAACGAACAGCCACGTAGAGAAAGGCCGGAGAGACTTCGTTGGGTTCAGTGGTGTTGCTGGTCCCCATGCCGGTCCGCGGTTTGCCGATCAAACCTGAGAACAGCACTTGGTCCTTGCAAACCTTCAGACCAGTGTCTCCCTCAGGGCAGGGCCCAACCTCATATTCCCTTGGCTTTCACCCCACAGCGGTCTCTTCTAGGTCTTTGGGGAGCGGCAGCTTGAGGTGGTCAAAGGAAAGAGGGTCTTCCGATCACAGCACGAGTAGAGCCTAAGGTATTAAAAAGGACAAGCCAGCACACCCACGGTGGGCTAGCCTGAGCTCTGCTGGCTCTGGGTGTCCTTGCCACAGGCCCTGCTGGACGCTTCTCCTTCAAGGTCAGCCCGGCAGGCTAGAGTCCCAGGTATTCGGCCAGGAACACGGCAAGGATGCGGCTCAGGTTGTGGACCGTGGGTGGGTGCAGGTTGGCCTCCGAGTCGTTGGGCGTGTGCCAGACAGAGGGGAAGGGCGTGGAGATGAGGTGGAGCACTGGGACCCCTGGAGGGCAGAGAGAAGGCTCGGTCAGGCCCCTGGCTACCCAGGAGCCCAGGCCGAGGCCAGCCCTCCCCTGCAGAAAGCACTTCGTCCTGGCACTTGAACTGTAAGTGTGAGAGAGTCCATGTTAGTTAAAAAATATATACCCAGTGCCCTGGCGGGGTGGCTCAGCTGACTGCAGAGTCGTCCTGTACAGCAAAAGGGGGCAGGTTTGATCCTTTGTTCAGGGTACATGCCTAGTCTGTTTGTCTGATCCCCCAATTGGGGTGCATATGGGAGGCAACTGACTGATGTTTCTTTCTCCCTTCCCCTCTCTGTAAAAGCAATAAATGCATCCTTAGGGAAGGATTTTAAAAACCAACAATGGGCCCTGGCTGGTATAGTTTGGTGATTGAGCGCGGGCCTGTGAACCAAAAGATAGCGGTTCAATTCCTAGTCAGGACACATGCCTGGGTTGCAGGCTGGTTCCCTGCAGGCCTCTTCCCAGCAAGGGATGCAGGAAAGGCAACCATACATTGATATTTCTCTCCCTCTCTCCTTACCTTCCCTTCTAAAGATAAATAAATAAATAAATAAATAAATAAATAAAATTTTAAAAATGGCATATTAAAAAAAACAATGGACTATGGGAAGACCAGGGAAAGGGGTGGATGTCTTTGACCTTCCTGACCAGGCTTATCTATCAGGCTCTTTTTTTCTTCTTTGTTAGTTGTTAGCACTTACATACTACTTGTTCTATTCCAGGCCGTAGTCCAAGGCCGTCCGTCGCACGCACTCACCATTTTACCCTTATAATAATTGTACAGGTATGAACGCAGGCAAAGGGGGAGGGAGAGAGGTTTGCTTAAGCTCGAGCCTCTAGCAAACAGCACCGTCAGAAATTTGAACCCAGGCCACCTGTGTCCAGAGTCTGTGCTCTTACCCGCCATTCTACACTGGGTTCCCGTGCTCAGAGCACTTCTCTCTGCGTGTGTCCAGATTTGCTAAATATCAGTCCCCCCACTAGACAGGAGGCAGGTGGATTATGGTGGTATCACTGTATCCCTGACACATCACTCAGTGCCTTGGGAGGTATTCATTGAATGGATCAGTAACGAAGGCATTGTTAGTCCCGGCTGGTGTGGCTTGGGAGGATTGAGCGCCAGCCTGCGAATTGAGAAGTTGCCAGTTCGAGTCCCAGTCAGGGCACATGCCTGGGTGGCAGGCCAGGTCCCCCATTAGGGGCAATACCAGAGGCAACTGGTCAATGTATTTCTCTCACATCGATGTTTCTCTCCCTCTCTTTCTCCCTCCCTTCCCCTCTCTCTAAAAATAAATAAATACTCTTTTCCTTTTTTTTAAGAATATTCTTTTTTTAAAGATTTTATTTACTTTATTTTTTTATTTTTAGAGAGAGGGAAGGGAGGGAGAAAGAGAGGGAGAGAAACATCAGTGCATGTTGCCTCCCATGCGGCCCCCACTGGGGACCTGGCCTGCAACCCAGGCACGTGCCCTGACTGGGAATCGAACTGGCAACCTTGGTTCACAGCCCGAGCTCAATCCACTGATCTACACCAGCCAGGGCTAATAGTCTTTTTCTCAAAAAGGAAAAAAGAAGGCATTGTAAGGAGTGCATATTTGTTGAAAGAGTCAATTGCAGGGTGAAAATTTAAGAAGCAGCCAAGCCCTGTGTAAGCAGGCATTTCACACACCTATTATCTCCTCCTCGCAACCCTGTGATTACCCACATACACAGAGACGTGCTCTTTATGTACAAGTCTCTTCATTTTTTTCCCTGAGGAAACGGGGACTCAGAAAGGCTAAATCATTCGCCTTAGGTCAACCAGGGCTAAGCTGCAGATCCTAGAACCCAGACCAGCCCTGAAACCTATGTTCGGAACCCTTCCGCCAGACCTCTTCCACCCTGGCTGTGCCTCGGAATCACCTTGGGAGCGCTGTAAAGTAACTAACACAAACACGCGAGAACGTGACGTGGCAGGCCCGGCATGTGCCTGGGCCTTTCTCGGAGCTCCTCGGGTGATTCTGCTGGGCCGCCAGGGCCTGACGCACCCACGAGAACTCACATTCTCAAATAAATGTTCCTTGTGTGCCGGGCGCCGGTCCAAGAAAGGTCTTCACGTTTTGTGCCAACACATTCAGCCCCTCAGCAAGGCAGGAACCGAGACAGGGGCTATTAATGTTCCCATCCAACAGATGAGAAAGTCGAGGCACAAGGAGATTAAGCAACTTGAAGCGAGTCCCCCACGCCGGGAAGGGGCCAGGATCTTGTCCCATCCGTGGTTCCTGCGCACCTCTGCCCCACCCCCACTCCCGTGGCAAATACCTCGGCGGAGGAAAGGGATGTGGTCATCTTCCACAGAGCCGGGGGGCTCCCCGGGCTGGAAGTACATCACTTCCTGAGGATGAGACTGCAGCAGGTTCAACCGGTGCAGGCGCTTCTCTGGGGGTTGTGGGGATTAGAGAGCAAAGGTCAGCCGCTTGGGGGTCAAAGGTTCCCCTGCTCACAAATCGGAGGTGGGCAGGGCAGGGGGGTCTGAAGGTAAAGCATGGTTATCCAGCAGAAAGAATGACGGTTACCCTTACTGCTGGTGGCCCATGTTCCCTGCTGGCATTACTATCGTGCCCGCTTCACAGACGGGAGACTGAGGCTCAGGGATGAAGCCACGTGCCCAAGTGGGCACAGCTGGGGAGGAGAGGCCACATTCGAACCCAGGACTATGTGACCCCATGCCCCGTTGGTAATCAGCACTGCTGTGGGGTCAGCTTATGTTCTGCCCTTTGTGTTAGTGCTTCAGAGGGAGGCTAGGAATGCAGGGGGAGGGCTGGGGGAGCCCTCTGAGGACGCATGCCTCCCCTCCCCAGCCCTCCTTACCGATGCTTTTCAGCCGATGGAACCAGCGGGCTGAGTGAGGGAAGTGACTGTAGAAGGTTGGATGGGGGGCTCCCAGGAGATCCAGCAGCACAAAGAGCTCCTAGAGAGGCCAGACGGGAGGGGACGGGAGGGAGGCTGCCAACCCTGCCTCACCTCCTCCCGCCCTCATCGGAACCCAGCGGGGGCCCCCGTCTTACTATAGCCTGGATCCTGGTAGGGCCCGGACTGTGGGGTGCAGACTCCATGAGCTGGGCCAGGTGCCGGGAGCCGTAGAGGGAGTCCTTGGGTCCCCACTCCTTCAGCGCCTCTTCGCCGTCCAAGAAGAGCAGCTGCAAGGTCACCGGGGCTGCCTGTGGGAGCTGGGGCTCAGTGTCAGCCCTCACCTGGGCCCGCCCCCATTTTTTGCCCACTTGCGGAGCTGAATGGGTCAAACTCGGTCTCCTCACTCCTAGACATGGTGGCCTGGAGCACAGACTCCCAGACAGACTGCCTGGGTTGAAATCCTGGCTCAGCTGCTGTTAGTCACCCGTAAGTTACTAACTCCTCAAATCAGGTTCCTCAAGCAGAAATGGGATTATAACAGTTCTAGTCACAGGGCAGGATTCGAATCCAGGTCCTAGAACAGTGACGGGCATACAGTAACTCAGTAAGGGTTGGCTGTGATGATCACCATTAAATCCTATGGCCCCTTTACCAAAAGAGACAGACCCCCACAAAGTGAATAATTATACAAGCAGTAAAATGCATTTGAGACAAATGCTCCCCAGAACTATAGGGTCTTAAAGGAGCACAGGGAGGGGGTGGGGGATAGCCAGGCCCGGGGAGCATGTTGGGTCTGTTGGAAAGGGATGTTTGTGCCCTGGCTGGTGTAGCTCAGTGGATTGAGCTTGGGCCTGCGAACCAGAGAATCGCGGTTCGATTCCCAGTCAGAGCACATGCCTGGGTTGCAGGCCATGTCCCCAGTGGGAGCATGCAAGACTCAGCCACACATTGATGTTTCTCTCTCTCTCTCTTACTCCTTACCTAATAAATAAAATCTTTAAAAAAAATGAATTAAAAAAAAAAACAAAGGGATGCTCACACTGAGGGTAAGTGGGAGCTGGCCTGGCAAAATGGAGGGGAGAGTGTTCCCAGGCCAGGAAGCCATATGGACCACCAGGGCTGAGGCCAGAGAAAAAGCCAAAGAGGTTTGAGAAGAGGCCTGAGGAACCAGGGAGCTCTGGGACCCTGGGGTTTAAGCCACAAGAGCGGGTCTGACCGGGGAGGAGCGTGAGGAGACTTGGGTTTTCGTTCATTCATTCCGCTCATTCTAACTGACATGCTACTCGATTCCAGGCAACACTCTGGGCCCGGGGAACAGAGCAGGAGCCAAAGCAGCCAAGTCCCTGCTTAGACAGAGCATATTCCAGTTGCGGAGACAGACAAACCAGCATAAGCACCACAGATCATGGGACAGGGACAGGGGGTTGGGAAGGTAACATCGAAGTGGACACCTGAACGAAGGATGGGAGCCAGCTGGGGAGATATCTGCGAAAATCACATTCCTGGCAGTGCAAACAGTAAGTGCCAATGCCCTGAGGTGGGAGGGAACCTTATGGACCTGAGATACACAGGCAGTGGGTAGCCAGAGTGGAGTGAGCAAGGGCTGGCAGATGAGGCGGCAGGGCACGCCTCTCGGGGCCCTGTAAGAATTCCGGCTAATGCAAGGAATGAAGTAGGAGCCTCGGGAGGGTCTGGGGCAGAGGACAGACAGGACCTGACATTCAGGACAGAGAAAGATTCCTGTGGCTTTGTGTGTGTCCAGGACGCCAGAAGACAAGACCAGGCAGGGGAAGTGGTGGCTTCAACCCAGGGAGAGGCGGCACCGGCCCTCCACCCCTTCCCTACCCTACCCCCACTCCTCACCCGACCCTTGGCTCTGCTCAGCTCCTGGTCGAGGGCCCGGGCCAGCTCCAGCAGCAGGGCGCAGGGCACAGCTGAATCCGTAGCCCCCACAAAGGGGGCCGACTCAGATGGGAAGAACTTCGAGTCATAATGGCAGGCAAGGGTGAGGTGACGGGCAGCCCCAGGGTCCAGCGTGGCCACCACGTTGGCAAAGTTCAGGAGCCCCAGGGGCGTCGAGGCTGTGAAGGCATCCAGCTCCACGTGCCAGCCTGCCGTCAGCGCCCGTAAAGTGGTCTCCAGGAACTAGTGGGAAGAGAGGTGGGAGGGTGGGCAGGGGTACTGCGGGGGGGAGGTTCGGAGAGGGGCTGTGTGACCTGGGCCATGCAGAGCAGTCCAGTCGGGCTGCCTCACAAGTCCCATCTGGGTTCGAATCACCCCTTTGGCACACTTCTGCTGAGTACCGACTCAGTGCCAGACATGGAATGACCCCACCTCTTGATGCCAAGACTGATCCAGGCTCATCTTTGATAGCACACACTGTGTGCCAAGCCCTGTTCTAGGAACTCTGTAGGGTAGGGACTGTCAGCGATTCAACTTGCAGATGAGGAAACCGAGGCACAGAGAGCTTAAGAAACTACTCCAAGGTCACACTCCAAGTGGCTGAATTGGGATCTGAACTCAGGCGGTACTCAAATGACTCTCGATGCTTTCTGAGAGGCAATATAGAGATGTTACAGCACCAGCTCTGTGTGGTTGAAACCCTCGGTACACCATTTATTAACTGTGGGATTTGGGCAAAATGCCCAACTGCTCTGGGCCTCAGCTTCCCCATCTGCGTAAAGAAGATCACAATGATACCCACCTCATCCAGCTGTTACTTGTGCGTAGCACACAGTAACAGAGGGCAGTACAGTTTGGTGGTTACTCTAGAATAAGACTAGCTCCACTCAGAGCTATACAGCTCTGCCCTCAATGCTTGGGACCTTGCCCATTTCCCATTTTCTAGCGGTCTGAGTCAAGAGCGGCCCATTACCTACCTACCTTTCTGACTTGGAGATTGCCTGGGCTGCCAGGAGTCCTTACAACCAGCAGGGGGCGCAGATACGTGTTCCAGAGACGCTGTGGGTCCAGTTGCCCCACCACCCTCCGCATTCGGGCTTCGGGGAGGCTTCCGATCAACTGGCCCTTGTGTTGGGGTTGGCGGGTCGACAGGGAAGAGAAGAACAGAGCGTGTGAGCAACCCCATTCTGACCCTACACCAGGCGCCGTCGCCTCCAAGAAGCCCCGGTTCCACTTTCTAATCGCGGCTTCCAGCACCAGAGGTTTCTAGGATAAATCCTAGACGCGGAAAAAGTCCCTCGAAGCCCATCCAGGCCAGCCAACCCCAATCCTGATGGGAAATCGAGGCCCAGAGAGAGGAAGGGACACTTCCAAATAGTTGCCTTTAGTACTACAACCCAGAACTCCCACGTTCATTACTCCAGACCCTTCCTCTTAAAGGAGAGTCGCTATTACAGAACAAGCCCAAAGATACATTCCACTGACAGGCTTCCTAAAGACAACGGCAACACCTGCGGCTGGGGCCATATGATAAAGCTACGTCCACCTGAGACCTTAGGTAAGGAGAGACGAAGAACTGAGAGCCCCCGCTGTGCCCCCGCTGGTCCTCACCCGCAGATCCGGACCCGGAGGCAGCTCCTCACTCCGGTGGTGGTGCCAGCCGCTCCAGACGGTGTAGAACGCCGAGGCCAGGGCCAGCACCAGCAGCAGCAGGGGCAACAGCCGCGCCCGCGGTAGCAGGCGGCGACTGGGGGGCGTGGGTGTCTGCAAGAGGCCGCGTTCCCCGAGCCGTAGCCGGGGCCGCCCGCGGCCCCGGGAACTCATGGCAGCTTTGCCCAGAAACCGGTCCCGGACCGCGGATCAAATTTAGGCCCAGCCAAGTCCCACCCCATGGAATCATCGGACGAATGAACAACAAGAGCGGCTGCACCATCTAACCCTCTGCCAGCAGTGAAGCCAATGGGGACTCTCGTTCTGAGGACACGCCTCTCCTCCTTAGGGCTTTCGGCGTCGGTTCCTCCGAGAGTTGCACAAGCCACAAGGGAGCGCGAAGGGTGTAGGCTCCGCCTCAGCTTTGGAGGGGAAGCCAATTAGAAGCGTTTGGTCATGGAAAATATTCGGCCTCCCAGGCGCAGGTCCACGCCCCCCCCGGATGTAGGCAAAGGATTGGTTTCGCGTGTCCTAAAGATCAATAGACACGTCAACGAACCGTCCCCTAAGGGAAAAGGGTGGAGTCTATTCCTGAAACTGAGCAGCGGATTGGCTTCTCGGAGGCCGCGCCCCCAAAAGAGGGCTGGCGGGCATTTGGAAATGCCTCGCTCTTATTCTCCTGCCACCTGTGCTGATCTACAATTAAATGGCTTAAGTCAGACCCGCTTTCCCCCCCCCTCCATTGCCGTGAACACCTAAGCCGCATGGTCCTGAATGACCTTGAACCACTAAGCAAGGCGTTAACCCCAACACTGGGCAAAGCTGGTGGCCTCGCTATGGCAACAGGCCCCGCCCACATCGCCCTTTGAGTTTCCGTTGGCGCCTCAGGAAGTGAGCTGCAGGAAGCGGAAGTCCCGCCCCGTCGCGCACTCTCCAAGGAGGCAGAGGCAACGCGGAGTGGACGGAGGTGTCGGGAGAGTGTATCCACAGCCACCATGTGAGATGGGCAAGGCTTAAACCGTTGTAGTGGGTGGAGGGTGTAAATTTTGCCATTGACCAGAGGAAGGGGATGGCAGAATGGGGGGCGGAGGCGGCGATTTTAGGGGTCAAGTGGCGATTTTTTTCCTGAGTTTGAGAACGGGCGTGGGGCCTTTGACGGCTCCTGAGTTCAGGAGAAGGAACAGCTTTATCATGTGATAAGCTGGCGGCTTTCTCAAATAATTAGTCTTATTGAAATGAATTCTAAGCGCAAGCGACTTTACGAATAAAGAACCTAGAAGAGGGAAGTGTGGGGTTTTAGAAATAACGATTTGAGACGATCCGTATAATTTGAGCTGGAGACGGTTGGCTTTTCGACCCTTAATTCGCGACATTTCCGGATCATGAGACACAGAAATGATTTTATTTGCTTATCAGTTAAGCAATTATGTATTCAGTGCCCATGTATCAGACACTGTTGTAGATACATGGGATATATTAGTGAATGCCGCCCCCCCCCCAAGAAAAGTCCTCTGTTGTAGCTTATGGAGTGGGAAGAGACTGGTGGTTACATGTAATGATTAATAAACTGGTAAAGTATATGGTATGTTAGGTGATCGGGGCAGAGTAAAAACAATAACTAATGCCAATTTTGAGAGACATGAACTGCAAAGCTAGCACAGAAGGACACATGGAGAGGGCACCTTTTGAGCAAAAGACCTGAAGAAAATGAGAGGACAAACCACAGAGGTACCTGGGGAGGCATCCAGGCAGAGGGAAGAACAAATGCAGAGGCCTAAGATGCCTAACCTCTAAACCACCCAGGAGACCACTGGGCCTGGAACAGAGTGAGAGATAGGTAGATGCAGCCGTGGTAAAAACTTTTTACAGTGAGATGGGAGCCATGGGAGGGTTTTGATCAGTGAGGTGATGTGACTTGGGCCTTGGTACACCCCTGGGACTGCTGTGGAGAACACCATTGGGGAGTGTGAGTGAAGAGAGGGAGACCAGTAAGACTCTAGGAGAGAGATGATGGAGGTTCAGGCCATGGTAAAAGTTGGGCAGATTGTGGACATAGTTTAGAGGCAGATGATAGGATTTGCTGACAGGTTGAAAAGAATGAAGATGACATCAGAGTTTTTGCTCTGAGAACTGGAAGGATGGAGTCAGCATAGATGGAGATGAGGAAGGCGGCGGATAGACTAAATTGAGGTGGCCGGGCATTGTGGAGCTCAACCTGGGATGAGCAAGGTTGGAAATCTATTAGGTGTCCAAATGGGGGTGCCAAGCGAGGATTGAGCAAGAGGGTGGGTGTGTTGGGGGAAAGGCTGGAGAGATTCTGAGCCCAGGACGTGCCCACCCACACTCCAGCTCTGGGCTCTCTTAACCTCTGGATTCCATGCTTGCCCACTCAGGAGCCTCCTCAACAAGCCCAAGAGCGAGATGACCCCGGAGGAGCTGCAGAAGCGGGAGGAGGAGGAGTTTAACACAGGCCCACTGTCCGTGCTCACGCAGTCGGTCAAGAACAACACCCAGGTGCTCATCAACTGTCGCAACAACAAGAAGCTCCTGGGACGAGTGAAGGCTTTTGACAGGTAAAGGCTTTTTTATTTACTTTAGATTTTTATTTTTAGAGAAGAGGAAGGGATGGAGAGAACATCAATGTTTGAGAGATACATTTATCAGTTGCTTCTCTCAAGCCCCCAGGCATGTGCCCTGATTGGGAATTGAAGCAGTGACCCCTTCGGTTTTGGGGCCGGCACTTGATCCACTGGGCCACACCAGCCAGGGTCCTCCGGGAAGGCTTTTTTTTTTTTTTTTAAAGATTTTATTTATCTTTAGAGGGGAAGGGAAGGAGAGAGGGAGAGAAACATCAATGCATGGTTGCCTCTCGTGCGCCCCCTACTGGGAACTGGCCTGCTACTCAGGCATGTGCCCTGACTGGGAATCGAACTGCAGTCCTTTGGTTCGCAGGCCCGCGCTCAATCCACTGAGCTATACCAGCCAGTGCCCCGGAAGGCTTTTTGACAAGGTCTTGGGAGGGGCACTGTCCAGGCCTGGAGAAGCAGTCCCAGCTCCAGTCCAAGGAGCTGGGTTTCTCAGAAGCTGGGGGAGGGAACACCTTAATACCCAAGGCATGACCGGCTCTTGCTGCCCCTCCAACTGTTTGTTCATCTGCTTAGAAGCCAGTCGTCATGGGTGCACGTCCCATGACGTGCCAGCCACATGACTTTCAGCACATGACTATCTCATTTGTATGGTGACGGTAACCATAGTGGTTGCAAAGACTCAGTGGCTTAATACATGTCAAGTGTGGTAATCACTGTAAGTCCAGCACCTGGCACACAGGATGTTCTCGATCCATTTGTTATATCATTAGAGCGTATGCCATGCCAGATGCTATTTCAGGCTTGGAGGTGCAGCAGTGACTAAAACAAATGTGGACCCTAAACTTGGGGAGCTTGTCATAGGTAGGGAGGTGTCAGGAAGTGATAATATCTACAGAGAAAAGCAAAGCCAGCCGAGAGTGTAGAATACTGCGAAGGGAAGCCCCCTCTGAAGAAGCAGCGGTGAGCAGGCCTGAGTAAAATGAACGTGCAGACTGGGGTTTGCGTGTTCCAGCTGCAGGGAATGGGAAGTGGGTTTTCTCTCTGGGCCTGTTTCTCTGTCATGCCCCTCAGAGAACACTTGTGAAGACTAAAGATACTACGAAAAGCACTGGACTCGGTATCTAACGTGGGATAATGCTCAACAAACAGAAGCCGTAGCCTTTAGTTAGCATTGGGGAAGCGCTGTCCTCACAGGAGTGTGCTCGGGCTTAATCCTGGCCACCGGCTGTTGTGTGACCGTGAACAAGTCTTGCGTTATGAGCCTCACTTTCCTTGAGTAAAAGGAGATTAAGAACAACAGGAAGTGCGAGCACAAGGAGGCAGAGAGACCTGGATGCGGATGTGGTCTGTGTGACCTGGGGTGCCCAGTTGCCTGCTCTGGAGGTGGGGGCGACACTGGTGTTTACCTCCTGGGGGTGGGATGCTGTGATTGATGGTTTAATGCTTAGAAAGTGCTTAGAAGAGGCCTGGGCGTCTGGCGGGCGCACAGCAGGGTGCGGGGTATATACAAGCTTTATTTTTTTTAAGTTGACTCCTTTCCATCCTCCTCTAGTTCTTACCTGCCCCTATGTGAACCTCCCACCTCTCCCACTGACCCAGCCTCCCCCCTACTGTGTACCCAGTCACATTTCACTCAGGGAGTCTTTCGTGGTGTTGGTACGTCGTAGTCATACCATAAATTGGTTGTTTTAAAAAAGCACCTTCCCTGTGCTCTGGGCATCTTTTCACACATATGAGTGGGCTGAGGATATTGCTATAAGTCAGCTACTGCGTTCTCAACCACCCTATCTATCTACTTAATTATGTTGCTTCCTTGAGTGAGTAGTGCACTTACTGAGCCAAATCTGAAAGCTACAAAAGGCACCCAATGAATAGCAAGTCTTTCCTCCCTGCCCCCTGCCCCCAGTTGCCGTCCCCAGAGCTCCCACCATGGCTGATTGCTCAGGTTCCCTCCAGGATATTGCTTGAATATAACATCAGACATCATGATGGAGGACGATGCTTTCTATTTTTAGGTCACTGCCAATGGCACGGCACACAGTTTTTGACTTTGGCTTTTTCACTTAACAAGAGTCCAGTGAAGAGTTTCTATCTGGCTTGTCCCCTGGGTCACCCTACTGCCACCAATCTCTAGGTGTCTTTCCGAGATTCTGCATTGCAGAAGCGCACGGGCAAGCCCCGGCCAGGTAAAGTAGCTCAGTTGGTCAGAGCGTCATCCGCATAAGCCAGGGTAGGGGGGTCGATCCCCCATAAGGCGCATGTCAAGAAGCAACCAATGAATGCAGCAGTAAGTGGGACGACAAACTGGTGTTTCTCTCTCTTTCTCCTTTCCTCTCTCTCCAAAAGCAATACATTAAATAAAAATAAAGCACGTGGGCAGGCGTCTTCTCCCACCCTTGCCCCCTTTTCCCTGCAAAGGAGAACTTCCCATGCCCCCTGTTCCCCGCGTGCCTTTTTCACTCCACGGCGTCTCCTGGGGTTTACTCCACAGCAAGGCACAGAGCTTCCGCACGCTTCTTAATTTTTTTCTTATTACTTGGATATAATTCTATATATCTTTTTATCCCTTCACCTTGCTTTAGTTTTTCTTTTAAGATTTTATTTATTTATTTATTTTAAATATTTTATTCATTTTTAGAAGAGAGGGGGATGGGAAGGAGAAAGAGTGGGAGAGAAACACCATTGTGTGGTTGCCTCTCATGTGTCCCCTACTGGGGACCTGGCCTGCAACCCAGGCATGTGCCCTGGCTGGGAATCGAACTGGTGACCCTTTGCTTCACAGGCCCGTGCTCAATCCACTGAGCTACACCAGCCAGGGCTTAAGATTTTATTTTTAGAGGGGAAGAAAGGGAGAAAGAGAGGGAGAGGAACATTGATGTATGAGACAAACATCGATTGATTGCCTCTCACTCGCCCACCCCCACCCCCACCCCCACCCCACCGCAACCAGGGACTCGGCCTGCAACCCAGGCATGTGCTCTGACTGGGAATTGAACCGGTGACCTTTCAGTTCACTGGCTGGCGCTCAGCCCACTGAGCCACACCAGCCAGGGCTAGTTTTTCCTCATAGCAGCCAGCACCTGACAGTACATTACAGGTCCAGGTCTCTGTTCTCTTGCCTCGCGTCCTTCTCCCCTCCCTAGAACGCGCACCCCATGACGGCAGGGATACTGTCTGTTTTATTCATTACAAGCGATCGTTGAGTGAGCTGCTCCATACTCTCTTCACACCTGCCCGCCCAGCAATCTGAGGACCAGGACAGAGCAGGATGAATGGAGGCTCGGGCACCGCCTCAGGCCCCAGGGGCCTCTGGTTCTCCAAAGGGAAGCAGCTCCTTTGCGGATGCCTCCAGAAATAGCACGAGTTAAAAGGCACAAGCGGAACCGTGTCGTCTGCCTCGCTCTGTGCCGGGCCCTGTTCTCAGTCTCTCACACCAGAACGCTGTGTTGATGCATGTAACCTTCACACCAGCCCTGTGAGATGTTTTGGAGAGGGGGAAGTTGAGGCACAGAGCCACGCGGTCCTTTGCCCCAGCCTCCCCGCGGGGACTTGCAGAGGTGGCGGTGGCCGCCCGGCTGTCCCGGCCCAGGGCCCGCAGCCTCACTGCTGGAGGGGAGAGGCAGCACCTCAGAGAAGGCTGCCCCCTCATGCCCGCCGCCCCCCCACTCCCTGTCCCCTCCAGGCACTGCAACATGGTGCTAGAGAATGTGAAGGAGATGTGGACCGAGGTCCCCAAGAGCGGCAAAGGCAAGAAGAAGTCCAAGCCAGTCAACAAGGACCGCTACATCTCCAAGATGTTCCTGCGCGGGGACTCGGTCATCGTGGTCCTGCGGAACCCGCTCATCGCCGGCAAGTAGGGCCCGTCCCTGCCCACAGGACTCGCCATCCGCCCCCCACCTGCAAAGGCTTGACCTTGACCCTTGACATGAAAACAATAAACTGTGTTTTTTTTCTAGTGGCGTCTGTCTGTTCCCAGGGCCCTGTGAGTGGGGTGGACTTGGGGGAGGGAGACAGCTGGGTGTGCGGCCCAGCATCGGCATCAGGACCTCGAGCAGGTGAACAGGTCCTGTCTCTGCCCCCTCCGTGCCTCAGTTTCCCCATATGTGCCATGAATCAGTTAGAGCTTTTGCTCTTCCCTATTTCAGTCTTTCTTAGCTTGTGCTTACTACTCTCCTTTCTTCCCACCGCTCGATGAGTCGATCTGGCTCAAAATTTCATTTGTTCTCTTTTCTGTTTGTTGAGTCGGGGAAATGACCCCTAAATACCTCCTCTGTGTCTAGCTCTGTGTTGCCATGTTGGGGACACATCAGGGCCTGGGACAGCCCCCGACCTGCCCTCACTGACAGGAAGAGATACACATTAAAAAGCCATCAGTACCCAAATAGTGGTGGCCGTCATGCTGCCTGTCACCTGCTGAGCTGTCGCTGCCAGCCCTAGGCTCTGCTGTTCAGGCTCCTCCCAACAGCTCTGAGCAGGCTCTGTCATTTACTACCTCCTATTCCCAGAAGAGGGAGTTAAGGCACAGAGAGGCTGAGAATTTTCCCCAAGTCACACAGCTAATAAGTAGCCAGACTAAGATTTGAACCAGGCTGTTTCCTGCAGCTTTACACTTTTTCTTTTGGGTAAAATAGCAAAACTTGTATTATGTGTATATATTATGATTTAAAATGTGGTTAAAAATACAATTAAATAAAAATGGTTATATGTAAATAATATGTTACCTTCCACAGCTAAGCACTCAGTAGCCAAATAATCAGACTGTTGATTCGAAGACTTGAGGCTTGCAGCTTCACTCTTTTTTTTTTAAGATTTTATTTATCTTTAGAGAGGAAGGGAAGGAGAGAGGGAGAGAAATATCAATGTATGGTTGTCTCTAGTGCATCCCCTGCTGGGAACTGGCCTGCACCCAGGCATGTGCCCTGACTGGGAATCGAACTGTGATCCTCTGGTTCACAGGCCTGCACTCAATCCACTGAGCTACACCAGCCAGGATTCACATAGGTAGTCTTTTTTTGTTAAGATTTTATTTATTTTCAGAGAGGGGGGAAGGGAGGAGAAAGAGAGGGAGAAAAACAGTGTGTGGCTGCTTTTCACACTCCCCATACTAGGGACCTGGCCTGCAGTGCAGGCATGTGCCCTGACTGGGAATCGAACCAGTGATCCTTTGGTTTGCAGACCAGCACTCAATGCACTGAGCCACACCAGCCAGGGTCCACACATGGAATCTTAATTGTATATACTGTAAATGTTTATATGTAAGCGTTAGATCACATGAACATTTTCTATGGCAGCTCTCTGACGCAGGGCGGACAGGGGCAGCACAGTGTCTTGTTGATGTCCATGTTACCATGGCAACACGTGACGGGATGAACAGTGCTACCCTCCAGGGGGTGTGGCCACCACAGGCGCCCAGCCAAGACAGATCCTCTCACACACACACACACACACACACACACACACACACAACTGCTGTCCTGGCCAGGTGGCACGATCGTAGCAACATCCAATACACCAAAAAAGGTTTTGGGTTTGATAGTCAGGGCCCATACCTAGGTTGTGGGTTGGACCGATGTCTCTCCCTTCCCCTCTCTCTAAAATCATTAAACATCCTGGGATAAGGATTAAAGACACACAACTGTTACGTCATGCTTTATTTACAAGGGCCCTGCCCTGGGGCCTTACCCTCGCAGAACCCACAAAGGAGGCCCAACAAGGCCTCCTCCTGCTTAAAGGACTGAGTTCTGCCCAGGGAGCTGGAGACCCAAGGAGAGGAATCAGCAACACCCAGGTACTAACTGAATCTGAAGGATTTAGAAGTGAGGGTTTTACCTGTGTAGAGGTGGCCCAGCTACATTGTGGCTCTTGGTTCCCCCCAGTTCTCCCAGTGCCCTGGGGTCCCCCAGGAGGGTGGGAATGCGCAGCCACAGTCCCCACCTAGCCGTGGTCCTGGCCTCGGATGTCAGGTCTCGGCCAAGGCCTTCGTCTGCGCACTGAATCCTCTGCACCCCAGTGGGCTCACACTTCTAACCTCTCTCGTGAGCTCCAGGCCCTTAGTCCCAGCCCAACATGTCCAAAGAGCACTCCTGGTTCACCCCATCCTGAACGCAGCCTCCCTATCTCCTCTCTCCACGGTCTCAAACCTACCAGCCTTCCCGGACTTCTTGCCAAACTTTGCTCATGCGATCCCTTGCCAAACACTCGGCTCTACCATCAAAACAGCTCCAGAGTCCTGCTGCTTCACACCCTCCGTGGCTGCTACCCTGCTTCAGCCACCATCCGCCCCTGCCTGCAGTGCCCTCACTGGGCTCCCACTTCCCTAACGGTCTGTTCGCCCACAGGGCAGACAGAAGGCTCTGTTTAAAATATCAGGCCCTGGCTGGTGTGGCTCAGTGTACTGAGCGAGGCCTGTGAACCAGGGGATCCCCGGTTGGATTCCCAGTCAGGGCACATGCCTGGGTTGCGGGCCAGGTCCCCAGTAGGGGTCGTGTGAGAGGGAACCACACATTGATGTCTCTCTCCCTCGCTATCTCCCTCCCTTCCCCTCTCTCTAAAAATAAATAAAATAAAATGCAATAAATAAAAAATACATTAGCCCATGAGGTGCTTGCTCCTGCTAAGAATTTTCCATGCACCTGGAATAAATCCCAACTCCTGTGCCCCTGCCCAGTCTCTCTCCATTTGTTGGCTTCAATTCATCCCAGCTCCAGCCATGAAAGCAGCCGCTCTGTTTCCAAGACAAGGCCAAGCTCCTTCCTGCTCCTGTGCCTCTGCAGATGCTGTTCCTTCTGCCTAGAATCTTGCCTGCCAGTTCTTCCCAAAGCTGTCTCCTTCACCGCTTGCAATCGTGGCTTAAATGTCACCTCCACAGAGATGCCCGCCCAGACCACCCTAGGCACCCTTCTAATTTTTCCTCATCAGCCATTCCACACAGTGGGTATAGAACTTGTACTTCACGGTCTGCTTCCCCCCACTCAATTGTGAACTCTAGGACAGGGACCTCGTCTTCTGTTGCCTGCCCCCACCCCGCCCCCACTTCCCCAGCACCCTCCACAAGGGGCTGGGTACACAGTAGGCACTCAATAAATACATGCTAACTGAATGATCGCAGCAATCCCCTGCCTAGCAGTAACTTTCCAAGGCCCGGCCAGCCTCATCCCCAGCCCCTGGAAGGTTCCCCGAGGACACGGTGTAGCCAGTTGCGATCTGGCGGGATCCCGAGCCCAAAGGCCAGGTCGAAGAGGCACGTTCGGGGGGCTGGCGCGGCTCGTCGCCCAGGCTGCGGCGCAGGCGGCAGCGGTGCCAGCCACGGCGGATCTCCGACCGCACCTGCAACAACAGGACGGCGCTCAGAGGCGGTGCCCGGCACGCTGTTCCCCGCGCGGCCGCCAGAGGGCGCGGGCCAGGGCTCTCCCTACCTCCTTGTTGATGAAGCAGTAGAGGAAGCTGACCAGCAAGCCCTGTCAAAGAAGGCGCGGGGTTAAATCAGGGGTTGAGGGCAGAATTATAAACACCCCTTTAAAGCCCGGACCTTTGCCAGGCCCTAGACCACAAAAGTCCTAAACTTTTGTAGTCACCTTCTCCTCGGCTCCCCGCTCCCACATTTGCTCTCCCCACCCCTTGCCCTGTCTGGTTTGCTGAGCAATAAAAAGGACCCCGCATGTGATAACCACTTCCCTTCTTTCTATCCAACTTGGGCAAGCTGCTGAACCCCTCTGGGCCTCAGTTTTTTCATCTGGAAAGTGGGGTAATACAGAGGTCGTGGTGAGAGAATCGAGGTATTAATATGCAACAAGCACCCTGGCTGGTGTAGCTCAGTGGATTGAGCACGGGCCTGTGAACCAAAGGATCGAGGTTCAATTCCCAGTCAGGGCACATTCCTGGGTTGCAGGCCAGGTACCCAGTAGGGGCCACTCGAGAAGCCACCACACATTGATGTTTCTCTCCCACTGTTTCTCCTTCCTTTCCCCTCTCTCTAAAAATACATTTTAAAAATGCAAGAAGCTGTGGTGCCTGGCACATAGTGTCAAACCTTTTTCTTAATCTTATTATGACTTCTCTTTCCATTATTATATATTATGTAATCATTATCAATGATTAAACTAGTTATTATCATTGTTATTGGTTAATTTTAATGATTGAGTATACATTATTAATAGTTTTCACAATCATTCATTGTTTTCTACTTGGATACAGTCCACATAGAAATTTCAATAAATAGAAATACACTTAGATTTATAATTAATAATAAATCACTGGATAAATTACTACAAGTTGATAATTTACATGTGTCATTGGTCAGCTATTGTCTTCTCTCCCGCTGGCTCCCGCTGCTTTGGGCACACCAATCTTCATCGTGACAGACCCTCACTCCCACTTCAGGGTCATTACCCTTAAGGGTTCTCTTACTGGAACGTTTCCCCAGTAACTGCCTCGCTCATTCCCTCCCCTCCTTCCAGTCTCTGCTCCAACATCTCCTTCTGGGGGAGGCCCTCCCTGATCCCCCACCTATACCCCTGCCCTTCCTCTGATGCTCACCTCTATTTTCTTGCCTTTCCCCCCCCAGGCATATCTTCACATCTGCCATTCCGTATATTTTATGGGGTTGGCCAAAAAAGTTTATTTCCTTTTTTTCCGTACAAGGCTCTAGTAGTGCTTCAATTTCATTGTCTTTAATTTCATTAAAAACAATTTTCTTAGATTGTATGATGACAGCTGCCATATCAGTGTGCATTTTTAAAAACGTATCGAAATTGGTGAGTTTTTTGCGCAGCCATTTTAATATTAAGGGTGGAAAAAACATGCAACATTTTTTGGCGTGTGATGCTTTATTAATCAAGAAACGTAAAAATGCAACTGAAATGTAAAAAGAAAAAGATCTGTGCAGTGTGTGGGGAAGACGCTGTGATAGATCGAATGTGTCAAAAGTGGTTTGTGAAGTTTGTTGGGACTATTGAGATTTAGCCAAATAATTCTCTGCAGTGGGGCTGTCTTATGCACTGGAAGATGTTTAGCAGCACCCCTGGCCTCTACCCACTAGAAGCCAATAGCGAGAGATACTGGACATACTCATAATATCCAAATCAATAGTTATTGGTAAAAACGAACAATGCATCTTTTACAGAAAATCTGAATGGACTTTCTGGCCAACCCAATACCCATGTGGTGTATTTAGCATCTGCCTCTCCCACTAGAAGGTAGAGACCATTTGGTTCTTTTTTTTTTTAATTTAATTATTTATCTTTAGAGGGGAAGGGAAGGAGGGAGAGAAATATCAATGGGAGAGAAATATCAATGTATGGTTGCCTCTCGTGTGCCCCCTGCTGGGAACTGGCCTGCAACCCAGGCGTGTGCCCTGACTGGGAATCGAACCACGATTCTCTGGTTCACAGGCCCGCACTCAATCCACTGAGCTACACCAGCCAGGGCTCTCATTTGGTTCTTTTTGGCATGCCCACAGTGAGCATGGAAAAGTGCTCAGCACATAGTAAATATTCAGTCAGTGTTTGCTGAATTTAATGAAACGAACAGGCTTGTGGGGTGAAACTAGTGTTGTCCCCACTTTAGAGATGAGAAAACTGGGCCGGAGGAGGTACAGCAGGGTGGGGCCCCGTGTTAGGGCGAGCAAGTGCAAGGTCAGCCTTTACTTTTGGAGGGAGGGTCTCCTTACGTTTTACACTTTAAGTAACTGTCTTGCCCACCCGAGCTCCGACCTTCAGGTGAAGGCCACAGAGCTTCCAACTGCCAGACCCCAGGGTGGCCCCAGCTCTGCCAGGTCTTAAAGCCCTAGGTCTTCATCAGGAGGCAGTACTGCTGAGGCCACCTGTCACCTGTCTTGGTCCCTGCTGCTTCCTCAACTCAGCACAGAGCCAGCTCAGTGTTTTGTGTAGAATGAATGAACAAAGTCCCGTCCTCACGCCCCCTTCAGCGGCTGCGCCAGAGGATGGCGGTAACAACCCTCCTGCCGCTTTGCGGAGAAGGGCCCGGGTGGAAGGGGTGGAGCGCCCGCGCCCAGCCTGAGCACCTGGAAGGAGCTGAGGAAGATCTCAAAGCCGAGTTTGGCGAAGCGCAGGTGGCCCCGGGCCTGTTCCTCTGTCACGGGAGCAAACACCACCTCGTGGACACCCAGCAAGGGCACCAGCGTCAGCATGGAGCGAGCCAGCCTAGGGGGAAAGGGTGGCAGCTGTGCTGTGGCCCCGGGTCCCCATCTCCAGCCTGGCCCTCAGTCCCTACTTATCCCCCTCCCTTCCCTACCTCAACCGGTAGTCCCGGTAGCGCATCTGCCGTGTCCTCAGTTTGGACACGAGGATGCCAAGAATGCGGATAAAGATGAAGAAATTAATCTGCGGGGAGAGAGAGAGGCTGAGCCCTCCGGATCCTGTTCTAGGAGATACAGGGTGGCGCCCCTCTTCCCAGGATAGGAAATCCCTAAAGACGGCCTGGAGGAGGCAGGGCCGGCCGTACCAAAATAGCCAGGAGGATAGGGGTGCGTATGATCCACCAAATGGCCTTGACCTCGTTCCGCTCCCAGCACCTGCAGGAGTGGTTGTAAAGCTAAAGGGTTGAAACCGCTGGAGGCGCAGGTCAATTATTCACTCGCCAGGCTCCGCCCCTCTCCCTCAAGGCCACACCCACATTCTTTAAAGCCCGCCTGTTACCAAGCCGGCCCCGCGCTCATCCCGCCCCTTCCAGTAGTCCTCGAACAGTCTTTCCCAGCTGCCATTTCTTTACACCCCCACCCACCCCGCCCCTCCAAGCCCCCAGAAGCCATCAGAACCACCCCGCGTTTCCATCACACCCGCCCACCTGCCTCAAAGCCCCGCCCACCTCCCAGGCTAGGCCCCGGACCCGCGACTCACTGCGTGTCCTCGTACAGGTACCTGACGATCACCCAGGGAATGACGAAAAGCGCGGGGGCCCCTGTGCAGACCCCGACCCCCGCCCCCCACCCCGCCGCAGCTGTCAGCACGTGCACGGGCCCCGCCTGGCCCAAGACCCGCGGCATTCCCCGGCCGAGGTGGGGAGGCAAACGCCTGCAGAGAGGAAGAGACTCCCCGAGACAGACAAGCAGGGTAGTCGGGGCGCGTTGGTGCACCGGGCTGGGCAGGGGACAGGGTCGGGGCTCACCCCAGCCGAGGAGCAGGTAGCAGCGGAAGTGGCCCCCCTTGGGACCTCCCACGAGCACCAGGAGGCTGTGCAGGTAAATGCCCTCCACCAGTAGCCACGTGTAGCTGGCGCCCACGCAGTACTGGGTCACGATCTGGGCCGTTCTGCAGGTGGCTATAGCCTAAGGGGTGGCCAGACATGGATGGGGAGGGGCGGTCAGAGCTGCGGGTGTCCCCAAGGTCTCCTCCACCTGGTCGTCTTTCCACCCCATTTCTTTCTCTCTCTCTCTCTCTGTCTTTCTTTTTAAGATTTTATATATTTATTTTTAGAGAGAGGGAAAGGAAGGGAGAGAGAGAGGGAGAGGAACATCAATGTGTGGTTGCCTCTCGCGCGCCCCCTACTGGGGACATGACCTGCAACCCAGGCATGTGCCCTGACTGGGAATCCAACCCGCAGCCCTTTGGTTCACAGGCCCATGCTCAATCCACTGAGCCACACCAGCCAGGGCCCACCCCTATCTGTTGTCCTCCAATATTCTCCCACTCTACATTCCCGAAGGACAGTACTTGTGGCTGGTTTCCCACTCTAACCTCTTAAACAATTGGTATCTTCCATCTCGCTATCAAAGTTTTCCCAGACCCTCCCAAATCTGGCCTCTCTCCTTCTGAGAAATGAACTCACCTACTCCACCTCTCCAAAGGTTTCTTCCACCCCATCACCCCTTACCCACCCACACACGGATTCCCCCGCCCCACGGCGTCCTAACAGCTGGAGTGGGCCAAGCGGCTACAGGATAGTTTTTCTCATCTCTGCCCTCAGCCTCTGGTCTCTCTCACCTTGTCTCTTAGGAACAAACAGGAATCTATCACTTCCCCCCCCCCCCCATCAGCTGCTTTCTCCCATCTTGTCTCCTCCTCACCTCCAGCAGAAGACTCTCCCATTGGTGGAAAGTCCCATGACTGGTAATACAGTGAAAGAGAATGGAAATTTCCAATAAAGTGATGGGGTCAGCAATGGAGGGGGCTGAGTTGGGAGTCCCTCTCCAAAAGTATTTGGAGTGCTCAAGAGACAGAAAAACTTAGAGTGTACGGGGTAGCCACTAGAAGGGGAACCGCCTAGCCTACTACAGCGGCAGAATCGCAGTCTGTGGAGCAGAAGGACGACGCTCACCTGGTTCCACAGAACGGGGGCCTGGTCCCCAGGGGAGGGGCCGAGCGGAGGCAGCAGCCGGTCTCGGGTGAGGATGGCTGCCGCCCGCAGCAGGAAAGATGTGAACAGATTGATGTGGATGTAGTTTCGAGTGCAGTGCAGCCGCCTGCGGGGTCGGGAGGCGGTCTAGGGACTCCTGGAGACCTGTCCTTGGCCACACAGAGCCCCTTAAACCACCTCCCAGCCCTTCTTCCCACAGAACCACCACTGGGCGGGAGCTCGTTGCGGGTGGAGGCTTGACCACCCCATCTTACTCGCCAAACTAAGGCTCAGTCTCTGCCTCTGCCCCTCACTGGGGGGTGGGCTGGGGGGTCCCACCTGAAGAAACCCAGGATGAGCAGAGCTAGCAGCAGCGCGGCCAGGGACAGGGAGTAGCCCACGGTGTAAACGACCTGGAGCCGCTCCAAGATCCGCCTCTGGTCCTGGGGAAGGAGGGGAAGACACAGGAAGAGAACTCGGCTTCTTCCCCAGGACCAGAAAGGGGCCAGACAGATTTCTGCTCTTCTCGCCCAACACCTCAATTTTCTCTTGAGGATCCAAGTCCCCTTGTCTGAGTGGGGCTAATGCCACCACTCAGCTCCAGGGCTGGACGTGAGACCAGCCAATCAGAGCATTCTAACACCCCCACACTCTCCTACAGAGCGAGTAGTCCAGGGTGGCCATTGGACCCAAACCATTAAGAGTCCTCAGTCCTGTGAGTTTGGAGCCAGGGGGTACTTAAATATTGAGGGGTTTACTTTGTAAATTGTGTGATTGCTTAACTATCACGCTGTACACCTGGAACCAATATAAATAATATTGCATGTCAACTGTAAATGAAGAATAAAATTCCCCAAAAGGCAGTCCTGGGACATTATGCTGGAGCTATTGAGAACAAAGCTCAGTCCCCCCACAGTGTTGCCTGGTGGGCAGGATATGAGCCCAGTGTTAATGGGGAAAACCTTTTCCACTCCACAGAAAAGATGAGACCAGCAAAGAGAAAAATATAGACACAATATGGTGAGCAAAATATATATATATATATATTTCCAACAACATAGTTCCAGCACCTAGATCCAGCTGCACCTGAAGCTGTAAAGTAAATACATTTTATTTCCATCAAGCGAGTGTAAGTTGAGTTTCTATCACTTGGAACCCTGAATCGTGAGCAATACAAGGGGTTCAGGCTTGGTCCGAGGGGGCTGCCTCTTTACCTCTCCCTGGACATCCAGCCTGAATCCCTCACCTCTTCTTACCTGGAAGGTCCCATTCTTGTCTGGGTTCTCACACTGAGAATGGTCTCTCCAAGATCCCCATTGGCCATCACTGCCACACTGGCGAAGGACAAAGCCTGCAGCCACTGTGGGGAATTGAGGGAGGGGATCAGAGGCACAGAGAGAGAGGGAGACAGAACAACGATTGTGAGACTAAGGCAGGGAGAGACAGCCAATGTGATGGTGACGGGGATAGGCCCTCAATTATGTGGAGTTTTACACGGCATTGATTTCATATTCATAAGAAGCCTATAAAGTGGGTACTATCATCAATCCCACAAAGAAGTTAAACTGCCCTGGACTGCATAGCTAGTTAGGAAAGGAACTCCAGGATGCCCAGAGACATATTCAGAAGAAGGAGAGAAAATAAGAACCGGGTGGTCCTCGGACAGGTGGAGACGGAGAAGGGGCATTATCAGGCAGAGGCAGGATCAGGGCGGTCCAGCCAGTGCTGGACAGTCGGAGGGGGGGAGATACCTAGCTGGAAAGAGGGAAGCAAGAGATGGGGCATAGGTGAATTTCGGGGAAATGGTGTCTGGGGCAAGAATTAGGAGCTGTTTGTGTCAGAAAGGGCCCGCAGTGCAGGGAGCACCTCACCCTGATGGTGCCAGGGCAGGTACCAGGGGCAGGACGCACGGGCAGTGGTATTGGGCGCAGCGTAGTCCCAGCAGACGTACATATCGAAGGACCCATTACATGCGAGGCCTGGGGGCGGGGCGTGGGGGCCAGAGGTCAGGTGTACCTACCGCACCACGCCCCTTACACCCACAAGCCCTGCCCTAGGCCCGCCCACCTGGCTCCGCCCACAAGACCCCAAGGCCCCGCCCTCCCACAGCCCTACTCGGGGCTCTACACCGAGCAAGTTCCCTTCGCAGGTGCCTCCCACTCCGCTAGGCCCTTCCAGGGCTCCACCCCCAAGTCCCTTTGCAGGCCACTTCAGGTTCCACTCACCCAGTGCAGCACCCCCGAAGACCCCGCCCATTACAAGCTTCTTCCCAGCCTTCTCAAACTAATCTGAGCTGCCTCGCGCTCAGGTTTAGGCCCTTCCCACCGAGGCCAAGCCCACCCAGGCCTCCCCGACCCAACCCGTATCTGCGTCCCGGACAACGCTATCAGGCCCTGCCCTTTAGTCCTAGGACCGCCCCAAGCCCACCCCGCCGAACTCTAGCCTTTCCCGTCCCCCCAGCCCACCCCCTCCGCCTCCTCTCCAGTCACACCTGCTGGGGGCTCCGCGGCTTCCAGCGTCTCCTGGCACTCCCAGCGGTAGCGTTCCCAGCGCTGGTACAGCTCCCCCGCCGTCTGCCCCTCGGAGCCTGTCTAAGGAAAAAGAGAAGGGAGGACCCCCACCCCCCGCCGACCTCTGCTCCCACCCAGGCTGCGTGGTTCGTGTGGGCCAGAAGCCCTGGAGGGACTTGGAGGGGCTGTCCTGTCTTGGGTGGCAGAGAAACCTCTTCTGTCTCTTGAGGGGTGCCTAGAAACCACCAGGGGAGTTAGGGGGCAGGAGGAGAAGGGGGACTGAAAACCTTCAGGAAAAGCAGGGGAAGTGGTGGCTGGAAATCATCGGGAGGGTTTGCGAAGGAAAGAGGAGGGATTGGAAACCACCATCAGAACTCGAATCTGGACAAACGGACCAGTCTTCCCCCTTCTCTGCAGTGGAGGGAAGACTTAAAACCGGCCCCAGACCCCCCTCCAAGCCTTGAACTCTTGGGGCTGCTCGGGTCCTCACCTCCGCCCTCCGGAGCAGCGGCCCCCACAGCGAGAGCAGCAGCAGCGGCCTCCAGGGTGGACGGCTGGGCATGGCGCGGGCGGCGAGGGTCAGGGCACGCGGGGGCAGCCGGCCTGGGGGGTCGGAGCCAGGGTCAGGGGTCAACACCCCCCCCCCCCCCGCGCTGACCCCAGCCCCAGCGCCACCCAACTCCGGAGTCATACACGCAGACTCCGAGGCAGCGCCCCCTGCCGGCCATGCGCGTAATGATATGGGGGGAGAGTGGGAGAGACGCGTGGATGGGGGGTGAGGCTGCGATCCGACACGTGATCCCCGGGCCCGCCCCCGGTTGTCACCGAAGCGCAGCAGCCTCGCGGAAAGGGGAGGGGGTTGTTTGCCGAGGGCGTGGTTGCCCTAGAGCTGCGCCCGGAGGAAGTGCTAATGTCACCCCGAGTCTGGACGTGGAGGCTCCGGGGAACCTGGGGGTGTCCTGCAGAGTCACAGAAGCCGGCGGGCGCGGAGCTTGAAACGACTCTTGGAGTTGCCACTCTCGGAGTGCAAAGGGTGTTCAAATCACAGCCAGAAACCCGACCTGATAAAACTTTCCCCGCTGTGCATAAAGCCCAGAGTGCACGGGACATCCCTCTGCTGAGGCACTGGAGAGGCGGACTTAGGTCTTAGGTCTAAGTCCTAAGACCGCGGGCTTAGGTCTGCAGGGGGCCCCCTGCCTGCAGATCTGCCCCACTCGGAACAGCCCCCACCCAGCACCAGGCGGGGAGAGGGGGGCAGGGGGCGTCTCAGACCAGCCCACGGGCAGCAGTCAGTCAAATTAGGGAGGCACGGCCTGGACCAGGGACTAAAAGGCCGAGAAACGGGCAAAAATATGGGCTGGGAGGTGAAGAGGAGATAGAGGCGTGGAGACAGACCAGGATGGGAAGAGAGGCAGAGGTTACAGAGCTAGGTAGAAGTGACAGAGATTGGGACGATTCGGAGAGACAGACAGACAGGAGGTGAGAGGGCGGGGCACAGGCTAAGAGAGAGGGACCCCAAAACTTGAGGGGGCCACGGGGGTAGGGGGGCTGGGCTTGGATTGGGGGAGCCCTCACCGGTCCTGCTGCCGCCTCCGCTGCTGCCTCCACTGCCCCGCCTGGGCTCTGGAAGAGGCGACGGCCTGTGGTGGTGGGAGGGGGCGGGGCCAGGGCTGGCGGCGAACGGGGACGGGGAGCAGGGGGCCAGTCGCCTGTGAGAGTCCCAGTCACTCAAGGTCACGTGGGAGAGCAGTAGTGCAGTCTCTCACACCGTCCCACCCAGACATCGCCTGCAGAGTCTCAGGCAGTCACGGAGCCACACACATGGATGGTATCACACACGGTCCCACTAACAGACAGAGAGGCTCAGCACAGAATGCCACACCCTGCTCCTCACAGGACATGTCCCTCACGCGTGTTCACAGCTGTGCAATGTACAGTCCCATGCAGAGAGCCCGGGTCCTCGCCCCCAGGTTGACATTCGTCCACAGGGACACACAGCCATACATCCTACTGCAACTTTCCAGGGCTCCAGCGACGCTGTGTGAATCACACACGTTCACACAGCCACCAGGCCACGTCACGGACACCGCTTGGGGCGCACTGGCCTGTGTGCCCCCTGAAGAAAGGCCCAGGGCATCTCTGCATTGCCAGTGTCACTCGGCACAGGTTTGGGCATGGAGCAGAAAGGCTCAAAGAATGGTTGTTGTTTAAATAAATGCAGTTTCATGGTTCCTCACACAGCCCTGTAACCCTTCAGTGACACAATAGGTAACTCACAAGGTCACACAGCCATGCCCATGACCTCTCCCCTGGCATTTCACACACTTCACATAGTCCCATCACCACCCCAGTGACACCCCGTCCCAACTGTCACCGAGGCACACACTCTCGCAGACTCCCCGCAGCACACCGTCAGGCTGTCACCCTCACACGGTCACCCCCAGTGCCGTGGGGGTGCACCGATACACAACTCTCTCCATCACAGCCTCTCCCACACTTGGAAGTCACACAGCATCACCCCACGGGCCCCCAGGGACCCACAGCCTCACTTGGCCTCCGGGCCACAATCACCACTGACGTCCGCATCTCACCGTCCCTACTTCCATTTGCCCTAAAATACGAGGGGCATCTGTACATGGGGGGGGGGGGGAGGCTTAGAACCGGAGTCCCAGCTCTTGGCCTTCTCAGGGCTCTCGGCTCCTTTTAATACAAACTACCAGTGGGTACACATTCATCATGCTATCAACATTCGAGAGCACACACTCCCCTGGGACCTGAGGGACAAGTGGGTCAGAGGTGAGTCTGTCCATTTTTCAGAGGGAAAACTGAGGCCTAGAGGCCCGAGGAGAGGCAGGGAATAAGGGGGGGGGGCGTGAGGTCCAGCGTCAGAGGCTGGAAGGAAAGGGAGGCAAGGCTGGGGGGGGGCAACACGGGGGCGACACGGGGGCATCCTGATTTCCTGACCTCCAGATGGCCTCCCCGCTCTTTGCCCCACATTCCTGGCGCCCTTTGGGTCCTGGGAAAGGCTCCGTCCGTGGGGTGGAGAGGGGAAGGAGTCTGAGATTGCCCAGTACCTCGGGGAGAGGCTGGGGGTGGGAGGGAGTCTCTCCTTGGTCCCCAGGGAACCTGGGGGGCGTCTCTCT
This sequence comes from Artibeus jamaicensis, assembly GCF_021234435.1. Lineage (NCBI taxonomy): Eukaryota > Metazoa > Chordata > Mammalia > Chiroptera > Phyllostomidae > Artibeus > Artibeus jamaicensis. The sequence goes on from NW_026521297.1 coordinate 1,706,623, forward strand.
GCTAGGGCCAGGAAGGTGGGGGGGGAGGTTGGAACAGGGGAGGGAAGAGCCTAGGAGGGAGGGGAAGCAGTGGAGAGAATCTGAGGTGGTAGAGAAAGAGGAAAAGAGACCAAAGATCAAGAACAGGGACAGGGACAGGAAACGACAGAGATGAGAGAGACCGAGAGACAGAGACAGGAAGAAAGAAATCGAAACGGACAGAAATACACAGAGAACAAAAAAAGAGGAACCAGGGGCCCTGGCTGGCATGGCTCAGTGGATTGAGCGCCAGCCTGTGAACCAAAGGGTCACCGGTTCTATTCCCCGTCAGGGCACGTGCCTGGGTTGCAGGGGCCAGGTCCCCAGCAGGGGGCGCCTGAGAGGCAACCACACATGGATGTTTCTCTCCCTCTTTCTCCGTTCCCTCCCTCTCTAAAAATGAAGCCGAGATAGAGACATTGAGAGATGGAAATGGGATGGAAATGGGGAGATGAAGATGAAGAGGGGCGGAGGGAGAGGGGGTCTGAAATATGGGGCCCTGAAGAGAGATGAGCAAGGCAGGAGCTGCACGAGCGCCATGCTGGGCTCAGAGTCCCGAGGCGCTCCACCACGCCTTCCCGGAGAACGCAGAATAGAACAGCGCATAAAGTGGGGGCATTGGGGGCGGGCCGGGGGCAGGAGGGGAGATGCCTGGGTCCCTGTCTGGCCCCCTGTCCTTTCCAGCTCTCCCAGGGTCCTCTGCAGGCTCCTGGGACCTGGGGAGGGGGCAGCATGGCCTCCCCAGTTCCTATGCTCAGGGTTTCAGGAAACTGCAAACAGAGGAACAGCCGTGCCCTTTCCCTCACCCTTCTCCTTCTCCGCTGTCCGTCTCTCTCTCTCTGGTTCGAATCCCCCTGCCCCCTTGTTCTCTAAGCTCACACTCGGTTTGTCTGTCTTCCTCTCTGGCTTGCCGGGCTATCTTTTCTCTCCATCCCACGCCCCCACCCCCACCCCCAGGTTTCATTCTATCCCTCTGCTTATTTCTCTTGCTCTCTCACCTCCAGATCAGACTCTTTTTGCCTGTCTTTAAACTTCCTCCTTTCTCTTCCCCTTTCCCCCATCTTCTCACTGCATGCCTGTCTGTCTGTCTGTTTCTCTCCCTCCATTGCCCTGGTTCTGGGTTTCTAGCCTGTGTTGTCCTCTCCCTCCACCTCCCAGCGAGGAGCAGGCAGTGCCCCCACCCGAGGATGCCATGTGGGGAGGAAGCTGGAGGGCCTGTGCCTCCCCCATGGGGCTGCCCAGCCAAGCAGAGCCCGAGGGAGCAGGCAGAGGCCTGGAGGGTCAGCAGATGGTGCAGGAGAAATGAGGCAGAGAAGGATGGGGAGAGCGGGTGCCCCACGGGGACTGAGACCAGAAAGGGAAGGCTGAGCGGGCCCCCTGAGATTCAGGACTGCTGAGAGGAGGTCGGACAGATGGAGACCCAAAGAGAGAGACACGCACAGAGACAGAGAGATACAGAGAGTGAGAGACAGCAATAGAGAGACGGGCTGAGAGAGACGTACTCACAAACATGGGGACCCAGGGACAGGCAGAGAGAGATGGAGGCTGAGGCCTGTGCCACGGGGCCCAGGGAGACAGAGCGACAGTGCTCCGGGGACAGGGACGCGCACAGTCACACACAGTCCAGAGGAAGACAGGAACCCAGAGACAGGGGCCTAGAGAGAGAACCACCGTACAACACGGCGTCTGAGAGAGAGACAAGGATCCGAAAGACACGGAGACGTAGCGACGTGACGCCCAGCCAGACGGAAACGTGGAGAAACACAGACGGGGACCCAGGGAGAGGGAGCGAAAGGTGGGGGAAGACGCCCAGGGAGATGAGACCCAAGACGCAGGCATCCAGAAAAACAGGTGGAGATGGAGAGATGGGAGGGAGGGAGAGATGGGGAGAAAGAGGGACTTGGGATGCAGAAAGATAGATGTGGGGGTAAGAACTCTCTCAGACACGACCCCACAAAGGCAAGATGCCCCGCTCCCCTCGCCCCCTTCTGGACGGGGGTGGGCAGTGTCCCCCCACCTAGCCTCCCCTCCCCCCTGCAGCACGTCTCCATAGAGACCTCCCCAGATCCGGAGGACAAATATTATCCCGGCCAGAAACTGCGGGTCTGTGTTGACATAATCTCGTGCTGGTGGGGTGGGGGCTCCAGGGGCCCGAGAAGCCAGGATGGGGGCAGCAGAGCAGAGGGGCGCTCGTCTGGAGCCTCACAGCCAGTTCCGACCTTCCCCCACCTCCAAATCGGGGTGCAAACCTCCCTGCCCTGGGGGGAGCCCCTGAGAAACTTGTAGCCTTGGCTGCCCCCTGGTGGTGGCGGCGGGTGAGCCCTGAAGCCCGTTTCCTAGCTCAAGGAGAGCAGGCTGGTCTAAGGCATTTTCCTCCAGGTTTCCATCGTAGAATCTGGCTCCTTCCCCCCCCCCCCCATCCGCAGCCCCTGCTCTGGCCCAGGGACCACCTTTTCCAGGTCTTCCAGATTCGGGCCTCTCTCCCCTCCATCGCTCCGCAGCCCCGCCCTCCAATAGGACAGCGAGGTAGAGTGGTCATGCTAAACCAGACCCTGTTCCACCCCTGCCCAGAACCTGCCATGGCTCCCCAGTGCCCTCAGGAGAAAGGCTCGGGCTCCTCTCCACGGCCTCCGAGCCCTTCTTTCCATGACTTTTTAATTCTTCAAACTCTTCCCGGAGCGCCCACCAACCTTGGCTCTAACAGTTCTCTCTGCTTCCAATGCCTCTGCCCACGTTTTTGAGTCCTCCCAGCCCATCTCAAAGTTAGCTCATTCATTCATTCAACAAATAATTATTTTCCCTCCTGGACTGTGAGCTCTGTGAGGGCAGGGCTGCAGCTGGCTCAGTCACTCTGGGTGCCCAGCATCGGTGGCACAGACCAGGGTCCCATTCATTTGGGGTACAGGGTACCTATCAGGGCCTGGGCGTGGCCATGCTGGGGGCCTGGGTGGAGGCAACAGCCCCTGTCCTGGCCCCATGGAGAGCCTGGGCACACACCCAAATAGGGAGACAGACTAACAGAAGAGAAATGCAAAGAAAGAATGAGCCATAAAAGGGAAAAAAGAAGCTGAGAGAAAAGCAAAGTCAAGATTAATAGTAGTCATGGTAATAATAATAATAATAATAGGTACCAAATAATGTGCATTTTACATGTATGTGTCTCATTTAATCCTCATAACAGACTCTCAGCAAAAGTATTTGCATCTCTCTTTGCCAGAGGAAGAAACCGAGGTTCAGAGAGGGTACGTAACTTGCTCAGGGTGACGTAGCTCGTAAGCGATGGACCAAGGACCCAATTTCCAGAGACAGACACAGCGAAGAGAGAGGAAGGCAGCATGGAGAAGGGAGACTAGAGGCACAGGGAAAAGACAAAGCACGTCCCCTACCCTCTAGCCTCCTCCCCGTACCTGCCCATGAAAGCCCTTGTAATAACACCAGCTCCATTAGCTGTACTCAAAGCCCCTGCGCGGAGCACTTAACCGGCATGAGCTCACGGAACCTGCTCTTCTTCCCTGGGAAGTGAGTGCTGGGATGACTCCCACTTTGCAGAGAAAGAAAAGCCAAGCTACTTGGCCAAGGGCACTGTGTCCCCATGAATCCTGACACCCTAAGGGCAAGGCCTAACTCATCTTTGTGTATCAACCCCCTATACTTTATTTTTATTTATTTTTATTTATCTTTAGAAGGGAAGGGAAGGTGAGAGGAAGAGAAATATCAATGTATGATTGCCTCTCGTACATCCCCTGCTGGGAACTGGCCTGCAACCCAGGCATGTGCCCTGACGGGGAATCAAACTGTGATCCTTTTATTCGCAGGCTCACGCTCAATCCACTGAGCCACAGCAGCCAGGGCTCAACGCCCATACTTTCTGCACACACAGGCTTCCCGCCTAAACTACTGCTGGCGGTTCCCTCAGCCACACCCTGGTTCTACAGCCCCCCTCCCCCCGCATGTGGATCACCCAACGGCTGGGCCCCCACAGTCCTCTGGGGACACTTGGGAGCAGCCCTCAGCACCCTGCCACCTGCTGCAGAGTTCCATATGCAGGAGTCTGATGTCCCCTCTCCTGGAATCTGAGCTCATCAAGGTGGAGGTTGGGAGAAATGGGAGGCCTGAAACGTGAAATCCTGCTTTGCTTCTGTCGGTAACACAATTAGCTGTGATCGTAGAATGATGGCCTGCATCAATTTTGGTCATCACTTGAAACCCATTATTGATTGCCAAAATTAATACAGGGAAACCTCACTAACATGGAGTTGGGAGGCCAGAAGGCGGAGCGCTGGAACGGTACTGCTTGACGTCAATTACAGGAAGTTGTCAATCTCACATCCCACTAGAAGAATGTCCTGGAAAAGAAGCATCAGTCATAGGACCCAGCAGAAGGTTCACCCTGCATCTCCTGCTGGAAATCCACTACCCCGGCAGCTTAGCCAATGAGAAACGGTCACCCCCCTACTCTGGCTCTTCTCCAACGGACTTTCATTCAAAAGAACCCCTCCCAGCTTCCTCCTTTTTCTCCATAGAATAACATTCCTCCTCTCTGTTGGTTGGACTTGCCTCTGGCTTTTGTTGTCGTTTGCTTGTCCCAAACTGCAATTCCTTGCTGTTCCCAAATGAAGCCATTTTTTAATTTTTTGCTGGTAAAATAACTTCTGTTTTTAAAGTCAGTAGAACCTTGGTGCCTCTGGGAGGGACCTAGTAAGCATTCACTGGGATATAAATAGGGGTTGCTATCATTTCTGTGTGCCTACTGTGTGCCAGGCACTGTACTCATGTGTGATTTACATCTGTGGCCTCAGTGGGGCTTGGGTACAGTGACGAACAGCCAACATCTTCCCACAGCCTTCCAGACCGTACAAAATCTGGCAGGGCCTGTTCATTACCTTCCTGACTGCATCTACTTCTGAAGCTTCATTCTCCCCAGGCCCCCTGTCACCCCAGGTACCTCCCACTACACCTGGCTCCGGGCCTTCGCACTTGCTGTTTCGCCTTCCTGGAAACCTCCCTCTGGCAACTCCATGTGTGATTACTTCCTTCTCGCTATTCACATCTAACCTCAGTTATCCCGTCCTTGTATAGCTCTTCCCTGGCCCCAGTCTCTCTAAATGAGCCTCTCCCTCCTGTCTTTGATCTTATCATCCTGACGTATTTCTGTAGTACTGGGATCTGAAATGATCTTACCAGCTCCGTGTCTGTTTGTTCATCTGGAGCACGGAGGTGAACATAACGCTCGGCTCTGGCCGGGTAGCTCAGTGGGTTGGAGGGTCATCCTGATGCTTGAAGGTCGTGGGGTCCAGTCCCCGGTCGGGACTCACACAGGAGTCAGTCAGTGAGGGCAGGAATGCATGGAATGACAAACTGCTGTTTCTTTCTCTCTCTCTCTCTAAAAATCAATACAGTTTAATTTTTTTAAAGAAAAGAAACTAAAGCTCTCGGGGAAGAGAACTGAGTGCTTGGTACATAGTAGATGCGCAATAAATGTTAGCTATCATTACTTGTTTTTATCGAGTATGGTGGCTTACCTCTTCCGAAAACTGAAAGATACAGGAGACTAGGTTACTTCTGAAATTCCAGGACCTAGGACAGAGCTTGGCACAAGGTAGGCGCTCAGTCAATATTTTTAAATGAATGAAAGAGGTGGGCTCGAAAGGACCTCCTGCTTTCCAGGCTTGGAAACTGACTCTAAAGTCACAAGGAGAAAGTGGCGGACTCAAGCCCGGATCAATCTGGTTCCGAGGCCCTGTGCATCCAGGGTCTGCCTGTGTTTCCAGGGGGAAATCTAGCCCCATTTTGGGCTCTCGTCCCCTCCCTACAAAACACGGGTCATGTCTAGGGGCTGACCCTCAACTGGGGGTTTTGGTCCGTTATTCTTTAGATCCAGTGCCAGATATTCTACCCACCCCTCTCCCCCCAACCTAGCGCCTGCCTGCGACTGACACCACCAGCCGCCCTGGCGTCAGAGCTGGACCTGTGTCAAAACCCGGACTGGATAATGAAGTTGTGGGAGATGCGGGCTGCAAGGGGAGGAACTAAGGGGCGGCTGATATGAAAGTGCAAGGAGGAACGGACTTGCGGGAGGGGCCGAAGCTCAGTGGACTGAGGTAATCCTGTAGGAAGGCCGGGTCGAGGGCTCTGGGCGAAGCGTTATGGTCCCCGGTGGATTAAGGGTCTGTGCCAAAGGCTCTGGGCGCGGGAACAGAACGCTGCCTCCCCCAGGATCTTGGGGGTGGAGTTAGGACCCCTGAGGGCGGGTCTAGATCTAATAAACAAGGGCTCTAGGAACTAAGCTGGAATAAGAGTTCCAGGGCGGAGCTAGTGGATATCTGGGTGGATTTAAGATCCTAGGGTCGGGTTCTAGTCTTGCAAGGGGGCTTTCGAGAAATCTGGTAAAATATTGGGGAGAACGTTTTGGGGATTTGGGAGTGTCTTCCTCCTCCTCTTCTTCTCCGAGTCGGGGCTAAGCTTAAGGCTGCAAAGCAGGGAGTGCCCTGCCCCTTCCAATCTTTCTGTGTCCCTATTGGCCAAGGGGCCTGCGCGACAGGCTCTCATTGGTCCTGAACAGGCAAGGCGGGGGTCTAGAGAGAATTCGCAGCGATTGTGGGCGGGATCAGACTGTACCGGGGAATCTCAGCCCAACCAATCCCGGCCCGGGGATTGTGTTGGGGTGGGGGGGTCGCCTTGCAGGGGGTGTCCCTACTCCCCCTTTTCGAGCATTCTGAGAGATGACCCCGGTGCCAGGCCCGGCGCCGGCCGCCTGATGCCAGGCAGGCCGAGCTGGGGATGCTGGAACGGAGGGTGTTGCTATGGCAACGGGAGGCAGGGCCTGGGGGGGGGACCGGGCCCGGGCTGGGGCCGGGGGTGCCGGCGGTGGCTGTGGCGGGGCGATGGCGGAGCGAGGCCCGGCCTTCTGTGGCCTCTACGACACGTCCTCGCTGCTTCAATACTGCAACGGTGAGACCCCTCTACACTTCCGACCCTGACCCTCCCCAGGGATGGACCCATCTCCTCCTGCCCCAACCTCCTGCTTCCAAGTCCCCATCCTCACCCCTTGTTGAAGATCTCCATTTCTCCCCCAGAAGGACCCTGAACCCCAGAGCAAGGTCCCTGATCCCCAAAGCTCTGATCCCAGTCCCCCACCCGCTTCCATCCTCCTCCTCCTCTCCCCAGGGGTGTTGAAGAGGAGAAGGCCTGGAGGTCTGGAACTCTGTCCTCCCAACCCCTTCTCCTCCCCCTGGGACCCCCCCTCCCCGCTTCTCCCTGGCAGAGGGACAGACAGATTAGGGGGAGGTGCGATTTGGTGTTGGCTTGTGCACTGGGTGTGGGGCGCGGTAGGGAGGGGAAGACTTTGCCTCTGCTAACCCCCACCCCCTAAATCCTTAGGCCCCGCCCCTCCCATCCATTAGGACGCACTTCTCCCTAGACAAATGAGTATGATACCAGGAGGACCATAGCGGATGGCAGGCCCAGATGAGGGCAGCTGGAGGCAGAGGAGAGGGGAGATGGGAGGAGACATGGGAAGTGGGGGCTGGTCTCTGGGTAAAAGTGGGGGAATGGTCTAGAGAGATCAGAGAACTTGAGTCATGGGGGTGGGAAGGTGGGGGGGGGGAGGCAGGCCAAGGCCCCAGAATGCTGCTGGCCTCTCCGGGTGGGGACTGGAGGGCAAAGGGGAAACCCCTTCCATTCCACTCAGAAGGCCCTAAGAAGTGACCCTCTTCCAGTTTAGAGGCTCACACACCCCTGTGCCAGGGACCACTAGATGGCAGAGGGCCAGCGCGTTGGTTCCTTTTGCCCTTCTTTACCCTCTGAGGGGCAGGATGACAGGGTGCTTAGGCCTGGATCCGGTACCTTTTCTGCCACCGAAAGTCTGTGTGTCAAGTAACTTTGACTCTCTGAGCCTCAGTCCCTTCCTCCCTACTTCTCCTAAAATGGGTATACTAACTAGTACAGCTACCAGGTTGCCAGGAGCGTTAGGTACCATAAAAATGAAACATGCTACGAAGCGTTTTGCTTGAACAGCGCCTGCCACATGTAAGCCGGCTGTAGCACATCTCTTGTTTTGGGTAGTATTATTAATGGCAGGTAAGAGGGGGCTCGATCTAACGATGTGATTGGGCCCCCTAGCCCCTCACCTATTGGCTTGTGATCTTTGGAGAGTTTCTGCACATTCTTTCAAACCTCCGTCCTTAGTTTCACTCCTTTGTATGTGAGATGCCAGCGGACCCCGAGATTCTCTCCTCTTGAGTTCCAAGCTCTGACAGCTACCTCCCTCCGACCTTGGGAGGCCCCCACCTTCCTCTGCAGGTCCAGGCGCAGGACCAGGGGCGCTGGGGGTGGGGGCAGGGCGGGCGAGGCCCAGCCAGCGATTGGGCAGCGCGGGAGGGAGGGGTGGGACGGACCGCTGCACTGCGGAGCCCAGCGGACGGGCGGGGCAGCCTACCGCTGCGGGGTGGCCGGTGCGACCTCCACGCCCTGTCCCTGTTAACGCTACCACCTTTAAATCCACCCGACCGGGAGCCAGGGCTTCCTCGGTTGTTGCCAGCAATGAGTCTGGGTATGAGCGGTCTGGGGAGAACGGGAAGGGGGGAACCACTTCGGTCCTCCACTCCCCCCCCTCCCATTTCGGGGAAATGGGCGGGAGGGGCGATGGAGGAGTTATTTGGCTGCATCCGAGGGCTGGAAGGAGAGGGAAAGACATATCGGGGGCGTGGATTACAGAAATAAAGGAAGAGAAGAGAGGAGAGAAGCTCCGACCGAAGAAGAGACTTTGCGTGTCTGATCCCCGCATCTCCCTTCTTTGGGTCTCTCGAGTCTGCGATGCGCTGCCTGCAACTCTCTTGTCTGCCGCCAGGGGGCGCAGAAACTCTGTCCTTGCAGCAGGCTCTAGGGTCGAACCCGTTGGTGGGGAGAGAATGAGAGGAGGCACCAGGCATGGCCTTTTCGGCTTGGAAAAGTCTTAGAAACAGAGGGGGAACTTTAGTACCCGCGATAAGTATTGAGAGTCATCAGAGATCAATTCTAAAATGTTTGTGTCACTAGGAAGAGGTCGATATCATCTTTAAAATGTTGATATCACCCGTAAACATTTAGCATCTTAGTCATAGTCTTAAAACTAGAGTCGTGAGGCTCCTGATTCGAAGACTCGTAGAAGAAGGGACTTCCCTAAGGTCACACCTCCAGGGTGCTGAGCAGAGAAGAGTGTGAAGGCAAGGAGAGCCGCGGGGGATTTCCTTCCCCCTCGGAGCCCTCCTCTTGGCCCATCTCCAAGCGTCCCCAGCCCCTGGTTGTGAGAGAGGAAGGGGCGGGGCTGGCCCCGGCTTAGACGCGGGAAGGCTGGAGGGACAATTCGGGCGCTGGAGTTCCCGGTGGTCCTTGCAGCCAGCTCTCCCCTGCGTTCCAGATGACAATTTGTCGGGCACGAGCGGCATGGAGGTGGACGACCGCGTGTCGGCGCTGGAGCAGCGGCTGCAGCTGCAGGAAGACGAGCTGGCGGTCCTAAAGGCGGCGCTGGCCGACGCGCTGCGACGCCTACGGGCGTGCGAAGAGCAGGGCGCTGCGCTGCGCGCGCGGGGTACCCCCAAGGGCCGGGCGCCTCCGCGTCTAGGCACCACAGCTTCGGGTATCTTCGCTAGAACCGGAGGGATGGGCTGGGGAGGCGCCGGGACTCGGGCGTCACACTCACCTGCTTCTGTTCTTTAACTCCATCTCTCTAGTGTGTCAGCTCTTGAAAGGCCTTCCCACTAGAACGCCCCTCAATGGCTCGGGGCCCCCGCGACGCGTGGGCGGCTATGCCACCTCCCCGTCCTCCCCCAAGAAGGAGGCGAACTCCGGGCGCAGGTAAGGCACTGAAGCTGGGATCCCCCGCCCCAGCCTCCTCCAAGACCTTGTGGAAAGCAGAGACAGTTTGCCTGGAGACGGACGGACTCTTGTGCCCGAATTCCAGCAGTGAAAGGAGCCGAGAGGTTCTCGTCCCCTTCAGTCGCCTGCTGGCCTCGAAGACTCCCCTCCTAACTGATCTCTCTTCGCAGCGCCCGCCGCTACTTGTCTCCAGAGCGCCTCGCCTCCGTGCGCCGCGAGGATCCCCGCAGCCGCACCACATCCTCCAGCAGCAACTGCAGCGCCAAAAAGGAAGGGTAAGTGTGGGGGGCGGAGTCATGCCACAGACTCCCTGGGGCTGAGGCCTCGGATAAGCATCGAAAACGATGGGGAATTTAGGGTGATGTACCAGGCCACGAGGTGGTAACTTAGAGCGAGGTCATCAAGTTCAGAATAGGCGGAAGAGTCCCGGAAGTCTGGAGGGACCGATCTGAGATAGTTTGGTCTCAGAGGAAGGTTTGAAGCCAAAAGGCGGAGCCAACATTAAGGGGCGTGGCCAAAAATTTAAGAGGCTGGATTAGAATATAGGATACGTGGATAGTTAGAGTCTCGTGGGTGAGCCAGAGGGACAGGTCAGTAAGGAGCCAGGTTTGTGGGCAGAGCTAATTATTGTAAAGGAAAGTTCCTCTTGAGTCTCAGGGGTGGGACCAACGGCCGAAACCTCAGGGGAGTTTCGGCAGGGAAGGAGGTATGCAGAGGAAGGGCATGATTGGAATTTGAGGGCGTGACCAGAATGTTAACCTGCACAGAAGCAGAACCTGGGGCAGCGGTCACTGGAGCTGCGGCCATGTGGGGGCGTGTCATACACGAGGAGCCGGGCGGGGCCAGGCAGAAATGGGCGTGGCCGTAGGTGGGCGAGATCAAATCTTTGGAGAAGGAGGGATCACATGTCAGCGGTCGTAGTCAGAATGCGGGGACGAGGGTGGAGGGAGCAGCCAATTGTCAAGTGACAGTCAGCTCTGCGGCTGAGTCTGTCAAGAGGGTATGATCAAATGTTAGGTGTGGCCAGCTCCCAGAGGCGGAGCCATACGGATAACCGGGCGGAGTCCGAGACCTATGGGCGTGGTCAGAGTCTAGGAGCCAGAGTAAGGCAGGACCAGGGTTAAAATCCACACATTTAACCCCATTCAAATAATAGCAAACATGTACATAGCCCTGTACAGGCAGTACTCCAGGCTTTACACGAATTGACCAATTTAATTCTCGCAACCACCCCGGAAAGTAGGAACTCTTATTATCCCTATTTCAAAAACAAGGAAATCGAGGCAGAGGCTGGGTAACTAGCACACAGTGCCAGGAAGTGGCAGGGCTGGGGTCTGGATTCAGGCAGACACGCCCCCGAGTGCGTGTTCTCAAACAACACTCTCCCCCACCTCCGTAAAAGAGCCCGGTATCAGAACCCTACAGGCCGAGACCTGAGACCCAAGTATGACCCGCCAGTTCACAGGGTCGGCCGCAGAGGGCGGGGCAGGGCGCGGGGGCGCGGGCACCTCCCAGGGCCGGAAGCGGCGGGGCCGGTCACGGCTCCACCCCCGGTCCCGAAGCTCCGCCAGCCGCCGCCATGAGTAGCTTTGGAGCTGGGTGAGACCCTCGCAGACCCCCTCCTATCCGCGCTCCCGAGGCCAAGATCCCAGGTCTACCCCATCGCCAGGGACCCAGGCCCGGGAGCTTCATCCCTTTTCGCCGAAGGAGGGAACATGGGGACACGCCCCTTCCCTTAAACCTTCACTGCTTTCCTTACTGCTTGAAGTTTGGGGCGCTGTGGGCGTGGGGGTGGGGAGCGTTGGGAAAGCCGTGCTGTTTAGGAGGGAGGGGGGTCCCTGGTGACTCCCCTCTTCCAGCATCGAGTCCCCGCCACTTCGTGCTGTGTGATCTTTGGCGATCACTGCCTCTCTGGGCCTGTGTCTTAGGCTCTGCAAGATCAACCGAGCAAAGCACACGGCCTGCAGAGAGGCAGTGCTCCGCTCCTTACGCGGCCCCCATTATTCATCAGAGACCTCCGGGGGTGGGGGCGGCGGGGTGGAGGAGTGGTGTCTCCCCTTTTCAGACATGCCCCTCTAATTAGGGTCCTTTCTCTCCCCCTTGTTCTGTCCTGACAGCAAAACCAAAGAAGTCATCTTCAGCATGGGTAAGTGGGGGAAGGGGGAGGGGCTCGTTGGGGGAGCTTGCTGGGGTGAGAGACCAGGAGCCGAAGGCCAAGCCACCTGGCTGCCAGGCTTTTGCTTCTCTGGTCTCAGTTTCCCCACCTATTTTTTTTTTTTTAGAGTAAAGCCTGGATGGGAGAGAAAATAGGGATGGGGGTTGGTGTCAGCGTCTGACCTCTGGGCTTGTCCTAGCAGAGGAGGGCTCCGTGAAAATGTTCCTGAGGGGCCGGCCGGTGCCCATGCTGATCCCAGACGAGCTGGCGCCCACCTACAGCCTGGACATGCGCTCGGAGCTGCCTTCCGGCAGACTCAAGCTGGACTGGGTGTATCCTTTTGCTTTAATCCCTGTCTCCCCGCCCCGCCCCCCCCCATCCCTCAGCCAGGAGGTGGCAAAAGTCCTTCTGGTGTGGGGCTCTGACGCATGGAAGCGTCATTGTACTGGAGATGGGACTTCCCAGAGCCCTGTGGCGTGAGGGGTCGGGATGTCCCTAGAGAGCACAGGAAGGCTGGTTAACTGAAATGACCTTTTATGAGTCATGAAAGCAGCAAATGTTTGCTGGGTGCCTTCCATATGTCAGATTCTCTTCTGTTGGCAAGCTGGTTCGCAGAGTTCACCTTTTAAAGCTGGTGGGGACACAGATGATATAAAAGGCGCTGGTTAGATAAACAAGATAATTTCAGCCAGTAGTAAATGCTGGGAATACAGTAACCTGAGCTCATGTGAAGGGAGTAACTGGGTTTCTCTGACGGGGGGGGGGGGGGGCATTTGGGCTGTGACTGGAACAGTTAGGAGCTTGCATAAGAAGACCTAGAATGTTCCAAATAGAGGCCCCAGCAGGTACGAGGGCTCTGGCCAGAGTGAGCTTGGTGTACTTGAAAAACAGAAGAAATTAGTGATGGTTAAGAACCCTGTCTTTGGAGCCCGGCAGAAATGGGTTAAAACCCCAGACTAGCTTCTGGCTGGCTGTGTGACCTTGGACAAGTCACCTTGCCTCTCTGTGCTTCAGTTACTTCCTCTAGAAAATGGGTTTCATGACCTCAGATTCACAGGGCTGTGGAACAATGTGTAGAGGTGCTGAACCATGATATGTACCCCATAAACAGGGATTGATAAAATAACTATTAAGCACTTACTGTATGCCAGGCACTATTCTAAGTTCTTTGATGCGTAAATATGTTGAATAATATGATCCTTTTCTGTAGAATTGAGAATGCATTTTTATAACCAGTGGGAGCTCTCTGAGGCCTGCAGGTTGGAAATTATTACCCCCATTTCTCAGATGAGAAAACTGAGGTTGAGAGAGGGGACCGAGCCCTGTCCTAGGGAGTCAGAGCAGATCTGAGTCAAGAACTGACTCTGGACCCCAAAGTTTTTTCCAAAAGCCCACAGGGTCTTGGGCTCAGTCGCCTTGGGACCCAGTGCCTGTCTTCTTTTGGCCTTGGCTCTGGAAGAGGCGGGAATATTGGAGCTTGGAGTGTCCTAGAGGCAGCCAGAAATAAAGGAAGCAAGGAACACCAAGCTTTCATGCCAGGGTGGGCTTGATAGTGTCTGAGGAGAGGCAGCCGAGATGGCAGACGGCAGTGTGGGTCTCGTTTCCTCTCTCAGAAGTGACTGCAGGGTGGCGCAGCTTCTGCGGGGCCGGCATACTCCTGTTGACATTCAATAAGTCTCTTCTGAACATTTTCGGGGCCCAGGGCGGGGGACCCAGTAGTCACTATGACAGTGTCTGCCTGTCCTGCTGGGCTCACAGTCCAGTGTGGGGACAGACTCCCTTGACAGCGACAACTTAGAACAGGCAAAACTGGCCTGGAGTAACCTGGAGAGGGCAACTGGCCCCAGTCTGGGGGTCAGGGAGGGCTTCTCAGAGGAGGAGTTACGGAAGTGAACAAAACAGCCCTGAGTGGCCCACCATGGAACTCAGACTCACGGGGGAGTAGGGACAGCTAACAGGTAAACCAGATAATTACTGAGTGGTGTAAGCCCAGTGCAGGCAGTAAAACCGGAGAACAGAGCTAAGAAGGGTGGCAAGTAGAATGTACGAGGTAGAAGACCCTGGCTGGTGTGGCTCAGTGGATTGAGCACCAGCCTGCAAACCAAAAGGTCGCTGGTTCGATTCCCAGTCAGGACACACACCTAGGTTGCGGGCCAGGTCCCCAATAGGGGACACATGAGAGGCAACCATACACTGATGTTTCTTTCCCTCTCTTTCTCCCTCTTTTTCTCTGAAAATAAATAAATAAAAATCTTAAAAGAAAGAGAGAGAATGAACTGGGCAAAGGGAAAGTTAGCGCCAAGGCCTGGGGTGGTGCTACTGAGGAATTCCAAAAACAGAGAGCAAAGGAGAGCAGTAGAGCCAGGGCAGGGCCAAGCAGGCCAGGAGGAGGAGCTTGGGCTTTCTCCTAGGAGTACTGGGGAGCCACAGACGGTTCTGGACAGGGGACAGTCAGTCATTCCTTCAGCAGATATTTGTACAGGGGTGGGCAGAAGTGGATTTACAGTTGTGAATATGCAGAACAGTTCATTCCTGCATTATTATTTATTAACTAATTATTATTAATTATTGTTAACCTCCTTTTGCCCGCCCCCGTGTGTCAGCTGTGCATCAGGCCCTGATCTGAACACGCGGCGAACACGGGACAGACAGCCCTGCGCTCCTGCCGTAGACGCCGGCAGAAGAGAGTGCAGCGCGGTGTTAAGATAGCACGCGGGGTGCTGCTGACACAGGAAGGGGGAAGGGGACAGTGGCGGTGAGAAGGCATGAGCGTGCAATTTCCGACAGCGTGGGCCGGAAGGCCTCTCAGCGGAGCTGACCGCGGAGCAGAGGGAAGCAAGAGAGCCGTGGCGAGTTGGAGGGGAGGAGGACTCCGGGGGGCCCGAACAGCCTGTGCAGAGCAGGCGGGAACGGAGGCGGCGGCTCCTGCCGCCGAGCTGAGTGGGGATGAGGCAGGGCCCAGATCAACCGCGGTCGGCGGTCTTCGTGCCTGGGCCGTTGTAAAGGCTTTGACTTTGACTCCGAGTGAGATGGCGCCCTTGGGAAGCTTCTGAGGAGGGATGTGAGCTGAGTTAGTGTCAATGGCTTTAACAGCATCCCTCTGGGGCAGGGGAGTGGGCTGTTCCCGGGGCTGCACTAATAAATTACTGCAAACTTGGTGGCTGAAACCAACAGAAAAAATCTCACAGAGTTCCGGAGGCAAATCCCAAATCAAGGCATCAGCAGGGCCATGCTTTTTCCTGAGGCTCTGGGGAGAATTTGCTCCATCGTGTCTGTCTCCTCGCTGCTGGTGGCTGTGACAACCCCGAGAGCTCTTTTGCTTGTAGCTACAACACTCCAATCTCTCTCTCTTAAAATCCTCACCCACAGATACGTTTTCATTAATTTTAGAGACAGGAAGAGGGAGAGAGAGAGAGAAACATTAAGGCGAGGGAGAAACATCGATTGATTGCCTCCTGCACGTGTCCCAACCAGGGATCGAACCCACATCCTGGGTAGTTGCCCTGACTGGGAGTTGAACCCTCAACCTTTTAGTGTACAGGGACAATGCTCTAACCAACTGAGCCACCTGGCCAGGGCTCCAATCTCCTTCACACGGCCTTTTCAACCCCTGGGTCTGAGTCTTTTCTCTGTGTGTTATAAAGACACTTGTCATAGGATTTAGGGCTCACCCTGATAATCCAGATGATCTCATTTTAAGATCCTCAATAATTATTAATCTCCTTTTCCAGTTAGGGTCACATTCGTAGGTGCTGGAGGTTCATATTTTGGTGGACACAATTTTGGGGGCACACTGTCATTCAGGCCCCCACAGGGGTAAGCTTGGAAGCAAGAACACCTAGCTCCAGGTGCCTTGTTGAGTCGGGTAGTCAGTCGGCTCGGGCAATGCGGCACAGGCTCCTTGACCAGCCCCGGGCATCTCCAGCTACGGCTACCGCGGCCGAGACTGCCGTGCCAACCTTTACCTGCTGCCCACAGGGGAGATCGTGTACTTCGTGGCCTCCGTGGCCGTGCTGTACAGCGTGGAGGAGCAGAGGCAGCGGCACTACCTGGGGCATAATGATGACATCAAATGGTGAGGCCTGGGCGGGGCCTGGAGCGAGGTCCCCCATAGGACAGGGTTGGGCGAGGGGCGGGGCCAGGCCTTCACGGGCCTGCAGGCTGAATTCAGAGGGGGAAATGTGTCTTGTTCCCATTTCAAAAGTCGGTGAATTCACTCAAATGCCTGGATTTTCCACTTCTTTTGAAAACTTCTAGCTGGTACCACAGACAATCCCACCGTGTGTGGGACCATGAGGTGGCGGCCCCCAAAGTGGGTGCCCTCTCCTGGCCTGGGGGCACTTAAATTAGAGACCCCGGGCCTAAGTGTTGCTTCTGAGCTGGTGTACCGTCCGGGTACCCCTTTATTGCTAATAGACGGAATAAATGTTTACAGACTAAGTCAGTCAACCAGCTTGTGGAACCAGCCATCATGACTGTGCCATGCTGCGGGAGGGTCCTAGGTCCACTTGCTCCCACTGAGCTGCGTCCGTCTGTCCTCTCTCTCCTCAGCCTGGCTGTGCACCCTGATATGGTCACCATTGCCACTGGACAGGTGGCTGGCACCACTAAGGAAGGGAAGGTAACAAACAGAGGAAAGAAGGCAGGACCAGGAGACTGGAACAGGGTCTTGGGAGGGGGGCGGGCATCTTGGCCCCCCAGGTAACAGGCTTTTCCCTGTCCTGCAGCCACTGCCTCCCCACGTGCGCATCTGGGACTCAGTTTCCCTCTCCACCTTACACGTGCTGGGCCTGGGGGTGTTTGACAGAGCTGTGTGCTGTGTGGGCTTCTCCAAATCGGTAAGTCCTGCTCCCTCCCTCACCTCCAGAATCAGGAACCACCCCTTTGGGGTGGATGCCACGCCCTTATTATGATGTCACTGGTGTAGGCCACGTCCAGGCTCTGGGCTGGGCGCGCACCTCTGTGACTTCACAGGCCTGCTCTCTTAGCCTTAATGAGGGGGACCCGTAGGTACTGACAGCCCCGAAGTCCTCAGGGACCCCTTGTAGATCCATTAGCCCTCCAAGTATCTTTATCCTTTGGGCGTTTTCAGTCCAGTGCCCAGGGCGGTGAAGCTCATGGTACCTGATGGGTGTCGGTAGGACTGGGCAAGATAAATGAAGGAATTGCTAGTAAGCCTTTAGGAATTTGGAGAGCTATTTGACATTTCCACACATCCAAGTACAGTGGGTGTTTTCTAAACCATATTTTACATTTTTATCATCACCAAAGTGTTGGTCTGCAATGGATTGGGGAATGGAAAACAACCGGTCCTCCCACAGGTAATTAAGAGGCCCTGGACTGGGAGGAAAAAAAGCTGTTTTGTGGCCAAAGTGTGTGTGTGTGTGTGTGTGTGTGTGTGTGTGTGTGTGTAAACCCTGCAAAAGCGAAATCAATCTATGCTTAACTAAAGGTATGAAAAAACACGTTCCCAGCTTTATTAATTGGTTAGTTTCATAGACATTTAAGGTGGTCCACAGGAAAACGGAGATGAGCTAGTCTCAGTAAGAGTGCCGGGAGTGGACAACTGTGGGAAGTACAGCTGAGGGGACATGTGGACCTCTAAGGGACCAGGCATTCCAAAACGGAAATTATAAAAGTCTTTTTGTTTAAGGAATTTATTTATTTATTTACTTATTTATTTACTTATTTATAGAGAGAGGGGAAGGGAAGGAGAAAGAGAGGGGGAGAAACATCAGCGTGTGGTTGCCTCTCATGCGCCCCCTACTGGGGACCTTGCCTGCCACCCAGACGTGCCCTGACCAGGAATTGAATCCTTTGCTTCCAAGGCCAGTGCTCAATCCACTGAGCTACACAAGTCAGGGCTATAAAAGTCTTTTAAACGTGTGCATAGCTGCCGGATGGGGAGTGGATTTTCATGTGCTTCCAGTGCCATGGGCCAGAGCCCTTGAAAATCTGAAAATCTGAGGCCAGAGGCCTCAGTGGCAAATGCCCCAGCAGGCAAGGTATGGGGGGGGGTCCTGACTCACCTGGCCCCTGTCTCCTAGAATGGCGGCAACCTGCTCTGTGCAGTGGACGAATCCAATGATCACGTGCTTTCCGTGTGGGACTGGGCCAAGGAGGCCAAGGTGGTGGACAGCAAGGTGGGTGCCCCTTCTCATCCCATCTGACCCTTGGGGTGCCCCAGTGGGACTAGCCGGATCTCAGTGGTTAGGAGTCTGGTGTCAGATAGACTCACATTCAAGTCCTGGCTTTGCCATTTGCTGGCTGTGTGACTTTGGGCTCACCCTTTCTGAGCCTCAGTTGCCTCATCTGTAAAATGGGGATAAGGGGAGCATCTTCCTTATAGGGCTTTGGCTTTGAAGTTGGGACATGTGGTGCGTGGACTGGGCGCTACCGGAGGGTTGGCTGCCTTAACACAGATGCAGAACAGGGCTCTGTGAATGTCTTGCTGTCATGTTCGATGATGCTTTGAAATGGGGACCCTGCCTCCTGCACCTCCGTTTGCCGGGATAGGAAAGAGACAGACAGGTTGCATGTGCTGTGCACAACCCACACAGCTGTCTAGGGCAGTCCCGTGTGGGCTGGGTGTGGTGGCCCCGGTGGCTGGGAGGACCTCACTGAGATCTCTGCATTCCCCGAAGTGCTCCAACGAGGCTGTGCTGGTGGCCACCTTCCACCCAACGGACCCCACCGCGCTCATCACCTGCGGGAAATCCCACATCTACTTCTGGAGCCTTGAAGGGGGCAGCCTGAGCAAGCGGCAGGGCCTCTTTGAGGTGAGAGCCAAGGGTGGGAGAGCAGGCTGGGCCCGAAAGAGGCAGGCAGGGACACCCAGGCAGACAGCGGGACACTCCAGAGGGTCCCCAGGGCTGCAGATCACGCAGCCATTGCCTGCCAGGGCCTCAGTTTATTCATCCATACCATGGGGATGGTTCTCCTCAACTCTCACAGTGTGAGGATTCAGTGGGGTGGAGAGTTTAGCAACTCCTAGCAGATAGTACGTGCTCAGTAAATGCGCACTGTGGTTGTGGATATTATGGGCAAACACAGAGAGGCCAGAGACCGGCTGGCAGAGAGAAACAAGCAGCAAGAGAAACCGAGTGGGAAGCAGAGGGTCCCCCTCGGAGAGAAGATCCTGGGGCACTTCTGACAGGGCTCCCCTGCCTTTGGTGGGAGTTGGGGCTTCACCCCCAAAAGAGAGACCGTGGAGATGAAACAGATGCTGAGAAGAGGGTGGGATGGGGCTGGAGAGGGACCTACAGACAGAGATGGGGAGGAGTGAGGGTCAGAGAGGAGAGTCCAAGGGGGAGAGAGCAGGGGAAACCAAGGACAGCGGGGAACAGAAGTCAGGGAAGGGAGAATGGGCAGGAAGCGGCCCGGGGTGGGAAGGAGACATGTGGTCAGGAACTTGGCAAGGTGAGCACTCCAGGCAGGTGGGCTGGAGATGGGGATGCGCCACGCAGGGCCTCAGGCAAAAGCACGGAGGGAGCCCCCCAGACCAGACCACATTCCTAGGCAGTGGTGGCTGAGCTCTGGGAGGCCACCCAGTTTCAGTGGCCACCTGACACCTTCCCCGTTTCCCCTTAGAAACACGAGAAACCAAAGTATATACTGTGTGTGACCTTTTTGGAGGGTGGCGACGTGGTCACCGGGGACTCTGCGGGGAACCTCTACGTCTGGGGGAAAGGTCAGTGTGCCCCACCTGTTTGGGCCCCAGCCCAGGCCTCCCTAACCCCCTTGGCTGTGTTTCCCTTTGTCTGACTCTGCTTGTGGGGAGTGTCTGGTAAAACAGGCGAAATCCTTGCTTACTCAACTCCAACACTCCCATCAAGGCTCCATGAAATCCTTACTTGTTCCCCACTCCTGTCCTCAGCAAATCCCATTTAGGGGTCAGGTCGGAGCTGTAAATGAATGGGTTCACCCCTCTGTGGGTGCGCAGATGGGTAGATGGAGAGGTGGTTTCTCCCAGAGCAATGAATGAATGAGTGAATGAATAGGGAGTGAGGGAATGAAGGCGTGGCTCTCGTCAATGAATGAAAGCATGAGTAAGTGAATGGAAGAACTGAGTACATTAATGTGCTGTTCTCTTTAATAGTGGATGACTTGGTGAACAGACAACTAAAACTGAATGTCTGTGCCCATAATGGATAGCTGTGTTAATGAATAAATAGGCCTTTCCCAGGCAGTGAAGCTATAAAGTGATGAATGAATGAACGAATGAATGAATGGTTATCTCAGCCAGCCGGTTAGTATGTTATGAAGAGTGGATTGTTCGAGGAAGTGGGTTGATTATGAATGAATAAATGAGTTGATTGTCCTAACCAATGGCTGGGCCCAGAGTAAATGTTAGTTAAATCACTGTTGATTAAATGGGTTAACGAATGAATAAATGGACGGTTAGATAGACAGATGACTGGATAGATGGGCGAATGGGTAGCTGGCAATAGGTGGAAGTTTGGCTAGAAGGATGGATGGTTGTGAATGGGGACTTGGGTGAAACAGAAGGTGGATGAATGGATGAGAAGTGGGTTGACAGGTGGATGGAAGGATGGCGGGAAGGAAGGATGGACAGGTGCATGAGTGGCTGAGGACAGACCAGTAGATAAGTAAGCACCTGACTAGATGGTGAGTGGGTGGGTGGTTAGGAAGACATTAGTTCAGATGGCTTATCGGACGGACAACAGGGTATTTGAACAGGCGAGCAGGTGGATGGAGGGGTGGATATAAGGCAAGATGGGTGAATGGCTGGATATAGTGTTGAGAGTCTGAGGTGCTTTCAGGGGTCAGTACAGGGAAAGCTTCCCCCTGCTGACCCCTGACCCCGGCCTTCCCGAAGGCGGCAACCGCATCACACACGTGGTGGCCGGCGCCCACGATGGCGGCGTGTTTGGGCTCTGCGCCCTGCGGGACGGGACGCTGGTGTCCGGAGGCGGCCGTGACCGGCGGGTGGTTCTCTGGGGTTCCGACTACAGCAAGCTGCAGGAGGTGGAGGTAAGGAGACTGGCCCACCGGACTCGGGCCCCTAATGGTAGACCCGTCCCTCCCAGCCCCACCACTGCGTGTGACCTACGCTCACCTGCCTGCCTCCTCCGCTTTTGCCCACCAGGTTCCTGAGGACTTTGGCCCCGTGCGCACCGTGGCCGAGGGCCGGGGGGACACGCTGTATGTGGGGACCACCCGCAACTCCATCCTGCAGGGCTCTGTCCACACAGGCTTCTCGCTGCTCGTCCAGGTGAGCTCTCTTCTGCACCTGCCCCCCTCCCTGCCCCCTCCCTTTTCCTCTGGCCTGGGAAACACCACTTACCCGCTCCTGCTCCACAACCGCACCCCTGACCTGGGGACCCTGCCAGAACTCCCCATGATCCAGCGACCAACAGCAGGACTGCTAGCATGGCGGGGGGTCCCCAGGACCCTGCTCCACCTGTGCTGCCCCTCCTCTTCTGATCTGGGTGGTGTCCTTTTCTATTGGAAGTGCCATGCATGGCAGGTTGCCAAGTACCTTGGGCCACATACCTCCCAGGTCTCCAGGTTCAGGGATTTTGGAGCACCCTCTGGAGTCTGCCTGTTTTCCTTCTTGCAGCTCAAATGACCACTCCTCCCTCCTGGTGTGCCAAAACCTGCCCCCCACCTGCATAACAGTCCCACCTTCTGCAAGGTGGTATGGTGTGGTCCTGAGGGATACGAATTCTGGAGTGTGGCAGTCTGGGATCTAATCATAGCCCCGTGGCTCATTAGCTGTGTGACAGGAAGCAAGTGGGCAACCTCTCTGTGCCTCTGTGGAACTCGAGGGTAACAGAGCTGACCTCACAGGGTTTTGCGGTGATTTTGCGAGTCAGTTCGTAAACAGCAAGGAGAATGGTGCCTGGTACCGAGTCAGTGCTCAGAGTCTTGTTCAGATGGCTCCTTGTTTAGCGGCCCGCTTCCTTCACCGCTCCGTGCAGTTTTCCCTCAGACAGGCTCACTGCAGTGTGTGCTGCTGCATTTCAACCCCCCACCCACCCAGCTCTAAGAAAAACAAGGGCCAGAGGGATTTTCTAGGTGTCCTCAGAAGAGACCTTGGAGACCTGATAATATCATCAATATTTTATAGGATCGACTGCATTATTAATTAGTTAGTAGCATCATTATACTGATACCAGTTATTATAGATACTTTACTGATCGATGTGACTAATGTTAATTAACAATATGTTAATAGTCTGTGTTGTAAATAATAATAGTAGCCACCTCCACTTTGCACATACTCTGTACTAGCCTCATGCTCTTCCCGCCCACGGTTTCGGCGGGCACACCAACGCTATGATGAGCCCCATTTCACAGACGATCAAACTGAGGCTCCAAGGAGACGTCCCCTGCCCAGGTGACTGTAAGAGAGCTGAGGTCAGACCCAGCAGGCCGAGTACGTGGGATCCCACAGCCTTCTGGGTGTCCCATAGCCCAGCTCCTACCCACCATGCTCTTGTCCCCCACCGTGGAAACTGGAAAGCAGAGAGGGGGATATATTTGCCTCAAGCCCCACAGACTGGCAGGGGTCGGCCCCATCACAGCCTCCTCTGGACACACTGGAAAAATGGTCTTTCTTGGTTACCTGTGGGCAGACGTGTTGCTGGGCTAGTCCAGCACTTCCTTCTGGCATCAGGCTTGTGGGCAAAGGGCCGGGATTTTCGGTTTCAAACCTGCCGTCTCTCATTTCTGCCAGGGCCACGTGGAGGAGCTGTGGGGCCTGGCCGCCCACCCCAGCCGGGCGCAGTTCGTGACGTGCGGGCAGGATAAGCTGGTGCATCTGTGGAGCGTGGAGTCCCACCAGCCCGTCTGGAGCAGGACCATCGAGGTAAGGGTGCAGGGACCTCACACGCTGTTCTAATGGAAGCGCTTATGTCAGTGCATCAGGAGGAAACCACATTCGGGGTGTTTGAGCCAAGGGGATTCGGCTCAAACTCCCTTATGAACCCAACCCTTAGAAACTTGCCTGGAAGGGCTGGAGGGGAGGGTCCTTGGCTGGAGGGACACCCAGCACAGCGCTGCAGAGCCGACCTGCAGGGGGAGCTGCTGCCCTGCCAGGAGGGTGGGAAGTAAGGAACCACTGAGTTCAGGGAAAGTGCCATCGCGAGAGCTTGCACTCCAGGAGCCCGGAAGCTGTAGTCGCTGCAAGCGTGGGCTGCAGAGCGACACTGTCCAACACCTGTGCCTGTTCAAACATGTGGCCAGTGGCTACCATATTGGAAAGTACAAATCTCTATCACTGCAGAAGGTTCTGTTGGTCTGTTGTCCTAGAGCACAAGAGGCAAACACCAGGCCCGCAGGCCAAATCTGGCCTCCCGCCTTGTTCCTACCTGGTGGCAGCGCCGAGCTTTGCTTAAATGTTAAGGAAATAGTTACATTTATACAGTCCTAAAATGACATTCGGCCCTTTGAAGGCAACCGCAAGGCTGATGTGGCCCCCGGTGAAAATGAGCTTGACACCCCTGTCCTAGAGTGACCCAACTGTGGCTGCATTTGCCCTGGACAAAAACGGAAGCTCTGCGCCCTTGCCTTTTAAAGCTGGCGACTACTCCTTGGTATCGCAAACGCCATTGCTTTCACAACCCGCTGGTCAGTGGAAGTGATAGAACTGGGGCTTTTCCCTTCTGTCTACTGGAACCCACAAAAGTGCTACCTGTTATCAGACCCAAATCACAGCAGCACCATAGCTGCAAGGGATTCTGGACAGCGCAGTTTTTTAAGCTCCCCTGCATGTGTAGTGTGAGACCCTGGAAGGTCAGTTCCTTTATATTCCCCATACCGCCACACTTTGAGCCTTTGCTCCAGGTATTCAGGGTTATCTGATCCTGGAAAACTCGATGCCCTTTGGACTTCTATGAATCTGGGATGGTGTCCTGGACATTGTCAGGGCATGTATAATAATCCTCATCCCAGCTGCCTAAGTGAGCAGCTACTACATGGCAGGCCCCATGCTGAACACAGCAGTTCTCCAACTTGCCAGGGCATCAAGAGTCATGTGGAAATTGTTAAAAACACAGGATTCCAAGACCCAGCCACAGAGTAGTGATTCACAGAGTCTGAATTGGGGACCAGAAATCTGCAGTTTGGAATTCGTTCCCTCCAGTTATTCCAATTTGGGGGGGTCTGTTGACCTTGCCTGGAGAAAGAAGTGGCTTAGCACTTCACACACATCATCTTCTTAACTTCACCCCCTCGAGCTCCACAGAGATGACAAACAGGCTCAGAAAGGTCAAATCACTCACCCATCGTCACAGCGGACTTATAATTATAGCTGACCCTTATTGAGTGCATTCCATGGGCCATCTTACTTCCCAGCTGACCAGACTAAGGGTTTTGTTTTGTTCTTTTTTTAATTTTTTAAAAAATATTTATTTATTTATCTTTAGATGGGAAGGAGAGAGGGAGAGAAACATCAATGTATGGTTGCCTCTAGTGCATCCCCTGCTGCGAACTGGCCTGCAGGGAACTGGCTTGCAACCCAGGCATGTGCCCTGACTGGGAATTGAACTGCGATCCTCTGGTTCGCAGACCTGCGCTCAATCCACTGAGCTACACCAGACAGGGCCAGACTAAGGGTTTATAACGATCCTAGAAATGGGAATTTACTATAAGTCAGTATACTTTTATGGAAAGTACACTAGTATTATATATCAAAACTCTTTTTTAAAAATATTTTTTATTTATTTATTTTTAGAGAGAGTGGAAGGGAGGGAGAAAGAGAGGGAGAGAAACATCAGTGTGAGGTTGCGTGTGACATGCCCCCTACTGGGCACCTGTCCTGCAACCCAGACATGTGACCTGACTGGGAATGAAACGAGTGACCCTTTGGCTCGCAGGCTGACTCTCAGTCCACTGAGCCACACCAGCCAGGGCAGTATATCAAAACTCTATATAAATATCTTTTGTCCCAATAGTCTTATTCTAGAAAGTTACTTAAGTAAATCGTCTTGGATGAGTGAAGCTGTGGGAATTTAGAACAGGAGTGAAAGTGGATTCAGAATCGGCAGGGACAGGAGGGATGTTTTGTGTCTGAGCTGGCTCGTTAAGGAAAGTGGAATGGTGTCCAGCGTGTCTGAGGCAGCGGATTCCAGGAGGCAGCAGAGGGCCTCCGTGCCTGCCTGAGAGTCGGCTCTGAGGCAGGGGAGTGGCCAGATGGGTGGCGACCCCAGCTCTGAGCCCCGCTGTTCTCTCCCTCCCCAGGACCCTGCCCGCTCCGCCGGCTTCCACCCCAGTGGTTCTGTCCTGGCTGTGGGCACAGTGACTGGCAGGTAAAGCTGAACTGGGCGTTTGGGGAGGGCTTCTCTGCTCTCCCCTCCCCTGAACTGCTCCTTGACCCTCCCCCTTATTCCCTACTGCCCCTGAACCCACAGGGGACATTAATGAGGTACCAACTGAAGTTTACCAAGACTTCATCTCCCAACGTTCCTCTGGAGTCAGCCTCTCCGCCAAATCTCTTCCGGAGCCCCTCCCTCCGGCCCCAGATTGCTCCCTCCTGTCTGATCAGCTCACCCTTTCTCCTCCCCTCCCTTGCCTTCTCCTTAAAGATGGCTGCTGCTGGACACGGAGACCCATGACCTGGTGGCTATCCATACAGACGGCAATGAACAGATCTCAGTGGTCAGCTTCTCCCCAGGTAAGGGGCAGGACCTGGGAGCTGAGGCTCAGAGTTCCCGTCAGGGGGAAGGAGGGCAGTCTGTGTGGTGGGGGATGGGGCCTGGGACTGCTGAGGAGTCTGGGACAGTGGGGGGCTGAATCTGAGAGAGGAGGGGGCGGAGCCTGGGTGCCTCCTCATAGCCCCCTCCCCCTCCCCCAGACGGGGCGTACCTGGCCGTGGGCTCCCACGACAACTTGGTGTACGTGTACACGGTGGACCAGGGCGGCCGCAAGGTCAGCCGCCTGGGCAAGTGCTCGGTGAGTGGGCAGTGGCCCCAGCCCGTGCCGCCACCCCCGTCTGGGGGGTGCAGAATTAACCAATTTTCTACCTCAAGGGAGCACAGCTTCAACATTCACCTGACTCTCTGCCCTGATCACGGAAAGGAGTCTTGGTCCCGCCCACACATTTACCCCACCCTGTGTTCTAAGCCCCTCCCTTTGTGTAGCCCTGCCCCTGCATTCGAAGCCTGCCCCTTGTGGCCCCGCCCCTCACGTTCTAAGCACCCTCTGTGTAGCCCAGCAGCCCCTTGCATTGGAAGCCCGTTCCTGTGTCTAGCTCCGCCCACACGTTCTAAACTCCCAGTGTGTTTTAAGCCCTTTTTGTCTAGCCCCGCCCATGGTAGTCTGGCCCCGCCTCCACGCTCCCAAGCCCTGTGTATCCTTTCCTCAGCCCCTTTTGTGTTCTCACTGTACCTCTGTATTTTGCCCACCATCCTTCCTCTTCTAATCCCACCCCCTCTAGCTCTAACTCCACCTCTTTCCCTCCCGCAGGGCCATTCCAGTTTTATCACCCACCTGGATTGGGCCAAGGACAGCAGCTGCTTTGTCACCAACTCTGGGGACTATGAGATTCTGTACTGTGAGTTCTCCGAGGCGCAAAGGCGTTCCTTCTTCAGCCTCCTTACTTGCGTGGCGTGGCTTGCATAGCCTTCCCTGAGCTCTGGGAGGGGAGGGAGGCACCAGCTTCTTCAAGTCTGTCTCCCCTGACTGTTGTATTTAGTGGCTGTTCTGATTGGTTGCATTCCTGGCTTCTGGTTTCTTCTCTGCTAGATCCCGCTTTTCACCAAGTCCTCCCCTTTCTGGCTGAATGGGTGGGGTACAGGTTTCTAAGCAGAAGGCCCTGCTCAGGTCTTGAGCCGTCAGGACCCAGAATCCAGCCCCCACTGGCCAGTCCGGAGGGATGGAATAAGCCCTGGGACCCTCACCTCCTGTCTTGGACCTCAGTGTTCGTCCTCTGTAGAGGACGTCAAGTCCATAGTTCTTTCAGCTCTACACCCCACTTTCTGCCCCAGGGGACCCGGCCACTTGTAAGCAGATCACCAGTGCAGAAGCCGTGAGGAACATGGAATGGGCCACGGCTACTTGTGTCCTCGGGTTTGGGGTGTTTGGTAAGTTCTGGAATGCGGAAGTTCTCACTGAACGCTGACATCCCAAGAGACATCCCTGTCTTGTGGTTTTCACAGCCTCTTTCCATCGGTTAACTGCAGAAGGGGAAACTCCTGCTTTCACACTTGTGGGCGGTATTCATGTAGGAGGAACAGGCAGGATGAGGTGACTGCTGAGGTCCCTCCCTGGAACTCTAATGAAATGAGACCAGATGGTGGTGGCACCCGGTCCAGAGAGAATTATACGGCCCCTGCTGCAGCCACTCGTTTATTCAGGCAGGAATGCAGTTAACACGTACTTCCTAAGCGCCTCTGTGTCCAGCCCTAAGCCTGTCAGTGCTGGGACACTGGTGACTACAGTGGCCCCAGCCTTGCTACCATGGCACCTATAGTTTGTTGGGGGAAACAGACCTGTCCCTGGACAACCCAAAGTAGACTGAGCAGGGACAAGGAAGCCCAGAGGTGGTGTCTGGCCTCAGCCTGCAAAACGATTCAGGCTGGGCTTCCTGGAGGAGGGGACATCCAAGCTAGAGGATGATACATTGCAGGACGGTGAAGATGTCTCTAGGTAAAGGGAATCATGGCATTCCCTTTGATGGCACACCTCTGGTACAGAAGCCCAGAGGCGACAAGAGTGTGGCACTTGGAGAAATGCAAGAAGGCTAAGTCATTGCGGAATTCCAGGGGAGCAATGGTGAGGTTGAGGCTGGAGCAGCGAGGGGACCAGGCCAGGCAGGACTTGGGGTTGTTGTAGTGAAAAGCCTGGGCTTTGTCCTGAGGCCACCAGGGAGCCACGAAGGGCTTTGAGCAGTGGGGCACAAAGTGCGATATGCATTTCTAAAAGATGCCGACTCCTGTCCCTGGCTAGAGCCAGGCTGGGTGAGAGGAAGATGACAGGTGGGGGCCGGGGCCTGTTCCTCTTTGGGGGTCCCTGACATCTTGCCGCCACCACCTCCCATCTTGCCCACAGGCATCTGGTCCGAAGGAGCGGATGGTACTGACATCAACGCCGTGGCCCGCTCCCACGATGGGAAGTTGCTGGCTTCCGCTGACGACTTTGGCAAAGTCCACCTGTTTAGCTACCCCTGCTGTCAGCCTCGAGTGAGTCCCTCTGGGGGTGCTGGCAGGGTGGAGGTCTTAAGCAGCAATGGGGGCAAGATTGAGGCACCTCTAATCCACCTCTATCCCTCTCTGAGCCTCCATTTCCCTATATGTGTGGGAAGGGTCATTGGCTTGATCCAGGGGCCTTGTTTTACCTGAAGGTTGATGAATTTCAGAGTCTGAAGTGACAAGTCTCTGAGCATCTGCAAATCTGAGATCTGATTCTTTTTTTTTTAGATTTTATTTATTTATTTATGTATTTATAGAGAGGGTGGGAGGGAAGGAGAAAGAGAGGGAGAGAAACATCAATGTGTGGTTGTCTCTTGCATGACCCCTATCTGGGACCTGGCCGGCAACCCAGGCACGTGCCCTGACTGGGAATTGAACAGGCGATCCTTTGGTTTTTAGGCCGGCACTCAATCCACTGAGCTACACCAGCCAGGGCTGAGGTAGTTGATTCTTTTATCCTTATTAACTCAGTATCCACTGAGCACCTGCTCTGTGCCTGTGAACAGAGGATGAAGCAGTAAAACAAGCCAGATGGGGTCACTGGCCTCATGGAGCTGCCATTCTAAGTGGCAGGGTGGTTCCAAGGAGCTACAGGTCTGAGGTTCTTGGATCTGCAGCTTCTGTGATTCTCGAGTAGGACAAGGGGCACAAAGTCCAAGGCCAAGGGGTCAGACAAGAAGTGAGAATAACTGAATGAGGGTCGGGGAGAGACTGAGGCCGATTACACCCCACTTCTCGTGGGAAGCTGGTTCAGTGCAGCCAGGTTCTAGTGATTTTTAGAGAGAGAGAGAGGGAGGGAAACATCAATATGTGAAAGAAACATCAATCGGTTGCCTCTCTCAAGCCCCTAACTGGACACCTGGCCCTGAATCTAGGCAAATGCCCTGCCTGGGAATCGCACCTGCAATCCTTCCATTCAAAGGCCAGCACTCACTCCACTGAGCCACACCCCCCGCCACACCCCCTGGGGCTAGACTTGCAAGGTCTTGAGAGAGGCTGGAAATCAAATATTAATGTGAAATCAAATTTTAGTATGATTTGCCTCGATTTGTAAATGTCAGCAACTGTCTTTCTAAAAACACAGAGTATATCCAGCTCATCCACAGACCACCAGCAGATAACCTGTGTCCACCATAAAACTGGACATTAATTTTACCAGTCTCTGGTTCGAACAGAGATGAAGCTCGTTTTAGCATTTATTACAAAATTTGCATACATAAAGCCAGACCAAAGAGTGCTGCGATCCCTCCTGTACTCGTCACCTGCGTTGAACCAGGACCTGCGTTGGACATACTTCTTTTTTCTCTCTTCTGTTCTTTTTTCTCTTTGTACTTAAAACCCACATAGGACCTTTTAGCTCCCCAAATTAACATTTAGATCTCAACAATAAAGATAATGCTTACATATCCCAAACTCCACAAATTAACATTAATTTTTTAAAGACTTTATTTATTTTAGAGGGAAAGGGAAGGAGGGAGGGAGAGAAATATCAATGTACGGTTGCCTCTCGTGAGTCCCCTGCTGGGAACTGGCCTGCAACCCAGGCATGTGCCTGGCCTGGGAATCCAACCCCAGCCTTTCAGCTCCCAGGCGCTCAACCCACTGAACTACACCAGCCGTGCTTTTTTTTTTTTTTTAATGTCATTGGCTTGTTGAAGAAATGAGATCCACTGCTAGGGCTCTTAGAGGAAGGGTTTATGAAGCAGTAAAAGAAGCGGGTCATCTTGGGAAGACAGGGAGTGGCATTATCCCCTCTGACCTTTCACTTCCTTTTTTTTCTCCCCCATCACAGGCCCTCAGCCACAAATACGGCGGACACAGCAGCCACGTGACGAACGTGGCCTTCTTGTGGGATGACAGTATGGCCCTGAGCACAGGGGGCAAGGACACCAGCATACTGCAGTGGCGGGTGGTCTGAAGTGGGTTGGCGCGGGTCCACAGAGACCCGCGGCCAGGGTGGAGTCAGGTGGCAGGGTTGGAGTTCTATTTTCGGGAGATGTCTATTGCCGAGTAGAGTAATATATACCCAGAGTATGTCTATAGCAGAGAGGGTTATGGGGGCGGAAGGCTGGGCTGACCGACGGAGGTCTCTATTTATCCGGGTGGGAGGAGGGGGTCATGTTGTTTTGGGAGAGCCATTAGGATGTTTGGTTTGGGTGTTTTTTTTAAGTTTATTCTTTTATATATCATCCACAAATAAAGACGTGCACCGAGGTGGGGTGTCGGGTTTGCGCATGTGGTGTGTCATAGATTGGGTGTGTCTGTAGGCGTTGTGTGTGGGTGAGTGTGTGCATGGATTACAGTGCCTGGCGAGGGGCCATTACTAGGAAGGTCTTTATTGGCCGCAAGTGGCAGAAACCAAGCTTACTCTAACTTAGGCCAAAAGAGAACTCGCATGGGCCTCAATTCAAACAAGTGTGTGCCTCTGGGTTTCAGGACCATGGAATCAAGGATTTGAGGGCCCACAAGACATTCCCACCGTTCTTTCTTACCTATCAGTCATCATTTTTCTCTGGAACCGGCATTCTCCACACAACGCACCCAGCAGCTGCAAAGCTCACATCTTTGTGAGCTTTGGACCCAAGCCCAAAGATTTCAGGGAAAGGTCGTGATTGACCCAGCTGCAGATCAATCAACTTGATCCGCTGGTTGGTTTACTGTGATTGGCTCCACCTGGGTGAAGTACCACTCCTGGACCAACGATTGTGACCGGGGACGCGGGGTTGTATGAAAAACATGTTAGCCTCCACCTCCTACAAGGTTGAAATAGGACAAGGAATGTTTTCAGAGAAGTGGGCCAAAGGATGGCTACGGGTTAGGATCTAAGCACTCTGGGTTACGAGAGGCAAAATCAACTCCACCCGCATAAACAATAAAAAGTTGCCTGAATGTAGGAGCGACCCAGCTGGCCCTGCTCAAATGCCGCCATCAGGAACTTAGCTCAGTATATGTAACCTTGAGCAAAACGTTTTACTTTCACTTTTTATTGGTGTTTAACACACAGCAGAGAAATGCACTTACCGTAAATGCACAGTCTGCTGAGTTGACAGACAACCCATCCCAAGCAGTCAGCTCCCAGGTAGAGAAACACCCCCAGCCCCCACCAGCCCCCTAGTGTCCCATCCCATCCATCCCCCCCCATGGTAACCACCACCCAGACCACACCATAAGGAATATATATATATATATGGGGGGATCGAGTTATTCTCATCTTTTGCAGCCTATATAACTTATACTAATGCTATCTAATTACATCTTAAAAATTTTTTTACAAAGTGATCCGCAGGGTTTTCTCAAGCAACCTAGCTACTTTATTTATTCATTCATTCTAAAGATTTTATTTTTAGAGAGAGGGGAAGGGAAGGAGGAAGAGGGAGAGAAACGTATGTGTGGTTGCTCCTCGGCCTGCAACCCAGGTGTGTGCCCTGACTGGCAATGGAACTGGTGACCCTTTGCTTCACAGGCCGGTGCTCAATCCACTGAGCTACACCAGCCAGGGCAAGCCAGGGCTATTTTTATTTTTATTTTTTAAGATTTTATTTTTAGAGAGGGGAAGGGAGGGAGAGAGGGAAACATGGATCAATTGCTTCTTGCACACCTTCAACCGGGGCCTTGGCCCGCAACCCAGGTATGAGCCCTGAACGGGAACCAAACCGGCAACCCGTTGATTTGCAGAATGACTTTGCAGAATGACACAGGATCCACTGAGCCACAGCAGCCAGGGCCATTTATTTCAATGTTTGAGGCACAACTGTTCTCTAGTTGAGTAGTTCTCAAACTGGAAGGAGCATTAGAATCACCCACAGGCCTTGCGATAGTGACCGCGCAGCTGCCCCAATTCCCGTCAGCGACCACACTTTGAGAACCCCTGCTCTAATGGAAATGTAATAAGGGAGCAAACATGGGGTTTTCCTGGATGGAACAGTACATAAAAATGATGTAGAACATCACACACCTGCGTTTCCTCTTCTCACCTCTACAGATGATCACCTGGAATGGAAAGCTCAGAGCCTTGCAGTTTCACAGTGACAAGTTACTTAGCCCATCTCTTCCTAAGGGAGGAAAATACAAGCAGGAGAAACCTGCGAAGCCCGCAGCTGGAAGTCCAAGTTTAGGGAAGTGTCACTGGGTCTCTTAGCGCTCTGTCGCCCCCTTGTGCCCAGCCTCAAACCTGCATGGGAAAAAATGTGCCTAGAAAGTTCTACGAGAATAGTGCCGCTGGTCATTCACCACTTGCTGACCCCTCCCCACCCACCCCCCGCCAGGGCCACTCAGATTTCCGCCCCCGGTGCAGGGCCCTGGGAGACTACGTTGTGCGGACTCCACCCTCGGAGGTCCCTTGGCCTCTGCTTTCGGGTTGGGTCCTGCCAATCAGGGGCTCAGAGGGGAAACCCGAGGGTCGGAGGAGCGAAGTGGGAGAGTTTCTTTTCCGACGCTCCCTGGATCCCTGGATCCCCGCGGTCTGCAAATGGCTGCGTTCCTGCGCCTAGCGCCCCCACCCCCAGGTGCTCGCCTCCAAACTCCAGCTTTCTGCCCAAAGGGTGGCCGGTCACGTGGTGCTTTGCAGGGTGCTTCCCCCTGCCCACGCCCCTAAAACATCCCTTCGTAAGCGCTGCCACTTAAACTCTGAGCGGCCCCTGTTTCCTGCCAGGACCCTGCCTGAATCGCAGCATAGACTCAGAGTGAGCCCAGGAGAGAGGAGGGGAGCCCTTGCCCGCCAGTGGGCCCCAGGATTTCTCTTTAGGAAGAGCCTGGGACGGCCACGGGGCTGATGGGAGGACTCTGCGGGGCTCGTCCTGAAACTGAACGGGTCTGTGGGGTTCAGTGCGGGGAGGGGCTAAAGCTTCCCCGCCAGCTTCCTCGGAACTGCCCCTCCCCCGTAGGAGGGCAGAAGGGAAAGCCTGTATTCCTGTGTGCGTTGCAGGTCACTTGGTCTTTAGTTAACTCTCTCACTCTCTGTTGTCCTCAAGAGTCCAGAGAGGAGGGCTGCGCCATGGTTCAGAGAGGTGTAGTCACTTGTCCGAGGTCACACAGCGAGTGACCCTAACAGCTACCATACAAAAAAAAACAACTGTATCACTCCATTTATATGAGGTCCTAGAATAGGCAACGCTAATCTCCCAAGAAAAAAAGAGAGCGCAGCGCTGCCTCCGGGGGTGATGCGGAGTATTGCCTGGAAAGGGGCAACGCACCAGGGTCTGGGGGATGGAAATGTTTTCCATCTTGATTTGGGTGCTTAATCACATGGTTGTATCTGTTTGTCACAACTCATTGTACTTAAGATCCGGGCATTCATTTTATTTAAAAAAATAAATAAATAAGTAGGGTTTTGCAAACCTAATAGCGGCCATCGTTGAGTGCTCCATACCAGGTGTGTCCACAGTGCTCTGACGAAGAGTGAATTCTCAGGATCCGGTCGGAACGACGGTGACACAAATAAGCACACGTGTCCGGAGCCCTCACCATTCACGTGCTCGCCCCCGGAGAACTGCGCGCTGCACACCTCTCTCGTGCATTGCACACCTATCCCGCGCACAGTGGCCTTCTGGGCAACAGACACAATAGTCAACAAAGCAGGCACGACAATGACAAATGACGCTCCTCCTGCGGGGAAGGCAGAGAATTAGGAAAAATAAGTGGCATACGTGGAACATTCGATGGTGACCAGTTCTGTGGGGTGAAAAAAAAATAAAACAAGGAGGAATTGGGAACCTGGGAGCGAGGGGCGTGGGTATGTTTTACAAAATTGACAGTACTGACACCTCAGAATGACATCCCCATGACAAAGGGACTATGCCGTGCCCATACTGACAGGAGAGGAAACTGAGGCACAGAGGTCACGTCCAGCCCAAGGTCTGGCCAAGAGGCGGGGCTGGGACCTCAAGCCCCGGAACTTTTTCCGGGGGTGACCCTGACCCTGGGAGTGAGGACTTAACAGAACCCTATGTGGTCTCTCTTGTGGGGGGCAGGCAAGGACCAGAAAGTTAGTGACTCAGGTTTGGGGTCTCCGAAGGGAGGAAATGGATCAGCTGAAGAACAGTCAGTGCGGGGAGCCCCCACAGGAGCCTCCGGGTTTGATCAGATCGGAGGTGCGGGGCTGGAGGGAGAGTTGGCGAAGGGGTGAACGAGGTGGGGGCATCCAGACTGCGGGCTTTGAAGGGCCGATGTGGGAAGGCAGGGGGGTTGCCGCCGCAGGTGAGATTTCCCCGGCTCTGCAAGGCCTCAGTCCGGCGAAGTGAAGGCTGAAAGGGGTTAAGGGGGAGCGACAAAGGAGGGGTTAGTGGGGGCGGGCCTGGCAGGCCGGGGCGGGGCCTGGGCCGGTGAGGAGTCGCCGCTGGATCTCGGGGCCGCCGTCGAGCCCGAGCCCTCGCTGCAGCCCGGAGCGCCGCCGCCCTCCCCGTCCAGCCGCCGCGCGCGCAGGTAGGAGCCGACCCCTCCTCGGTCCGCGCTGGTCGCCCGGCCGCCGCGGGGCGCTGTTCCCCGCGCCCCTGGGGGCTTCGCGTCCCCAGGCCCGCTGCCTCGGTCTCCCGCGCCGTCTGGTCCCCGCCCCTCTCCGGCGCTGGCTCCCCCTACGTCCCCGCGGTGGATTTCGTCTCGGGTCTGTCTCCCCGCCCATCTGTCCTTCTGTCTCCGATGCCCCTGTGCCCGCGCGCCCTCTCCCTCTGGGCGCACCTCTCGCCCTACGCCCCCGTGCGGCTCCGTGGCTGCCTCTGCGTCCCTGCCGGTCTCTCTCCGCCCGTCTCCGTCTCTGCCCACCAGTCTTCCGACCGCCCCTGCGTCTGTGCGGCTCTCTCCCTGCCTCCGTCTCCACGCCTTTGTGTCTCTGTCCATCTCTTTGCCTTTTCCTTCCCGGTCTCGCCGTCTCTCCCTATGTCTCTGCGTCTTAGACCCCGTCCGCATCTCGTTGCAAATCCTCGCCCATCCCCTGAGCTTCCCCCAGGGCCGAAGAGCTGCTTGGGAGGCGGGTGGGGGACAGCAGAGTTGCTACCTGGGGCAGGTAAGCTCTGAGTGACACTGTGACCCCAGTGCCCCTTTAACACAGTCCCTCCACTGCTCCTGAGGTCGCACCCACCCCACCCTCCAATTTCAGGAATTCCTGGCTGGGGGGTGGACTTCCTTTCACACTTCCTCCCTTCCAGGGTTTGGCTGGGTCACCATTAACTCCTTCCTGCCTTTACCTCATCCCCCTTCCTTGGACTGGTTGCCCCCGCCCTCCAAAGCAGGCTGAGGGGCAGCTCTGGAGCCCAGGGGGGCATCGGTTTGAGGGTGTGTCTATGCACTCAGGCAGGATGTGCGCTGGGAGTTTTACTGGGAGGCACAGCTGGAGATGATGGGGGCCACCCCCTCCAACGCCCCCCCCCAGGACCCACACCCGCCACTTTCCTTCCGAACCCCCCAAGAGGGCCCCCCACCAGCTTCATCTCTGCAAATGACTCGAATTCAGATTCGGGGTGAGGATGGGGAGGTTTTTCCTTTCTTAGGGGGGGTTCCCACCAGGATGAGATGATAGAAACTTATGAGGGCTCCCAAACTCGGCATCGTATCATCAAGAAGCCTTGAATGTGAGGTCTTCGAATAGAAGGATCCAGAATGTGGGAGTGATCGGAGGAGAGAACTGGGAACGCAAGTCAAAGGTGCTTAGGATAGTCAAACCCTTCAACCCCAAAGGACTCCTGCTGGAATCGTGACCATTTCCAGTGTTCACAGCTGTGGCCTGGAAAAGACTTTCAGAGACACCTAGGCCAAGCACCCACTTTACAGACAGCAAAACTGAGGCCCAAGAGGAGAAGTCCCCACAGCGAGTCAGTGCCAGTTGGGGGTTGGGGCTCTAGTTCCACGGAAGCCCAAATCCAGAGAGCCGGCTTCTTTTCCTGCCACTAAGTCGGATTAATTTGGAGTAGGAGGTCTACCCAGCGAGGGGGAGAATGCCAGGGTGCATAGGAACGGCTGGGACCCAGAAGGGAGCACTTTAGAAGCAGAGAAGAGAAAACATTTCTGAAGCCATGGTGGTGGCCAGGGAAAGGGGGCAAGAGTCGGTTTGTGGGGAAGGTGAGGAATCTCAAAGGAGGGGAGAGAGGAGGAAAAGTAGGGGGCAGGGGTTAACTCCTGCCTGGTTCTGTCTCCTGACCCCCCCCCCCCCCATGAAGCCCACTGCTCCCAGGGGACAGGAGCTATAATTTGGTTTGTGTCTAGACAAATAATAACTCAGCTGCTGTGAGCCAGCAGGGAGTGATGAGGCCAGGCCCCCTGGGCAAGGGGCAGGGAGAAAGCCTGGGTGCCTAGTACCCCCCCATCCCCAAGTGATGAGAACTGAGGGACTAGGTGGAGGTGGTCACTAAACTCCCCCCAGCTCCCTAGAGCGCCCCCCACCTCCCCCCCACACCGTGATTCTTAGTATCTCAGAATTCTGCATTCTGCATAATCTTAGAACTCCAGGCTGCTGAAATGTTAGAAATAGCATAGATAAGGGGGAAAAGCAAGAGGGGTTTACCCTACATAGAGTATGCTCCCATTTCTAACAAAAACAAAAGGGAAATACGCATTCGTGTTTTTGCTTGGCAAAGATCATAATCACTGAGAGTTTAATAATAGATTATGAAAGTCATAGAATGTTTTTAAAAAATCATAGAGCGTTCTAACAATAGAACTTTTGAATCTTGGAATGCAAGCCTCCTGGGCTATTGGGTGAGGGCATGGTAAGCCATGGTGGTAATAATAATAGAACGGAACAAAGGTAGAACTCCAGAACATCGTTACAATAATAGAACGGTAAACTGTGCCCTGGCCTAACAATAGAACCTGAGGATTGGGGGACGCTGGAATTTAGAACATCGGAGTGGCGGAGTCCAGGACCCCGGTGCCCCTTCCTGGTGGAGTGGGCTTTGGGGGGGATGGGGACCCATGAGCTGGAAGAGGGGAAGCTGAGATCCAGCAAGGCGGTCAGCTTGGCCTGGCTGTCCCCTGGCTTCCGCCTGCCACCAGGACACCAGGTGGGGAGCGAGACTTGGTGATCACATTTCGTCTCCTAATGAGAGGACTGGAGCTGGCCGGTCCCCTGGGGCTGCCAGGAGAGCTGGGAGCCAGGGGAGGGGGAGCAGAGCTGACAGAGGAGGAAGTGGGGAGCAATGGCCTGCTGGCTTCTGGGATAAATCTGGGGAGTGGAGGGTGGTGGGAGTGTGGGGGGCTCCATCACTTCTTCTCTAGTCCTCTCAACACCACCCCAGTCTGGATTTAGGGGTGGCAGGCGGACCTAGGGACGGATATGGTGCAAGCAGCTGAGGGATAAAGTGAGGGCCGAGATCTGACCCAGCCATCTTGTCCACACCTGGGACTCTCGCTCTTCGTGTCCCTCTGCGGGGGTGGGCATCAGGGACCAAATGGGGGGCCGTCTGAGACAGGTGGAGCTTCTCGTGGGATCTGTGAGATCCGGGGATGGAGTCCCCAGCAATGCCCGATTAAGGCAAGCAACCTAGATCCCAGCTGAAGAGGGTCCTGACCCTGGGCGTGAAGCCCGGGAACTTGGGGAGGGAGTCAGGTGACGGAGGGACACCCAAGACACTCCAAGTCACTTGCTTTCATGGTGAGAAAGTTCGTGTATTTTTCAGAAGATTCTCAAGAGGGGCTGAGACCCCAGAAAGACTTGAGGAAAGTCGCAGGAGGGCAGAGAGTGTGGAGAGAAAACATTCAGGGAAAGTAAGCTCTTCCAGTTAAGAACGAACCTGCCGGGACCCTGACCAGTGTGGCTCCGTAGGTTGGACGTCATCGTGGTTCGGCAAAGCGAAAGGTCACCGGTTCAATTCCTGGTCAGGGCACATGCCTGGGTTGCTGGTTTCTGTCTGGGTCAGGGCATGCGCAAGAGGCGGCCAGTTGATGTTTCTCTCTCACACTGACGTTTCTCTCCCTCGCTCTCTCCCTCCCTTCCCCTATCTCTACAAGTAAATAAAATCTGTATTTAAAAAAAAGTCTGCCCAGTCTTGACACATCATGTGACTGAGACAACTGCCTTGCCCCTCTGGGCCTCAGTTCCCTCATCTGTCCCAGGGAGGGGTCAGAAATAACCTTGCACCCCGCCTCCCACCCCACTCCCCACCGTGGTCATCTACGGGCCTGCTGTGCTGTGGAATTCTAAGTCTACCATTCTGGGCTCGATGGTGGGCAGATCTGGCAAGGTGGGGGGAGAAGGGAGGGTTTTCTGAGGCTCCTCCGCATGGCCAGCACTCCCTAGAAGCAGGCCGATTGCAGAGGAGAGGTAGGAGGAAGAAGGCGTGAGTGTCCAGCTGGTTCCCCCCTGAGGAAATTAGCAATGGGAAGTATATTTCCTCTGGGCGCCAGAAACTATTCTCCATCCTGTGTGTCTGCATCAGCCTCAGCAGAACCCAGGTGGTCTGCCGAGGGTGGGACCAAGGGAAATGCCAGCCTCGGGGGCTGCGTCCCACTAAACACTTGTTTCTGGTCTCAGCTGTCCAGAGCCTGCGGAGTAACAAGTACTCAAGAATGTAAGGAGAACATCGACAAGGATTTTCCTATCTGTGATGTGACTGGCATGAAAGTGTGTGCCCCTCCCCTTCTTATAAAGCAGAACCTGAAGCTCCTGAGGAATAAAAAAGTAATTCTTTCACTGTTACAAAAGGAAGGAGAGACAGGGCAAGAGAGAGAGGGGCGGGGACTGAGGGTCAGAGAGCCTGGGGACAGGTGTTTTGGGTGACTTGGAGGGTCAGGGAAGGGACTGGATCCCACTATTACTGTCAGGAGCAAGCCCCCTCCGTCCTATCCACACAGGGTCCAGGAGCCCCCCCTTCTGAGTCTGGGTGGGGGCGCAGGGCGGCTGAGGACCCCGCAGAGGGCTCGGGACTTCCCTCTGTAGCAGGACTCAGTCTGGGCCTTCCCATGTCAGTTCTGTAGCAGACGGATCCTGCTCTTTTCACTGCCACCCCTCATCTTCTTCTCTGGGTCCCCCAGGGGCTTATTTGAGCCTGACGGGGGGGGGGGGGGGGGGGGGGGGGCGGGGTTGGTGCCACTTGATGGGGGGAGGGAGCCTGCGTTGGGGAGTAGGGTACCCAATGCGTGTTCCTTCAGTCTACGGTTGTTCGTTAATCACCTACTGTGTGCTGGGGACACTACAGCGGTCGACCCAAGGCCCCTGCCCTTCGTCGGCCCCTGCCCTTCGGGAACTTCCACTCCAGACAGACAAAGACGAGATACAGGTGCTGTGAGGAAAGAGCCCTGGGGCAGTGGGGGTGGGCGGGACTCTGGGTATGAAGGGCGTCCCCGAGGAAGTGAAGGAAGCAGGAAGCTAGTTCTTCTCTTTTCTCTTTTCTTTTCTTTTTTCTTTTCTTTTCTTTTCTTTTCTTTTCCTTTCTTTTCTTTTACTTTTCTTCCCTCCCTTCCCCCTTCCCCTCCCCTCCCCCTTCCTCTTCTCTTCTCCTCTCTTCTCTTCATCCTCACCCGAGGACATGCCCATTTATTTTAGAGAGAGAGGGGGGAAGAAAGGGAGAGAGAGAGAGAGGAAGAGAAACATTGATTCCATTCCGTTGCCTCTCATACATTCCAATGCACCTGATCCAGAACTGAACCCGAAACCCAGACCTGTGCCCTGACCGGGAATTGAACCTGTGACCTTTCGGTTTACCGGAGGATGCTCCAACCAACTGAGTTCCACTGGCCAGGGCAAGAAGGCTAGTGCTAACAAGATCTGAAGGAAGAGAGGGCCAGGAGGACGGTACAGTAGGAGCACAAGCTGTGAGGCTAGAAAGGTCACTGCCCAGCAAGTCAGGCAGCGCCCCGTCCCCTGGGGCAAGGCGCTGGGATTTTACCTCAAGCCCCCTGGGAAACCACTGGAGGGAAACCATTGAAGGAACCAGGGCTGATGTCCGAGTGGGAAAGGCCGTTCTGGCTGCGTTGCGGGAAATGGGATGGAAGACGTCAATGGCAGCTGAGAGAGCAGTGAGGAGGCCACTGTAAAGATTCCAGCGAGTGAGCTGGCTTGGTGGCACCAAGCAGGCAGTGGCAGGGGTTTTGGAGACAGGTGCGAACTCAGGATTTATTGTGGAGGACGTCCAGCCGGAGGGGTTTCCCATGCAAGGATGCTCAGACATCAGGGAGGTTTCCAGGGACCTGCTGTGTGACGTTGGGCTCATCCCTTCCCCTCTCTGGGCCTTGGTTTCCTCATCTGTCCAACGGGCTCAAGCAGTGGTTTTCAAAGTGTGTCCTGGGGGTTCTTCAAAGGTGCCACCCACCATCTGCCACTTTCTTTCCTTTTCAAAAAGTAATTGTATTTACATGGGTCTGTGAACCAGAAAACTGTGGTTCGATCCCCAGTCAGGGCACATGCCTGGATTGCAGGCCAGTTCCCAGCAAGGGATGCATGAGAGGCAACCATACATTGATATTTCTTTCCCTAACCCTTCCCCTCTAAAGATAAATAAATAAAATCTTTTAAAAAATAATTGTATTTATTTACTTTTAGAGAGGGGAAGGGAAAAAGAGGAGAGAAGCATCAATATCTGGTTGTCTCACACACATCCCCTCCTTGGGGACCTGGCCTGCAACCCAGACATGTACCCCGACTGGGAATTGAACCACGATCCTTTGGTTAGCAGGCCCGTGCTCAATCCACTGAGCTACACCAGCCAGACCCTGCCCTTGCTCCAATCCAGCAGCCTCCGCTCTCACCCCTTCCCCCCTGCCCTCTGCAACTATGGTTCCCAGCCCCGGGCCTCTCTCTGCCCAGCCCTTTCTGAGTGGAAAGCACGGACTGGAGCCCAAGGGGCAAGAGCCGAGATTCCCAGTCTCCGGTCGTCAGTACCTTGGACAGGTCTCTGAGCTGCTGTGTGCCTCAGTTTGTCAAACAGGAGGAACACGCAGCACTTTTCCTCATGGGGTTTTTGACATTTTAATAAATTAATACCCAGAAAAGTGCTTCGAACAGGGTTTGCTATGTACTGGGACTCATGAGCTTTAGCTGTTATCATCACCATCACCATCATCATCATCAAGAACGGGGTACCCTGGGTTAGGAGTGGGAGGCTGGTCCTGCTTCCAGTTCCGGTTCTTGTTGGGTCACTGCCTTGCTGTTCGTCCTTGAGGGGAGTTCCCGTAAAACCGCAGCGTTAACCTAGTCCATCATTTCCCAAGGCATGATCCAATTACGCCAGTTTTATGTGGTTTCTGGAAGAAAGTTCTGAAATCCAAATTGGGTTATTATTTGACATCTATTAGGGGAAAGTCGATCTGGCACTTCAAATCTGGGTTTTCAGAGGCCTGTTGTCTGGAATGGGGCTCCATGAGGCAGCCTATAGGAATAAGGGCGAGCAGCGTGGGAGAAGGGGTGGGACCTGACGCCCTGACCCCCTCACTGGGTCCTCTCTCCCCACAGGAACCGAAAAGTCAGCTCTGAACTGTGAGGGGGGGGGGCCTCATCTCAACCGCTCTGCACGACCGAGCCTGAGCCTTCCCCTCCCCCCTTCAAACCGCCCCCTTCATCTATAATCCTCCTGATCCAGCCCTTACTCACCTCCTTCCTGTGTCTTAAAAACCATTTCCACACTCCCCAGACTGAATCCTTCCTCCCTGTCCACTCCCCTCAACACCTCCTTTTCCATCTTCTTCTCTTCACTGGTCACCTTCCTTGTTACATCATTTCTTAAAAAATATTTTAACTTATTTATTTTTAGAGGTGGGGGGGAGGAGAGTGGGAGAGAAACATCAATGTGTGATTGCCTCTCATGCGTCTGCTGCTGGGACCTGGCCTGCAACCCGGGCATGTGCCCTGACTGGGAATCAGACCTGGGACCCTTTGCTTCGCAGGCCCGTGCTCAATCCACTGAGCTGCACCAGCCAGGGCCCTCATTTAATTTCCGATCGGGTCTATACACACCTGCTTGAGGAAGCTCTTTGTTCCTCCCACCATTCTCCAAACCTCCCTCCTGTGCTAATTGTATCCTTCCTCCAACTTTTCCCTCTCAAGCTCCGCCCCTTCCTGTCCAGCCTGGCCCAAGATTCACGGTCAACCTCGTCTCTTCCCCGAGGCCTGGCAACCACCATGTCCCCCTGAGCCTGCAAGGAGGGGGCTCAGGGGCCCCGATGGCCTCCCGGCCCCCGCGGCCCCCCAGCCCCCGTGGGCCAGGGGAAGCGCCTGAAAGCCCCAGTGCCGAGAATGGGCAACCGCACATGGGAGGGCTGTCACGTGGACTCGCGCATGGACCACCTCTTCCCGCCTTCCCTCTACATCTTCGTCATCGCCGTGGGGCTGCCCACCAACTGCCTGGCTCTGTGGGCCGCCTACCGCCAGGTGCGTCAGCGCAACGAGCTGGGCGTGTACCTGATGAACCTCAGCATCGCCGACCTGCTATACATCTGCACGCTGCCGCTCTGGGTCGACTACTTCCTGCACCACGACAATTGGATCCACGGCCCCGGCTCCTGCAAGCTCTTCGGGTTCATCTTCTACACCAACATCTACATCAGCATCGCCTTCCTGTGCTGCATCTCGGTGGATCGCTACCTGGCCGTGGCGCACCCACTGCGGTTTGCCCGCCTGCGCCGGGTCAAGACGGCCGTGGCCGTGAGCTCCGTGGTCTGGGCCACGGAGCTGGGCGCCAACTCGGCGCCCCTGTTCCACGATGAGCTCTTCCGCGATCGCTACAACCATACGTTCTGCTTCGAGAAGTTCCCCATGGAGGGCTGGGTGGCCTGGATGAACCTCTACCGCGTCTTCGTGGGCTTCCTGTTTCCGTGGGCGCTCATGCTGCTGTCCTACCGCGGGATCTTGCGGGCCGTGCGGGGCAGTGTGTCCACCGAGCGCCAGGAGAAGGCCAAGATCAAGCGGCTGGCCCTCAGCCTCATCGCCATCGTGCTGGTGTGCTTTGCACCCTACCACGTGCTCCTGCTCTCCCGCAGCGCTGTCTACCTGGGCCGCCCCTGGGACTGCGGCTTCGAGGAGCGCGTCTTCGCCGCCTACCACAGCTCGCTGGCCTTCACCAGTCTCAACTGCGTGGCCGACCCCATCCTCTACTGCCTGGTCAACGAGGGCGCCCGCGGCGACGTGGCCAAGGCCCTGCACAATCTGCTCCACTTCCTGGCCAGCGACAAGCCCCAGGAGATGGCCAACGCCTCCATCACCCTGGAGACCCCACTCACTTCCAAGAGGAGCAGCGTGGCCAAGGCCATGGCCGCCGGCTGGGTGGCCGTTCCCCCCTCCCAGGAGGACCAGGTGCAGCTGAAGATGCTGCCACCGCCACAGTGAACCTCGAATTAAGCAGAACACCGCTCCCCCCAAACCCCCTCTAAATCTGGTCCTACACTCCCTGCCTTCTTGGTCTGGTGTATGCAAATTGTATGTAAATAAGGCTGTGTTACTCTTCATAAGAATATAAGAAAATAGGAAAAGGGTAAGGTCGGCGTGTCACTGGTCAGCTGTCATCCTCAACCATGACCCCTTAAAAATTCAACTGAACTGTGCCTACCCCTGTACGGGTAGTGTTAGTGACACAGTGGTGACAAATAAGAGACCTGGCCCTGCCCTCATGGGCTCCCACGCCAATGGGGACAACAGATCAGTCCCTGGATGGTGATGACCCAGAGTGGGCAGGGCTCAGCCAGGACAGGCCAGGGTCTGGGGGAACCCGAAAGGGCATCTGACCAAGTCTGGGGGACAGGGAGGGCTTCCTGGAGGAGGGGACCAGTAAATTAAATTTCCAGAAGGTAAAGCCAAAAAGAGAGAAAAGTTTGGACTATTTCCAGCAAGATGGTAAAGGAGAGTGACTCAAAGGGCAGGTGGAAGGAGAAATTCATTGAGTGTGGAGCGATCCCTTTTGCTCTTGGGATCCCTGCCCCATCTTACAGGGGACAGCGAGCAGGAGAGAACAGTTCTGAGTTTTTTAGGTAAATAGCATTCTCCAAGTCAGGATGAGGAAGAAGGGGGAGAATGTCCAAACCCAAGCGAAGGGCAACCACAGCAGGCTGGTTGGAGGAGGGGTGAGCAGCGCAGGCTGGGGCAGGGGACTTGGGACCAAGATTCAGTCACAGATCCATTTGTACCTACAACGTGCCCTGTGCTGACTGGGGCTGGGGACACGGGCGGGTGACTGAGACAGCCCAGGCGCCACCATCATGGGGCTGGCAGTAAATAAGTAAATCAAAATAAGGTTTGGAAGGAAGGGACAGAGGGTGACATGGAGTCTGATCTGCGTGAGGCCAGGGGAGGGCTCACTGAGATGGTGGCTTTTGAGCAAAGACCTGAAGGAGCTGAGGGGGGTCAGCCCAGTGGTTGTCAGGGCGGGCGAGAGCATTGCAGGCAGAGGGAACAGCGAGTGACAAGCCCCGGGGTGACAGTGCCTGAATTCTGAGGCACAGTAACTACGGTGGTGTGACTGGAACAGACAAGAGTGACAGAATGGAAGGTGAGACTGGCCAGGGGACAGAGGCCCATCTTTCAGGGCTGTTAAAGTCCTGGTAGGGCCCTCGCTGGTGTGGCTCAGTGGATTCAACGCGGGCCTGTGAACCAAAAGGTCACTGGTTCAATTCCCAGTCAGGACACATGCCTGGATTTTGGGCCAGGTACCAGTTTGGCAGGGGTAACACGAGAGGCAACCACACATTGATGTTTCTCTCTCTTTCTCCTTCCCTTCCCCTCTCTCTAAAAATAAATTAATAAAATAAGATAAATGAAGTCCTGGTGAGGACTTTGCCTT
Source organism: Artibeus jamaicensis (assembly GCF_021234435.1). Taxonomy (NCBI): domain Eukaryota; kingdom Metazoa; phylum Chordata; class Mammalia; order Chiroptera; family Phyllostomidae; genus Artibeus; species Artibeus jamaicensis. Next base: position 1,751,495 of record NW_026521297.1, read on the forward strand.
TTACTCTGAGATGAATGGGAACCACAGGAGGAAGGATGCGCTTTGACTTAAATGTTAACAGGATCCGGCTGGCTGCGGCGTGGGGAGCAGGATGGCGGAAGTCAGGGCAGAGGCCGGAGCCCCATGCAGCGGCGACCGCCAAATTCCAGGCGGGAGATGCTGGCAGCTGGAGCAAGGAGCAGGGGTGAGCTTTGGGATTTGTTCTGAAGGAAGATAGTGATGGAAGCTGCACACGGGCCCGTGGGACTGTGCAGCGTGAGCCTCGTGCCCATCCTGGGAAAAGGGTAACGGAGAGCCGGCGCTGGAAGAGCCTCTGGGAATGGTCCCAGGCCCTATTCCGGGGCAGTCACTGGAGAGGCCAAGAGACTAGCCCAGGGTCACACGGCCGGTGAGTCAGCCTGGAGCCAGCGTAGGCTAGCCCTCCCCTCCCCCTCTCTGCCTGTGTTCCCACGCCCCAGAATGGCCGAGGCTGTCTGCTCCTGTTGATGTCTCCCTCCCTCCCCGGCCCCTCCGAGGTCACCAGGAATGGTCCTTTTTCTACAACCAGGCTGGAGAACTGGAGGAAGCACCCAGCTCGGGACAGGCCACGCCCCTTCTGGTAGATCACTTCCCTTGGCTGTGTAACTAACTGGCTTCTTCCTCAAGCTCCTGATGAGATGCGATGATCCTCCCCCCCCCCCCCCCGCACCGTGCCCCCTACACACATGCCCTCGCCCCAGAAGTTCTCAGAAGAGGTTCCTGGAAACCCTGCTCAGAGAAAGGAAGACGAGGGAGAAGGAGAATGAGAAGGGGAAAAAAAATACCCTAATGAAGAAAATGGTTTTGCAGGAAGGGGGGTTACTGAGATGCAGGAAGTTGGGGCTTTGGTGTTGCTGGGAGAGATTGGAGGGGAGCCTGGGATCTGGGGGCCCTAGTAATTTTCCTGTCCTGTCTCACTGCTGCAAAGCTACTGGGTTGGAGATGGAGGGAGCCAGATGCTTTCAACAATCTTCTCAGAGAATCAGATGAAAGACCCATCCACCAAATACTCATTCCCATTTGTGCAATAAATATTCATTGAGCACCTACTATGTGCCTGGCACTGTTCTGGGAGCTAAGGAAACAACAGCGAATTAATTACACGGAAAGAAGTCACACAGAAGTTTGGATGTTCCCTAAAACCAACATGGGGCCCCCGAGTCCCTCCTCCACAGTCGGTTCTTGGGCCCCAGGCTAACACCTCCAGGTATCAGGAGAAGATTCGGGGCTGGGACTCAAGAAATCCCAGCCTCAGCTTCCCTCAGCTTCATCCCAATGACCCTTGAAACACTGAATAAATCGTTTCCATTCTCTGGCCTCAGTGGGCCAGTCTGTAAAATGGGGAGGAGGTTGGTTTCAAGTCGATGTAGACCTTGAATAGGCCCCGAAGTTTCTCACACTTGTAGTTCAGAAAGCATCCTGGGGAAGAGTTGTTTTTATGGTCTTGGCATTATTTTAAAAGATTTTATTTACTTATTTTTAGAGAGGGGGAACAGAGGAAGAGAAACATGGATGTGCGACAGATCCATCGATTGGTTGCCTCTCATATGCCTCCAACCGGGGACCTGGCCTGCAACACAGGCATGTGCTGTGACTAGGAATGGAACCTGTGACCCTTTGGTTCACAGGCCAGCGCTCAGTCCACCCAGCCACACCAGGCAGAGCTGGTCTTGTCATTCTTAATACATCATTTAGAATATCTGGGTTCGCACATGCCAGTGCCATCATCATTACAAGTGAAGAAACGTCTGTTGGTGCCTGGGACTTCACTGAAGATGGTCAGGGAGTCAGAGTGCATACCGAGGAAAGCCCAGGGTCTCCTGACTGCATCCTGAAGGTTTGTTTCCTTTTACACACCACTTCTCCGCTCCTCACTTCCTCTCCCTCTGCCTCTTCTGGAATCTCTCAATTACCCATCAGCAGTCCACCATCCAGGAATTTCTCTCAACCCCTTTCTGACCTTGTTTATATGATTTTGCTCCCTGCTGGGTAAGGGAGGACAGACAGTCTGGGACATGTCCTTAAACTTCCTGAGCCTGCTCCCTGGGGGCCCTCACCCGACAATAGAGGCAGTGGGGCTGCTTCAGACCCAGTATGGTTTTATTGGCCAAGATGCTGGGCTGTGAACCTCCGCTGGCTGAGGGACCTTGTGCCAGCTTCCTGCCCATCTCTGGGTCACAGTTTGTCAGTTACTTGGTAAAAAGTCGGATTAGCTGCTTCTGGAGAGGAAATTCACCCTCATGCTACAGTATGCAATAATGATGCTAATACTTGCATATTAATAAGGGCTGTTGATTATTTAATACGTAACCGGCACCATTCTAAACGCTTAACATAGTTACTATGTTTTTACATTTAAGATGCGCAGGCGAACCTAGCAACCCAATAAGATAAATGCTATCATGATTCATATTTTGGAAACAAGAATTCTTTCACTCAGAGAGGTTAAGTCACTCGCCTAATATCACACAGCAAGTGCATAATGGAACCGGGGTCTCAAACCCGGTCTGTAAGACTACAAGCCAGTTTGCCCAGGATGGCTGGGAATGCGGCACAACACAAAATCATAAATTTACTTAAAATATTATGAGTTTTTTTGTGATTATGTGTCACAATGTATTTAATGTGTGGCCCACGACAACTCTTGTAGTGCTGCGCAGAGACGCCAAGAAGTTGGACACTCCTAACCCCAGTGAGAGCTCTATCCTGCCGGAGTAGGTATATTTGGGATTCCTTAGCCATAATTAGGACTAACTGAGAGCCTCACTTGGGCTGAGAAGCAACCCAGATACGCAGTCACGACAGAGCGCGGCAGCGGACTCGGGCGTGGGAACCCATCTGCGCTCCGCAACAGCCGTTTAACGGCACCACCCTCTAACCGCCTCACTTCCGCCATATATTTGCATATTCATAGTGCGTCAGCGTAAATGCGGTGATATCAAGGAGCGCAGCTGCAGTCCCCCCTCCACGAGCGCACGTACGTACATACGTATGTACGCAAGCACGCACGCACGCACGGCATCAAGCGGACGGGGGAGGAGGGAGAGTTTGGAGGTGCTCCGCCCAGTCGGACGGGTGGCACGTCCCCTTGCGACCTGCAAGATGGTGGTGGGTGCGTTCCCTATGGCGAAGCTGCTATACTTGGGCATCCGGCAGGTCAGCAAGCCGCTTGCCAACCGCATTAAGGAGGCTGCCCGCCGAAGCGAGTTCTTCAAGACCTACATTTGCCTCCCGCCGGCCCAATGTGAGTCTGACCCCAAGTCCCTCCAACCTTTCCAGTCTCCAACTCCTCTCATGTGGTTGCTCGAGGGATGGACTTCTGTTTACGACCAATCACAGCCGGAACCGGCAAAGTCTTGCAGCCAATAGGGAGGGTCTCCGGGTTAAGGGCATGCGGTTAGTCCAATTGCAAGGATGGGTGTGGGCTAAGGGAAGGGGCGGGACTCCAGGTCCTGAGTTGAAAACATCAGCGAATAGAAGAAGAGAGCGCGTGGAGACTGGCGTCCAGGCGAGCCAATAGTGTGAGAATTGACTACTTTGGGCGGGGTATTCTAGAACTGACAGGAGCTAGGGGCAAGCGGAGGAGGGACTAGACTGGGTCATTTGCAGGCGCCTTGGCTTCCTAAACTTTGTCCTGTGCCTCAGTTTTCCTCCCGTCCTGGAGGTGAGAGGCACTTGTATATCATCCTTTTAGGACATCGGTTTGCCCCAGTTAATACTCGGGGAAATAGGACTGGATTAGAAGCGTGGCTCAGGGCGAAGTGTGAGTGTGGGGGCGTAGTGTGGGCCTGGGAGTCTGGAAAAGGGTAATTTTAACCATAGTGGACACTCATCCACCTGTTCATTAATCCACTGATATACCGGGTTTGTTCGTCCATTCATTTAGTAAACAGACTCTGCTGGCTTTTTGCTGGGTACTGGGAGACGCAATCATGACCGTTGTTGTCAACCCAGAGTGTGCAGGGTGGTGGGTACTGTGGAGCTCAGAATGGCCACCTGACCCACGGACCTGGTGCCAGGAGGTCTGTCTAGAGGAGGACAGCCCTACTTGAGATCTAAAGGGCATAGTAAACGCTTAAAATATGATTTTAAAAAATATATATTTTATTAATTTATTTTTAGACAGAGGGGAAGGGAGGGAGAAAGAGAGGGAGAGAAGCACTGATGTGTGGTTGCCTCTCACACCCCCTGTACGGGGGAACCTGGCCTGCAACCCAGCCATGTGCCCTGACTGGGCAACGAACCAGTGACCCTTTCGCTTCACAGTCCAGTGCTCGATCCACTGAGCCACACTATCCAGAGCAAAATATGAGCTATTTTAAAAGATGAACTATATGCTCTAGGCCTGTGGGGGCACAGAGTAAAGAAATGAACATAATTTGTTTCTCAGGAAACCACCATTCATCCAGCCATCCATCTGTTACTTCATTTATCATATTTTGGAGTGTATAATGCACACCCATATAGTTGTATGCATCCACAGTATGTAATGATTATACCCATATATAAGGTGCATCCTTATTTTTCCCTAAAAATTTTGGGTTAAAAAGATGCACCTTATACATGGCAAAATACGGGTAGCTAGTATTTTCTGATAATTGTCTCTGTGCCTGGCCTTGTGCTGGGCAGTGTTGGAGAGACAGTGGAGGCACCCAGCGAGCCCAATCTTTGCCCTCAAGGAGCTCCCAGTTTAGTAGGGACAGACCCATTCTTTCAGAGTGATGACCAGAGTGGGCAGAGCTGGGATGGGATTGCCCACTGGACACCTGACCTGGCTTGGGGTTCAGGGAGGAGTTCAAGGTGAGGAGAACTTCACCAGACAACAGGGACATGGATGATGTTGAGGGAGAGAGGACCATGCGCAAAGAGCAAATGGTGAAGTGGAGCGCACCTTTTTTTCTTTCCTTATAGGTCTGGGTGCTTTAAGTTTGCTTTCCAGGGCCTACAACTCTTAGTCCATGGATGTTTGGTTGGTGGGCCCTCTGCTATAGCTGCCGATCTTAGACTGGAGAGCGCTGCATTGTACAGCAGGTGCTTTCACACCAGCTCTCTCATTTGCCTCCCACACTATTTTGTCCCCATGTCAGGGAAGGGAAATGACTTCTCCCAGTTTATAGAAGAGAAAACGGAGGCTCAAGAGCTTCCGGAAGTGAATTGCTGAGGTCGCACCTGAATTTGTGCCAGAGGCAGGGCTTACGTCCTGCACTGTGGATTCCCAGAGCTGGTTCCTGTTTCCTGCCACTGCCTTTCACCCAAACACCGTGACGTGCCGTAGCATTATGGAGTAGGAAGTGGCTTCCTGGATACCCCAGCTGGTGTAGCTCAGTGGACTGAGCACAGGCTTGCGAACCAAAGGGTCGCGTGTTCAATTCCCAGTCAGGGCATGTGCCTGGGTTGTGGGCCAGGTCCCTAGTAGGGGGGTGCAAGAGGCAACCACACATTGATGTTTCTCTCCCTCTCTCTCTCCCCTCCCCTCTCTCTAAAAATAAATAAAATCTTTTTTAAAAAGGCTTCTCTAGTTAGACTGACATGGGTTCCCATCTGGGTCCCACCCCTTACCTGCCAGGTGGCTTTGGGCAGGTCACTTAACCACTCAGAGCTTCAGGCCTCTCTTCTGTATAGTGGGACACTTAATGGACAGTCACTTTGTGTCAGGCAGTGTTCTAAGTACTTCACAGGCCTTCTGACATGAAATCCTCACAAATTATTATGAGATATACACTATTACTATTCCCATCTTGTGTACTAGATACATGTTTATACCATGAACAGTACGTAATATATCGTGAGAGGTAAGTGGACCATTTGGTTTGCAGGCTGGCGCTCAATCCATTGAGCCATACCAGCCAGGGCGGTAAGTGGATATATAATGTAGGTCCGTGGTTCTCACTGAGCTGTGGCTATTGTGTAGATACTGTGGATACAGCAGAGAAGAACAGGCAAAAAATCATCAGGAATGCAGAGGGAGGGGGAATATTCGGGGGGCAGGTTGTGAGTCTAGATAGAGTTACAAGGGAGACCTCACTGGAAGTGCAAGGAGAGGAGGGAGTAAGCAGTACAGGTGTTTGGGGGAGAACGTTCCTGCTCGAAGGCTCTGCACGTGCTTCGGCCTGACTCTGAGTGGATGGGACTCGCTCGGGGGCTGAGCAGAGGGAGGGCAGGGTCTGCGTTATGTTGTAACAGGGCCCGTTTGGCCATCACAGGGTGAGGTGGGTGCAGGGAGGGGGCACCCACGGTAGTCCAGGTGGGAGGCGCGTGGGAAGGAGAAGTCAGATTCCAAAGAAGTTTCTTCCTCAAGTCTTATCTTTAAAACTTCAAATCCACAGAAAAGCTAGATGGAAGAGTGGTCTAGTCATCCGTGACATACCCTTGACCACCTATTTCGTTCATTATTAGCCTTCAACAAATTTGCTCTGTCTTTGCTCTCATATGTATATGCATACGTATGTATACACACTTTTTTCCCTGAGTAATTTGAAAATAAGTTGTGGACCTGATACTTCACTCCTAAATATTTCAACCTGTATCCCCTGAGAACAAAGACACTCTGTGTACCACAGTGCCAGTGCCCCACCTGAGAACTTTTTAAAAGGTTTTATTTATTTATTTTTAGAAAGGGGACCACTGCAATGTGTAGAAAGGGGAAGGGAAGGGGAAAGAGGAGAGAAACATCAATGTGCAGTTGCCTCTCGTGCGCCCCCTACTGGGCACCTGACCTGTAACCCAGGCATGTGACCTGACTGGGAATTGAACCAGCAATCCTTCGGTTCACAGGCTGGCACTCAATCCACTGAGCCACACCAGCCAGGGCACCACACCTGAGAATTGTAACACTGATAACAGTAATATTGATAACAATGTTATTTAATGTATAGCTCATATTCTGATTGCTTCAGCTGCCCCCAAGTGCCTCTTTTTACTGTTTATTATTATTTTTAATCTAGGGCCTGCTTATGGAACGTGTACTGCGTTTGATTATCATGTCTCTTTAGTGTCCTTTAATCTATTAATACAACAGGGCTTAGCAATCTGGCCCACTGCCTGTCTTCATAAATAAAGTTTTATTGGAACACAGCCACACACACTTGTTAGCATAGTGTCTGTGGCTGCGAAGGTTAAGTTTGCATGGCCCACAAAGCTAAGATATTTGCTCTGTGACCCTGTGCAGGAAATGTTTGCTGAGCCTGCTGTGTATCAGCATCCCTGTCCTTTCTTGTTTTTCGTGACATTGACACTTGGAAGAGTCCAAGCCCGCTGCCCCATGGAGTGTCCCACAGTCTGGGGTTTTTGATCCTTTCCTCTGATTTGATTTGTGTTGAGCGTCTTTGGCAGGAACACCCCACAGACAGTGTGTCCCAAGGATGTCACCCCAGGGGGTTACTGATGTCTGTGGCTTCCGTCATTTGTTACGGTGACTTGGTCCCTTGGTTAAGGTGGTGACCACTGTAGAACCTTTCCTTTTCCCCTGAGCAGTGAATAACCAGTGGACTTGTTTGGCAGGTAGAGCCAGCAGGATTTCCTGGGGCCTGGGTGTGACCGGGCAGCCTGGAGGAGGGGTGGGTTGTACAGAGGGACCAAGAGTTCAGTCTGGGACGGGCTCAGTGGGAGACGCTCTCAGACAGTGGAGCCCGCTGACTTTAATCATTAAACGCCTTTTATGACGTTGTTTGTGTCTTCACATTGCCAGCTGCCCGTGGCTGTGGCCCTCAGACCGTAGAATTAGGATTTCCCAGAGCCTGCAGCAGCTTCGCCTTCTCCCGGGTCAGGCCTCCCGAACTGACCCACACGTCCCACGTCCGCGCCGTTGGCTGGGGCCCCTCTGACTCAGCAGGGCAGGCCAGCTGTCTGTGTTCCCACAGGAGAGGCTGGAGTGGTAGGTGCGTCTGTCTGAGGGAAGAACAGTGACTGCCAGAGCATAACGCATGGATGATGCACTGTGCTGGGGAGGCAAGGATCTTTTTTAAACAAAGATTTCTGGGGGAGAAAGAAAAAAAAGAGTTTGGTGACGCCAGGCAGGTTGAGGCCACTCTCGCAAAGGGCGCTGCTGACGTGCCCCGGGGGCGCTGTGGGGTGTCTCTGGGTAGAGGGAAGATGCCAGTTCATTTCTGCTCATTCCCTGGTGTGTACTGGTCATTTTTCTAGTTTACCATTCACAGGAGACAGAATAACAGACACCCCCCCAAAGACGGCCGCATCCTAATCCCTAACTTGTTGAAGGTGTTACCTCGGGCACAGGGGGCTTCACAGAGGTGACTAAACCAAGGATTGAGGATAGAGAGATTGTGAGATTATCTTGGATTATCCAAGTGGGCCCTGTAATCCTAAAGGTTCTTAGAAGTGAAAGAGGAAGACAGGAAAGGGGAGGATTTGAAGGTGTTCCCCCTGAAGGTGGGAGAGGGGCCGTGAGCCCAGTAACGCAGCCGCCTCTAGACGGCAGGCAGGTGGGTCCCGCCCCAGAGTTTCTAGGAAGGAACTTCCCCTGCTGATGCCTCGAGTTTAGCCCTGTGAGGCCCATTGTGAATTTATCATCTCCAGAGCCATAGGTGATACATTTGTGTTGGTTAAGGCCACCTCGTTTGTGGCCATTTTTTACAGAAACAACAGGGAACCAACACACCACATTAATGCGCAGGCCGCTGGGCTGATTTTTTCGGAAGTGCTTATGAACTTTGTGTGGTCATCCTGACAAGCGTAGGCCTTGTAGTTGGTTTCGGACTTTCTGTTGCTACTAAGCAATCTGCCCCAGAGCTTAGGGGCTTTAAATCAGTGGGCCTTCTGTTCTGCCTCTCAGTTCTGTGGCCTGACTGGGCTCAGCTGGGCAGTTCTTCTGCTGGTCTTGCGGGGTGGCCTCTCAAGGGGTCGAGGTCAGAGGGCGCCCGGGACTGGAGTCATCAGGGGGCTGGCGTGGGACGCCGAGGCGGCCAGTGCCCTCTTCCACTGGGAGTGTCGTCTCAGGCCCTCTCTCCTCCACCCGGGGTGTCCAGCAGGGCAGCGGGGTTTCTCGTGTGGTCACTCAGGGCTCCCAACAGCCAGATTTTCAGGCGAGAAGAAGCCAAGGCTGCAGGCCATTAAGGGCACAGCCTGGAGCCGCACAGTGCCGTTCCCAGCGCACTCTGTTGGCCAGTGCGGCCGTGGCACAGACGAGTGAGTGTGGGAGGGCACCGCACAGGGGGTGGTGTGGGGGGGTTGTTGGGGGGTCGCCAGAGGCAGTCTGCTGGCTTGGTTTGAATCTTTTTCTTCTTTTTTTTAAAAGATTTTATTTATTTATTTTTAGAGAGGAAGGGAGGGAGAGAAATAGCAATGTGTGGTTGCCTCTCCTGCGCCCCCTGCTGGGGACGTGGCCTGCAACCCAGGCATGTGCCCTGACTGGGAATTGAAACAACAATCATTGGGTTTGCAGGTTGGTGCTGAGTTCACTGAGCCACACTATCCAGGGCTTGGGTTTGAATCTTGACACCCCTTATTAACTGTGTGACTTGGGGCAAGTAGCTGGACCTCTCTGAGCCTCTGTTTCCATACTTATGAGCTAAGAGTAATAGTAGAATTCATCTTTGGAACTCCTGCAAGGATGCAGGCGACAGTGCCAACCAAGGCCTGTCCTAGAGCACACGTATTCAGTTACTAATACTGACTACGAGAACATACAGAGTTTGTCCCTATCACGTGGGGCCATTACTGCCCAGATGCTAAAAACTCTGCTTCCAGATGACAGCTTTCTGCACTCGGATCCCTCCTCTGCCATTTACTCGGTGTGTCCCGGGCAGGTCACAGAGCGTTTCCACACCCGTCTCCTCCTCTGTCCAGTGCAGCGCTCACTCTGGGCCTGATGCATACATGAGCACCCCTAGCACAGGCCTGGCGCGTACAAGTTCAGTAAACAGCCGTGTGGCTGAGTGGCCAAGAAGCCCGCCTCTGCAGCTGGGCTGCCTGCGTGCAAATGCAGCGCAAGTCATTTAACTTCCTTTGGGCTCAGTTTTGTTGTCTGTAAATTAGATGGTTAAGGCTGGTTCCATACGTCAACATCCAGAAAACCTTGCCCTTAAATGCTGCGTAAATGTTTGTTGACGGTCAGGCACTGTTGGTATTTTTGTCGTCATCATCCTAATGATAAGCTTTCCAGTGCGATCAGGCTTGGGGCGTACTCCCAAGCTGCCTGTCACAGCTGAGCAGTCTGTACTTCAAGCCTCTAGATGGTGGTGTTCCTCTTCCTCGGTCACCCCTCACAGGCTTGCCACAAGCAGAAAGTTCTGGCCGACTGGCATGGGGGGTTGTTGTGTTTGAGCGGGCCCTGGGTTGGGGCTGTATTTCTAAGTGACGGAGTCAGCCAGAGAGAGGACAGTGTGGCTGAGTTAGGGAGCCTCCCACTAGCGAATGCTGCCTCAGATCCTTAAAGCATCCTTTGGAATGAGTGGTTGTACCTGCAAGGAATCAAAGGGACTCTGCTGAGAGCAAGGAGAAAACAGCAGCAAAGAGCCGAGGAGGGGACTGAACAGTGAAGTCGCCTGATGCTCGCAGGACATTCAGATTCACGTGGCCTTGGGGACAGGGGCTGAGCTGTGGGAAGGCTGGGCAGGGGCACTGCCTCGTGCAAAACCAGGTCCAACTAGAGAAAACCCACCTTGCAAAGCCACACAGCCTTAGAAATAAGTGAGAATTTGTGGCCACTGACTGTCCCCCAGGTGGGTTTGGGCCTGAATTATACCCTTTGAAAGGTCCTAGAAATAGCAGGCTAAGCATGAATCTGGGACTGTGTGCCCCTAAGCCCCTGGCAGGGACAAACAAGCCCTCTCTTTAGGAGCATCCCCTTTGCCTGGGCCTCGGAGACCTTCAGGTAGAGTTCTGGCACGTAGGAGCTTGTGATAAAAAATGACGTGCTATACAGGGAGGCAGGTGCCGTGAGAGTCAGCAGACCCAGAACCTGCAGACACTGCGGGCATTGGAATGCTCAGGTGTGGAGGTAAAGTACCTATTTTGTACATGGAAAGGATAAAATAGGAGGAATAGAAAATGTAAGTGCAATAAAAAATGACCAGGAAGTTAGAAAAAGGACCAAATAGAACTTCGAGAAATGACAAATACAGCGATTGACATTCAGAGCTCTGTAGAAGGCCTGAACAAGCACCAGATTAAATACAGCTGCTTAGAAGATGGGCGAGCTGAAAGGTAGCCAATCCAAAGGGACAAACGGGAGCTTCCTGGGGCGCTCCCCTCAGCTGCCCAGGAGTGTCACTTGCAGGCCCTGCTTGCATCCCTCTGGGGAAGGCTGGACGTTTTTATTTTTAACATTCTCCAGAGAGGATTCTTGTGTGCAGGGGTGTTTGAAAATCCCTTCCCTGGAGTCTATTTATAATCTCCAGAGCACCAAATCAGTTAGTTATGGGACAGCCAGGCTGCCGCCAGTGACCTCCACACAGTTCTTATTATGCTTTCCTGTTAAGGAAACATTTTTGAGCATTCTCTCCTCTGTGTGTGTGTGTGTGTGTGTGTGTGTGTGTGTGCAGTTATTTAGTGGTCAGGTATAATGCCAGCATATAATACTGTAAATATGTGCATTAAAAACATACACAAAAATTAGAGGGGTTGGAATATATATATATATATATATGAAGTATGTATATATACATCATATATAGTACCATATATATGTATACATACCATATTTTTCAGACTATAAGACATACTCCCCCCAAATTTGGGAGGAAAGGGGGATGCATCTTACCCAATGTAGCTTACCTGGCTCGCTGTGGTGGAGGGAGGGCAGCGGCGGTGGATCAGGGTCACTGAAGGCAGGAGTAGGGTCGCCGCTGCAGGAAGCCTGTGGTGGCAGGAGTGGGGCCATGCTGTGGGCTCTGGGCTGAGAGGAGGGGGTGTCCCGCTGGTGTGAAGCAAGGGAGGCAGGAGTCGCGGCTGCGCATACTGTAGTGCTAGGGAAGAGGATGCAGGCTGTGCAGGCACATTAGGGGAAGAAAGCTTGCGGCGCCCGTACGTGCCTCCATCACGTGACTGGTGGGTTCCCCCCCCCCCTTTAACATTAACGTAGGCAGAGTCCACTGCAGGGTCACCCGACAATGTTACCCTGCAGCCATTGCAAAACTACAACTCCCATCATGCTTGGGCCAGTTGGGATGATGGGAACAGCTGTAATTTGGCAACAGCTGCAGAGCCACACAGGTTGTGCAAAACTGTTGAGTTCTGTTTACATTTACATTGGCGAGATATTATGATATTTATGCTATTAAATACTTTACCACATTTTTTGCTTCAAAAAGTTTTTTCCTATTTTCTTCTTCTAAAACCTAGGTGCATCTTATGGTCTGAATACTATGTACCATACATATATTTCATATACATACAGATGTATATACATATATATATTCCTCACCCAAAGGCATTTTTAATTACTTTTAGAGAGAGAGAAAAGGAGAGAGAAACATTGATGCAAGAGAGAAGCATCGATTGGTTGCCTCCTGCACGTGTCTGGAACTGAATGTGCAACCTAGGTGTGTGCCCTGACTGGGAATCGAACCCTCAACCTTTTAGTTAAAAAGAAATACGCTCCAGCCAACTGAGCCACACCTGCCAGAGCTGAAATTAATATTTTTAATTTTAGGTTTTCATGTGTTCATGGCCCCGCAAATATTTTCGCTCTCACTAAAAATTCTCTCTTACATAGACATTGTTAAACGCAGTTGGAAAGTCTCGGGGCAGCCCTCTGTGGGAGCCAGGTTTTGACATTCTCTGTGTTTAGCCGTCACAGCTGGCAAAGTCCTACCTAAGGCACAGAGATCCAAAGGAGAGCAGTGTGCCATCGGCTGCAATTAATCCCGCTGCTCATTTTTCATTCCCACCCCTCATAGTGGAGACCTTATGGGCATTTGCTCGTGCTCACATTGTTAAATCTTCAGTGGAGGTTTTTTTAAAGAAGCCCCTGTGTGAGGGCTGGTTGCTTTGCAACCTGAGACTATCCGTAGGGATGGTTGCCCTGGCTGCAGTACCTTACATGGACAGCAGAGGGCGCGCGTGTTACTCGCTTGGTTTCAGAGGCTCCATCTCTGTAGTTGACTTTGGTATATATCTCTATATAGCCAATAGAGCTTAATTTCTTGTCCTCCTTCCCTGTTCCTTCCTCCTTTCCTCTTCTTCCCTTCTTTTTCTTTCTCTTCTTTCCCTTCCCTTCTCCTCCTTCAAAACATAAACTTAACCAGAAGTTCTGATATTTTTCTTCCTATGTCCCAAAAAACACTTTGTCCACCCCTTTTTGAGATTCCCTGGTCAGTTCCTTTGAGGCCTATCCCAGTGTCTTGGCCCCTCCAGACCTACCCCAGTGCCTCTGCCCCTAAACGGGGTCTTACCCCACATCCAGCTTCTCGGCTGGGACCCTTGCTGACCCCCACCTCAGGTCCCTAAGCTTCCATAAAACTGGTCATTTGATCAAAGCTCTCTCCCTCCCCTTCTCCCCTAAGCTGTCCTCTTGTCCTTCTGCTTACAGACCCACCTGGGTCCTGCCTTTGGTGATACAGCAGCTGCCCCCTGCTGAGGGCTCAGCACGCCTTGATGAGTGTGTTGCCATTTTTATCTCTTCTTTTAATTTTTTAATATTTTTTATTTATCTTTAGAGGAGAAGGGAAGGAGAGAGAGAGAGAGAGAGAGAGAGAGAAACATCAATGTATGGCTGCCTCTGGTGTGTCCCCCGCTGGGAACTGGCCTGCAACCCAGGCATATGCCCTGACTGGGAATCGAACCGCTGTTGTTTGGATCACAGGTCTGTGCTTAACCCATTGAGCTATACCAGCCAGGGCTATCTCTTCTTTTTACAATTGAATCAGATTTTTTTTTTCTCTGAAGTCTTTTGGGGGGACTTACTAAATTTACAAAAGTAATATATATGCTTATTGTGAAAGAAAGAACAAAACACAAATGTGAGCTCATCTGTGATGAATTCAAAACCCAGCCAATCAATTTTAATCAAACCTTACATCAAAAGGATGTTTATTGTTGGTGGAGGAAGGTAGCTTTGTCATTGGTTTGGTGGCATGGAGATGTCATTAGGGACCCAGGGACTCTTTCTGTCTTTACTATCTTTGTTATAATGAAGATACTATCTTTTTTACTAACTTTGTTATTCAGGCCATAACTTTCCTCAAGGCCTCAAAAGGGCTGCTGGAGCACCGGGCATCATGCCTTTATACTACAGTATCTAAAGGGAGAATGTGTGTATGGGGATGGGGACAGGGGAATGAGACAGAGCTCTTCAAGGAGAAAATCTTTTCCCAGAAGCCCCCAGGAAACTCCCCTCACTGATGGTTGTCCAGAATTGAGTCACATACCTCCCTTGCTGTACGGGAAGTCAGGATAGTGAATATCACTTCTAGAGTCTAATGACAGGGGAATAAATAAGACAGCAAAGAATACTACAAAGTAGTGATAATAGTCATAAGCACTATAGCTGTCGTAGCCACCACATTTATCATCATTAACACTGCCTTAGTGGATGAAGGAACAGAGAAACTGAGCAGAGCTGTTAAGTACCTGCCCGAGGGTGTGTGAGTGCTAAGTGAGAAGCTAGAACCAGATCGCCTAGTTCTGGTTTGCACCGTGGTGTTCAGCCCCGACCCTGTTCTCTGCAGGCAGCCATAGGGAGTCTCCCAGTAGACAGAAGTTTGTGCACGAGCCTTGAACGTGCCAACATCCCTGCAAGCCAGGGTGTATGATCCCTGTTGGAAAAAACGGGAAATGGAGATGCAGAAAGGTTGAGAAACTTGCTCAAGGTCACTTCATAGTAAATAAGTAGCAGAGCCGGGACTTGAACCTAGTGTAACAGGGTGTAGCCAAGAGGGGGGCCCCAAATAGGGATTTGGAATGGGGTCCAGAACTCAGGGTGTCCAGGGAATATTAGGAATATTTCACCCCCATAAGTCTGAGCTGGGGGATGGGACACATGGAGCAGGGCCATTCAGAGCTGTGTTGTATAGCGGCTAGCCTCTGGCATGGGCATTTAACATATCTATAACCTTTAACTGGTGCCATGGATATGTTAAATAGCTGTGGCCATGCTTCGACCCAGGGGGATGGGATTGACTTCCACACAAGATGTAACTGGGAGGCAGCTTCCCCTGGTTACAGCGCCTGTGTGATACCTTGGAAATGACCAGCCCCATGGCATGGGGCCACACCTGCCCAGACTTAGGATGGCAGCCCAGTAAAGCTGGAAGAATTGGGGAATGCTGGCAAGTGTAACTGACTGTAGGAGGAGTCAGAAATGGGGCTGCAGAGGAAGACTGGCTCGGGGATTTAAAGCCAGGTGCCGCAGCCAACGATGGAGAACCCCTCAGTTTTGGCAGAATGGGGACCCTGTGGTTTGGGGGAGAGTGAGGACCATGTGGCATTGGGATACTCCCTTTTGCTACACGGCTTAGGAAGCAGGAGAGACTTCACCTGGAAGAAAAGGGGTCAAGGACTCTTGCTGGGGGGCCATGAGAAGGTGCCACATGGATTTGGATTAACTGGAGATATTGGCAGCAACACGGATGGATGTTGGTGCCGGGAGCCCAAATTACAAACTTCTACTTCTTTTCCTGAGATACGGTACCCGGGGCAGAGGGAGAAGGAAGGACTGTGTGCCGTCTTGTGGATATTCTAAAGGACTTTAATATTTTAATGAAGGCATTAAATCACTACTCTAAGTGTGTATCGCTTTTAAATAAACAATTCCTTTCCTTTTCACAAATCTCTGGCATTGAGAGACATTTTTCCTCTGGCAGCAGGCATAGCGAACCTAGTGGGGGGGGAGCCCCAGAGAAAAAGAGAGGGGTCCTTTGGGTGATAGTATATCGTACACCCCCCTTGTTCTGTAACACTAGGACTGCCTACCCTACTCCAGGGCACACTAAATTCTTAGCCTCCGATAGCTACTTCCCTTGTGGCTCTCAAATTCTCAGATGCCATTGGTACCGAGTTGAGTCATTCTCTCCAAGTCTGGGGTGGGGTGTAGAGGTGGGTGTTTTTCCCCCCCCAGCTGGCCGATAATCAAACCTATGACCTTCTGGTTGACGGGATGACGCTCCAACTGAGCCACACTGGCCAGGGCTCAGAGGTGGGATTGTTTTCTGGGACAAGGACGTGCTTCAATCCATTAAGGGGCTGTATAATTCACTCATTCAGAATATCTTTATTTAGTGCCTTTCGTCCATCAAGAACTGCCCTAGGAAGTGTGACTAACTCAGTAGTCACAAAACGGACAAAGCTCCCTGTTCCCATGGAGCTGCCCTTTTACTTTAATCCTCACCGGAGAGTATGTTTATTGAGATACAGAAAGACAGAGAAACATCAACTGGTTGCATCCTGTGCGCGCACCTGCATCCCAGCCAAGGACCAGACCGCAGCCCTTTGGTGTGCGGGGTGATGCTCCCATAACGCAGCCAGGCGGCCAGGGCTCCCGGAGCTCACGTTTAAGGGTGTTCGTTACCTGCCTAGGGACTCCAGGGCATAGAGCAGCCCTTCTTCCCAGTAGTTCCACCCAAATTTCAAGGTGGAACCTCAGCTTAGCTGGCATCCCCATCCCTGAGCCAATCCCGGCGGCCCAAGGAAAGCAGTGCTCTGATTGGCCAGTCTGAGGGTGGCACCAGGGGCATTGTGGGAGGCTGGGGGTGTTTCTCCACCTGGGAGCCGGCTGCGGGGATGGGTTGTTTGTCCGCTCAGCAGACTGTGCACTTTACCGTAAGTGCATTTCTCTGCTGTGTGTTAAATACCGATAAAAAGTGAAAGCAAAATATTTTGCATACGCGTATTGAGCTGAGAAATTCCTGATGGCCACATTTGAGTGGGGCCACTGGGGCCCTCCGAGACTACCCAGTCCCGGACCCGGCCACTGCTTGTTATTTATGCTGGCTGTAACGTTTCTGGGTTATACGGTAAAGGCATATTTAATTTTATAAGAAACTATCAAGGAGTTTTCTTTCTTTTTTTAATTGTATTTCTTCCCCATTACCCTTTTATCCCCCTTATACCCCTCCTCCTATTCCCAGCCCACAGGCAGGAGTTTTCCAGTGTGGCTCCAGTTGCCCCACACCTTTGCCTACATTTAATATTTTCATCATTTAATTTTAGCCACTCCAGGTGGTACAAAATGGCAACTCACGTGCTTTTCTGTGGCCAGTGGTGATGTTGACCACTTGTCACGTGATAATAAATGAATGTTTCAAGTGAGAATTAATTACGATAATAAAGAACATTGATTGTAAACCCAGTTCCTGAGGATCAGGAATCAAGGAGCAGCTTTGTTCAGTGGCTCTGGCCACAGAAGCTGGCGCCGGAGGTCCCCCTCCCCAGGCAGCGCACGCGCTTCTGTCCTGGCGGCTGGCGGAGGGCTCAGTCGCCCTCCACACAGACCTCTGCCTGGGGCCGCTCATGCCTGGGCAGCTGCCTTCCCTCAAAGAGGGTGATCTGAGGATGAACGTGACCGAGACTGAAGAGGCAGTGTGTTCATAATGTAACTTTGGAAGTGGTGTGCTGCCGTGTTCTGTGGGTCGTTCAGACCAACCGTGATACCATGTTGGGTTTAATTTGCTCCTTTTTAATAAGGGACTATACATGGGCATAGATACCAGGAGACAGATTGCTGGGAGCCATCTTGGAGGCCTGCTTACCATAATTCTATTACTACTATGAATTAAAATTATTGACTTTTTAAAATATTTATTTATTTATTTATTTTTAGAGAGAGGGGAAGGGAAGGAGAAAGAGAGGGAGAGAAACATCAGTGTGTGGTTGCCTCTCATGTGCCCCCTACTGGGGACCCGGCCTGCAACCCAGGCATGCGCCCCAACCGGGAACCAAAGCAGTGACCCCTTGCCTCACAGGCCCGTGCTCAATCCACTGAGCTACACCAGCCAGGGCATATTACTGATTTTTAAAAAATATTTTATTTATTTATCTTTAGAGGGGAAGGGAAGGAGACAGAGAGAGAAACATCAATGTATGGTTGCCTCTCGTGCATCCCCTACTGGGAACTGGCCTGCAACCCAGGCATGTGCCCTGACTGGGAATCAAACCGCGATCATGTGGTTCGCAGGCCCGCGCTCAATCCACTAAGCTACACCAGCCAGGGCTCTTCTTCTTCTTCTTTTTTTTTTTTTTTTACAAACATTGAAATACAACATAAATTCCCTGTAGACGGTACTTTAGATGTATCCCATAAAACCCGACACGGCGTCATTGTCGCTCAGTTCCTGTGCTTCCTGGTTTCGCTCATGGTGTCTTCTTAGACCCACAGGTTGTTTAGAAGTATGTTGTCTCGTTTCCAATATCAGGGCCTTTTTAGATTCCTTATCGAACTGTATCAGGGCCTTATTGTTATTGACTTCTAATTTAACTCCATTATTGTCATGACTGTGCACATGGAGAGAGATTCAGATGGCGTGAGAGCGAACGTGTTGAAGACTGCACATGTTTCCTGTCCCTCCTTGCCTGCCAGTCTCCCTTCTGTCTGTGTTCCTTAAGAAGTACTTGCTGAATGTCTGCCACTTGCCAGGCACTGGGGCTGCGGCTGTTTAGAAAGAGATCCAAGTCTGCTCCCCGTATGGAGTTGACAGGCATTCTGGTGGGAGACAGACAATCAACAAGACAAGAAAGCAAAATATGTTCTGTGTTAGGTAGCGAGGAAAGCAGGAAGCAGGGAGGCAGGACAGATGCAGTGGGAGAAGGCACGTGCTGTGTCGGGTTGGGTCCAGGAAGGCCTCTCTGAGGAGAGAAATCTTGGACCGGAGACCAAGTAAAGCGAGGTGTTTTGGGGCATAAGGCACAGTGAGTGCAAAGGCCCCGAGGCTGGAAAATGCCTACTGGGTTCCAGGAACGGTGAGGAGGCCGAGCCTTTGTGGCTAGGGCAGGGGGTGAGTGGGAAAGTAGGAGGTCAGAGGGGGAGCCACCAAAGGCACCCCAGCCATATTCCAGAAGTGCTCTGTGCCTAGTCAGGTCTGTCCTAGGTGTGCGGATGTTTAATCACAGGTGTGGCAGCGTACTGTTCACTCTGTATCGTGCCCAGTCTCTTTTCTTTTAGCGGCACACCCTCAACATCCATGTCGCACATTCAGAGCTCCCACATTCTTTTTCATAGCAGTCGGTTCATTGGGTGGATGGACCAGGTGATTTCTGGGTTACACTCTCCCGGAGAAATGCTGCCGTCAGTGTCCAGTCCACGTGGCACTAGGCAGGCGGCCTTAACGCTGAGGGACACACGTGCCCCATCCATCACCCCCACGCCCGCCCCGCGAGATCTCCAGCTTCACCTGGCTTGCCTCTGGCATCAGCTGGGTCTCTTCCTGGCTCTCCTCCCTGGAAAAGAAATTACAGGAGAAGTGTGGGGGGAAAAAATGAGGCACATCTGTCCCCCCTGGCTGGCCACAGGATGATGAGCCAGGCGTAAAAATCTCCAAGGTCACAAGGGAACAATTTGACATGTTGATGGCAGGAATGTTTTCCCCAGTCCACTTTATTAAGGCATGCATCTTGATCAATTTATGTTTAATAATTATGCATCAAATCATGTAATACATGATGTTCTGATCAGTGACATAGTAACTGTAATGGTAACTCAGTCTGAGAACATTTGAAGTAAGGTCCCAAGCAATGAAAATTCCGGCTTTCATTTGTAGACACATTTTGTGTTTCAGAGAAACATAGGAGGATATTTGAGTATGAAAATATGTTCTGTTAGGATAAAACTTTGTAGAGACAGTAAAATACAGTTTGAACTTCAGGAACAAGTTACGATGCAAACTCTGTTACAGAAAGCTGGTTGATGTGTCTTTCAGATTAATGGTGGAGCGTATTAAATTTCTATGGCTCTTCCCTTCCCCAAAAGAGTGACAACAGATTTGCTTTAAAATGTCAATATCATATGCCAGAATTTGTGCTCTTTGCAATTACTTCAACTTAGGATGAAAAGATAGATATGACAGCTTCAAAATATGTAAAGAGGGTGCATAGTTTTTTCAAAATGTGTTGAGATTGTCCGGAGATAGGAGGGATGTGAATCTGACGCCCAGGCAGGGGCATTGCTCTGTAGTTATGGGTCGGATCACCTCCTTTTTTCATTAAGATTTTATTATTTTTAGAGAGAGGGGAAGGGAGAGAGAAAGAGAGAGGGAAACATTAATGTGTGGTTTCCTTTTGCACACCCTCAGCTGGGGACCTGGCCCACAACCCAGGCATGTGCCCTGACTGGGAATCAAACTGGCAACCTTTCCGTTCCCAGGCTGGCGCTCAATCCACTGAGCCACACCCGCCAGGGCTGGGTCAGCTCCTCACCCCAGTGGTGAGGCCCCTTCCCGCTGCCCATGCACTGGGCTGAGACACTTGTTGCTTTTTGCCAATCTGAGACACAGAGATCAACTCCTCATTTTAGTTTTAATTTGCATTTCCTTGTAGACGCAGTTGGCTGTCCCCTCATCTTTTTAAGAGCTGTTTGACCGTCGAAGCTGAGATCTCTTTGTGGCATCGGCCCCTTTATCTAACGAGTTGCTGGGGTCTTTATCTAATTAATTTGTAGGAGTTCTTTCTATAAGGAAATTAACAAATCTTTTTTATTTATTTATTTTTAGATTTTATTTATTTATGTTTAGAGGGGAAGGGAAGGAGAGAGGGAGAGAAATATCAGTGTATGGTTGCCTCTCGTGCGTCCCCTGCTGGGAACTGGTCTGCAACCCAGGCATGTGCCCTGACTGGGGATCAAACTGTGATCCTGTGGTTTGCAGGCCCATGCTCAATCCACTGAGCTACACCAGCCAGGGCAAAATTAGCAAATCTTTTTTCCAGCATTGTCATTTGACTTTGGTTATTGTGTGTGTGTGTTTATCATGTATTGGGGTTAACATTTATTTTGGGTGTTAAGTGTGAGGTAGGGATCCATGTTATTTTCTTTCCAGGTCCACAAAAGACATCCAGACCTGTAGAAAAATTTTATAAGAGTTTGTTTGATCCAATCTGAAGACCTGCCTGGAAGCAAGGTCTCAACAGAGTGAGAAGATTTTGCAGAGAATGGCAGTTTGGCAGTTCATTCTGTACTGTTAGAATCAAGGGAGAAAATGCAAGTGAGGTCACAGCAAATCCATCAGAGGTAGATAGCGGAGGCAGGAGAAAGCAAAGTGGGGAAAGCTTGGAGATCCGGTGAAAACGTCATGGAGAGATGCGCACGTCTCTTGCTGGTGGGCACGGGGTGGTTGACGTTTCATATTTGTTGTGGCTGAAGGTGGTACGGGGGGGGGGTAGAGAGTGAGGAGGAATCCCAGTGAGAGTGCTTTCCTGTGGGTGGCTGAGCCTCTGCCCCGAGGAGTCTGGGAAAGGAATGACTGGCATTTCAAGGTGCATGAGAACAATGGGCAGGCCTGACTTAGGGCAGAGCTGACCTTTGCAAAGGAAGCTGTGAGCCTGGGACGTGACTCCCTGCATCACCCGTTGGGTACTTGCCATCAGACCCTCCTGTGTGGGCACCGTTGGTCCCTACGTCTGTCGGGCCTGCTGTGTGTGCAGCCCCTTCGATGTTCGCAGTCATCTGCATATTTTCTAGGAGGGTAAGCATCCCAAAACTGCATTTCCAAGTAAGTGCCATTACGCACCTCGCCCCTCCCCTTTTTTCCCATGAATGTAGCCAACAGCAGGCACAGAGCCAGCTCCGCTGCTTCTCACTGAGCACGTTCTCCTGGAGAGAGTGGTCTGTCAGCCGCTAGAACTTTCCTTAACCTGTTACTTCAGCCGCTGCCAGGATGACAGTGATTTATGAGCCTGTTGGTAGTCTCCCAGGGTTTCCCCGGCCTTTTTATTGTTACAAACAACGCTGCCAGACTAATGTGTCAGGCGCGCCTTGCACAACCAGGGGTGTCGGGGGAGGGGGTGGTGATAAATTTGGCATCACTTTTCCGGGGCAGGGTCACTGACTCAGGGCGGCAGCTGCATTTGGGACGGTCCGTTTCCTCAAGCCTCGCCATCGAGGTGACGATTTTGTAATCTTTCCTCGTAACTAAGGTTAGATTTCCGCATACCTCTCTCTGCGCTCCCCCCGGGATCGCATCTCGGCTGGTGCCACGCGCAGACCCAGGGGACCGGCCTGGGCGCAGCGCCGGGAACGCAGCGCACGGATGACCGCGGCGTTTCCGCCCTGGCCCTTCCCTCTGCCGGCTCTGACCCCGTGTCCCGCGCTGCATTTGCTGTCACGTCCCCTTTCATCTTTGGGGACTGTTTCTCAGTCCGTCTTTGTCTTTTATGACCTGGACTCTTCTGAAGAGTACGGGTTAGTTATTCTGTAGACCAGGGGAGTCAGACTCGTTTTTTTTCACCCGGGGCCACATCAGCCCTGGGGGTGCCTTCAAAGGGCCGAGTGTCATTGTAGGCCTGTGTAAATGGAACTGCCCGTAGCAGTTCAGTGAGATCAGCACTGCCGCCGGGTGGAAACAAGGTGCAGGCGGATAAAACAAGGGGGAGGGCGGGATTCCGCCTACAAGCCTTGGTTTGCCACCTGCGCTGCAGACGGTCCTCCACGGCGTGTCTGATGCTTTCCAGTGACTGGAGCGAGGCGCCGGCCCGTCCCGGTGCCGGTCGGGGTCGGTGACTTCCCTGTGTCTTAGTTTCCGTCCTGTGGACCATGGGCACGTGTTTAGGGAGACGTGTGCTCAGTTTGCTCATTGTGAAGCTACTGTTTTCCCTTTGTCGTTAGTATGTATCTCGGGGAAGATACCTTAAGACCACACCAATACCCTATTTCTCCTCAAACTTTTGCCCGCTCCTTTCTTTTAAAATTTATTTTTATTTTTGCTTTCCTTCTGTTACTATCAGGGAGAGGGGAAAGGAGGGAGAAGGAGAAGTAGAGCCACGTCGATGTGGGAGAGAAGCGTCAGTTCGTTGCCTCTTCCCCGCTCCCTGATCAGGGACCGAACCCGCAACCCCGGCCTGCACGGTGACCTTCCCGTTCGGGGGGGTGGTGCCCCACCAGCTGAGCCCCACCAGCCAGGACGGCCCACTCTGCTCCCCACCCATCAGTGGGTCTTGCCTGCAGCAGCCGTCGCTGCGATATTCGCCTTCTCTGTTTTCAGTCACAAGTCTGCTGTAAGGAGAGCTGTCCCTGCTTCCTGGGGACCATCTCCCCCGTCCCTGTCCTGGGAGGGACAGGAGGCTCACCCAGAAGTGGACACTGGGTCTGAGTCTAGGCACCGCCTACACTGTGGTCTTGGGGGTGGGGGGTGTGGGCAGAGGAACCTCTGGGCATTGCTAGCAGGGACCTGGTCTGCCCGACCTGCAGGAGCACAGCCCAGTGTATCTTCTGTCATCGTCGTGGGTGACAGCTCTCAGTTCTGAGATCCAGTGGCCCTATCCCGGGACTAGTTTACAGCAGCAGCAATGGCTGCCCGTCACCGAGCCTTCGGATGGAGCCAGACCCAGTCTTGCTGGATCTCAGACACCCCTATGATAAGGATTATTACTAAACCCATTTTTTAAAAAAATTTACTTATTTATTTTTAAAGAGAGGGGAAGTGAGGGAGAGAAGCATTAGTGTGTGGTTGCCTCTTGCTTGCCTTCTACTGGGCCTACAACCCAGGCATGTGCCTGGACTGGGAATCAAACTAGCAACCCTTTATTTCATGGCCCCCACTCAATCCACTGAGCCACGCCAGCCTGGGCTACTAAACCCATTTTACAGAGGAGGAAACTGAGGCCTGGGGAGGCAGTGTTGTTGGGACTCCAGCCTGGGAGCACCTGAGTCCCCGCCCTGACTCTCAGCTGGGAGGTGGCCCAGCTCGCGGGGGCTGAGGCGGTGCTTCCCACCTCCGCTCCGGCCGCAGGGGAGTCAGAGACCCAGTGGCTCCGCAGCCTTCCCTCAGCACTGCACACAGTTCCACCTCATCTCTGGGGAGGGACTTCTCCTCGGCGCTGGGCACCCAGCCACGGCCGAGAGCTGCTCAGGTCGCTTGTGGTATGAGGGCCGCTTGCCGCGTCGGCCATGGAAAACTGTCATCATTTCTGAGGTAACTGCATCACCACAGTTCAGCTACAGGGAAGGGCAAACACTTGGGCTCTTTTACGAAAGGCATTTTCCCCTCAACACTTTATTATGAACATTTTTAAATATACAGCAATGTTGGAAAAAGTTTACATTAGTGTTCATCCACATTCCCACACAAAGATACTCCCACCACATTTTCCTGTACTCAGCTCGGTCACACTTTATCCATTGGTCCACCTCTGTCCATCCATCCTTCTATCTCATCTTTTATTCATTTCAAAATAAATGGGGCGGGGACACTTAATACAGAGCCCGAGGCTTGCCCAGTGGTGGGAAGGGCTGGATGAAGCAGCTCTTGGCTAGATCTGGGAAGGAAGCCACAGAACTGACCCCCAGGGGAGCCCCTGCCTTTGAGGCTGCCCACTCAAGTAGTGTGTTGAAAAACATGTTGACCGAGTACCGCCCGGGGGCCCAGAAGCCACGGCACGCGTGCAGCGTGTGATCAGGCCATGAGAGTTCACGTAGGAAAATCCCGGCCTCCCCAGTCCACCCTCGCCAGCAGAGCCGCCCCTGCAGTTCAGAGCCCGGTCTCGCTCCGTCCACCTTGCAGATCTTGGGCGCTGCGCCTCACCAGCCAACTCTAGCTCACATCCGGGGTCTGTGTGGCAGGGCCACGTGGGAGTCGCCTTGACAGCTTCACGGCCTCGTGGCACAGGACGCCCTAGTCACAGGACTGTCGCGTGCACGAGCTGGGAGTCCTCTTCCGGCAGGCGTGCTGTTTCCTGCAGCTCACCACTCTCACACCCATTGCCGCAAATGTCCTTGAATGTCCATCTTTCCCCTCTTGGACCTGTTGCCTTGCGGGTGCTGGGAGGACGACCAGGGAGAGGCCCGCAGCTCAGAACTGCTGGGAAGGAGCAGGTGCAGGGAGAAGTTCCTGCGCCGCTTTGGGGCGGACTCGGCTGCATGAGGCCTTCAGCTCAGCCTGTTCACTTGCTGGCAGAGAGAAATCTCCCCTTCCACAAGGAGAATTCCGGGTGAGGGGTTCCAGAACGGCAGGCCTCATCTTCCCTGGCCATTGGGCCCTCATCCTTTCCCCAAGCAGAGCTGGAAGCTTCATGATCTCGTCTGTTTTGCAGGCAAGGAGCCGAAGGCCTAGAAATAGGAGGTGACTTACCTAACTTCACACCGCAGGGACCCGTGGCCCATAAGTTAGACTCTGGGGGGAAGGAGCCACTGGACAGTTCCCAAGTCCTCAGAGTGAAGGCTTAGGAGGAAAAGGGTGAGTTGAGGGTGTGGGGGGGGGGATTCGGGGCAGCGAAGGATGGCTTCCTGGAGCCTAGAGGTCCTTCCTGTTGTATTTCCTGCAGTCGTCATACTCTGACTTGCTATTGTCCTTGGGAATGACCTGGAACCCATTCATGCTGTTCGAACAGCACCGCTGGGAGGTGCGATGGAAGGGGTACTGGAGCCCACAGCAGCTCCAGGTGCCGTCCTTGGGGTCCAGGGCCACGCTGCCGCAGCGCCTCCACGCCTCTGGCTGGACCACCAGCACCCTGCCTGGGGACCAGACGCATCTCAGTCTGGGCCTGGCAGAGCCCGGAGGTGGGGGTCCCAGGCTGCGGCTGTCTGGGGACCCCCCACCCTTCCTCATCTCCTGCGGTGTCAGTCACTTCACTGACGCCCGATCCCTCCTCCTCCTTCCCGCGTTACTTTGTCTGGTCCTGGGTCAAGTGCACAATCCGATGAGTTGGAGTGGACATGGCCCCCCGCGAAGCCATCCCCACAGTCTAGAGAACGAGCATGTCCATCACCCACAAAGCATCGTCATGCTCCTTGTAATCTCTGCCCCCCCCAACTTCCCAACCCCTGGGCAGCCCCTGCTCTGCTAGAGATCAGTTTGTACTTTATAGCATGTTATATAAATGGAGTTATATAGGTTAGCATGCTGTATCTTTTTCTTTAAGGAAATACTGGTCATAACACACCAAACTGATTTTGCAACTTATGATCACAGACCCAAAGCTTAAAAAGTCCCACTTGGGAGGCTGTGCTACCACCTCCCCACTCACTTGTTTGCCTCCCTCAGAAGACCCTCACCCCTGTTCTCACCCTTGGGTCCTCGGCTCCAGGAGGGTGAGGTAGGCACTGGCGATCCATTAGAGAATGGCCACAGCAGCAGGCATAAGGCTTCAAGAGAGAAGAGAGTGAGGGGCTGGGTGCAGGGGCCCTGGGCACAGACAGAGCCTTGGGTCCCAGTACCTGAGAAGGTGAGGAGCCAGGTCCTCCCAGCGGAGCCGGCCGTAGGTCCCATCACAGGGGTGCTGGTAAGGTGCTGGTAAGCCGTCTCCCCGCAGGTCTCCGGTGGGCACGCTCTCTGCAGCAGTGAAGCTTCCTGAGGAATACCCAAAGGCTGCTCAGCTCCCAACTGAGGTACTTCCTGAATAACTTCCACCGAGCCCTCTTAAGGATTACTCCAAGTGACCTTATCACTTGGCCATAGAGACCTTTGAGTCACCAAGTGTTATCATGCACTTGGTCCTGGCAGGTCAGCCCCTCTGGGTGGTGAGTGCTCAGGGCTCACCCCTGAAAGCTGAGTGCAGAGCAGGTCCCTGCCCTGAAAACAGAAGGAAGCTCCTCCTGAAACGGACCAATCATGTGGGGAGAAGGGTACGTTCCTCCCGTATCCAAGTCTTTTTGTAAATGCCTACTTCCTTTCTTGGAGAAGGTGACACATACCTAAAATCAGAACTGCAGTTTATTTTTATTTTATTTATTTTTTAAAAACTTATTGACTTGAGAAAGAGAGAGAAAGTGGAGGAGGAGAAAAGGAGAGAATTAGAAACTTTGATTTGTGGGTCCACTTACGTGTGCATTCATCAGTGGATGCTTGTTTGTGCCCTGACCAGGGATCGAACCCACAACCTGGGCTATTAGGACAGTGCTCTAACCAACTGAGCTGTTTGGCCAGGGCACATTTTTTCTTACTTTTAAAAATGGAGGGGCAATCTGTGTTTACTTGTAGAAAACAATTTAATGCAGAAAAGAAAAATAGAGCGCCCATATCCTAGTATTCAGTAATAACCAAAAATTAGTTTTCGGTGTGTCCTTCATTTATTTCTTTAGTCACCCTCCCTGAGTGCCCCGCTCAGCCCAGCTCTGCCCTGCTGCCCTCGGACTCGGAGTCTCGGGGGAGGCAGAGCTGTCCCTCCACGGCGATGGCCCCAACTGGGCGGGGCCGGCCTGTGGAGCTCAGGAGGCTGGGCCAGCCCACAGGGGACCCCTGGCCTAACCTGAGGATCAGGGAGGGCTTCTCAGAGGAGGGGGCACTGAGCTGAACCTTGGGCCAAGAAATGCACATATAAAAGTACGGAATATTTGAACCCTGAAAATAATTCCTCGTGTGTCGGGGTGCTGGTAGGGAAAGATGTGCTGATTGTATGGGACCTTTAAGGTCATTTTGAGGAATTGGGGATTTGTCCTAAAGTCAGTCAATAGAGAAACCGTCAAAGGGCTTTGAGCAGGAGGGTGCTTTGGTCTTATGTTTCCTTGAATATGGTGACTTCACATGTGGAAGGGGCCCTGGCGGTGGGGGGGCGGGGCGCGGACCTGGCCCGAGATCAGGGCAGAGTCCTAGAAACCCAGAGGTCGTGCTTGCGCTTCCAGCTTGGACAGGTTTTTTTCAGTGTACTTAGTGTGTAGGTGGTGGTGGTTCTTTAAATTTTATTTTTCAGTTACAGTTTGCATTCAGCATAATTTTGTATTAGTTTCAGGCATACGGCATAGCAGTTAGACAATCATATACTTTACAAAGTGATCCCCGGAAATTTCAGGTACTCACCTGGCACCATACAGAGTTATAACAATATTGTGGATGTACTTATGTGTTTTTATTTTTATTTTTTAATATTCTATTGATTTATTTTAAAGATTTTTTTTTTTAATTTTTAGAGAGAGGGAGAGAAACATCAATGTGAGGTTGCCTCTTGCGCACCCCCTTCTGGGGACCTGGACTGCAACCCAGGCATGTGCCCGGACTGGGAATTGAACAGGTGGCCCTTTCGCTTGCAGCCTGCGCTCAGTCCCCTGAGCTACAGCAGCCAGGGCTGCTTGTGTATTTTTAAAATCACATTAATTTTTAATTTTGTCAAGGAGGGCAAGTATGTAAAGAGCCAAATATATCTCTGATTTATGGTAAAAGGAAGAAAACCCAATTATCTCCCTTCCCACCTCAGTCCTTGCTCACCACAGGAAACGGCTTGAACTCTTTGAGCTGTTTTTGGCACCTGCAACATTATTTCTAAATAAGGTTCTCAGCCCTGGCTGGTGTAGCCTAGCGGATGGGGTGCAGGCCTGTGAACCAAAGGGTCTCCAGCTCAACTCCCAGTCGGGGCACGTGCCTGGGTTGCGGGCCAGGTCCCCAGTGAGGGGACCTTTTTTCCTTCTCGTTCTCCCTCCCTTCTTTTCCGTCTAAAAATAAATAAATAAAATCTCTAAATAAATAAAAGAAAAACAACAACATTCCCGTGACCAGTTGTGTTGTACCCGGCATCTCACCACGGCCCGTTCGCTGCCCTGGGCTCCATGAGTGTGCAGTTAGTGAGTTAGCGTGATTACACGACTCACTTCACAGCTCACCGGTGAGTGACTGCACGTGTTAGGAGCACATTCCCCTTATTCTACCAGGAAGCAGCCGCCGTGCGTGCGGAGGTGTAGGTGTGTCTCCAGGGGTGGCGAGAGGTGCCGGGCCCTTTGCCACGCGCCTCACTCACTTCAGGACTAGCGTACAGGAGAAAAGGCTCGTTCCACAGGGAAAGCATTCGATGAAGTCCAACAGCTGTTCACCATGAAGGCTCTCCCTGAACTGGGAATACAAAGGCGCCTCTTGCCCTGACTGGTACGGCTCAGTGGGTTGGCGTATCATCTTGTGGACCAAAAGGTCCCAGGTTCGATTCCCAGTCTAAGGGACCTACCTACCCAGGTTGTTAGTTCAGTCCCTGCTCGGGGTACATATGAGAAGGCAGCCAATCAGCGTTTCTTTCTCACTTTGCTGTTTCTCTCCCTCTCCCCCGCTTTCCTTTCCTCTGTCTCTAAAGCAATGAGAAAATGTCCTGAGGTGGTGGTGGGCTGGGCGGGGGACGGGGGAGGATCTTCTTTAATACTACAAAGGGTATCTTAGCAAAAGAGTTCAGTGAACAGCATATTTATATGTAAAGTTAAACTGCATATGTTCCTTCAGTGCTTGGAATAAGGGTAACCTTTTCTTTTGTTTTTGTAATATCTTTTTAAAAAAGATTTTATTTATTTATCTTTAGAGGGAAGGGAAGGAGAGAGGGAGAGAAATATCAATGTATGGTTGCCTCTCGTGAGTCCCCTGATGGGCACTGGCCTGCAACCCAGGCATGTGCCCTGACTGGGAATCAAACCGTGGTTGCTTGGTTCCCAGGCCCACGCTTAATCCACTGAGCTACACCAGCCAGGGCTAGGGTAACCTTTTCTAAGCAGCATAATGTTGTAGCTTGTAGCTAGTGTGATAAGGCAAAAATAATCACCAGCTAATTAAAAGCAGAAAGATTGGGGAAGAATTGAAGTGATTGTTGACTGACAACACGACCGCATGCAGAAGTTAGCCAGAAGAGCCTAAAGACCAACTATGAAAGTAAATACAGGCTGGTGCGAAAGAAGGTGTGCAGTTGTGAGTGTGTGAGACACAGTTCATTTTTGTATTATCGCTTATTGATTATTGTTTTCCATACAGACAGCTGTGAACCATCTTCTGCCCCACCCTGTCCATGATTTTGTAGCGCGGTTGCTAGATATAAGGTCAACATACAAAAATCAGTTGTGTTTTTATGTGCTACCAACAGACAATTGGAAAATGAATTTATTGTTTTAAAGATTTTATTTATTTATTTTCAGAAGGGAAGGGAGGGAGAAAGAGAAGAAAATATCAGTGAGTAGTTGCCTCCTAACACCGCTTACTGGGGATCTGGCCCACAACCCAGGCATGTGCCCTCCTGACTGGGAATAGAACCGGCAAACCTTTGGTTCCCAGGCCGGTGCTCAGTCCACTGAGCCACAGCAGCCAGGGCTAGAAAATAAATTTAAAAAACTTCACAATAGCATCAAAACCCCTCAAGTCTCTAGGAATAAATTTGATAAAAGATGTGCAGGCACTCTGAAACTGTCCGATACCCCTGAGAGGAGGAAGGCCTGTGTAGAAGGGGAGCTGTGTGACCCTGCCCCTGGGCAGGAGACCAAATGGTGTTGCTAAGACTCCAGATCGAACTGTGGATCCAGTGCGATCCCAGTAAACACCCTAACCAGGTCTTGTGGTTGTTAGGAGCAAGTGCATTCTAAAATCTATGTGGAAATGCCGAGGTCCTAGAATAGAACGTTTCAAAGGAGAACAGAGCTTGAAGACTTACACTCTCAAGTTCAAGACTAACTATAAAACCCAAGTGGTTAAGCCAGTGCAGGGTTGGTGCGGGGACTGACGAATGGGCCTCGGCGAAGAATGGACTGTCCACAGCTAGACCCACGTGTGTGTGCTGTTGTCCAGCGGAGGCGCCGCTGCAGCTCAGTGCGGGAGGGACGGGCGTTACAGTAAATGGTGCAGCTGCACACCCCCCCAGGAAGAAGCCCCGCGCCTCTCCCACCAGGGGACATCGGCCGTGTCTGAGGACGTTTTGGTCGTCAAAGCTTGGGGGAGCTACTGGCAGGGGGCAGAGCTGAGCCCAGCCGAGCACCACTGGCAGGTGCAAATGGTAGAAGTTGTGGGGCTGAACTTAGGGTCGGTGTGTTTTGGGGTACATCATTCCTCAGTTGATGAG
Source organism: Artibeus jamaicensis (assembly GCF_021234435.1). Classification (NCBI taxonomy): domain Eukaryota; kingdom Metazoa; phylum Chordata; class Mammalia; order Chiroptera; family Phyllostomidae; genus Artibeus; species Artibeus jamaicensis. Next base: position 1,782,335 of record NW_026521297.1, read on the forward strand.
TTAAACACACACACACAAAACTTGCTAAAAGCCGCTCCCACCCGCCACCCCCCAGTCTTCTAGAAGTTCCCTGGGAGGCGTCCACTGCAGACAGTGAGCCGGGGCCCTTTTCCCACCCCAGGGACAGCCAGACGTCTCATTCCCAGGCCGTTCTGTCGTCTCAGTCCTGCTCCTAATGCCGGCCTGTGTGGCTACATTGATTTCATTACCCACTAATGAGACCAAAAGTCGGCAGCTTTAAGAATCGGGACTTCCTCTGGAAGTGCCCGGGGGAAGCCGGCTTCCACCCCACTGGTCTCCCCAAGGCCGGCCTTGGGCCGCTGCCCAGTGAGCTTTGTTTTCAGAGAGCCCACTGCCCGATTGATCGCAGCTACCGTGCCGGGGCCCCGGAGCACTCGGAGTCTCCCCAGGGCCCCGGCAGCATGGCCGCCGGCCACCCGGCTCAGGAAGCCACAAGGAAACGGCCTGGCTGTCAGCCCAGCAAGGCCAGTGCCGCCCCCGTCCTGCATGGTCACCGTCAGCGCCACCCCCCACCCCTCCGCCTCTGCCCGAGTTCCCCCTTTTCTCCTCACTCCACCACAGGGACTGGGCAGGCTGCAGCCAGCAGAAGCAGTTGGTTCTTTATATCAAAATAGCAAAACCCCAAAGGGGAAGCTGACTAAGAGAACCCTGCTCTTTCCTACCCAAGCCACACGCAAGCCATGCTGACACCAAGTAGAATGTGTGCGCCTTGCACCAGCTGGAAAACGAACGCCGAGCAGCCAGAACAAGCAGCCCTGCCGCTTTAGAGTTACCGTGTGAGCAGAGAGCAGCGCATTCCAGAAGATGGAGGGCAGAGAGGAGGGCAGAGAGAAGCCCGGGATGCTGGCCCGGAGAGGGCGGCCCTCCAGCCATCCCCACCCCGACAGCCCCTCGTCGGTGCGGTTGTTTCATTTTTCTCACTGGGCTGATGCACAGAGTACAAGGGGCCTTGTTCTAGCCACCAAACAGCCTGTGTATTAAATCCCCATGATGTGCCCTAGCGGGTGTGGCTCAGGGGATTGAGTGCCGGCCTGCGAACCAAAAGGTCGCTGGTTCGATTCCCAGCGGGGGCACGTGCCTGAGTTGCGGGCCAGGTCCCCTGTTGGGGGCCTGTGAGAGGCAGCTGATCACTGTGTCTCTTATACATGGATGTTTCTCTCCCTCTCGTTCTCCCTCCCTTCCCGCCTCTAAAAGTAAATAAATACAACCTTAAAAAATAAACAAATCCCCGTAATGTGAAAGGGTGGAAAGGAAAGGATGGCCTAGGGATCGGGCGGGGGCAGTCGGGCACTGGTTTCTTCCCGGGCCATGTTGGGGGCTGAGGCAGGCAGTGAAAAGCGCCACCAGCCGGCAGCCTCCCGAGGTGCAGAGTGTCACCTGGGCCAGTGTCACCAGGGCCAGTGTCAGCACTGGGGGAGAGCAGGTAAGTGGGGGTGGACAGGGCATCCAGGTGCGTCCGGAGATTTCTCTGGAAGATACACAGAAGGAGCACATGGCCCGAAAGATTATAAACTTACGTGTGTTTGAAGATGAGAATGGGAAGCACCGGTCGAAGCACCGGGTGCTGTGGGTCAGCCAGGTCACTCGCCAGTGTGTCCTCAAGGGCCCCGAGCCCCCCTTCCTCGTGGCAGTGCCCACGGAGCAGGCAGAGCTTCTACGGCAGCTTCCTGGAGCGGCTGCGCAAGACGCAGAGGCCGGAGCTCATCAAAGATGGCGCGTTAGGTGCCCAGGAGCAAGTCCACGTTCAGAGCCATGGGCCGGCGCCCCTGGAGCCAGAACCCCCAGCTCCCAGCGCTGCTACCTCCAGCCCAAAGCAGGGCAAGAGGAAGTGTGCAACCAAGCAAACCGAAGTGTGCAACCAAGCAAACCGAAAGTGCGCTCGGAGAGAAGAATCACGCGCCCTGCCCCAGACAGCCACCTCGGCCTTTTAGAAAGTCACAGAAGCAGAATCAAACGTCCTGGGCGGCGTGGACTTAGGAAACAAGTTACAGAGTCCAGAGAAGAGCCCTTGCTGGGCGGGGGGAGAGTGGCGCGGGGACGGAGACAACCGTACTTGAACAGCAAGAAAAAAAGGGGGGAGCCTTGGAGACGGGTTCAGGGGTGAGCCCGGAAGGAACTGCCGCTGCCCACCGCGCCCTGGTTGCAAGTCTTGGGGGAACCCTGAGAGGGTGGAGGAAAGAGAGCAAAGATACATATCTGAAGAAAGGCCGAGAGTGTGTGCGCTAGAGAAGGAGTGCACTTCCTCTCTTTTTTTAAGAAAAGATTTTACTTAATTTATCTTTAGAGCGAGGGGGGAAGGTGGGCAGAAAGAGGGAGAGAAACATCAACATGCAAGAGAAACGTCATTGGTTGCCTCTTGCATGCCTGCCCCCTACCTGGGACCAAACCCTCAACCCAGCCACATGCCCCGAACCAGTGATCTTTTAAAGGTCTGCAGGACATCGGTTGCCCAGCCCACTAAGCCACATCAGTCAGGGTGCTCTTTTTAATGATGGAGAAGTGGGAATACTACCCTGGGTTGGTGGCTCACTTGGTTAGAGCATCATTCCAGTACACCAAGATTGCAGGGTTCAATCCCTAGTCAGGGCGCATACAAGAATCAGCCAGTGAATGAATGCATAACTAAGCAGAACAACAAAGCAATCTTTTCTCTCCCCCCTAGTCAGTAAATAAAAACTTTAAAGAAAGAAATGGGAATTCTACTCTTTGGTTACTGCAACCCTAGGCTTTCCATAGCAGCATCTCAAATGGGAAATCAATCTGTTGAGAATGTCTCAAAGAATCCCCTTTTCACGGGTATCCAGATGGTTTTACTATTGTAAAAACCAATGCTGTGAGCATCCGTTCGCAGGGGTATTTGAGCAGTAAGCCATTTATTTTCCACAAGCTAAGTCCCAAGAGGTAAAATGGGGGGGGGGGGTGTCATAATGTACTTGTACGTCGTGCTCCGAAATGTGCAGGCCGCGCCCCTCAGCCTGTGTTTACAGCCTGCAGCCGGCACGGGGCGGTTCTTTCCCCAAACCTGCCAGGGACTCTTCTCATGGCTTAACCCTCGTCAACCGGTAACTCATAAATGATACCGTTAGTGACGGTTTTATCAGTCGAATTGCTAGTGAAGTTGAGCTTTCTTTCATGAGCTCATTAGGCATTTGCATTTCTTCACGTTTTAAAAAGTTGCTGTGAATCTGGATTTGAGATCTCAGTTTATTGAAAATCTCATTTGCAATTACATTTTCTCATTCACTGATTAGTTGCAGGGCTTGTTTTGTTGTTTATATTCCTTACCGGTTTCCTTTATTACTCTCTCAGGAGGCTGGAGTTGTGTGGGTAATTTATGTACACGTTGATTTTTAAGGATGGGAGAGGCCACAGTACTTTCCAAAAAGACTTGCGTTTTGGGGGATGTCCCGGTTGATGTGGATGGCGTGTTGGGGTCACTGTGCTGCACCCTCAGACTGCAGGCAGCGTCCTGTGGTTGGCTGGCTCGCTTTCTTCCTCCCCTCTGCCTGCCCTTTCTGTCATTCAAGTGTCCCCCGCCCTGCTGGGTCGTGTTTTCCAGCGTCCCTGCTGGCATCCAGTGGGTGGAGAGAGGCCGGGTGCCCTCCTTGTGGATTTCTGTTCTGACATTTCCCTGACCGGTGGCCCTTCTGGGCTGTACCGGCGCCTTTGCCAGGCCGTGGGACGGCCTCCTGCAGCACCTTCGCTGGTGGCTTTTGCTGCATGTGCTCTGGTCTTTCCTTTGGCGGCTCCTGTTCAGCAGGCGACTCCCAACCCGCTGCTCTTTCTGCTTACCGTCTGTGACTCCAAGTATTGGGAGAATCACATGAACTGATTTTCCTGAATCATGGATTTTTTTTCATAGTATTGGGTCTGTCATAAATTATAATCCATTGGCTGTATGAGTTTTCTCTCCTGAGCAAATTTTATTTTTATTTTTTAAAAAGATTTAACTTAATTTTTTAGAGAGAAGGGAAGGGAGGGAGAAAGAGTGGGAGAGAAGCATCAATGTGTGGTTGCCTCTCGTGCGCCCCCTACTGGGGACCTGACCCACAACCCAGGCATGTACCCTGACTGGGAATCAAACCAGGTGACCCTTGGGTTCTTAGCCCTCACTCCATCCGCTGAGCTACACCAGCCAGGGCTCTTAAACAAATTTTAAGTTACTTATTAAAGACATTATACAATTAAAAATAATGTGGCACCTACAGGCTTGTCGTGAAAGGGACCGCCCTTTGCCTGTCTGCCCGTCCACGTCCTCTTCCCCACAAGGGAGCCCCTTTGACGCGTTTCAAGCTGTTCCTTGGGCGCCTTCTTTTCTGTTCCTGAGTAACCAACTTTTACTGTTTCTCAGTGTATTAAATCCCGACATTCTTCATTTCTTGCTACTGTACGTGAGGACTTAGCACCATCCCCTCCGCGTTTCCAGTATATACAACACCATTATTGTAATGGAACCAGCAAAAAGTATTTATATTGTTGTGATGCAAAAAAAAAAAGGATAATAGAAGAATGAGAAGCGTGTCCAAGTCACCCGGCAGAATGGGGACGCAGCAGGCAGCGGGAGGGTCGACAGCGTGGGGCGGAGTCCCCGTCTGTAGAGAGGGATGGTGCACACACAGCAGGTTTCCGGTGAAGAACTCAGAGGTGAGCGGTGTGCGTTGTGCTCAGATGCTGGGGAGGTGATGTGAGGGGAAAAGGCTGATCGGGGCGAGATGGGGGTGTATGTGAGGTGGGTCCCAGGGCCGGGTGCAGGTGACTTTGACCTCTAATGCGGTAGTTTGAGTGGTTCCTGAGTTTCGGTGGTTGTCTCCTGACCAGACCCTGACTGCCGCACGGACCATAGTTGCAGGGGCTGAGGCTGGGCCGGGGGTGGGGAGGCGGCTGGGGCAGGGACCCACTGACACTCCACAAGGTGTCATGAGCATCATCTCTGGGCCTGGCCTGGTACTGGACAGACAGCGCTGGGGACACAGCAGTCACTGTGACCGCCCTGGGCTCCGTCCCCGGGGGGCTCACGCTGCCATGTGGGAGACAGAGCGTAGACAGCGACTGAATGACAGAATCAGTCCAGTTGTGATGGGGGCTCTGAGGGGACACACAGAGTGAGTGATAGGAGGGACAGAAGGTCCCTGAATAGGGAGGTCAGGGAGGGGACCGTGGTCAGGGCTGGGATGAAGCCTGGACTGGGACGGGGGAAGAGGGTGAGGAAGAGACGCCCGGGGTCACATGGGGTCAGACACGTGGCTGAGAGGCTGTGGGCAGGGGAACACCCAGGAGGAGGAACAAGCGTGCGGGGAGCTGGGGTCAGGTTTGGACACGGTGGATGCCCAGTGTCTGGGAGACGTCCAGGGGCCTGCTGGCCATCAGTCCGGTGCAGTTGTCCGTCTTCTTTTGTCCTGGCTCTCGCTCCGTATCCCTTCCTCCCAGCCCTCCATTCCCACCTGGACCGCATTTCCTGAACCACAAGTCTGGCCCCTGGCCTGAGAGAGGTCAGGTGAGCCCCTGCTCTGAAAGTCCCCTCTCTTTTCTGTCACACACACACACACACACACACACCCCTTTGAGTTCCTTTCCTTCACTCTGGTTGTGTGCCCCGCCCCACATGTGCTCACTCCCATCCGCACACCCAGAGCTGGCCCATGTCCGCACACTCCGGCTCCACCCCCAGGAACGCCCGTCTGTGACTGTTCTCGCTGCTCCCCAGCTGCTACTCTCCTGACAGACAGGAGCAGGTGGCGGCAGGCCCTGGGCTGGGATGTGGTCCTTGGGACTGAGGCAGGTGCTGTCCTCTCCCCGTCTCACAGAGGTGGCTCAAAGGGGGTTGTCCTCACCCAGGCAGTAGGTGCGGAGCCCTGGGTGCACCCCAGGTTGGCCTGATGCTGGGACTTCAGTGTGGGGAGCAATCTGCACAGCCTGGGCCCCAGGAACCCCAAAACAACAGCGCATGTGGAACGGTTAGTAACAGCAGTGACCGTGGCGGCCAGCAGTTACTGAGGGGCCTGGGTGCACCCACCCAAGCTTGCTGCCGGGTCCACGGTACTCGTCAAACGCTTCAGAATAACTTTTCCTTACTTAAAGACAGGTTGCCTTCCATGTAACAGCTACATACAAAGTGTTATAAAATCATCCTTGGTTTTACAATGATAAGTGAAAAGCATTAAAATTCTCCAGTCGAGCAAGGTATATAAGGAATGATATGGTGGGGTTTTTTTTTTAATCACTTATTTTTAGAGAAGGGGGAGGGAAGGAGAAAGAGAGGGAGAGAAACATCCATGTGTGGTTGCCCCTCGCACGCCCCCTACTGGGGACCTGGCCCACAACCAAGGCATGTGCTGTGACTGGGAATCCAACTGGCAACCCTCTGGTTCAGAAGCCTGCACTCAAACCACTGAGCCACACCAGCCAGGGCAGGTGTGCTTCTCTCTGTTAAACAGTGAGAGCCCAGTAACTTACTGGAACATAGAGATGAGAGCCGCATGGGCGTGCCGCTGATGGAGGAGGGGAACCAGTGTTCCCCCAGCCCCTCTCCATTTGATGTCGATCAGAACACACCACCGGCCATCTAGTTCAAACACGCACATGCTCCTGCACACACCTTAGTTATTGGATGTAGAATAAAGGAATGGGGGCAGGGAAATGACAGACCAGGGAGAACGTTCCTGTGGGAGTCAGGGTGTGCTGGAACCGACTCGCAGCGTTCTCAGCGAGAGTGTCTTCCTGGTCGGGGGAGCGGGGTCCTGGCGTCCAGCAGCAGGCTCCCTCTTCAGCCGACACCCGTCTGCCGCGGGAACACATCGATTGTACCGTCATCCTCCACGTCCAAGTGGGCGGGTGCGTCCGTTTCTTTGGCGGCCTCCCTCCCCCAAAGTCAGAGCTGGGTCCGTCTCACACAAACCCCGCCGCCCGTCACGGCACGCTGTCCTGGGTTTGCTGAGAGGTCCGTGCCTCTTGGTCTCCCACTCACCACACAGCCACCTGCCCGCCACCTTCAGATCAGCATGACCATTGCTCTCGGTCTGGACTCCTTCCTTTGGGCACCGGGGTCTCCTCCGCTCCTGCTTCACAAAACAGGTCCCCACCGGTCTGCCCCCAACGCACATGAGCGGCCCCGGGAGACAGAAGGTGGCTGCCTGTCCCTTTAAAAATGGAAAGATCATATGCCCTGTAGGGCGTTTTCAAGTTGACATGTAAAACTTCTCCGAAGTTCAGGGAGTTGCAAAGGGTAGAATGTGTGCTGTGTCGTGAATATTGACATTTTCCAACAGAGCTGGCGCGTCCTTCCTCTGAAGTGTCCAGTGCAGTCCACCTGCTCTGGTGGCCTGCTGCCTGCCACTGTCCAGTTTAGAAAAGAAAAAGGAAAAAAAGAACAAGCTCTTTTATAGTCAGAAATCTCACATTCTTCCTTTTTGTCCTTGAACTTAATTTACAGTTGCCTTCCAGACAGAGTTCTGCCTTATGAATTATGTATCAACCAGAATATGTACAAAAATTAAAATATTAATTTTCCGTGACTCTGAGGTGTCCTAAATGTTAAAATATTTTTTTCTGAGTTGAATTACCTTTAAAATTGTTCTTAGTGCCTAATTAATATAAAGCATTTAGTGTATTGTGTATTTCATGCATAATTACTTTTTCATGAATAATTATTAAACATTAAAAGTACAAGGATACATTGGAAAAAGAATCTCCACAGAAGCTAGACAGGGCGCCCTCGTTCATTCTGTGTGTCCTTGGATGAGTGACTTTATTACAGGAACTCGCCAGGGTTCAGAACCATTCTGCCTTGGTTTTTAAGACTCAAGCGCTGAGTTTCTCTTCACAAAGAAGCAGCTGGGCAAGGCTGTTTCCGTCCCAGCAGCACCGGGCAACTCGAGCTTCCGCAGTGTGTTTCCAAAACCTCACCTTGAGGAGCTCACAGCCTAGATCCGTCTTTGGGGCTGATGGACACTGTAGGAGCCACCAGCCCAACAGAGACTTGGTTACCCCGCAATCACAGTCACTTAACATCGATTCCCACATTTCAGCTGCCCTTCCTCTGCCGCAGCCCTAACACCGCATTTTGGGAAAATGCGAGAAGAACGGGGGTTGTGCTTTCTCCTGGCGGGGAGGACGGACTGGCCAGCGGATGGCTTGAGGGAGGAGCAGAGGGAGCTAAGCGCCTGGCAACTGAGACTTTACACCTTCTGGGGACTTTGGGCTGGGGGAGGGGTGGCGGTCCTCCAGGCTCACAGCCCCTCGTTCTGAGGACCTCTCTTCCGGGGCAGGGCTTCTCGATCCCGCTGAGCGATAAAAGATGCCCCCCGGGGTCACCACAAGCCGGATGACTCGTCTTTCTCCAGGCGAGGCTGGAGCGGATCTTACTTAAAGCGCCCCCTGGCGATTCTCTTGGCGGCGTTGCCATGGCTCCCACCTGGACACTGAGGCGTGTTGGGGTGGGGCTGGCAGGGGGCTCCAGAGCACAGCCTGACCCCTCTCTTCCCCTGCAGTGTACCACTGGGTGGAGATGCGGACCAAGATGCGCATCATGGGCTTCCGGGGCACAGCCATCAAGCCGCTGAATGAGGAGGCGGCCGCGGAGCTGGGCGCCGAACTCCTGGGGGAGGCCACCATCTTCATCGTGGGCGGTGGCTGCCTGGTGATGGAGTACTGGCGCCACCAATCGCAGCAGCGCCACAAAGAGGAGGAGCAGCGCGCCGCCTGGGGTGCGATGCAGGACGAGGTGGGCCGCCTGGCGCTGGCGGTCGAGGCGCTGCAGACGCAGGTGCAGCAGGCGGCCTCGCCGAGCGCCCTGGAGGAGCTGCGGGCGCAGATGCAAGAGGTGCGAGCCCAGCTCTACGTCAGGGACCAGGATGCGCGGTCCGCGCCCAAGGCAGTGTCTGCATCAGAGAAATAGGCAGCTGCTGAAGCCTGAACTTGGGCGTGGCCATGTGTGCACACCTGTGGCCTTCTTAACTTAGCACTCTTGCCTGTGCTGGCCCAGGGGAAACCACAGGACTCTCGATGAACTTGGCCTTTGGTCACCCTCTACTGACCAGTGGTACCTTGCACTGGGACTGTGAAGCGTTCTAGCGCAGCCCCCTCCAACCTGTAGCTCGTGGCTTCAGTCTTCAGTGCTCACCTCTCCACCCCATGCCCAGCCACACAGGTCACAGCCAGCAGGACAACGCGCCCACTCTTCTGGCAGAAGAACAAAAGAGCTTGGACCTGAGCTGACTCAACTTCCCTTTTTACCTGATCAGTGGTTCCTTTCCCTGGGACACTCGCCCATGACACTGAGCACCCCCTTTTACCAGTTGGTGCAGGCCATTGAAAGGCATGCGCATCTTTCAGTGGACTTGTCTGTCCCCCCTCTCAGGTGGGCTGTAGGTGGGCATCGCCCCTCTCTTTGAGCAGGTCTGGGGGGGAGGGTCCTGGCCTGCTATTTATCCTCCAAATATCTTTCCCTTAACCTGATCTGTGTGATACCTTCTCTTGAGTCCCCAGGTAAAATATTTCAAAGAACCCCCTCATCCTTCAGTCTCCGGCACAACCCACGGGAATGGCTGTGCTGGTCTCCCACGGTGCCTTCCCAACGCCCCTGATGTGGAGGAGAAGGCGACATTGCCTAGGGCTAATCCAGCCTGGCGGTCGGCCTGTCTGCCTGTCCCCAGCGTCCCTGGGCCTTTCCCGACTCAGCCTGTCCTGCTGTCCCCTCCAGCGGCCTCTCTCAGGCAGCTGCTAGTGTGGGTTGGATGAGCATGTCTCCCATGCTGCGTTTCAGCCTGTTGACCCCCGTTCCCTTGCCCCCACCCCCTGCCCCCCCACGGAGCCCTGGGCTGGTCCAGCTGTCTGTCCGTCTTCACGCAGTGGTGCCTCCTGCCTGCACTGCCCCGAGAGCCACCTGTGGCTCCCTCGTCTGGGCCACTGGTCGGTCTGCCCTTCTCTACTGGTTTCCTGTAGCCGCCAGAACAAATGACCGCACTCTTGGCTTAAAACAACAAGGATTTCTTCTCCCACAGATCCAGGATCAAGTGACAGCAGGGCCATGCTCCCTCCAAAACCTTTAGTGAAGGCGAACCCTTTCCTATCTCTCCTTCCAGCTCCTGGTGTCTCCAGGTGTCCCATAGAGACACCTGGTCATTGGGTTCAGGGACACCCTCAACCTAGGAAGACCCTTTTTGCAAAGAAGCCCACATTCACAAGTTCCATGGGTAAGGATGTAGACGTACCTTTTTTTTTTTTTTTTGAGGGGGGAGGCACCATTCAACACACTACACCTCCCCGCCCCAAGAGTGTGCTGGGACCCCTGCCACCCCCATGGGACATTCGGCCTTCCCCACTTGACAGGGACAATCCAGGAACTAGCCTTCACTTCTCGGTTTCTCTTCTGGGATTCACCACAGAAGCGGAAAGGGGTGTGGCTCCCCCCAGGCTTTTCTGTTTTTTCAGACTCTAGATGTCTCCTCATTTAAGGAGCCTGGAATGAGGCTCCTTAATGAGGAAGTTGTTTTAAGGGCGGGTCTCAGAACCATTCCGAGGACTTCCAGAATGGACACAAAGCTCACTGAAACCAGAGAGACATGGGAGGGATCTGGGGGGTGAATGAGCTGAGAGTGAGCCTGTGAACTCTCCCGGATTGGGAAACGGGCTCCGGGCTCCGGGGAAGCTCAAGGCTGTGAGGCCAGTGAAGGACTGGAGTCCGGGGCACGGCTGGGGAACCAGAGAGGAGCCCCCAGGTGGTTCTGGCTGCCGGGTGTTGGAAGAGTACAGGTGCGGGGCCAGAGGAAGCTGAGAGGGCAGGGGATTCAGTAGGGAGGGGCGGGGGTCTCTCCCGAGATCTCCGAGGCAGTGTTCAGAGCGGGCGGCTCCCCACCCCCATCAGAGCAGCCCCAGGTCACACCCAGGATCTTAGCATCTCAGGAAGGGCCTTAGATTCATCTCTCTTGGGCCCTTTTCCAAGAACTGGGAGAGGCAGGGTTTCTCTCCCTTCCTCACCGCACTTCCCCCCGGGGATGAAGAAGGACCTGGACACGAGACCTGATAGGAAACTCGGGCTCTGAAACATCTCATTCTCTGTGGGAGAAGCTGGTGCAGAGGGAGCAAGGAGGTGGGTTCCGGGGTTTCTGCTTTATGCCCTGAGCAGGTTAGATGAAGAAGGCAAGAGGTACCACTGCATGAAAGGGGGGTGCGCGGAGGAGCCCGGTGAGCCGCTCAGTGCCTGGTTTCCATGGTTACCCCTGAGCGGGTTCACCAGCGCGGTCACGTCTCTGGAGCACGGGTTGCTGGTGGCCAGGGACGCTGACTGCCAGCGCCCCGTCCGGTGGTGTCATGAAAGAGCAGCCACATGGAACTTAATGAGCTCTGGAAAGGTGCCCGGCGTCGTCCTAAATGCTTTGCGTAATCCCAGTGGCATGTTGTTCGTTTCATTCATGAAGAAACGAGCACACAGAGGAAGAGTCACCTGCCCGAGGTCACAGGCGGGGAAGAGACAGATCGTGAAGACGGACAGGCTGGGCCGGAGCCCACGCCCCTCACCCCTGCGCCTTCCCGACCCCGTTGCAGCGCTGTGCTCACGTCTGCGAGGCTGCAAACAGCCCCCGAGTGGCCAGACCTGTGGGACGCAGCAGCTTCACCCACTGGGTGGGCGGTGGGATCAGGGTGTGCACGGTGGAGACACCCCCTCTCAAAATGCTCCAGGCCAGAGAATGCACAGGTTCATCATGTCCACTTCCTATTAGAAATTTTGTATGCACGTGTGACGTGGGGAGCGGAGTTAGAATAAATCTGTAATTCAAGTCGGTTGTCTTCAAGCCGCTTTTTTCCCCCCACATTTGGAAAATCCCTGTCAGCAAAAACGTCCTTTGTTTATCCTTTCATTTAAGGAACTACCCCCAGGGGCCCTGCCCTGTCTGTGCCGGTGCGGTGTCAGCCGGGACTGAGACCGGGACAGCCCGCCCTCCCCGGCAGGACCTGCAGCCTGGTGGGGGCGGCAGGGGCACGCACAGCTGGTTTTTTCCAGTGTTATCTGCCCGGCCTCTGAGTCTTTGGGAATTAGGGTCCAGACTCCTCCCCTCCTGAGGTACTCGGGGCTCCAAAGACAGAAACCCAGACGCACTGACAACAGAAGCCTGCGCCCCACGGCTCTGCCCCTCCCGCCTCCCGGCTGAACCCACAGGCCCGGCTGTTGGTTTCCCTGTCGGCTGGCCCATGCCCCGGGCACCCCAGGCGAAAATGGGGCTTCATAAAGCCCCTGCCCGATCCCTGGCCCAGGTGGCCATCCCTGTACGAGCCACGTGATGCTCAGTGGCTAGGTTGGGTCCCCGACTGCGAGGACGGAGAGGAGAAGCATCCCCAGAGGAGGACGAACGGGTATTGTCGACCCACACACCACACAGATGTTTGCCGAGCCCGAGCTCCCCCCCGTTCTAGCAGATGAATACTGGTGGGGAACCAGACGTTATGACATCTGGTGCGGGGACAGTAAAAACAAAGACCTGCCCTGGCTGGGTGGCGGCTCAGTTGGTTGGAGCATCGTCCTGATGCCCCAGGGTTGCGTGTTCAATTCCCAGTCAGGGCACATACAAGAATCAACCAGTGAACGTGTGGATGGGTGGAGAGGTGAGTGGGTATTTCTCTCTCTCAAATTTTTAAAAGTGTAAAAAAGAAGGAGAAGGAGTAAAGAATTAACCCCATGTCAAAATTCAGAAGTAATGGGGATGGCTGATTTAGATCAGGGGGTGAGGGAGGAAGCAACGTTTGAGATGAGCCCCAAAGGGCTGTTAGTTTGTATGGAAGCTGTTGGCCTCCTCCTGGAGCAGCAAGAGCTCCTGGTACCAGAATAGAGCAGGGGCTAGTGGTCTAAAGCCCGTGTCAGCAGCCACACACCATTTATCTGTTTTCAGTGAGTGTTTGCTAGAGATACCATATGGCCTTCAAAGATGGAAACACAGGCTCCCTCGCCCTTTTACATGAAGAATTTACCAGCCCCTGGAATAGAGAAGTCAGGGAAAGCGGTGCGTGAGCGGTGAAGAGAGCAGAGGCCGGCAGCCCTGCCTCAGCTGGCACGGCTGGGGGGGGTCCCATGAGCCCCAGGCGCCCCATCCCACGGACCGCTGACCACCGCATTCACTCCAGCTTCTCCCTGCCCAGACCCTCTTCCTTCACTCCCACCCACAGGAGCTGTGCCCGGGCCCCGCAGTAACCCAGCTGCACAGGGGCCTCGGACTGCCCCTCAGTCTGCCCCATTGAGACTGCAGCCCACCACGTACACGCAATACTTACAGGATAGTTCACAGTGCACCCTAAGTGCATGTTATAACTAGCACTTAATTAGTGCATTATGTGACATCGTGTATAATGGAATACATGAGAGGAGACCCCAAAAGCAATTTATTTATAAAAATTGTATATTTATTCTTACATGTTTACACTTCAATTATGTTGCACATACTCTCCATTTGATGCATTACACCTATTGAGGCGTTTTTTCCACTGCTCAAAACAGTATTCGAACTTGTCTGTTTTGATGCCTTTTAGTGCTTCTGCCTTTTTTCTGTTTCACCTCTTCTACATCTGCACATTTCCCTTCGAGGACTTTTTTCATCTGGGGAAAACAAAAGTCACTCAGCATGAGATCAGGCAAATAGAGAGGTTGGGGCACAGGGGTCAAGGCATTTTGGGTCAAAAACTGCCAAACACTCAGAACGGTGTGGGCAGGTGCGCTCATAAATCACCCCTCATGAAATGGGCAAACACACTGAGTCTCAAAAAGAATTCACTGAAGCCGAATGCAGCTTCTCACAACAACGCCAGCTGGCAAACTGACACAGATGGGTTCCTAGAACACCCACCCAACCAGTGAGTGTACTGCAGGGACCCACCCTCCAGAAGATGTGGGTTTTTTTTTTTAGGTTCCCCCTCATAAGAATATTTTAGGAAATACATAACATTGTGCATTATATGTTGTGTGTGTACATATGGTTTCACTAAATAATTCCCTTAATATGTGCAGCCAATTACCTACCTTATCACATTCTATTTTATGACACCTACATGTATAGATACATGTATAGCTATATACCTAATATGTATCATAAGCATATAAACCCTATTGTTTGTATTATAGAATATGGATTATATTTGAGTATCATATGTTGTATATTAATATCTTGTTAGAACAAAAGATTTGCTCCACAGTACTTTTCCTTACCATGTGTGACACACTCTGTTCCTTTCTCTTTTATTCTGTTTCATAAAAGCATGTTCACATGTATGTATTGTACAGACCCTACATGAAGTGGGCTGCCTCGGGCCACGTGAAGACTTGGGCTTTTGCTCTGGGTGAGGCAGTAGCCGCCAGGAGGGGTCTGAGCAGAGGAAGCACGTGAGCTGACGTTTTTAACAGGATCCCTGTGACAGCCACGTGGGGGGCAGGCTGTGCTGAGCAGCGCCACCAGGCCATTGAAGAGGCAGCTGTAACTGTCCAGGAGGGAAGTGTTGGTGGCCGGACCAGGCAGAGACCGGGGAGGTGGGAAGAAATGGAATTCTGAGCATATTAATATCCCAGAGGCCTGGCTGGTGCGGCTCAGTGGATTGAGCGCTGGTCTATGAACCAAGGGGTCACCAGTTCCATTCCCAGTCAGGGCACACGCCTGGGTTGTGGGCCAGGTCCCCAGTAGGGGGCGTGTGAGAGCCAACTGATCAATGTTACCTGAGCACATTGACGTTTTCCTCCCTCCCTTCCCCTCTCTCTAAAAATAAATAAATAAATGGATGAACGAATGAACGAATAAATAAATAAACAAATAAAATCTCTCTTTTTTTTCAATATAAACTTTTATTTCTCTATAATATGCACATTTGGAAAAATGATTTGGTTTTATTTACATTTTATTTTTATTTTTATTTTTTTAATTTTTTATTGATTATGCTGTTACAGTTGTTCTATTTCCCCCCTTCATTCCCCTCCACCCTACCCCCCGTCCCCACCATTACCCCCCTTTAGTTTATGTCTATGTGTCTCAAGTTCTTTAGATTCTATATTTCCCATGCTATTCTTGCCCCCCCATCTATTTTCTATCTACTGTCTATGCTACTTATTTTCTGTACCTTCTCCCCCCTTCTCCTCCTCCCACTCCCCTGTTGCTAACCCTCCTTGAGATCTTCATTTCTATGTTTCCACTCCTGATCTAGCTGTCCTTTTAGTTTGCTTTTGTTTGTATTATAGAATATGGATTATATTTGAGTATCATATGTTGTATATGGTTGTTAATAACTGTGAGTTTGTTGTCCTTTCACTGTTCATGTTTCTTTAACTTCTTTTTCTTTGATAAGTCCCTTTAACATTTCATATAATAAGGGCTTGGTGATGATGAACTCCTTGAATTTGATCTTATCTGAGAAGCACTCTTATCTGTCCTTCCATTCTAAATGAAAGTTTTGCTGGATAGAGCAATCTTGGTTGTAGGTCTTTGGATTTCATGACTTGGAATACCTCTTTCCAGCCCCTTCTTGACTGTAAGGTCTCTTTTGAGAAATCCGCTGACAGTCTGATGGGGACTCCTTTGTAGGTGACTGTCCCCTTAGCTCTTGCTGCTTCTAGGATTCTCTCTTTCATTTTAATCTTGGCTAATGTAATTATGATGTGCCTTGGTGTGTTCCTTCTTGGGTCCAATTTCTTTGGGACTCTCTGAGCTTCCTGGATTTCCTGGAAGTCTATTGCCTTTGCCAGATTGGGGAAATTCTTTTTTATTATTTGTTCAAATGAGTTTTCCACTTGTGGCTGTGCCTTTCCCCCTTCTGGTACCCCTATAATTCAGATGTTGGAGCGTTTAAAGATGTCCTGGATGTTCCTAAGTCTCTCCTCATTTTTTTGAATTCTTGTTTCTTCATTCTTTTCTGTTTGGTCATTTTTATCCTCCTTCTGGTCTAGTCCTTTTATTTGATTCCCAGTTTCCTTTCCATTAGTATTGGTTTCCTGTGCAATTCCTTTCATTTCAATTAGTTTAGCCTTCATATGTTCCTCTAATTTGTGACTAAAATCAACCAGTTCTGAGAGCATCCTGATGACCAGTGTTTTGAACTGTGCATCTGAAAGTTTTGCTATTTCTTCATCACTTAGATTTATGGGCTCTGGGGCTTTGAGATCTTCTTGAGCCATTTTTGGTCTGTTCGCGCCCATTATGTATGGGGAGCGGAGCCTTAGGGGCGGGGCCTCCAGGGTGGGGTCACTGGGTAGTGACGCTGTATGTGGGGGCGGGGTCAGAGCTGGGAAATGGCTGCCGTCTCTGCTGCCTCCCGTCACTGGGACCCGCTCAGTCCCGTCTCACTGCCCACTCCCTCACTGGTCTATCGGTCAGGCTGAAGAATTCGTTGTTATCAGACTTCCAAAAAGTTCAATTTTCTGTGTTCTGGCTGTGTTTTCTGTTGCTAATATTTTATTATCGCTAAACTTGGTTGTGTGAGAAAGCATGGCTTCTCCACCTATGCCTCCATCTTGGCAGAAGTCCTATTTGTTTTTTTTTTTTGTCTCAGCACACCTGTTATGTAGTAAGGGGCGGAGCCTTAGTTGTTCACCAGGGCGGGGCAACCCACGTGGCTGTCTCCTGGTGCTCTCTGTGGGGGAGGAGTCCAAGGGGGAACCATGCTGCTTGCTGAGCTCTCCACTGGCTTTCAGTCCCTTCCCCCGCTCCTCACAAGCAACTTGGGTCCTTCTGGTGCTGATTCCCAGGTAAGTGGGTTTGTGTACGTTCTAGGACCCCGTGGGTCTCTCCAACAAGCTCTTCTGTGAGGCTGGGAGTTTCTCCCGCTGCTGCCTCAACCCCCACAGGTGTTTTCAGTCAGAGGCCTCGAGGCTTTATTTCCCTGCACTGGGACCCTGAGTTGTGCAGTCTGTCTCGCTCCCCAGTTGTTCCTCCTGTTTTACCTAAACGGGCACGTGGGACCACCTGCTCGTCCAGCCGCCACCTTGCAGCAAGTCCTCTCCACCCCAGCTGCCTGTCTCAGCCCCTCCTACAGGTCTGGATAAACGTTTCTTCTTTAACTCCTTGGTTGTTGGACTTCCGTACAGTTTGATTTTCTGTTAGTTCTGGTTGTTTTTGTTTTAAAATTGTTGTTGCCCTTCTTTTGGTTGTACAAGGAGGCACAGTGCGTCTATCTACGCCTCCATCTTGTCCAGAAGTCCTGAGGTTTTTTCGCTGTGAAGTGACGGAACCTATTAGTCTGTTTTCCTTCATGCGTTTGTTCTTTCCGTCTTGATCTGAGAAGGGCGACTCTTCCTTAGGATTTATATCTTCCACTCTGCTTTCTTCTGATACTTTATTCCAGTTCTCTTTGTGCTTAAGCCATTCGTTGGGATTCCACATTGTGTTTTGTTTTCTTTTTTGACAAGCGTGAGGTCCAGGTCTGGGTTCTTAGGTTTCTGAACGAATATCTCATCGTGCATGGGGGGTCCGCCCTCCCCTCCCCTCCTGAGACTGGACAGCAGCTCCCAGGACACCCCCTTGACAGAGGCCCCTTTTCCTCAGTCCTGCTGTGTCGTCTGTTTGTCTGTCCCCAGCTGAGACCGTCGTGTTTTGAATGACAAGAGTTTGAAAATGATTTCAGTCTCTTCCTGGCGCTCTTGTTCTCACATCAGAACGATATGAGTTTCCTTGTGCCTTTGCTCC